>NC_087488.1:11692500-12315381 GCF_036417665.1 Passer domesticus
CCCTGCATCTCTGCCCCCCTCAAGACGCAGCTCCACATGCACAGCCCTATAGATATTCGGGCAAATAAATAAATAAATAAATAAACCCCAGCCTCCTATTTTTATGAGCCATTTAACTCCAAAATAGACCTCCAGTATCTAGTCCCCGCGCTGGATTTCCATATCCAGTCACTCAGCCCTGCTTATCTTCATGTATGGCTGCCTCATGTTTAACACACAATTACATTTTCTCCCTCCAATTCCATTACAAATGGAATCGGGGAGGCATTGTTTGAAGAAATGTACTGCTTCAGTTCTAGTTATGTCGTACAATGCACGGAACAGTGGAAAAAATCTAGACACCAAAGAGTCAACACACACAGACACACACACACACAGACACACGGAGCCCGGCTCCAAGCCGAGCCCGCATCCTTATTTATCCCAAACTGCTGCCCAGCAGTGGGGCCGGCCAGAGAAAAGGGGCCCGAGCAGAGATAACCAAGCGATGGGAAGTTAATTAATTGCATTAAACTATTGACTAACTACCTAGCTCGATCTTAATTCATTTAGAGAATATTAAAATCTGAGGAACAATAATAAAATTGATGCCGATTCCCAGCGGAAGGAGATGACCAGCAAATTGGATACTTTTCTTAATCTGGCGTAAATAATAACATGTCTGTTCCCACTCCCTCTCAGGCCAATTCCCCTATCATTTATTCCAGGCTCAAAAGCCTGCTTCCATAATTGATATCAGTTACTCAATGAGTGCTTCTTGCCTTTGTTCTCGTTATCCATTATAATTACAAAGTTCAGCGCGGGCCGGGCGCTGCGGACGGAGCCCTGGAGGGGCTGCGAGCCCCGGCCCCTCCCGGGGCAGACCCGGAGCGGGTGGCGGGCAGGGACGGGGGGCTGGCACTGCCCTGCCGGGGGGGGACACTCCGGGAGAGCCGGCTCGCATCCCCCCGGGAAGCGGCTCCTGGGTGCCGGGGGTCTCTCCTGGCCCCCGCGGTCCCGCTCTCCGCTTTCCCCAGCCTCCGCTCGGCACAGGTATTACTATTTCGTTATTTATTCACTTATTTATTCGTTCATAAAGTGTTTACTTAGTTCGGTGCAGATGTAACATCTCATTTACAGGTTGGCCCCGGGGCAGAGAAACAATTGGCAACAGAGGAGGGAGGAAAAAAAAAAAAGAAAAAAAAAAGGAATAAAAAGAGAAAAACTTAAAAAATAAAATAAAAAAAAGGAGCTGGGGAGAATAAGGAGGGAGAGCAGAGGGAAGGCGAGCTGCCGCCGGCCGCAGGGGAGCAGTGCCTCACTCCCCACCGGACAGGGACCATCTGCGAGAGGAACGTAGGGGCATCGCTCTCCCGGAGAAACCGAGGCACGGGGGGGCCGCTGAGGGGGGAGAGCTGGCTGTGCCCCCCAGGAAAGCACCGGGTGCGCACGGGGGGAGCCGTGCCAGCGCTGCCGGCGCCCGTCGGGAGCGGCACCACATCCCCTGCCTTCCTCCGTGCCACCCGGCAGCGCCTTCACCCATCCTCGCTGCCTGGCCCCGGCAGAGCGCATGCACCTTGGTTTTCCGGCGGCTTTTTGGGGGGGAATTCCTGCTTTCTGCGGAGGCTGGGGAAAGCTCCGGCGGTTCCCGAGGAGCGGCCGGGCGGGGGTCGCGGCAGAGGCGGGGCTCGAACCCGCGGCCCAGCAGGGCCCGGCCCCGGCCCCGCGCGGGCTGGGCGGGCGGGCGGCAGCTGCCGATTGTTTAAAGCAGGAGGCGGTTGCCTAGCAACCCATAGGCGGCTCATTACCGAAGCCACAGTGATTAACAAAAAAGGGTATGAAAGTAAAATGGATTAATTATTTAATTAACTAATTGATGATCAACTTCTTTTTAATTATTCACTTAATTAAAGAAGTGTAACTACAACACTGCCCTTATCAAGTGTGTTGATATGCTGACGAGATTTCAAAGACAAAAAGGAAAAGAAGAAGAAAGGGGGGAAAGATATCTTCCCTGCTGCAGGCCCTGCAGGTCTGAACCAGGAGCCACGTGCAGTGCCTTGGGACACCCTGCCCAAAGTTCAGGTGTGGCCCCAAAACTTTCCTGTGAGGGGCTGGGGTGAGACCCTCCCTCTCAGGAGCAGCGGCACCATCACTGGGAGTTATATCTGTTTCCTGCTGCCACGCTGCAGAGCATAAATCCAGCCAGGCTGTGCTTCGAGGAAGAGTTATGGTGGCCTTGCTGCCTCTTAAATCCGGGTTGATCTTTTCCTCTTAACTAGACAATGGTTCAGCTGCATCTGGTCAGACCCAGCGAGAGAGTTATGGATGGCTGCAAAAGTCTCTGGGCCTTTTTTCCCAGGCTGAAGGGTTTGGAGTGAAGGACCCTTCCTAGGGGTGACTAAAGTGTGTGAAGGAGCTGGGGACATCCCAGCCTGACATCTGTCAGTGGAGAGAGGTGAGCAGGGTGTCAAAGCTGCCCTGGTACTTTAACATACACGATAGCCCTGGTTTTCCTTGGCAGGGGCTTTTGGCAGCAGGGACCAGGGGGAAGGAGTGCAGGGAGTCCTTCCCTGGCACCCCACGGAGCTCCCTGCTGCTTAGGGATCCCTGTCCCCAAGCTGTGCTCGGAGTCAGCAATAACAAGTCAGTGATTTTCCTTCCCGATGGATTGGGCTCCTTTGCTCTGCCCAGCAAGAGTCTGGCTCTCCCTGTATCACACTAATTTTGTTTCTGCTTTTTTGAAGTAAACAGTGCAGCTTGTCGAAAACATTCACCTCTCTTGATTAATTTACCCCTAATGACAAAGATGGCTCTGTAATCAGCAGGTAAATGCGGGGAGTGAAATCCGCCCGGTTTTCCCTGTTAGCATGGCTGATGAGGGAGAGGGGGGCTGGTGTCCAGCCGAGGGGGGGACGGTGCTGCAGGGACTCCATTGATTCCATTTACCCATCCAAGGTGTGATTGGATTTATTGTCAGCATGAAGAAGACGAACAGATCACCTCTGCTTGGCAGAGTATTGGCAAATCTGAGATCTCCTGAAGGAAGGGAGACCTGGGAGAGGTGGGCTTGGTTTTTGAAACCTCTTTTGAAGTGTTTCTCCTCTGTGCACAGGGCTTTGGAGCTCACCCAAATAAACCTCATCCCCCACGGTCAGGCAGAGGTGGTGGGGCTGTTGTCACTCTGTGCTTGGAGGTGGCAGGACACAGTGGGTTGGTACAGCCAGGTAGAGCTCTGAGTGTCTCAGCAATGCAAACCATGAGCACTCTGTGGTCACAGGGATGGAATTAGGCTGTTTTCCCTAGGACACACTGAGAAGATGCTGGAGATGTTGGAAGGTTGAAAAATGGAAGAGAAGAGTTCTCCTCTCCTCATCAAAGGCAGAAAACACCCAGTGTCAGGCAGGCAGACAGAAAGGCAGGTCTGTCTGAGACAGAAGAATGGACAAGGCAGTCCAACTTCTGCTCACCAGTTCCCTGTGACTCCACTGGGTTTTAAAAACATAAACCAAACCTTCCCCTCCATTTAATTCATGTACCTAATCCCCTAACTCTCTTAATTAAGCAGAGGGAAGTTTAAATTGTTCTGACCATCTTTGGGGGGATTATATATTTCAATCATCATTACGGTATGGCTATTTGTGATACCACGAGATAGATAGGTATATCCATTGTATAATCAGGCATACAAATTATAATCCCCCCAAAGACATTTAATAACAATTTAAAATACTGACTGCTGGACATAGGGCATCAGCAGATTAGAAATGAATGTGAATGGGGGTTCGTTCAAGGACTCTGGATGCTTTTTGCTCTGAACCTCTGTCCTACATCTCTCCCTCCTGGCATTAGGACCAGAGTCGGTGAGGAGGAAGGGGCTGCCACCCCTGGGGTCCCTCCCATGCAGCAGCACCTTGCATGGATGCATCACCCTGTCCGCAGATGGAGCTCAGGGTGAGATGGACGTGCTGGGTCCCAGGAGCATCCTCATCCTCCTGAGCAGCTTCTGTCCCTCGGGACTCTGTGACGGTCTCATTACCTCCACTGGAAGCTGTGGATGTGCATCTGAGGGCAGGATGTGGTCTGATGCTGTCTGATTTTCCTGGAGCTGTACACGGGGGTCCCCACTGACATTAGAGGGAGCTGCTGAAGCATATCGAGAGGAGAGGAGATGCACGAGTGCTCGCTCGCCAGCAAAACTGCTCAGGGGTGTCTCTGGAACTGTGAAATCAGGCCTTTTGAAAGCATGGATTATTGAGTGAGTAGATCTAGCCAGCTCCTTTAGGGCCATTAGTCCTCATATGCACTTGGTTATTTTACACTGAAAGCATACAGGGGAGATTATGTCATTTTTAGGGTAGGGGGGAGAAGAAACAGCAATTTTTCTGTGTCTTAGGAGTAAGTGAAAATAACTGCTTGAAACCTACTAAAACAGAAAAAGACACATGTCTAGGAAATAAAACCACATTCAGACTTGACAGCAAGTGCATTGCAGGCTAAAATCTAACTCAGTGAATTTTTGTAACCTGAGTTTGGATGGCAAAGAACCTGAAACCTCATGGCTTCAGTGGAACAACAGGACACAAGACTCTTCAAATTTCTGCTGGGGAAAAGCTGAGTCCAAACAAACCGGCTTGGCAGACATCACCCTTTGCAGAAAGGCCGGTCCAGCTAAAATCTGATTTCTTGCTCTGTTTTTAAAGAACAATGTGGAGATCATATTTTCTGCTTCATCAAATTAGCAGGAATATTATTGCTACTTTGTGCCTCGGTACAGACAGTGAACACTGTGTGACAGCTGAGGAGAGCCTCACCCCTGGGTGTGTGAGGGGCACAGGGCTCCTGCCACCCTCCTGCAGCAGGACAGAGCCACGAGGGCTTTGGGTCTGAGTCAGAGCTCCTGGAGGTGACAGAGGGAGCTGGGCGAGGCTGATGGCTTTGCCTGTTAGCAGCAGTACAGCAAACTTGTCTGATAGTGCCACAGTCGTGCAGGAAACAGCTGAACAGTTGTCTAACACAGCAAGGGATCTTGCTGACGACGAACCTTGCTGGAGAAATCGTTCCCTCAATGTGTCCCCAGCTCCTTATCCAGCTTCCAGAGTTGCAGTTTTTGAAAGGTTTTGGTATGGTTTTTCTAACCCCCTCACCAGCTCCAGGCAGCCCTGTGCTGTTGGCTCCTCAAAGCCCTCAGAAGGGCAGATGTGGATCTGCTGGCACTGTAGGGCTGCGTGGCTGCTCTGTGAGGTCCCCAGCCCTTGTCACTGAGGTCCTCTTGGCTGTCACTGAGGGATGAAGACGATTCAGTCCAGAGAAACACTAAAAATCTCAAATAAAAGAGAAAATGGCTAATCACATCCCTGAGGTGGGTTCAACAGACACCCAGAGGTGGGACTGCTGCTCTTTATCCAACCCAGCAGTGCCAAGGGTTTCATAGGGGTCACCCAGGCTTGGCTTTAACAGGAGGGACAGCGCCTGGCCTCAGGCTCTTGGTTAGCAAGGGAGGCCAAACCCAGTCCCTGCAGCTCTCCCAAGGATCCCAGGATTGTTGTCTCCTTCACGACACCCACTGCAAGCCTGGTGTTTATTTCCTGAAGGAGGATCTCACAAGGGGAGTTTCCTCTCTGTGAGCAGGATGTTTGCCCTGGTGGCACAGAACCTGCTTTTACAGTGCTCTGTGCCCTCAAAGTGCCAGGAGTGGGGAACCCGGGCCAGAGCTTACAAGGGATCAAATGCCCTGGTGAGGGGCAGGCTGCACCCTGACCTGGCCCACTTGGGAACAATTTGGGGTCTGCTGGTGTCAGCTAAGCTGGCTCAGACCCTGCTCTGCTCTGCAGCCCTGCCCTCTCGCTCTCTGCCTTTAAATCACCTCCAGCTTTCCGCTTTCTCTGGGCTCATCTTCCCTCCTTAGGAGCCTCTACATCAAAGCTGTGCAGGGAAAAATACCCTGCTAACTTCTTTAAACAATCCTGGGCGTTTTGATTACAGGAGCTGGCAACTACTTTTCCAGAGCTCGTGAACTTCTTGGAAAATCTCCAGGGAGTTTCTCTCCGGGGGAACTTTATATTTTCTTGCTGATTTTTAAAAGTCTACTGATAACACCACATGAGGGTTTTTTTTTTTTTAAGCACCAAACTCTTGATGGATGCTGTGTTTGTAGGAGCTGTAAATGTAAATTGTTTTTCTTCTGGCCACTTATGTTTTATTTGAAACGTACAAAATCTGAGTGTGTAGTTCCTGAGAGCTGGCCTAGAGAACAGCAGCACTCCCAAGTAGTTTGTCTCCTATCAAATGGCATTAATAATTTAGTCTCTAATTAAAAGTGAGGTCAAACAATGAAAAATGACTGAGCTAAATGGTTACGCTGTGATGTATTAAAGTGCCTGGTGGGTTTTAATGGATGGAAGGAGCGTTGTTGTTTGTTTATGTACAAAACACTTTCACTCAAAGACTGTAGGAGTCCCAAGGAAATGTATTTAACTAACATCTTTTACAGGTTACTGAGTCAATGTCTTAAAGAGACAATTTTTGCACACCTTTTATATCCTTCAAATTGCTCAGCTACTTGTAAAACAGCTTCTCTTAATGACGAAGGGAGGAAAAAAACCTGCTTTGATGCCTCTCAGGCTGGCTCATCAGTTAATGTTAACACTCAGAAATATCTAAGGGGATCTAAGACATCGTGGAAGAGGTTTTTTGAAGGAAGCTTGTTTTTTATACTCTGGAAGATGCTCTGGGTGTCTGTTCCCAGCATGCTGGTGGCTGCTACTGCCCTGAGTGATTTTGGGAAAGTACCTGCCATTAGTTTTATTACTTTATTTGTCAGCAGCCTTGCCCAGAAGCTAACCCTGTACTGAACAGCATTGTGCTCCCCCAGCAGCTGCTCTTCCAAGGAAAAATGGGGGAGAGAACAAGATTTCAGCTCTCTGTGTGTAGGGAGGGAACCTGAGAGAAGGAGGACTCTGACTCTGGTGGGAGAGGTCCCAGGAATGAAGCAGATATTGAACCCTCTGTCCTGGCTCTTGCCAGAACCAGGGATGCCCAGAGTGTCCATCAAGGGCCTCACCCACCTGGCCAGCCTGCCCACCACACCATGGTGGGCTGCACTTGCTCTGTTCAAGCAAATTGTGCAACGTCCTGTCACTGGGAGAGACCTGACTTCGTGGAGGTGAGGGCAGGTTTCCCACCGTGGGCATGAATGTATCACTTTGTAGACTCTCTGTGTCATGTAGGTGGAAATTTTATGTTTCTGACCCAAAGTCAGGGCACAAAGGTCCTTGAATGGCAGGAACATAGAAATGTATGTGGTTGCATGTCTGGGGTGCTCCCCTGGGAACCTTGGCTTCTGTTTCCAGGGCTTCAGGGTTAAGCATTGGCTCCTCTGCAGACCTGCTCTTATGGTTTTACAGACACCTTCAGAGAAGGCTGAAGCAGAGGGTGAGGATTTGTCTTGCCCATGGTAAGCAAGCCCAGGATATTCCAGCAGACATCTGGAGCCAGAGGTGCTTTGTGCTGTCCAAGCACAACAGGAGAAACATCGAGGCTGGAAGTGGAGGTTGGGTACAGACCCAAGGAGCTCACATTTCTTTACAGTACTCCAGGCAACCAAGAAACTAGGAGACTCTAAGTCCCTACTCCTAAATATTTAGCCTTTATTTATTTACATTCTTAGCTGACAATCTTTATATAAAAAGACAGGAAGTTGGAGTTTTGCACCTATTTCATTTAACACCACTTAACTCCTGGCACTGGCCCAATATGTCTCCATTAAGAGGAGACTTTGCAAAAATTGTCCCAATTAAGCAGCAGTGCTGCGATTTGCTGTTGTTAGGCTAAACTGGTTCCCTGGGAGATGTCCTAATGAGGTATCCATCTTGATTAAGTGCAGACCCGTGAAGTGCTTCCCAATTAAAGGACAAAATATGTATCTATATTCTCCAAAATTTTTTTCTTTTTTTTTTTAAAGAAATAGTTATTTGTGGAATCTCCTCTGGGGCTCACTTCCCCACGGACAAGGAGACAAGGACAGGGTTTGCTTTGATGTGGGATGATCCTCATCAGGCCCATCATGAGTGGCAGCACCCATGGTTGTGTCCAGGTCTCCAAAGTCAGAGCAGCCGAAGGAGAAGGCCCAGGGGAGGAAAGCCCATGCTGACGTCAGTCCTCCATGTCTGTCCAGTTTTTGTATCATGGGTTGATTGTGGAAAAACCCCTTGTTCTCTGTGTTTCAGGCCTCCTTTCTAAACAGGGAGAAAGCACTGGAGCTGAGACAAGTGGCAGGACGGGAGGGAAGGACTCAGGTGTTAAGGTTGTATGGACAAACTGGGTGTGTGGCCATGGTGGAATGGAAGGGGAAGACATCCCTTCCCTCCCTCCATCTCCCTGCTGAAGCTACTGAGGTGCTCAATAGGAGGGCAGGGGGTGGCTTGCAATGGGAAATTCCCTCTGGTTTAAGGAGAAACCCCCCAGAATCCAACATTTCCCCAAGTGTGTCCCTGACACAGCATCCCAGAGGGGCTGTGGAGTCTCCACCTTGGGATTTTGAGAAACCTGGTCTGGGTTTGAAGCTGACCTTGCTTGGGGCAGGAGGTTGGGTCAAGGACCTCCACAAGTCCCTGTCTACACAGGTCTCCTGCTGAAGCCACTCCTGCAGGGCTGGGGTGAAACTGGGGCTCCAGCAGCAGCCCCAGCCCTGCAGAGCTGCCCCACAAACCACGGGGTGGGGTAAATCAGGAGGAAGGGGGAGAAAGGCAGTGCTCTAAAACCCCGTGTGGGGTTTGGAGAAGAGAAAAAACACCTGCAAGTGAGTTTCTTCCCCAAGAAATAAGAGCCTCACTTCTTCCCTTTCAATAGCTTTCACTTTAGTTTAAACCAACAAATGTCCATTTGTCAAGTGTTAATATTCACCCAATGTCCAGAGGACATACCTTGAAAGTTATTTATAACAAGAATTTTTTTCCTTCCAAGGAAACAGTGTTCTCATTCCATATTTCTTCTGTGCTACAGAATTACCAATCAACTGTTTTGGAGTAATTTTAAATACAATTATAAGGAATGTGATTAGGACAAATGCAAAAGAAGTTAAACATAATCAATTCCTCAGTGCTGCCTTGTGGTTTACATTTTAGTATCGTTTAAGGGGATTTGCGCCAACCTTTTGTAGTAGATTAAAGGCAGATATTTTGTTTGTTACAATCAAACCTATGATTTTGGTTTTATAAATTTTTAAAATATTAATTATAGTTTGAAAAGTACATGGAGGTGAATACATTAACTAGTTTCCTGCTTAGATAGCAACTATTTGGTGTTTGGCATTAGATTAGCAAGGAGCAGGTTGGGAATTTTAATCCACCTTGTTAAGTTATTAAATTTGCTTTATTTACATACAGATCTCACTTTCATTAACATTGTAACAGGTGGTCATTAACAATTTATCATTTGCTAGGCAGAAACAAAAAGAGATTTTGCTACCAAGTTTTCTCTACTGAGTGTCTCAATTATACTGTATAGCAAGGCTAAAACAACTACAAATACTGTTTTACAGCAACACTAAAAACTTGGGCCCATGTGGAAAAATCAGTAATCTTTGAAAATTTCACAGTTTGTAGTTTCACTGCGTAATTACATAAATAGAGCTTCTTTTATTTTCAAAAAGGGGAACATTTTTCCTCTAAAATATATGCTACCTTAGAAGTGTTTGGTTGAAGAAAGTATGGACCCCTTATTCCACCCTACTTATTTGCAACTTAGGTGAAGACTAATAGAATTTTAATATGATCTGTAATCACACTAAAAACTGTAGTTCAAAATTCCTGAGCATCACTTCAGAGCTATTGAATAGCCCTGGATCTAATTAGCATAATCATTTGCAGAGCCCTTGGAGTCCTATTTTCACAACCTTTTTATATTCTGAAAACAGGGGGTTTATAGTTTCTTTTCATTTTTTGGCATAGGGGAAGGACATGGCACAGTTTCCTTCTCCTTCCCGCCTCCCTCCCCCTTCCCCTCTGCCACCCCCAGCGGGCACCTGCAGACCCACAGAGCAAACCCCGGCCTCACTGCATCCCCCCAAAGCCTTGGGGACAGCTGGAGGCACTGAAAGCTTTTCTCTTTCTCCTAAAAATGATGTGGTTGGTAAGCCCAGCTCTGTTTTCAGCGTGGCCTGTTCCTTTTGGAAGGAGCTGGAGCCTCCAGCAGCGCTTTCGGCGCAGCCGCCTCTCCCCATCCTGCAGCTCCAGGAGCTGCTCTTCTCTTGGCAGCCAAGGGCTCGCTCTCACAAGGTGGTTTGTTCTGGCAAGGCATCTAAATAGCTGTGGTGCTGGCACCACGCTCTGTTTTGCAGGATAGAGTCCTCATTTCAGCCTCTTGTCATTTGCAAGGTTTCCAGCAATGCTGGTGCGTTTGTGATGATCCATAACAAGTGGGTAATTTAAAACATTCCTCAGGCTTCCAGCTCCTGCTACACCCAGGAATTCAAACCCCTCTCCAGGATGGCTTTTCCCATTTGAAATTTTGAATTGTCATCTGGGTTTGGTGCGTAACTCAGGCTGCAAGAAGCTCCTGCAGGATCATGTTTTATTCCACATAAAATGGCTTTGATGCTCTCAGAGCACATAGAGTGCTCCAGAATGGCTCTTGAATTGACTGATGCTGCCTCTGTGTGTGGTGAAAATAACCTTCATGTTACACTTGATCTTTTTTGGATCTGTTTAGGTAAGAAAGGATTGTGGAGGCATTCTTAAGCAGATCCAGCTACTAGATCTTCACTGCCCATTTCATCCCTTTTGCTCTCCTAAATTGTGGTGAGGTGAGATGTTTAAAAACAACCATGGCAGTTCACCTCAGGTTGACAAAGCAGCACCCTAAACCCCCTCACTGGCATTTCTGTTTAATTTCAAATAATTTACACCAGAACTGGGGGATCTCAGCCACCTCAGCTGTCCCACCAAAGCTCCCTCCATCAGCCTTATCTGCAAGAACAAGAGACACAAAAAAGATCACCCCTGGAAAATCCAGTGCCACCAGGCTGGTTGCTGAGGTCTCTTGTCCAGTCACAAATATTATCAAACTCATTGGCTTCTCCTTCAGAACACATTTTATGTGTGTCTGGTGATCTTGGTTTTAATGTTCATTTTGCCCCTGGCAGTTTGTCTTTGCAGCTCACTGGAGCTCAGTGACTGGTTTTCAGTGTATTTCTGGGCTGTCAGTTTGTTCCAAGCTGCAAAGTGATTCTCCTTCTGTAATTTGAGGACTTTTATGAATTGAACATCAAAGAAGTCTGTGAGTCCCGCTCTGTCTCTCAAGACTGATTCCTGCAATTAGAGTTTCCCTAAATCCTTTTAAATTTATCATTGCTTTCACAAATCCAAGCCACAAAGTGCTGGATTCCTGAGCTGTTTTATTTCCTTGCTCTGCACATCGTGGCTGGGTGTCAAGGGTGGGGACAGACATTTCTGGCTTTAGTGGGAGCTGATTGTTTGCTTCCACATCTGGACTAACATTGGGTGGTCAGAGGAACCTGGTGTGAGAGTTCAGTCTGGGGTAGGTGTACCTTGAAGGACATTTACTCTGAAAGATCCAAACCTGCATCCTCGTTCTGTTTGCCTTCAGGATGCTTGTGGACTCGGTCCAGCAAATCTTCCTGCCTCGTGTTTGACAAAGGCCACACAAATGTGGAGAAAGGATTTCCCAGTTCTGGGAGGATTTTCCTGATCCTGAGTGAGGCTGTGTCTAGGGGTGTCCCCAGCCCTGACCTGAGGATCCCAGAGGATCCTCAGCTGGCATTGTTCTGGGGATGTCACTTGTGCTCTGGCTTGAGGGAACGATCCTGCTGGGCTGGCTGAGTGTGGTTAATGCCATCCTGCAGGTTTAGCCCTACCTGTGCCCCCTCCAACCCCTCCTCACCCTCATCTGCAGCACCAGCATCCCTTACTTGTGCTTGGATCCTATGCCATGGGAAAGTAAATCTGTAAGAGAATTTTATTTTAGTAGACGTGGAAAATTAATGCCTAGAGATTACTGTGAAAAAGGACACAGGCAGAATGCCTCTCTGCTCCTGCCACTGTTCTCTGCCTACATCCATTCTGTAGAAGCTTTTGAATTGCTTCCTTCTGACTAAAATCTTTCCACAGCAAAGATGTCCTTGATTGTGCTATTTTAAAAAGTAATTTTCCCCACTCTTGAAAGTTTTTATCTGCAGAGTTTTATATTTTCTCACTGACTTAAATAGCCTGGTCTCTCTTTTTCTCAAAGTAGAACAGACAGTGCCTTTATTTATCCTGTTGGTACTTTAAACTGCAATAAGATAAATGGGCACAATTATAGATGTGTACCAGAAAAGGAACATGTGTTCTAGCATATGTGATACTAACCTAAGCAGACATCTAAATGTACTTCTCAGATAACAAACATTACACACACACATATTTATTAAACTCAGCAACAGCCTTTGCCATCCTTTTCAGCTACTTTTAAACAGCTGGTGAACTGTCAAAACCACGTTAAATATTTTAACAAACAAGTTAAATATTTTTAGCTGTTTCTCTGATGGCAGTAAAAATTCAGGGTGGAGTAATCTCACTGCTTTTGTGAAATGCTCGAGGAAGAGCAGAGGATGGTTTTATTTGGCTGTAAGTTGAGAGCCAACTTTCCTTCTAAAGGATGAAGCTGAGCTCTGCACCTGAGGCCCAGCGAGGCACGGCAGTGCCTCCACCAGCTCTGAACTCCTGGGATCTGTGGTGGGGAAAACCCCTTGGACTCCCTCCCCTGGGACTTACCGCCGGTTAACGCAGCGGATTAGATCATGGAAAGCTGGTAAATGTTTATTTACACTGCCTGGGTGTTTATGGGGCTCTTCTGCTCCTCTCCTGAGTTCCCTCTCCATGGACCTGGTCCCGAAAGCCTGGGGAGCATCCCAGGCGTGACTTGGGCTGTGCAGACACGTGTGGCAGAGGGGCCTTTCAGTGCTTCAAGGCAGGCTGGAAGCTCCAAGCAGACACGATTTATATCACTAAAAGTCAGAAAGGATTTGCAAAGCATCCGTTCTATTGCTATTTAAGTGCAACAGAGAAAATCCACAGTGAAAAGGCACAGGCCAAGAGCCTTTTTATGTTTAATATACATAAAAAGTTGAGTATTATAACATGTGAGCAGGAGATAATGACAGGTGAATAAAAAGAAAGACAGGGACGTATCTAGCAAAGTGTCAGATTGATAAATAAATGAACAAAGACAGGAGAATAAAAGGCTGTTATGAAATACATCAAATCTGATGTGATATGGATCGTGCTGCGGGAAGTTCAGTCTTCCTTTGCCGAGACAGGAGTCAAGGACAAACAGTTTGTCTGCGATTACGAGCTGTCCTGGCTGGGGAAATAAATACACCTGGAAGATGGCTCTGTCCTTCCCCTGCCTGCCTGCCAGCACAGCAGCACCCTGGATGTTCACACAGCACAATTTATTCCGGGCGGCCTCTCCCATGCAGAGTTATTACAAACTACTTCTGAGTGGATTATGGGCTCTCATGCAAAACTAAGAAATAAAGAAAGCACAGTTCAGGCTGCACCCTCACATCTGCTGGGGGGAAGCAGAGCTGGAAGGCAAGGAAGAGGATCATGTTTTGCTATAATGGAAGTAGGATTGATTAAGCAAAAAGTGAAGGATCTGGGGAGGAGCCTGTGGCATCTTGCTGGAGAGAGCAGGAGAGACCAGCCATGGAGATGTGATGGATCTCAAAAATTAATCTCAGCAGCACAGAGAAGCTCATTAGAGTGTGCTGGATGCCCAGGAGCTGTGGTCCCTGCCAGGCAGCAGCACAGGGACAGCAGGGGTGGGAGAGGGGCTGGGCTGTCCCCCGGGCAGCAGTGACCCTCAGGGGAAAGCTGCTGCTCTGGGGGATGCTGATGGAGGCAGGTCACACTGCCCTGCTGGAAACTGAGGAACCAGAGAGAAACCAGGGGTCTCTTTGGGGAGAGCAGGCTGCAGGCCTGCCCCTCCTGCCACAGGGACAGGATGGTCTCAGGAGGGCAGCTGTCCCAGTGGGAATGTCAGTGAGCAAAGCTTTTCCCCAAGGCACACAGGGAGAATGGCTAAACAAACAGGAAAAAACCATTAGTGCCACAGTGCTTTTTGATGCCAGGATGAATTTTCCCCCAAAATTGAGAATAATGAATTTACAGGAAGTTGTCCTGGCATAACTTGGTGCAAGACTTTTGAAGATCCACTCACAGGACACCAGCAGCCTTGTGGGCAGTGATGGAAACATACCCCAGAAAAACTCAGAAAGGCTGTCAGGTTAAAGGCTTGGCAGGACCTGTGGGCAAAAAAGTTTTAAGTTTTCCAAACCTGGTTTCTGAGGAGGATTTTCCTGTGTTGAACCAGACCTGAGGTATCACAAACTGTTATGACTGAACTAACTGTATTAGTGTTTCATCACTCAGCATTGCTAAAAATCTTGTCCTATGTTTTTTTATGTTTTTTTTTCTTTTTTTTCTCTATTTTTTAAAGCAAGATTTACAATGAATGCTGTCAGAATTCCAAACACAGGTCTGATCTGCCAAGTACTCCTCACAACAGGATCCCTGCTCATCACTCACAGTCCCAGCTCTGAGGAGCAGGTTTTGTTAAGAGACTGGGTAGAAAAATGTTTCTTTGTCTGTGTCAGCTCTACTTGGCAGCAATCACCAGGCAGGCAGCCTCCTCTATTAGGATTGCTTTCTGTGTCAAACACCTCATCATTAGAAAGTGAGGCTTGAATGTTATTCTTTAAGCCTTAGATCAACTGTGGTGGCTGAGATGTAATGGAAAAACCTGATGCTGGAAATTCTCGAGTCATTATCACAATTTATACTTAAAAGAGCTCCAGTTTTATAGCAAAAAGAAAAAAAAATCCATTCATTTTAATCATTGCAAAGCTTATTAAAAGGTTTTGAATATTATTTATTGCAATTCTGTACCAGTTCTAATTCACTCATTAATTCTATTCATCTTGAAACTAATTTTAAACTTTGAAAATTTACCGTAGCATTTTGAAAAGTTAAAGTAACTTTCAAGATGAATAGAATTAATGTTTTCCTTCCCTCCTTACAAACTGTTTTCACCTTCAAATACAAACCATGACCATACCATGCTAATAGCTGCAAATGTATTCTCTGTTTAAGGTTTCAAAACCATTACTTGACAGCTGACGTGGAACATAATTTCAGTCTCATTTTCAAGGAGAGACAGTGCAGCCTCCTCCAGGAGCTGCAGCCTCCAACGCTTTCTCCAAATACATTTCCACAGCTGAGGATGTGGAATGAAGCTTTTTTCCCCTCTGCTTCCTCCTGTATATTTTCTGTTTGCTCTGCGTTCCCTCTGACCAAAGACCATTGCAGGTCTGTGCAGTCTGACATAGCTGTCATAAATTTGGAGCATTTGCTGTGTGGGGAACATCTGGTTCCTAAGAAAACAAAGTGTTATTTTCCTGATGGCTGCAGGAGAATGTCTGGGTTTGATCCACCTGTGAGGACTGATTATTTTTTAAACTCCATACCAACACACAGGAGGTGGATGCTTCCTGGATCCCGTGGCATAGCTCTGCCAGAACTGGCATTCATTTCCTAAATTCTTCAGGTTAAAAAAGTTCCTCTCTCCCTTGCTAAATTTCTACAGGACCTGAAGGAGCAGGCATGGTTTTTCCTTTCATTGAATGGTCCCAAATTCCTTTCTGAAACAAGGAAAACCTCAGCAGAAGCAGCTGGAAACTCTGTGAACAGAGTGTTTTCAGTTTTGCATCATTGGGCAGGCTGCTGGGGCCGTGCTGTGGTGAAGGTGAATTCCTTCTCACACCAAAGCCTTGCTGTTCTTTGTGCAGTGATTGCCTTCATCTGAAGATGTTAAAGGTCCTACACACGAACCCAGTTTTCTGATAAACCCCACGCTGCCTTTCTTCTGGCAGTGAGATTATTTGCAATAAGAGTTTCTGCAGCTTTGGGTGCTTTATTTTTACGTTCTGAAATGATTGTGTGTCTGTAGTGAAAAGGCAGCAAGGGCTTATTTCTGAGCAGCTTCAGGTGTGTGTACAAGAGTGGTCTGAGATATATCAGTTATTTGGAAAGGTCTGGTGGTGACACATAACTGCGAAACTGTTCTCATCTTGGATTTTGTAAGGTCATCACTGTGTTCAAGCCTCCCTCCCATGCTTTGCTACAGCTACAGCATGAAGAGAGACGTATATTGTAAACACAGAACTGCAGAAAGGTCCTTGGTGGGTACATTTATCATTTGAAACCAACAGAGGTGGGTTTGTGGGGATTTTTTTGGGTGTGGGTTTTTCTTTTTTTTGGAGACTGAGTTTGAATCTGTACAGAAGCCTTCCAATTTTTCCAGATATTGCTGGGGAATTTTCCCTCGGGTGGTTTAGGCCAGTTGGAAATGCCACAGAGATCCTCTTGCCATCCATAAACCCCAAAGGTGAAGCTAGATTTGTCCCAGCTTTCTTTCACACCCCAGGGAATGCCCCTGCTCTTGGTGGGAAGCCAGGAAGAAAACCTCAGAGAAGCAGTGGATAAGAGTGCAATTACAGGGTCCAGAGCAAACCTGGGTGGGGCTCCCTGACACCCAAACCCTTCAAAAACTGGAAACACAATACCCACAACTGGAAAGCAAGGCAAGCCAGACATCCTGGGCAAGGCTCTGCAAGTGTGAACAAAGATCCTGAAGATCTTCCACTGTGACAGCTCCCCTGGGCTCCTTTCTCTGTGTAGAGGCCACTTGTGCCATGGCTGTAATGTGGGATTTTTGCTGGTTGAAACCTCTTCCAGAAGGAAATGGGGACAAACCCTGTTTCTCCTTGTGGTGCTGGGCTGTTGGAGAGCTCAAAATGCACTGTGGCAGGGCATAACTCTTTTTTATGCTTGTGGTCACTTGCCTTGATTTTATATGTGGCAAGTCTGGCAGTGTGGGATATAGAGCAGGGGGCCCCAGTGTTGTCAAGGAATGTGTCTGAGTGAAGCATTTTATGGCTTGGCTCGATCTATTTCCTAGCTGGAATATTTCCACCAGCTTCCTTTGGCCATGCCTGAGGCTCCAGCTTGTGGTTTCTGTATTTTCCTTCCCCTGAAGGCTGCTGTCTTCTCTTGGAGGAGGGAGGGAGCTCAGGGAAGGATGCTGCTTTTGTGCCTTCTGCACATTTGAGATGAAAGTTCCTGCTGCTCCTCTCTGCTCCATGTACAGATCTTTTCCATGAGAGAAGCAGAATGTTCAGATTGCCTTTAGCACCAAGCTTAAGTGGATCCTGCTCAGCAGCTGCCACAAAATTTATTCCCAGGAAAGGAATAGAGGTCTAAAGCAAGCAAGCACACCTGAGCTAGCTGAGTCTGCCTGGCACAGAGACTTGGGCTGGGAATGTGTGACAGGAGAGCTCCAGCAGGATGGATGCACCAGGGCAGCATCTCAGCTCCTCCAGGTGTAGCCCTGCATCATGGTCAGGAGCTCAGGTGGAGAATGAACCCTCTGTACCTCAGATGAGCCTCAGCCTCACGTCTGAAAAAGCTGCAACCTATCCAAGGGAATAAAGACCTCTTCCCTGTGCCAAACAAAATTGTTGTAGCTGGTGGTTGCACTGACCTCTCTGTTTTTTTCCTGCCCAGCACTGCAGCAGACACGGGGGCCAGCACCCGTGAAGAGGATGGATGTCACCTCTCCTGAATTTTGTAAGTCTAAATCTTGGTGTCATGCTCAAAGGTCTGCTTCCACCTGGAAAGTTTCTGTTGCAAAGCAGATCTTTAGCACTGTTTGCAAAGGGGCTACGGGAGCTGGCAGCCTTGGAAGCAGAGGTGCTGCAGGACTGAGAAAATGGTTCTACAGCTTTATGCCTGGTTGGGAAGTTTGAAAAAAAAAAGCAAAACAACAATGAAAGGGATTATCATGTTGTTTTTCAAGCCAAAAATGCGAGCAGTAATTCAGACTTGAGGAAAGCTGTCATTGCACATGGCAGCTTAAGGAAGCTGGCCAGAGAAAGGAAGCACACAGGGAAGAGCCTTAGAGTGACTCTCCGGCACCTGCCAGGTCAAAAAAAGCCACAGCTGACTTCCAGAGGCCTTGGATGGGGTCCAGAGTTAGAGAAGAGCCTGATCCCTAAGCTGCTGGGCAGTTGAGGAAGGCTTTGTGATTTAGGATGGCCATTGCAGTTTAAAGTGCTGGCATTGAGTTGTAAATACAGTTTAGCTGGATGATGCATTTCCTATTTCAGGTTCTGATTTCAATTACAAACACTGACTGGCTCGATAGCATCACCACTAAACTGAAGCCTTTAATATTCAAGGCAAAAAAGTTTCAAAAAGTGAATGAATTGATCTGTCACTCAGACTGTGTCCAACTCAGCAGTGCAAAGGCAAAAGGCAGAATAATCTGAACCTCTGGATCTGTATCTCCAAGTACACAATAACAGCTATTGCTTAATTCCCTTTAAAGAACAGCCATAGAAAATAAGACTTTATTTTTGATGAGAATTACTTGGATTGTACTGCAGGAAAATGGGATTGAGAAGACAAAAATGTGAGGTTTTGGAGACAGAGCTGGAAGATAAACTCATATTGGATTTGTGCTTCTTTCTGTTTAAGAAATGTGGCCCTTACCATGCCACTGGTTTTTAAGCAAAGCTCTCCATTGATTTCAAAGGGGTATCCTGCCCAAAAATCAATGGAACGAGATGCCCCCATGTATTTACCTACTCTGATTTGGTTATTGACTTTTAATAACTCTACAGATAGTAACAAGGCAAAATGCCAGGACATTGTTGCTGCAAATTTAGGTCAGGAATTCCCTTGGAAATCTCATGTGGCACTGCCTAAATACCTAATTTTGCAGTTACCACCCCCAAAATGCAAATTGTTCTGCTCTCCTGGTGAAGATGTACCTTTTCCTTCCCTGAGTGATCACCTATCCATCAGAAAATTGGGAGTGGGAGGGGTGCAGGGCAGGCTGATTCTGCAAAGCTGCCTGCTAAAGCCCTGATTACTGTTATCAAGCAAAGAAGCAGTCCAGTTTAAGCTGCTAGGGTTTCTGATGAGCAACAGGTTATAATGAAGGAAGGCAGAGGAACGCGTGAATGAGCGACTACAGACCCTGGTAAAGAGAGGATTACACTGAAGGTACGTTCCAGGGAAGAGTCTGCACATTTCAGGGCAAGGCAGCAAATGGGCTTAAAAATAATCTGAATTTTTTCTTTCCCTCCCAATCCAACAAAGATAGAGAGTGTAAGATGCTTGTGGAGGGCAGGTCAGCACATCAAACAGGCTCTGCTGGGAGCGGTGAGGGGAGGATCCTGCCTGCCTGGGGTGAGTCAATGAGGTTAAAATGTGCTCTCTTACCGAGCTGCTCCTGGTGGTGTGAGGGTGTTTGGCTGGGCATCTGCACAGCATCTCCCCCAGGCACATCACTGTTGTCTCCTCCTTGGCCTCCCTACATTTTCTGGTTGCAGTGGATGTTATCTCAGCAGCCCTCTGGTGGTTTTGAGTCCCTAAATAAGCCAAAGGAAGACGTTTTGGATACCATTCTCCTTTTTAGGGTTTGCTGGAAATTTACTGTGAGGAAAAGCTAAAGCTGAGATTTGTAACACAGTGGCTGCTTGGTGGCAACTGCCTGTGGGGTGGGGTCTTTCCCTGGGATAAATGCATGGCCCCTGTGCCCTGTGGCAGTGGAATAACCCACCTTGTATCTACTGTAAGGCAAAATTGGGTGCATGAGTATGGAGTGGGGCTGCCCCAGCTGCAGCCCAAAGCCCATCTTAGCTGGAGATGTCTGCTCTAAAGCTATGATCCAGGAATCAGTTTGGTTTATGGCAAAGAGAAAAGCCTCAAAATGGTTGAAAATCCAGGTAAAAAGGCTGATTTTTGCTCTTCTTACACCATGAGGGTGATTGTAGCAATGTCAAGATACACCCTTTACTAGCCAGAGATAAGGCAGTGCCCTTTGCTGTCTGAAGATTGTGCAGGGCTTGTGTTCTTGTCAAACGGAGGAGGGATGCAGCATTCCTCTTTCCACCGAGCTTTTGAGCAGGCACTGATACATTTATAAATGGCATGTGATAAGCTCTAAAAATGCCACTTTGAAATTGAACCCAGAGAAGTGTGAACCATCTCAAACAAAAGTGATTCGCCTTGGTCACTTGACAGGTGCAGAAGGAATTTCTGGTGACAGGAAGAAAACTGAGGCAGCGCCAACCTGCCAGGCTCCCCAAAAGCTCTGGGGGAGAAGGAGCCCTCCTGGCCCCCATTGTCCCTACAGAGCCCTTGCTGCTGCCTTGGCTGTTTGCCTCAGAGATGGGAAGGATGGCTCTGAGCAGGATGCAGCAGCAGTGTCCAGGACAAGGCACAAAAGTGTGCTCAGCTGTGCCAGCTATCGATCCCCACCCCGGGCATCCCTGCACTGCTCAGTGCTCACTCATCACAGGGCAACAGGTGAGAAGTGCCCTGCACACAAACTGTCAGAGGCACATGGATCACAGCTTCCTTGTGAATTGGATGAAGTTTCAGCTCTGCTGCAGCCCTGGGTATTGCTGGTGTTGAGCACAGGCTGTGGCAGCCTGCAGAACCAGGGTTATAATGCACTCTGTGCACGGTGTCACCCTACTGGAAAGAGGCTCATCAGAACATGGCATGTCAGTTGTCACTTCACTGGGAACAGGTGAAACCCTATTATCAGTACAGTGTCTACAGACTTCTGCTGCATCAGAAAACAGCTCGGCAGTGCTGTGTGTACAAAGATGTCACTGGTTTCTGCTGAACTGCACACAGGCTGCTCCTGCAGCTGCCTGATGAGTACAAAACGTGGGAGCAGCAGGTCAGGGAGCGGCCTGGGGCCAAGCTGGGGCTCTGCTGGGAGCAGCTGATAGATGTGGGGGGACAGGTAGCAAAGGGTGGAAGGGAGTGGGACAATTCCCTAAAGGTCAGAATTTGGTTGCTTCTTTTGTGCCAGATCAGGTGGCTAAACCTGGACAAACTACCCAGTGGAGGCTGAAGGTGGCCAGAGACACCCCAATGTGCTGCTTTGTGGGGCAGTGCTGATGCTACTGAGAGCAGGTTTGACCCATGCCACGCCAGGAGAAACAGAGGTTTCTCCTTTTTCTGTGAGGTCTGAGGCTGACTGCACCATTGCTCCTGCTGGCTCCACCAGCAGCTACTCAGTCTGGTGCTGGTACCAAATTCCTCACTTCAGAAGCAGCAGCCTGGAGTCTGAGGATGGCATCACCTCTTGTAGCTCAGTCCTGAATTCTACGTCCTGCCCTCTGCAGACATTCTCTTTCCCGTCTCTCCTGCTTCCCCTCAGCACCACTCAGCTAATTTCTCGAGTGGGATACACTAATCCCATATTTCTCTGGTAGTTACTTGCTCCAAAGCTGTCTTGGAAACCCAGGTGCCAGTTCCCCCCAGCACTTCTTTCCTGACCAGGGAAAAGAGATGGCGAACGGCTTTCTCTTGATTGTGTCGATGGGAGATGATTTTCAAGGTGAAATTTCTAGTTCAGTTGAGTCACTTTCATTCAAGGCGATGAGCAAAATGTCACCCCCACACTGAACCACACTCAATGCGCTGTTCTCCTATTGCATTTAAATTTACTCCACTTTTCCTTTCTGACACCTGTTTAAATCAATATCTTCCTCTCCAGGTCGTGGGCAGAATGTGCCTGGTCTCTCCGCACAGCGCTTCTCAAATCCACTAAAATCAACACAATAATTGAAATATTTTCAAGCTGATTACACCGCTGCCTGAGGCTAGGCTGGTTGCTAAGGGTAAGCTCCCTGGTTGCTAGGGGGAGTAAATCATCTTGCATTATTTGATTTTTGTTATAGATATGAAACCGCTACTCCCTCGATTAAATGTCTCTCAGTCTAACACCTATGGGACCTGGGGAAAGAGAAAAGAAAAGCAGCAACCTTGACCCTGTCAAATAAATATCTCTAACTTTTCCTGTCCTCCGGCTTCCAAACCAAACCTGTCTACTGATTTTTTTTTATTTATTTATTTATTATTTTTTTTAACCTGACTTTAAATAACAAAGCTGTGGGGACAAGCAGATGAAGAGAGGAAGAACTGTCTGTTCCATTAGAGGATCTCTCAGCTTGGCTAAACACTCTCTATTTACTCCAAACACAGCATGATGGGGAGCTACAAGGATCTAATAGCCTTGAAGATGTAGAATTGCACCAATTACAGTTCCTATTCAGCCCACGGCTCATGAGACATCAGCTGAAATCACAGGGCCAAATCCTGCTCCTAGGTCTGCAGATCTGGAGCATCTCTGTGGCAGAGAAGGATTTCTCCAATTTTTTTTTTTTGTGGTTGCACAGGAGTGGAATCCTGTTGGACACTGCTGGGTATCCAGGAGCCTGAATGTGTGATGGGCACTTGGCTGGAGGAGCAGGAGCTTCTGATGCAGTATTAATGGCAAAAAAAGTACATGGGGCATATCCCTGTGCCTTGGACATTTTAAAGTGCCTCAGCTCCTCCTGTGCCTTCATTATTCTCTCAGTACAACCATTTCCTGGGTGAGGGTATTATCCCTGTAGGGTCCCCTCCAGAACCTCTCAGAAATTAATGTGACCCAGTAAATCTGTTACAAGTCATGGCAGGGCCAGAGGTGCAAGAGCCTCTTCTGCCATTTGTGCTGGAAACAACCAGCAGCCCAGGGTGTTTCTGAGGCACAAGGTTTCAGAGGGGAGCTGACTTGGCATAAAGTCTTTTTCCATCCCTCAAACCTCCCTGTTAATCCTCATAGCTGCACTTGGCCTTCCCAGCACTGCCCCAAATCCTCATTTTTTGGTGAGAAAACTGAGGTACCAAAACTGGAGCACTGCAATTTGCCTCAGGTTGTGCAGCCAGTCCCATCCAGACACCTTTGCCCCCCTCAGCTGCTGCAGCATTACTGGAGAGGAGAGGCTGCAGAGCCCCAGCTCCTGCCCGCTGCAGCAGGCCATGTCCTTCCCTTCCTATTTCTCAAAGGGCAGCTGTAATCCACAATGGACAGGAAAAGCAGCAATGTAAATATTGAAAACCCTTTAGTTACAACATATATGCAACAGCAATATCTCCTCTGCCACGTCACCTGATCCCTCAGCTGGAAACAAGGACGCAAATGCCACGGAGTAAGTGATGTCAAGAGCTTCCAAAGCTGTTGATGAAATAAGTGCAAGGAGAGGTACTCGCTGCAAACCCTGGCCGAGGAGAGGCTGGAGGGGAATCATTAGCACAAATGAGCCAGGCCAGGCTCAGCCCAGCCTGTGCTCAGCAACACGCTGGACTCTGCTGCTCCCTCTGAGCTATGCCAGTCACTGTGGTGCTTTTTGGGGTTATTGGTCACCACATGTGGAAACAGGCAGGGTGTGGAGAAGTGGGGTCATCAGGAAAGCCTTGTGAGCCTGGAGGACACAGCTCTTCCAGCCTGGCTGTCTGTTCTGTCCTTGTTTACCCAAAGTTTGCAGGCAGGATCCCTCTGCAGGGCACCTGCACCTGTGCCACACATTTAGTGGGAAATGCCTGCAGCATTAAGAGCATCACAATCTAAATGATTAATTGTTTAATATATTGCAAGCTGGTTACCCCCCCTGGCTGTGCCATGTAACAAATGGAGTCGGTGGAGATCTCACAGTTGTGAGCTCCTTGTTTGACTTTTAGCCAGCCAGTGCCAGTGGTTTGAGCTCACAACCACAGCCAGGGCTGCCATCACCTCCTCCAGCAGCTGCCTCACCAGCCCTGGGCTTGGTGTGGGGCTGGGAAGTGCTGCTGAAGGATGGGAGCCAACCAGTCCTGCAAATACAGGTGTGTGACAGGGTCCAGGGAAGATGCTTAATTCAAGCTGTTACTTATTTTTATCAGAGTGTGGAGACTTGAAGGAAAGCCCAAAGTGTTTAACTGAGTGGAATGCTCCACAGCTGACACAACAAACACAGGGGATGTGATGTGGGGTTTCACTTATGTATCTAACTTACTTAAAATCCATATTAAGTACAATTTCTATTTCAATATTGTACAGGTCACACTTTATGTTAAAGTTCCACTTATAAATAGTTTATAAAGATTAATAGATGTTTTAATCAATAACTAATCAATAGTTTAGTGACAGGAAAGCCCAGCAGTGGGATTGCCCCGAGCATTGTGGGCATTTTGCTCTGGTTTGGTGATGTTTGACCCTTGCTCTGGACTGGGACCAGCACTGTTGACAGTGGTGGGATGTAGCACTTCTCCACCACTGCTGGTAGGTACCCTGTGGTCATGGAGGGGCTGGGCTGGGCTCTGAGTAACCCACATTGCAACCAGGGGGGCTCACTGGGGAAGGCAGCCCCAGTTCTGACCCCAAGAGGGCTCTGGTACAGGGTCCAGCAACCCTGTGGGTCTGTGGGGCCAAGTGGTCCTTTCTGAGCACCTCATCGCCTGCTGGAATTTCTGGGAGAGATCTGTATTTGTACATGAGGAATACATTTTGTTGAAATGTAGTTATGATTTTTAAAAAATATTCTGCTGAGGAATAGTTCTGTATTTTTAATACATCTTTTTATCATACACTTTAAGATTCGTGTCCACATGGGCACTAGGAAGAAAAATGTAATTATCTCTTAAAGAATACAGTCAGTTTAAGGAAGACAAATATTAATGTTACATGAATTGATTGGTCAGAGGTTTCCAAAGCAGAGAGGTAGTTGCCCATTCCCCCAATTATCCAAAGGAGTGGGGTGCCTAATGCCCTATGAGTCAAACTCCTTATACAAAGCTTCCAGAACAGACCCTCTAATTGAATATTAAATGACTTTTTCATGAGTTCCTCTTTCTGTACCATGATCATGCTAATACAACTGGCAGTGCTCAAATGACAAAACAAGCACTCAGCAACTTGACCACTCCGGAAACCAAGCAAAGCCATTTAGCAAAGCCCAGAGCAAATGCCTTTGCCTCCAAAACCTCCTCTGCACGTGAATCTTTGAAGAACTTCTCCATTTTTAATGGCCAGAAATATCTGCCTGCTAAACCTTAACTACAACTGTACCCAAAGCCCGTCTGTCTAGCAGCAGGTGGGCTAGTGAGAGTCACAGTCCTGCTGGGATACAGCCAGCTGTTCCCAGGAATGAATCTCAAGTAAATTAACAAACACCACACAAACCTGTCAATTGAATCATTCTTGATTACTGTAAATGTGGGGCTACCCATTAAGGAGCTTCTCCCTCCGTGCAGAGGGAGTTTCTGTATGCCCTGAGTGTGGAACTGAGGCAGTGACACCCCATCCTCTGGACAGAGGGTCCCTTAGGATCCATGGGGGAACATCTCTCAGACCAATGAGTTTGAAGTGCTGGAGGTGTCCAAGATGGTTTCCTCACATCTCTGAAGGTTCTGTGGGCTTCCAGAGGGCTCATGAGTTATTTGGGTGTAGTCAAAGCTTCTATTGTCCAGGCACATCTCTCTCTATTTCCATTTGGAAACTTCTCCTGGGCAACAGTGTGGCCACTGAGGGGTCAAAATCCAGGACATCCTCACGTGCACCAGCCATTTCCCAATGCCAGGAGCACACTGGGGGTAAAATATCACCTTAGTGGAGATGGGGGAGCTGCAAACACTGCACTGAAGGCAGGAGAGCTCCTGGTATGAGACAACAGCAGTTTACAGAGGCCTGTAGGTATCTTATAATAATCAGGGCACTGGGTGAGAAGCAGAAGGTCTTGGCTCAACATCTGTCTGTCTGATGTTTTGTCCTTGAGCTTTGGTGGTGAGTTCAGGCCTACTGCGTGAAATTCTGGAGCTCCTCTCGAGGGTGGATGGCAGCCAAATCCCCGACTGCTGGCAAAGCCATGGCAAAATCCAGCTGAGGCTGTCTGCCTGCCCTGCCTGTGGGTGAGTGGTGCTCTGCAGTGAGGGTGTGGGACAGCTGCAGATGACCAAGCTGCCCGAGTAAGGAAACAGGTTTAAGGGCAAATTGAGTGAAAATGGGTAGTGGAGCAGCACAGAGAGGAGAGACCTGAGAGGGCCAGAAGCTGCTGATTTGTGCCAATAACAGTGACTTTGAAGCAACAACAGGGAAGACAAAAATGCATTAGAGGAGGGAGAAAATGGACTGTCAGGAGATAACAGGCAGAGCGAAGAGAGGATGTGATCTGGGAAAATGTAGAGAGGACACAGCAGGGAGAGAAGGGAATTGCTGTGAGGATAGAGAATGCAGGGGGAAGCAAAAAGTCTGTTCTAGACCCAGACCAAGAGCAAGGTCTTACTGTCACCTTCCCCTGGTCAAGCAATGGTCTGGCCAGGAGCCAGTGCTCCCTTTTTGAGCTGTATGAAATGCATCCCCTTGCCTGCAGCCCCTGGCATGAGCTGGGGGCAGAAGCTTGGGCCTGTGGAGAGAGGTACTGGATGTCTGTGTAAGATCACTCCCATCTCTCTGACTTCTGGCAGCCCTCAGACTAGAAATGGCCTTAAACTGGTTAACACCTCAGTTTAATTGTGTTTACTCCATGTCCCTGTTTGTTCTTGTAGCTGGTGATGGAAGAGAGCAAGGAGTAGAGCAGCATTGCCTTGATCCCATGCAGCAGAGCACATTTGGATAAAGCAGGGTCCTTCCCATGAAGGAAACATCCTGTTCCATGTACAGTGGGCACAGTGGGGAGCCCAGGCAGGGCTGAGGGCCACCCCCTGCCTGCCCTCCATGGGAGCAGTTTTGGAGGATGGACCAGTGGCAAAGGGTGAAGGTGGGACATGTTTGTGATCTGTGCAGAGCTCTTGGTGCCTGTCCCCAGACAGACTCCAGGACTCCAGGCCTGATGCTTTGCTGGGTCTCTGTAGGGAGTTTTGGTGCTGGTGCTGGTTCATTCAGCTTTGGGCAGCCTGGGAATATGAGCTCATCACATCCCTAAATGACAATTGAACCTTAATTCAATTCCATGCAAGTCAGCAGAGACAGAGAACAGGGTCTGAACCACACCAATGCCAAGGATTCCCACCCACAGCAGCCCCACTGAGTTCAGGGAGAGCAGAATCCATCCCAGGCTGGAGGATTTTGCTGGTGAGGATGTGTGGGAGAGGGAGTGTGGCCATACCCTCATCAGTGCTAGACCTCTGTCGATGTGGATATTAGCAGTGTGCTTCCCCAGCTGTGTCAGTGTATGTGTTTGTGTATACAGACTCAATTTATGTCATTTTGTAAGCAGGTAAGTGTTCGTGCAGCCTCTGTGCAGTTTGGTGAGAAGTGTGCTTACATATTTGGGTAGATTTAGTAACAGCATGCATGTGGGTGTGCTTAAATTTAGACAGGCTCATGGGAGAGGCTTAGCACACATGGAGCAGCATCGGGATGTCCTGGCTGAGGAGGGTTTCTGGATGGCAGCTGGGTCTGCTCCTGCCCACGTGTGTGACATTCCTGACTGTGTCCCAGCCTGCTGGAGTGGCTGATGATGGCCTCATACATGGAGGGAGAGGATTTGTGTGTGTGGTTTTGGCACTCAGACACGTGCATATGCCATTTCATTGTGGTGGGTGCTTTGGGAGGTTCTGTTTGCAACATTTCCAAAGGATAGATACAAAAGGGTGATGCTTATGGACCCATCCTCTAAAATTCACTATAGCATGTACAATGTGGCCGAAAGTGCACAGCTGAGTGTGCATTACTGACCTACACAGTGCCAACACGTGTGTGATTTTTGTGCCATTTCTGGCTTGCTCCTGCAGCACACAGCACATTCCAGGTGCAGGGTGCTGCCCCACACATTCCAATATAGCTGATGGGCACTTCCCAGCACATCCCACTGAGGCACAACTCACAGAGTCAAGCAGAACTCCATCTCATGGAGAGGGTATCCACAGTCAGCCTGACGTGCATCAAGGCCCGTTTGTGGCTGCCAGCAGTGTGTGTGTGGTTTCACACCCTCACCTTGCACACACGCATTTCCAGGGCGTGTCTGTCTCTATTTGAAACACCCGTGCTCACCTCAGGGCTTTTTGCACGCTGTGGCCCAGCGGGGCTGCAAATGGGGTCTGCCATGGGCTGGGCTCGGTGTGGGTGCTGCTGGTGGGCTGCTTTGGGGCAGAGCTGGGCTGCTTTGGGGCAGAGCTGGGCTGCTGGGCTGCGCAGCCCTGGGGAGACACTGGCACTCCCGAGCACCGCCACCCTCTCGCTTGGACACCGCCCTGATTTTTGTCCTGCCTTTTGACATCTGTGACTTTTCAGGCGACACATCGGCAGCACGGGGCCCCGCTCGGCCCCGCCACCGCGGGCTGCCATGCAGCAGCATCTGGCAGCCCGGGCAGTGTCACGGGCCGGGCAGCGCCGCTGGCAGCCCCGTCCCGCGGCTCCCCGCCGCTCCTCCGCGCTGCCGGGCGCTGAGCGGGATCAATAAGACACCTCCGACTCCTCTATTTACAAACTAGCTGCCTTCAGCAGCCAGGCTGTTTAAGCACTTCATTCCCATTCAGGAGGGCCATCTGCTGCCTTTTGCTGTAAGTCTCTCTGAAAACCTCAGCCTTGACAAGCTCGAGATATGTCAGCGCAGTTATCAGCGGAAAGCAACATCTGCCGTGCCTGACACCCACTATTGTAGGCCATTTAATCTGTCCCCCTCCTCCCTTTAACTGCAGACAACAGCTCCCTATATTATATTTTCCCACTCAATTAGCACTATCATCCTGCTGAAATAGAGGCCAATTTACCTTTAATGACATCATTGTTAGGAGAGTGGCAGCCCTGGCCGGTGGCTGGCGGGAGGCAGCGCGTCTCCGCGGCTCGGGGCAGCCTATCCGCGCTGCCTTCACCCCGACCGCAGACATTGTTTCCGACAGTTCGCAGAGGCAGTGTGGCGGAAAATTGAGTCCAGATTCATTAGTTTTTTTTTTTTTTTCCCCTTCTCCCTTCTCCCCCCCCCCATCCTTTTTTTTTTTTTTTTTTTTCCCTCTCTCCGCCGTGCACTGCTCAAGTCAGTTAAATTGATACATTTCCTAACAAAATTGAAGTGCTTTGTGCTGCCAGCGGAAAGCCTGGTGACCCTGCGCGGCCCACCGAGCAGCCAAAACGAGTTGATGGATCCATTAGGCCGCGCAGAATGCCTTCCCCCTCTGCCTCCGCTCCTGAGTGACACTGTAAATCTGAACCAATTTCAGTCCCTAATCATCATTACAAACCCCTCCACTGTTCATTTATTACTCTACAATTCTAATACAGCACACGACTGGGTCAGCGCACGGGGAGCTGGAAGGCTGTGGAGACAGGCTTAAAGAGACCATAATCCCTCCCAGGTTTTATCAGGGAAACAAACCTGATTTGGCCCTCCCTGGTCCCCACATGCTGCTCCCTGCCTCTGGTCCAGCAATCAGAGGATGTTTGCCTGTGCCAGTGGTGGGAGCACGGGCTCCAGAGTGGGAGAGCTGGGCAGCAGAGGGGAAGAACACATGAAAAGGATGCAGGACCCACAGCGTGCCACACGAACCCCACAAGGGATAGGGCGTTGCTGGAAGGCTGGCACAGCTGCTCTGAGCCCTTGGCTTTAGGGTGGACAGCTGTCCAAAGGGTGCTGCAACCCTGCAGCTACACAAAATGGCTGTGCAAAGAGGGTATTTGGGTAGATGAGGAGCTGGCACATGCCTGGGAAGGACCACGAGGATCAGAATGTTGAGACTGGAGGTTTATTGATCTTCTCCATCAGATGGATTAAATGAAGGACACCTTTTTTGGAGTTGAAAAGCCTCAGTGGATGCAGGGATGGCTTCTCTAGGTGGAGAAGTAGTAGAGAGGATGGTGGGACACAGGTGATGCCAGCTCACAGTTGCTTCCCACCTGGGCATTCCTCTCCAAGAGGTGCCATCCCACTCATGCCAGCTTGGAAAAACCTCCCCCTGACTGCTGGCTTCCAGCATGAGGAGTGGATGCTGATTGAGTTCTTGACCTGCTAAGTGTGCTTATGTGCCTGGATCGAACATTTTCCAACAGGATGCAGAAGAATTTATTTATTTGATTTGATGTGACTGGATTTTTCCCCCCTGCCTTTTTTGCAACACGCATATCAACATCTCTGTAGGTGCAGAAGCAATCAAAAGATTTAAGCACCCACATGGTAAATAATCAGATTAATGGCATGATCAGACATGACTTGATGGCAGTGGGATTGCTTGGAGTGAGATCAGCAGTGGCTGGGGCACTTTTTGCTGGAGTAGGACGCAGGGACAGGCCGCTCCTATTTGGGAGATGGGCTGGAAGAGCAGGGTAAAAGGGGGTGAGCAGGGTGGGGACATCCAGAGGCCAAAGTTTAATCAATCAGCGGTTGAGAGGAGGGTTAACAACTATGAAGCTTGTGGCTAGAATGTCTGTTTTCTTTTCTTCCCACACGGGTTTTATTGGCGGTGAGATTTTATGGAGGGTTGTCCTTGTTTGATGAGAGAAGGGAGCAAGAACCATGATCTTAAAAAGGACTGATGGTCAAACCCCTCTTTGCAATTTGTTCCTTCAATGAAAGTCTGGGGAGCAAGTCTGCATTTCATGTGAAAGACTGGTGCCTTTGCTGGGATGCCAAAACCCAGGTTCATGACCATGGATCTGCCTGGATGCTCAGGAGAATGTCAGCCTCCTGAAAGTGTCAGCTTTTCTGCTGGTGACAACAAAAGTGGGCCTTTTTCTACAGCTCATGTGCCAGACATGTGTTTTGCTTCCTGCTACAGGGTCCCAGGCTTGAGGTCAGCCTTGTCTGGCAGGGAGATGTGACAGCTGCCAAACTGTGCCAGGGCCAACCAGCAACCCCTGTCAGCCCCAGCCAGCGTGCCTGCCTCAGCTGCCTCCCACACACAGCAAAACTTCCCAAAGTTTTCTCTGCCCATGGTCCTCAGTAACAGAAATTGTTGTAAAAATGAAACAGCATTAAAAAATATATATTTGAAAAAGCAGTGCTGAGGTCAAAGGAGGTTGATTGTGGGTTTTGCAGTGGGGATTTGCCCAGGATGAACAACTCTTTGCTTCAAAAATAGTCTTGGTGACCTCCATCTTTTGTCTTAGGCCCAAATCTGCCCTGGGGCAAGATCACCTTATTTCCAAGGCAGAGTGAGACCAGCACATCAACAATGAAGGCATCACTCCCTATGGACATGTTTTTTGGGTCCATTCAGGTCAATCTGTGGTTGAATTTCCCTGTCCCCATCACCTCATGTCCCATATTTCTGTGGAGCTGAGCCAAGGCTGGCCCTGTGATGCAGCTCCTGTACATCAGAGTGCTGCTGGCCCTTGGTGTCTCCCCTCTGCTTACAGCCCAGCTGATGCTTTTCAATCTGCACTGTTGTTATTGCCCATATCCAAGGCAGTCTGGATGAGTTTCTCAAGTAGCATTTTTGCAAGGATCAATATCAAATGCTCTGCTGAAGTCTGGATGCATCACATCTTCTGTAAGGCTTTTCATCCACTAATTCTGTAATTTGATCCAAAAAAAAAAAAGAAAAAAAAGAGCTATCTAGCTGGTCTGGCGTGACTTGTTCTTTGTGAAGCGCTGTTGTTTATTGCTCGTGGTTGGGTTATCCTCCAGGTGCTTCCCAACATGCACCAAACAGCCTATTAATGCCTTCTGTGGCACTCTGGGTTTGAGGAAACCCAGCCGAACCTGCTGCTCGCACAACTGGGTTCGAGCAGAGCTCCACAGCAGCTGCTGGGACATATGTTCACTGTGCACACCGAGGCTCTGATTCATCTCACTCCAGCGTAAGGCAGGAGTAAGTCAGCTCAGCAGCGGGCTCGAGCATCCAGAGGCAGGTTTGGTGCAGCAGATGTTGTGTTGCTGTTGCAGGCAGTATTCCTGAGCTTGCTTTTACCTGCTGCTTCCCACAGTGACCCACGGGATCAGACATCAGGGGTTCTCTTGGGGCAGCCGGGTGGAAATCGCTGGCTGCATGATCGGTGTTTTGTGCCACTCAGCTGGATGGTTCAAACCTTTGGGTGACTGATTCAAATTCTAGTATAAAGGCATTTGGGCTATGTCCAAATCAGTCCTGGTAGAGTGCCTGCTATGGAACACTCGAGGATAAATACTTTTCAGGATTGTGTTGGCCTTTCTGTCTGCTCTAATCATGAAAATGTAGCCTTGGTGTTTCCTACAGCATAGCCTGATGCCCAGGTCAGACCTCCTTCCTCTTCTGGAGTGTTTTCATTCAATTCCAATGCCTTGATGATGGTGCACTGTGCTGTGCTGACACTATGCCAGGGACTCTCTGAATGGAGTCATTGGATTGTGTCTTGGCACTGCCAGGACGAGGGCACCCTCTCCTCCCTCAGTCCAGCAGAGCAAAGATCACGGCCAAGATGCTGATACCCAAGAGGCAGTGCAGCCTCTGCATTGCATTGGCTGTGCTTGCATTGCCTACAGAGCTCTGCTGCTGCATAAATAATGGAGCTGACACAGCACCTTCTGGGATTATGCTTCCTACAGTTTCATAAGATCTTCGGTGGCTGCGATGGTGCCTCGGCACCAGCAGCCTCCCTGTGATCCATAATGCTGACAGCTCAGGAGGCTTTTGAGAGATATGGGCCTACAAGAGTGAATTTCCCAAGTATTGCATGGGCTTGGGGTTGTATTGCTCCCTGCTGACTCCCCAGGCTCGTGCAGTGCTGCAGTACTCTGAAAATTGACTCCTTTATGGCACGACGCCCAAATCGCGCGGCCCAGGGGAGGACGGGATGGATCCAGCTGGGACTGGCTGCAGGACCTGCTGCTGGTACAAGTAGCCAGCCAAGCAGCCTTGCTGATGGTCCAGCTCCAGCAAAGCCCTCCAAAGCCCACTATGGCTCACAGTTAAGCCAAGGAAAAGATTAATGGAACTTGTTGTAATCTCTTCCGGCATCCCAAGAGATTAAAATAGTTTGTTTCACTGCTGGATTATAATCTCAAGAAGGAAAAAATTAGTCTAAGGAGGATCACAGAGAAAGGTGTCTGACAGTGTGGTTAAGGAAGTTCATCTGACCCAGGATGCTAATGATCCTACTCTAGCTGCAAATACACTGAACCAAACCACTTATTCCTCTTTCCCCCATGTGCCTGGGACTTTGGATGGATTTCATGGAAATAAAAGGCAAATGAAACCTATCCATGAGCATTAGGAGTCTATAAATTGGAGACACCTCTGAAAAGCTGAGAAACAGATGACTTTTCTGTGCACTTTCCCTGAGACCTGCACTTTCTTCTTAGGAAGAAAGGTTCACTGAGTCCAAGCTGAGCTCATCCAGAAAAACTGGGAACCTTTCAGAGACCATGAATTTTTGGAAAACAAAGTCTTTTGCATTCATGGACACCAGCACATCCAAGTGTTGCATGACAATGGCAAGCCATAACCAGTGTCTCACCTTATAAAACAGATGTGAGGGAATGATACCATGACCTTCATTCATTCTTAACAGTGATTATCATGTGTTAGCCCTCAAACAGGTCATCCTTTTTCCCAGTGGAAGTCCTGGTCACTTGTTTTTGGTATCACTGCTTTGGTGTGGGCTGTTGCAACACTCTGATCTTGAAGCAGCTGTGGATGGAGCTCTCAATGGGTGTCAGGAGAAATGCAGTGGGTGATGGAGGGTGCCTGCACAGCGAGCATGGGGATCTCCTTTGGAGCAAGTCTGCGAGTGCAGAGCCCAAGAGGGATCTGCAGAGCATTTAACATGACCAAATTAACCCCCGTGGACAGGCAAACACTTGTTTACAGAGCAGAGTAAAGCAGAGATGGAAATTTATGGTGTCGCTAAAAGAACTTCTCACCTGGAGTACAGAGAAGAGGAAAGAGATAGCAATATTTCCCACTGAAAGGAGGAAGAAAGGCTCTTAACAAATCAATACCCTTATTTAGTCAATAAACCCACAAAACAACCCCTCCAGGGGATAAACATGGAGAAAATTCACAGCTTGCAAACAGGCTGGCCTTTGCCAGGGCGGTCGCGGTAAATGCGCCGGTCTCTCCTGGTCGCAGGCAGGTCAGCGAGGGGCAGGTCTGCTGGGAGTGGGCTGGCCACAGGGGCTGCAGGCTGGAGCTGTGCACTTGGGAGCCATGGAGAAGAGGGGAAGGGTCTTGGGGGCACCCTGTAAGGAGGATGAGCACGATAGCTCAGGCTAACATCCCCTCCTGGAGCAGCGCATGGAGCGCTGCTGGCCTTGGCGCTCCTGTGGGAATGGAAAGCAGGAGCAGTGTCCATGTCCCAGGTAAGCTGGGAGCATGCCTGGGGCAAAACTCAGCAGGAAATGCATGGAACTGCTCTCAGCAGTGGCTCAGCAACATCTCAGGCTGAAAGGCAGAGGCATCTTAGCTTATAGAGGCATTTACCAGGCTGTGAACCTCCCACAGACAACAGCTGCAGTCAGAAACTCATGACATGGCCCTGTGATGTCCAAGATGTTAATAATTTAATTTAAAATGTTTTATTTCCTTTTTTTCTCCCCTTCTAAATATATAAATATATATTTATTTTTGCTTAGCCTGCAGGCTTCAGATCTTCAAGTTTTCTCCGTGAACTAGAAATGAACTAGAAATTTTCTTGGAAGAAATCCAAGTTGTTCTCTTATTCACAAGATTTTAAGAGCTGGAGCTTTGAGGGGAAAACATCTCTGTCTTTACAGCAGTCATGGTAGAGTCCCAGGAGCCACCAGGCCAGAAGCACAGCTGAGCAGCACCACGGCACGGACTCCCAGAGCCTTGCAGGAAAATCCACCACTCTGCAGCAGAGCAGGCACTGGGTACCAGCTATCCCAAAACAAGCCCAGTCAAGGAGTTTGTTGTGGTTTTGTTCCATCAAAAATGAGCCTTTAACCCATCTGAATTAATTTTCCATCCATGGAACATGTCTGACCATGGGACTGTATCCTGACTCTCCTGCAGTGATTCTTTTTTTTTACCAAGGACATGGAAGCTGAAACAGAAATATCGGGTCAGACTTTACAAGGCAGCATTTTGGGTGTAAAACTGGAGGAATTCTGACAAAGCCAAGGCTTTCCAGAGTGGTATCCAAGACCTCCATGACTTGATGGAGCACAGGATTGTTTCCTTCTAGGTCTATGATTTTCTCCCAGCCCAGTTGCAGACTCTTACTTGTGTTAAAAGGGAGACATCCTCAGTCAGGGCTCACTAATATCGCTCCACTGGACTGTGAGATGCTCAGATTTATTCCAGCCAAGTCCTGGCCCAATATATATGTTCTATGTTATATTTCTTTTTTTTCTTCTCCTCTATTCTCTGATGCTGTTCACTACCCAGAGCATCCGTCAAGAAATGAAGCACTTATTAGTGAAGGATAGCATCTGTTCTCTTGTGATTTTGAGAAAGTTTATGCTTGAAATGCAGCCAGAGGTTGAGTTAGAGGTAATACCTGACTATTAAGAGTTCAAAGCTGGCTCCTAGTTGTGTTTAAGAGCTGAGTACTCACAGCTGGGAGAACTCCTGACTAATCTTATTTATACTGTTGGGAAATGCCTTAGTCCCAGTATAGCTCAGTACTTCTGCTTGCAGAGAGTGGGAAGTTTTTTGGACTCATTCAGCTAAGGTTTAGCAAACCTGAATTTAGAAATGAGGGAGCCAGAGGTGTGGATGCAGAAGAATTTGTCCTGAAAACTGTCTGCTTCAGGTGCCTGAGTTTGCTTCATGAAACTGCTGAGAAAAGTCACCAAGAACTGATGTAGGATCTTCCTGCCTTTGGAGAAGAGGTTTGGAAATTCAGGCAGGGACAAATCATTTAATTAGTGTGCAAGAAGGTCCTACTTGGTGTCAAAGTGAGGATTTCTTTTGTATCTGGGCTCTCTCAAGAAACCCAGATGTCTCCAAAATGAGGAGGATCTGGTGCTGGTCACCTGACTCCAAAACTCTGCCAGACCTTGGATGTAGGGGCTGCAAACTCAGCTCCGCTGGTAAATCCAGAACATTTCTATCAAAATGATGAGACTTACACCAGCATAGCTAGGATTGCACCAGGCCCCTACCAATTAATGCTCCAGTAATTGGATGCAAATGTGCTGGGCTAGGCAAGGTGGGGGGGTTCAGGAAGATAAAGGCACCTGAAATATGTTCTACAGTCAATCTGTGTTGCCTGAAAGAGAGACATCTATATCTCTAAATTTAGAAACGATACTCTCTTTCCAGCAGGTAATAAACCAGCAAGCGCTGTACATATTTTTTTCTATTTTGAATTCTGTTAACTGACAATTTAACCTAAAATCTCTCGTATTTCCTACTTGTTCAGCTGTAAATAGAGACTGACAGTTTATTTTCAAACATCCTGGTTTAAAAAAAAAAAAAAAGAAAACCACACCACCATCACAACACAGCCCACCAACATTTGAAATAAATACTTATGGGTCCATGACAGACTACAGACGTGCAGTCAATGCTCCGCAGCAATCTCTCGGAGCTGTCACACTCCGTGATCGGTCTTTTACAAACACAAACGCTGTTGATTTCTTATCAAATGTAAAACCTCCGCAGCTCTTTCGTAAATGGTTACCGCGAGCATGAAATCGACATTGTGAATCACATGTGACACTGCCTTGTCTGCTTGTAATTGAGCCGCGTGGGGAAGGCGCCGGCGCCGCGCGCCATCCGCGCCTGGCGCCCCGCGAGCAGCAGCATGAGCCTGGCCTGCCTGCTGCTGGGCTTTGCTCCCCTACCCAGCGCAGGGAAGGCTCTGTCCCACCTGCCTGGTGGCCTCAGTCTCCCTGGGGTTGTTGTGGATGAGGTGCTGGTGGGTTTCTTGGTGAGGGAGGGTTTGGGGTGGGAGGTTGCATGGGAAAGGGGTTTGGGCTGCCTGTGGCATCCTGGGGAAAGAGGGACTGGCGTGTTCACAGGACACTCAAAATGCCATGTGGGAACCAGGAGTCTGTTGGAGTGTCACCACCAGATGAAGCCTGTGGGTCCCAGTCCTTGGACAGAGCCTGCAGGTGGGACAGGACCCTTCCTCCAACAGCACCTGGGTCTCTCTCCATTTCTGACCGTGCAGAGGGGACAGCGTGGCATTTCCTGGCTGCTTACTGGCCCCAGATTGGACAGACAAATGTGCCCCCTCATGCCCTCCCTTCCCAATTCCTGTTTTTTTCTTTTTAGTATAACCCAAAGGAGTAATTCCCTGCTTGAAGTCTCCTTGGTGTCTTTCCAGGAACTGGCCTTAGTCCTTATTCTCCCACATTCAATACACAAGGGAGATCTGCTCTCTGAGCATTCCCCATTTTGGGTCCATCTGGACAGCCCTGAAGTACTCTCCTCTTTGCACAAACATATTACCTAGCTCAGATTGGTACAATTGGGGTGACCCACTAAAATAAAACACAGAAATACAATAGAATTATGAAAAATTTACATGGAAACATTTCCTGCATCTCTATCTATAAATAAAACTGTGTCCTATTAACCAGGAGGTGGAAGATGAGTAGAAATAGAGTGGTCTATCTATTTATATAATGATATAATCTATCTAAATAAAACTAATCTATTTTTCATGCCATCTATTTCTCCAATCTAAAATATACTCGTTACCATGGAGCAATGATGTCACTAAAATGAATGACACCCATAAATGCAGACGAGCTGTAGTTATTCTGATGATCCAGGACTTCTCTCTTTGCTCATTTGCTTAATTTTACACATGTGAGGAGTAGCTTGGAGCTAAATAGTATCACACCAGCAGCAAGCCAAGCAATGTTCCTGCTGACTGCAGGCTGAGGGCCCCTCTCTGTGATGTGCCACACTGTGTGTGATTTTGTGTGCATGTGGAGGTGCCTGTGCCCATCCACCAAGAGAAGTGCAAGCTGACTGCCTTTCACAGCTCCTTGCCAGCTTTTGCTCGGCCTGGGATAATTGCTGGTTTATTTATCAGTGCTCAGGAGCAGCACAGGGTTGGGTGCTGTGTGTGTTCTCCATTGTGAGAAGTTTAACTTAATGCAATGTTGCATTTAATTTATGGAATGTAGCCCGTTGCTATGGCATTGAGCACATAAAAAAACAATCAATAAATAAGTGGAATTGGTGTCAATGGGAATTTTGTACAAAGATGTGCAGTAGAGTATGACTCTTCATTTAGAAAGGCAAAGATACAATTTATTTCACCCTTTCTGGATGTAGTTTAACCTCCCCCTCGTCGGAGAGGTGCATTTCCTGACGAAGAGTTATGTCTGTTTTGATTTCACTCAAGAATAATAAAAAAATGTTTTCCTTTTGGTGGATTTATTGAGACCTTTGGCATTCCAAGACAGGATTTTCATATTCAAGACTGGGACATACAGCCTAGAGCATCCAAAGGAAATGAAGCTGTGTATCAGCATGACACACGCATTTGTGGGAAAGTCCTTCAAAATGCAAATAGTGATTATTTGGTGAGCCAGACAGGCTGAAGTAAATAGGAAATCTCCTATACATAGCAATCACAAACAGGATTTGAAAAAAAAATTAAAAATCTGTCTCTTCAAAAATTCCGAAGGGTTGTGTCATGTTGGTGTGGTCTGGGTGGGGGAGGGGGTTGCTCACAAGGTCACTTCTCCACCACAAGGTCTTCCTAAAATAGATGTTTATTCAGCAATGTTGCATTGGGTTTTCTCTAAGCAAAAATTGGACCATAAATCTAAGTGTGAAAAGGAAAGCTCTCCAAAAAACCCTACATCCTGTTGGTTTGGATTTTTTTTTTTCCAATGACATCAATCAGAAAATTTAATCACAGGCTCAGGTTAAAAATGGTGTTCTGTAAATAGCAGTGGGAAGTGGACATACAGCTGTGGCCATTTAAGCTGCCAAAGTGCTGCTGCATTTGGGTCTGGAGGGAGACAATCCTGCAGGAAGAGTGCACAAATAGGGAAGAGAGACCTTACACATGCATCTTTTAAATAGCACTACAGAAATCCCCATCATTATCCAAGTTCACAATTTCTTGTCTTCTGGGCAGCAGCCTCACCAGCTTCTAATGAGTTATCCAAGTGGGACAAACCCTTGCACATCTCTTTCTTTTGCCACAGAGCTGCAGGAGAATTTGGGCATTGATTCTCAGGTGGTGAACATTCAATGTCCCTGATGAGCCCAGGAGGATGGAGCTGGTGGAAGCAGCACAAACCCAAGGTACTGAGCTATGTCATGCTATCAGAATAATCTGCACACTTGGCATCCAGCCCCTGGCACCTGGAGGCCAACAAGATTTGCCACTGAGCTCCATATTTACATTTTCCTGCCGTCTTTATGGCTGCCATCCTTTGGGTTTTCATCCTCCCCTTTCTCCCTCTGTGGAGGCTGAAGCCGTGACAGGTGCATTTGTTGGCTTGATTCAGAGTCCACTGGTGCCAGCAGAAAACCTTCCCTAGACTTCAACAGATTTTGGGCTGGACTCCTGACACCTGGCTCAGCCGTGTTCGAGGGACAGCCCCGTTGTGCTGACCTACATTCAGCCCTATGCATTTCCAACTTGGGAAAGCCCTGGGAGCTCCCAGGGATGGCTAACATCCGAAGACTGGCTTCTTGAAAGCTGAGCTGAGGCTGGCAGCAGGCTGAGATGCAGCATTTCCCCATCCTCAGAGGGTCTCTGCCTGCTCCCCATGCCCAGGCACCTCTCTAGGGATGAGAGATGGAGGTGGCAGCCCAGGATCACCCACCCTGTGGGAGAGTAGAGCTCACCAGAGACCAACAAGCCCCTGGCCAGCCTTGGCTCTCCCCGAATGAGAGGGGAGGGGAAAAAAAATCAAAACTTTAAGGTATATGAACTGTGAAATTAAATCGAAATACTCAAATAAAGAATCACATAACAACATAAGCAAAGATGTTTACCAGGGCTTGAAGTTAAATACAGATTTTTTCATAAACCCTAACACCAAATGCAATAAAGTTCTCTGGAATGTTAAATATAATTTACAAGGGAAAAAATGTGCCCTGCTGCCATAAAGCATCTTGTGCAGTGTCCCTTTCCAGGGACCAGTCCAGGGAGCAGAAGGAAACCTGCCCTTGCTCAGGATTTCCCCATCCAAAGTGATCATGAGCACACTCAGTGAGCGAGCAGCCCTTTCCCCATCTGCAGCACAGCCAAAAAACGGGAGCCAAGTTAATCTGTGCTGCAGCTCCAGCAAAGGGGCCGAGTGGAGCATCACTCGGGGTCCCAGCTGCCCCAGTGCGGGGTCCCAGGCAGGCAGGAGCACGGCCCAGCGCCTTTCATCGCCCATCTGGACCTGTCTGAGGCTGGAGAGCTCAGTCCAGGGAAAACCAGGGTCTCACACCACACTTATTCCTTGACTATTGCCCTTCCTGCTCCCCTGGCGTGGCTGACATCAACACCCCGAGCTGCCAGCACAAAGGAGCATCTGGACAGCATCGCCCGTGGCTCCCGAGTCACGGCTGGGGGACTTGTGGTGTATCCAGATATATTCATTAAAACACTAATCAAGCAGAAGCTCATTTGTGGAATTGTCTTTGAATTTAAAAGGGAAAAAAAAAAAAGGGTGGTTGGACTACAAAGGCTGTGCAGTCCAGAAGTGCTCTCTCCATGAAAGGCATTTGCCAGCCCAGGCTAGTGCCAGCTCCAGTGCTGGGTGCCCGGATGGGTTTGCCAGGTCCTGTCAAAAGGGCAGGAAGTGACAAACCAGGCATGGTGGTGACAACTGGGGATGAAGAGCTCCTCAGTGAGCTGTGAGCTGCTCCCAAATATCCATGCACAGTCTGTGTCTACACGGGTAAATTCTCTCCTGCAGGTGTGTTAGCATGTGGCAGCTATTAGAGGATTGCATTTAAAATGGCATTATATTTAAAATAAAATCTACACACAGAGACTATTTCACTGTCATCCCCCTCTCTTGTGATGGGTTGAAAGGGTTTATCTCTTCCTTCTTACCATCAAAACTCTGAGGCTGTGAACTGCTCTCAAAACTGAATGTCCCTCTGCAAGTGTAATCTTGAGAGAAGTTTTTGAAATTTCTGCATACAAGAAATGGTCTGTCCCATGTCCCCAGTCCACAGCAACTTAAGGAACAGTGCCCAGTTTCTGGGAGCAGAACCAGCACATACCAGTCTCTGTTCTCCTCAGGATACAGGCAACAAAGAAGGAGGGATGATGTTTGCATGGGGTCCAAAACATAAACCTGATATGTTTTGTCCTGGATTGGTGGCAGATTTCAGGTTTGGATTTGGACCAAGGACTCCTCAAGAGAGGGGAAGTAGAGGTGAATTGCCAGAGAAGAATTTTAAACCTCAAAAGAACTTTCTCCTCCAGGTCATTGGGTCTTGTTCCTACTGCAGCTGGGGGAAAGCCTCCCCTTGGCTTCAGGAGGGTCTCAGGGCTGCCTGAACAGCAGAGGTGTCCTGGCAGCTGGAGAAGATCAGGGTGGGCTCCAGGACTTGGGGGCAACCAAATTTCACCATGAAAAACCCAACCTCTGTAAAAAACCCCAAAAGTCAAACCCCAAATCCCCCAAACCTGAGAGGAGAGGAAGTGCCCTCAGAACTAGCTCCCCTATAGCAACTTGGTTGGACAAGGAGATATATATGTGCTAAAACTAAACTAATTTTCAGCCTCTTGGAGGAAATGAAATGACTGTTGCTATCATGGTGCAGCGTGAAAGCCTGGGTCACAGGGGGACGGGAGACAATCCTTTGTTCCAGTAGTCCCAGGTGCATCATGTACTGGGCAGAACTTTAGCTTACAATTTGGGATTAAAGTAAATCCTAGTATTTTTCTGCATGCCTGCCCGCTCCCTGGCTCCCAGAGACTGCTGGGTAACTGCCTATTATCCCGTGGTTCCACTTCAGTGCCCTCCCCAATAAAACTTTTCATATCCTTATAAACGAACTAGATTGCCGTGTTATAAACATTTACACTGTGCTAACAGATCATCTCCGCACATCAGAATTGGCTAAATTCCCTTTTCCAGATGAATATATTGAAGGAGATTAGAGATATGATAGCTTTTCAGATTGCTGAACCCAGAGAAATTAGTTTAGTGAGCATTTACAGAGGCTAAATTGGAACCATTAAATAGTGGATTAAATTGATGGTACTTTCATTGTCTGTCCTTCGGTACTGCTGTAAAATCAATTAGCCGTCACTATTCCATTCTCCATATAGTGAGATTGTCAGCCTGGCTAGGAGCTGCAGAGCCTCACAGCAGTAGCAAGCAGTGTGAAAATACACCTATTAGGTGATGTGGCATGAAATAACATCATAGGGCAGAATGTCCCAGTGAGATTTATCCCAGCCTTATCTCTACTTTAACAGAGAGGGGACAGACAATAGACTCTGGTGACACTCTTATCCTCCGAACATGTGCACCAGGATGCTCTCTGGACTGACAATTATTACATTGCCTCTCCACTGTCCTGAATTTTGCATCAGAAATCCCTGCTTTGCTCCCCTCTTAAACTGGCAGAGTCCCACATTAAGAGCGGAGGATTTGAGCAGAGTAGGTTTGCATCTGATTTGGGGGGGAAAAAATAGGAAATATATCAACTTTCTCCCTCTTGATTTTGTTACAGCAGCTCTAAGTCCTGCTAGCTGGCTGATTTATAAGTACAGCTCCAGCCTGTTTTGGGGGACAGCACAGCTTTGCCACAGCTGGGGAAACTGAGGCACAGGCATCAGTGTCCTCTCTGTTCCCAGAGATGTCTGAGTTCTGCTGATGAGAACAATGCCAAGTAATTGCAAGCCCTTTTCAGCCCCAGTTGCTTGTTTTGCACCTTTTCTTACATGAGAGAAAACCCAGAAAAGGGTGAATAACCTGCTCCCAGGTTATGGGGTGGGTTGGAGGTCTCCTCACCATTGAGGATCAAGTCTCTTCATCCTCAAGCCACCAACCTCCCACCACCACTCTGCCAGGAAGAGAGAGAAACTCTATAGCCCTGACTGCATCTGCTGCATGCAGCTATCTCCTAATGGGGAAAATGGAAATATCTCCCAAATTTGTGCTATTAAATTCTTATCTTAAACTGTGAAATTTAAAAGTAATGAAGAAAACAAGTTTCCTAAATTTAAGCTTTAACCTTTTGACCTTTTTTCTGCTGTTTTTCCTCCCAGGAGAGGTCTCAGCCTTGGTTTGAAAAGCTATCATCCCTCTTGTCCGCCGTGGGGTGAACTGGAGGAGATTTTCCATCCCCAGAGAGCTTTCCTTTCAATATTTAAGTTTTCTATTGAACATAGACATGGAAAAAAGCCCTTACATTTCCAATAAAACTGCATCCAGTTCCAATTTCTTGCATTGATGCGACAAAGTTTTTAAATCTCTTGTCAACGTCTTAGTTATGCTTCACGTAGGAACTATCTAGAGCTGCTGGACTTTGCATTAAATGTTTGCTAGGCTGGTAATAGGGACACTCTGTCTTCTGTTCCCAATAATTCTCCTCTTTGCAGGGGTGAGACAGGATCCCAAATGCTCCTCGCTTATTTTAGTGTCCTAAACTTGGAGGATGTTCAAATTTCCCCCCCTCCTGAGCAGGATGTGGGGTGAAGTGGTGATTTCAGTGCCATTGTATTTCATGCAGTGCTCCTCTGCCTGACCCAAGCCTTCTTCTCTCCTGGCAGAGCAGCATCCCCACTGGTCTGCAAAACACTGTGCACGGTCACTGTGAGTGCTTCTGACCCAAATCTCCATCTCCTGAGCCCAGGAAGGTGTTCTCACTGTGGAGACCATGCAGCAAGTACGGGCTGAAGCTCCCACACGTTCTCAGCTCACGGAAGTGGGGGGAAATACAGAGGGTGACAAATAATGTCAGCCCAGCACTTCAGCCCCGGATCTGGCCATGTTTACAGACACCCTCCACTACTCCCCTAATCAGGTCTCACTCTCCTCCATCCCAGGCAGCAATCAGTGCTTCGTTATCACTGGAATCTCATTGCTAATTGAGGTCTGGGAGCCTTTATTTCCTGGACATCTCATGCATGGTGAGGGCAGCACCTCCTGCAAATAAATCATGTCATCATCTGTTTGGCATCGCTCTTCATTGCAGAGGGTTGGGGATCACAATCAAAACACTTGGTTTCTCAAAACCATCCTTAGAGCTTCCTCCTCTCCACCCTCCACCACTGCCTTGGGGTTTCTGGCACCTCTCTGTAGATAGTCAGGCTATGAGTAGCTGCTACATAGAACAAAAATTTCCATAACTAAATCCATTTATAGCCAATATAATGTTTGTTTGTTTTTTAAAGTGCAGCATCTTCTGCTGTTCCTCCTCTTCTTGTAATTCCTACAATTTTTTTTTGTGTAGGAATCATCCTGTCTCTTCAAAAATTTTGCATCTCTGGCTTTTGAGGGATTTCTGTCTGTAGCTACTCTGGGGTCAGATTGAGTGAGCCTAGGTCAGCCTCAGGGTGATGGAACCTGTGTTGGTGCAAATCACAAGTTCCCATTTTCTCATAGTCCACACTTCCCTCCCAAGGAGGGAAACACTGATGTGACCTTGAGAAAGTCACACTGCCCAGCTGAGCCTCAGGGTCCTGCCTGCTGGGACTCTGATCAGGTACATCACAGACAGCTCTCTCCTGCACGGAAACAATTTTTTCTTCTCTTCTTCTGAAGTTAAACCTTTGCTTGTCCTACATTTTTTCTATTGCATGGACATATTTTAAGACCCTCTGTCTTAGTTCCTGTTATTACTTATCTAACATAAAATTTCCACCCCCTGGCTTTGTCACTCCCTGATGTCCTCCTAGCCCAGCTGCATCTCTGTCCTACTTCAACCTTGCTGTGATGTTCACCTTAACAGGCAAAGCAGACACAGCAGAGAGACAATTTAACCCTGAAAAAGTACAGATTGGCCAACTACTTCCTTAAAATTGCTCAGCCTGGTGATCTGGCAGTACTCAATGGCTTCTCCTGCATCCCATAGCTGGTTGTGGCAAGTAACACTTTCCAAATTCACCTCTTGCTGCTGATGGAGGATGGTGCTCCCAAATCAACAGGGAACTTCGGCAGTCAGCCTGCAAGACAGATCTAACTGCTGCTGCCATTGCCCCATTTATCTTCATTTCCATTTTTGCATTGATGGGTATCATACACCACAAAGAGCCAGCCCAGCCGTGAAATGACACTGGACTGGCAACCTCATAATTATCCAGGCTCACGTATCAATTCTCTTCAATCCCTTCGTGACACTCCATTGCTTCCTCATAACTTCCTCATCTGACAGATCAGCAATGTGCACCCGAAGCGCCTGAAAGCCCCCGGGTAATGGCCTCAGGGACAAAGTTAGCCCTGGCAGAAGTGGGCAAAGGTGCTTGTTGGCTTCGGTGAGACTTTTGCTCACTTTGTGCCAAGCCTGAAAACTGTCCAACGTCTCTTCCATGCACACAAAGACCTCATGTCCTCTGTCTGCTGGAGGGCTCCGCTCCCTGGGTTTGAGGTGCAGCACTGCAGGGACCCACCCTGCTCCAAAGCTGTAAGACCCCTGCTCATCTAACCAGCCCCAGGAATTATTTGCCCTGACTCTTTCTTTTTCCTTTTCTTATGAGGAGCTTAAAACTCTCCTTGCAATCCAAAGCTATTGTAGCACAGATATGGACACAACATGAAGATGTCAAGAGGGGAAGGGCGGGAAGCAGTTGTTATAAATTTCTCCCCCCACACATCCAGGCTGTTTTTTGCCAGAACTCCTTCCCTGTTTTGAGGCACAGTGATTGCAGCATGAGCTGTGGGAGCACTGATGTGAGCTCTGCAAGAGCACTTGGGGACTTGCCCCTTTCTACCCAAACTGCAAATCCCAGAACAAAAACCCCTTTGGAGCTGTTCCCCCTCCTCAGCACATAGGCAAAACTCAGCCCATGAACAGGCAGCTTCCACAAGCTGGAGGAGAAGGGGTGTTGAGCAGAAAGCTGGCAGCACACCCTTGGAGAATGGGGGACTTTTATCCCTGCTGCCACTTGCATCCCAGGGAAGGGCGGGTGAGGAATCCTGCCTGGCTTCCCCAGCGCTGGCACAGCCATGCAGGCAAGCTGGGCACTGGGTGTTGGGCTGCCCAAACCCCTGCTGCTCCAGGCAACTGCCTTCCCTGCCCGCCCCTGGGCCCCTTCTGCCCATCACGGAGGCACAGCGTGTGTCCCAGCGAGGGGACAGCCAGCCCCTGCCACCCGGGAGAGACGGTGGCTGCGGCAAAGCCGCGCTCAGCGAGTCAGGGAAAGCCTCACCACTGGTTTTTAATTTGCTTTGGACCCAGGCCATTATCATTAGAATAATCTCAAGCAGGTGATAGGCAGGAGTAAATTAATTCTGAATAAAAGCGTTTGGGGGTGGGTGCCAAGGAAGGGCAGGGGTGGGCATTGGGCACTGCCTTCGTGGGTCAGTCAGAGAGGACATTTGGTGACAAAGTGGACTTGAACTTGCTTTGGAAGGACTGCATCTCCTCTGATCTTACATTTTTTTTTCTGCTAAAGACCCCTAGATCTGAAACGCACAAGCCAGTGCTTAACAATGAATGCAGAGAGTGGTGGAAGCAGGGTTATTTATGCGATTTTATTTTTAATTCACCTTGTCCACTGAAATCATGTGCATGAAAACAATTGAAAATAAATTATCTCCCATCTCCAGAAAGAACCTTTCACTGTTGTTCCTGGAACCACCCGGACACATGAACAATTAATCCTCGACTCCAGACCCAAGTGACTCAACCAATAAAACAGCTGTCAGCTGCCGGTCCTGGGGAGGTGCTGCCTAATATCCCAGGAGAGGATAATTATTCTTATCTGATTTGGCTCTGGAATGAAATCATAAAAAGCCTCGTCCCATTCTGTAAATTCAGTTCTTCTTAGCAGGTTAAGCAGAGCCCAAATGACTAACATTTCTGTCAGCACTGACTCTGGGTAAGGGCTAATATACCATGAAGAATAACCCAATAATAAATCTTATTATAGGGAAGGAAGGAAAAAAAAAAGCGAGAGCATGGAAGAGTGTGGAACCTCAGAGACGACCGAAGAGGGTGTGAGGCAGTTTCAGTGGCTGACAGGAGTTTCTGATTGTCATTCAGAGGGAAATTTCTGAAAAAATTTATTAAAAATTCTCAATAATATTGACTGAAATCTGAATATTTTGTGTGGAACTGTTTCTGGAGCCAGATTTATTTTCTTGTTTCCTGGGTGTTTTTCTTTGTCACAAGTGGTTCCTCTTGGTGTGCAATGAGTAGTTATTGTAAAAACCTCACCACAGGGAGAGACACTTCTTTGAAAGCATGACAGTGTTTTGGGAACACTGAAGCCCCAACAAGCCTTAAATGCTCCCTGGGATGGAAAATCCCCTTGAGTCTGGATCTGATGCTGCATCCACATCTCCCTGCTTCTGAGGTAGCAGGCAGACACAGGATCCTTGAGTTGTCCTGTGTCTGGGTGTCCCTATCACATCTCATCCAAGCTTGTCAGCCCCATTCCTGAGCCCTGCTGTGCTGCAGGGCCAGCCCAGTGCAAGACCTGGTCTCCCAACATCTTGTGGTGGTGTGGAAAAGGGAGGTAGAGGCTGAGCTGAAAGTTTCAGAACCAAACCTTTGTGTCTCTCCCTTGGATGAGCACGGGCTCAGCTGCTGAAGTCGATGTCTGGGAAGGACCTGCTCTTTGAAAATGGGGCTCTGTCCCTCATCACACAGAGATTTACTGCCTGCCTGGAAAGTGCTTTGCTGGGGGGATGGGAAACGGTGTTGAGTTTAAAGTTCAGGATGACCTTTGTTGTTGCCTTTCATACCACTGATCAAGAGCTCCTGGAAATAATGACCATGCAACTCTATCTGCTGTCCCCGGGTCCCCGCTGGCCGCGGCTCCCCCCGGTTTCCCAGGCAGGCAGCTTGGATGCTGACTGAGGAGCTGGTGTGGGAGCAGGCTGTGGGGACAGAGCCCGAGGGCCACAGGGTGGCCTGGGGTTTGGGGAACCACCCAGAGGTCTGGTAAGGGGGGTTGTGCAGGAGATTGATGTCAGGGTTGTGGTGGCACCGAGGTGTGGCACCAGCGCCTGGGAAGGGCATCAAGGGACAGCAGGGACACGGTGGCCAGGACATGCTGGAGGAGTCTCAGACAGCAAGGACAGCAGGGACACGGTGGCCAGGACATGCTGGAGGAGTCTCAGACAGCAAGGACAGCAGGGACACGGTGGCCAGGACATGCTGGAGGAGTCTCACACAGCAAGGACAGCAGGGACATGGTGACCAGGACATGCTGGAGGAGTCTCAGACCTCAGCAAGGAAACTCTGGTCACAGCCAGGTGGATCTTGTGCATTTTTGTCTTGGGTTTGTTTCTCCATCCTAAGGCACCATCAGTGGCAGGTGCTAGGGGGACCACAGGGATAAAGAACTAAGGAGGGAGAGGGAAGGAGATGTCACCCAGTGCCAGGGGGACTTGGGCCCATCTCATCTTCCTGGGGCTGCCACTCCATGGCATTGCCACTGCAAGGCAGAGATTGTCCCAGCCTTGCTGAAGGGACAGCCAGATGCCATTTCCAGGAGAGGCAGAGGCAGGGCTGGGGCACTGGGGGGTCAGTGATGCTGTCTCTGGGCTGGGGAGGAGAAGTGAGGAGAGCACAGGATTGCAGCCACACTGGGGAGTGTGGGTGAGCCCCAGGCAAGAGGGGGTTCAGCGAGGGCCCTTCATGACCCCGGCAGCATGGGCCACTCCAGCAGGACAGCAGATAAACAGCAGGTATTTAGAGCAGGAGGGACAGAGACCACAGGTGTCACCCAGATGTGAGATCATCTTTCATCACTTCTGGGCAGAGACATCAGCTTTTATGGCTCTTTCCTCTTTGGAGCTGCCTATGACCATTGCCCAGGGAGCAAGGGCACAGGGAAAAGCAATATAAATACCACACATCACTGCTCACATCCAGAGTGCCTCTGAGCCAAGCAAACCAAGTCTTTAAAAAGGTGGACAAATATTTGCTAAGAAAGATTCTTCCAGGCCCAGATCAGGTTCAGGCTGATGGCTGAATTGTGGATGTAATCTGGAGAAACAAGGCCTGGAATCTGGATCATTCAGAAGAAAGAGTTGACTGTTTGTTGAAGAAATTTTAAGACTACTGGAAAATGCTGTAATCCCTGAGAAACTGGGACAAATCCAGGATAAAAACATAATATATTAATTTCTATAAATCTATAAATTTACTACAATCTGGATACAATTAGACTACACTGCACTAATGAAGCTTTATAAATTTCATTTTCATCCTTAGAAACCTTTTGAAATTCTGTTTGTGGAATAACTTTGATTTATGCCTCATTTTCCTTTCTAGTGATCATATCACCATCTGGTGGGAGTGAAGGACTGGTAAGATTGACCTGCACAGACCAGCTAAAAGACCTGTGGGAACAAGAGTTTCACTCAGAGGTGAGCTTTCCTATTTACTATATGAAGATCTAAAGAGAGAGAGACAACTGGTGATACCACCCTGGGACAATAAATTAAACACTGTCCACATCAGGGATCAGGTTTCCTTCAGAGGGAAGCAGAGAGTGGTCCAGTAGTGCTGGTAAAATCAAAGATCCCTTGGAAACAGAAGTGTCTGCTATGGGGAAGCTGAACTCTCATGGAATGGACTCAGGTGGCCCAAAGGCAGCACTGGTGTGCTCTGAGGGAAGGAGAGCATGGCCAAGGATGGGGAAGGCTCCATGAGCCCTGCCAAGACGGGGATGGCCAGTCTGGATGTGCAGTTTGAGACAAAGAAACAAGGCCAGAGAAAGGGATGGGTCGAGAGCAGTCACATGGGCAGCAGAAGCACAAAAATTTCCTCCGCTGTGAGTTTCAACACAAGGCAAATAACTTTTTCAGCTGAATACATAACTTGATGAGCATGCATAACTGGTGCTTGGAAGAATATTCCAACTTCTCCTGCCTGCAAAAGCAGTCATTTGCATGTACAGTGATTAAATTTACTCGTGAGAGATCTTGGTCCTGTGTAGCTTTGAAAGCATTCAGACCTGATTGCCTTATTAAGTCCAATGCTCATTTTTAAGCCACTATCTGTAGAAGACATCATGCTCCAAATTGTACCTGACTTAGCTTTTATCTCAGATGCCTGCTTACCATAAAAGCCTGGAAAGGCAGCACAGTAACTTCTTCCTATAAAAAAAATTAGAATCTGAGATTTCTCTGGCCAAGGGAAGCAATCAGTCAGTGATATTGAAAGATCCATCATCAAAGCACAAGGCAAGGAATGAATAGATTCTAAATCAGTCAAACATTTTAAACATCCCTTTTGTAATTGACAATTTTGTAATATTTATTCACAACAGATCTGATTGCTGGATTCCCACTGGCTCCCCTCAGGAGGGTTTGCGTGAAATCAGTTTGAAATGGTGTGTCAATTTTTTTCTGAAGTCACCATCTGGCTGATAGACTTGAGTCTGTTCTAATACACTGACCCAGTGAATCGCTGCTAAACAATTCCCAGGGGTCCCCACTCCTCTCAGGCAATCCGGGAGAGCTGCCGGGAGAGAGCAGGCAAGACAGGCATATTTTAATGTGTTATGTTGAAGGATTGTAAAAGAATTTGATTTATGTAAAGAAACAGAGATCTTGGCATGGTCTTGTCCACTCTTGCGCCATCGTGCTGGTTTCAGATGTGAGGGGAGGTTCACGACCAGTATTAATGACATGAAACTACTTGAAATTGTGCTGGGGGAGGGAAAAAACCCCAACAAATAAAAGCCCACAAAGAGCCCTCCTCTCTGATCAGCAGCAAGGAACCCAAATGTCTGATAGCAGCAACCCCCACCGCCCAGCTGGCAAAAATAAATACCGGGTGAAATACACGGCACATCTATTTCAAATATGTGACAGTATATACATGACACTGGGGCCCTGCAAAATCACCTCCATTCCATATCACCAAAAATCCCTAGGATGAAATATGTTCAAACTGCCCATGCTCAAAACCAGGCTGGTTTGACTTGCAGTGAGGCCTCAGCACACGTGTTCTGTGTGTTTCCCTACATGCAGCGATGGCTGGCGTGGCACACGTTGGTAATTAGATGCTTCCTCTCATCATCCCTCAGCAAAGCACTGCTGCCACCCTTGTGAATTATGTTTTCTACTGTGCAAGAGACTCTTTTGTCACTGCCCAGCCCCAGAGCATGTGCTGCTGTCACAGATACAGCCTGGCCTGTGTACCCACACACGTGTGTTTGTGCACATATCCCCACACACACATGAGCTTGGCATAATCCTAGGATGACTAATTTTTTTTGACAGGCGAGTAAATCATCATGATAGCATTTGTTTTTTTCCATTACCATCAATCATTATTGTATGTGTGATCAAGCAGAATTTGTCTTCGGCTGCTTGAAATGTTCCTGATCGTTTTTCAAGGCTAAATATCTTCTCCAGATAAAGAACACTTGCTGTAATAATGTGTATGCTAAAGAGCTGAGCCAAACCCCACAGAAATCACGTGAAGGTTATTGGTTCAAGAAACATTGATTTAAGTGCTAAAGCATCATTTATTTCTCAATAGAACCCCAGTAAGAGACTGAGCATGGAGAATGTTTTATAGGGTTTGATTAATTCCCTCTTCAACCAATGGAGTAAGGCTACTGATCAAGACAGGAGAAGAAGTGGATATCTAAAGCCTTGAAAATATACAGGATATCACAAGCTGGTGAAACATGCAGGAAATTATTGTAAATCAAGTCAATTGTTAAATGAATTTGCTTTGGCTGTGCTGGGGACCTAGGCCCATCCTCTGAGAATTCAAACTCAGAGAATAGAAGTGTTTGGGCAGATGAGCAGGAGAAGCAGGAATAAAAGAGACCAGGAATAAAACTGAAGTGGTCATTCAGACCCACAGGCCAAGGCACAGGGAACAGGAAATCAAGTGCAGGCTGGATCAGGACACCTCCCTCCAGGATATCTTGTCTCACTTGCACATCTGAGAGTCCATGCTTGGGGTCATCGTGGGATGCTCTCAGACCTGTCTCTACACCCAGAATCCATCAGGGGTTTCTATCATCACAGGACATAAAACTACCCCCAAAATACACCCCACTATTAAAACCACGCAGGAAATCAAATCTCGTCAGGCCTGGATGGCAAGTGCTCCCTGCAAGCATCATAATTAACAGTCAGAGTAATTAAACTTCTAACACCGGCTAGGCGCAATATCTAAGATCTGGGGGTTAATGTAGCAGTTTTCTAAAGGACAGGAAAATAAAGTAGCAATAAAATAAAATGAACGTTGCAAGGACCCTGAGGCATGATTGTCTCCTGCACATTCCAGTGACGAGCTGTCCTGTTTCTTGGGCTGCAGGAAGCCCTCAGTGCTCCCTGCCTGCTGGGTAATTATTTTGTTTCCATGGGGCTCTGCAGGTTGGGTCATTGTGTGGATCACAGACCACTGTCAGCCTGGATGACGGGAAGACAATCTCTGAAGCAGCTGGAGAAAAAAAAAACCTGTCTGCATCCCACCTTCTCCCTGCATTTCTGGGCTTGCAAACCAGTGAGAAACAGATGGGAGGGAAATAAAATTGACAGATGAACATTCAAAGTTTATCCTCCTTTTTAGTGGGTCGTAGTGGAGACCATTGTGGCAATGCTGTGCAAGATGTTAGTGAGATTTTTTTTTCCCTTCTTCTTCCAAGAAAGTTTGGTGGTTCTTGGGTTATAAAAAATGATGAGAAGCAGAAGCAAAGGTGTCCTCTGAGGCTTGGGCAGGTTTGAGGGTGATTGGCCTTTTCCAAGCCTTTGAGACTGGGGTGGAGGAGCCCTGTGCAGGGTCCTGCTGGATGGAAGCAGGGTGAGGTGCCCTGAGTGGTGCTGGTAATTCTCAGTGCAAGCCCACACAGGTGAGGGACATGTGCCTGTCTAGTCTGTGTCACATTCAGGTCACTTTGCCTTTTGTTTTGCCAGTTTTTCCCAGGCTGGATCTAAAGAGAAAATAATTTTTCTCAGGAATAGGCTTTTTGTCCTTGAAGGATTCTGCTGTTGTCTCCCTACGTCTCTTAATTGTATAACCCTAAGGTATGCCTCAGATTTACACAGCCTAAATCCAGCCTTATTTGACTATATTTGTCATTATTCCAATTAATTGTGCATCAACTAATTGTGTAACATGGCTATTTGCATGTCAGCCCAGGGTCCTCATGCTGCTTTTTGCAGTGTAATTGCTCTGGCTAAGTGAATACCAGGAATATTCCTGAGCTTTCAGCCATTAATCAAGGCCCCTTGAAAGGAATATTAGCAACCTGGGAAATAAAAAAAGAGCAAAATATCATAGAGATTTTTCAAATTAAAAGGAAGCCTAAAATGCAACAACAGGATCAGTATGAAAGCCAAGGAAGATCTGGCCAAGCCAAGTACTTTGGAGATTGGGAGGGTTGGAAAATGCTTACACACAAATGAAAGGGCAATGGTTGGGCTTCCCTTTCTTGGTGCCCATGTTGGGGGTGTTTGGGTGATGCTGCTAAGCAAACAGTTGTAGGATTCTAACCATGTACAGGAGCAGGGAGTGTGGATGTCAGTGGGAAGGTCTTTTTAAGAGTTGGATATCTTCAGGAAGTAAAGTAGGGGGTTGTCTGGGACAACCCACAGAAATGGAGAAATAGCTGGCACTCGTGGATGTGGAAAGGAGAGGGGAAGAACATAGGGTGGGGGAGTGGGCTCTGCCACTGTGGGGAGTGTGGTGGGGTTTGTTCACCATGGGACAGCAGGCTGGACCTGTGCAGGGACATCCTGGTGAGAAATTCCCTCTTGGATTGGAGACATTGGTCCCTGAACTCTCCATTCACTGTCCTGGTAGCCCAGAGGTTTGAGACTCCCACCAAAGCTCTCCAGGCTTTGAGAGTGGTGAGACAAATCCAGGCCTGTGATTGCTCTCTTTAAAACCTCCTCAGCAATATTTTGGGAGGAATGGGAGAGATGAACCATGACCTGCTTGCAGCCACCCATGTCCCCAGAGCAGCAGTGGCACCTGGGGATGAACGCTCCCTTCCCTTTGGGGAAGGCTGGATTTTTATTGTCAGCACTGCTTGCCCTGGTGATGGATATAAAGTTGGTCTGGGAGAAACCAGCTGAAGGCTGCAACAATGAAAAAGAACATTAATATCCTTGATGAATTATCTCTAACAAAGTCAGTGAGTAGTGACAGACCTGGTGCTGTAACTCAACTACTCCTTGATCCCAGACCAGCAGCTGGTCCATTGCACTCTGCTGTCCCACACTGCATAGCTTAGGTGTCTTAGGAAAAACAAAATCACCTTCAGGACGTCATCAAGGATGCTAATCAAGGATTACCAATGATAATCTGCATCCTCAAGGATGTAATCAGGATCCTTTTGCCCCTTCACATGAAGAAGGCTGACAAAGTATAGAACCCACTGATGGAACATCTTTGGCCGTGTTTCAGCCCTTTTCCCAAGCTGGCAGGGAGGCTTGTGAATGCCTGTGGGTCCCACACTAGGCTTGTTTAAGCTGGGCTCCTCAGGGAATCAGGGCTGTCCCTACTCAGCTGTTTCCCATCCCTCATGCTGTGGATGGGCTGCAGCTCCAGTTTCTGAGCTCGCTCTGCCGCCGAGGATAAAGTGAAAGCAAAGCTGGCCCTGGGCTGCTGTTTGCAAATAGAGATGAAGACAAACAGATGAGTTCAAGCTGCTGGAAGGAAAACAACCCTGTCAGCTCTTCTGCTTAATGGTGGGAACCTGGAACTGTAAACAAAACCCTGGGCAGGTCCTGCTCATTCCCACCGGCCTTTGAGTCCACCGGTGTTTTTCAATCTTTACCTCCTAGAACCAATCAATTTTGTGCCAGCCTGTAACTTTTTACTGGTGTTGTGGCTGTTTCAGTTAAAGACAACCAGGTGCTGCATCCTTCCCCCCCACCCAGTGCTGGGACCTCTCCTGTGCCTGTTCTCCCAGGCAAGGAGGGATCCCTGGATGCTTTTTCATGCCCAGGTCCCCAAAAGTCCTGACACTGTAGGCAATGGGCACGGCGAAGGAAGGTGCACAGGGAGTGTTTTACCATCCTCCTGTTTCATCACTGAGTTCCCAACACCTTTTGAGGTCATCCACTCTTTTTAAAGCTCAGAGAAACACAACAAAACCTTGTGAGGTTTCTGAGTAGAGAGCAGGAGGGCAAGGAGGTGAGAGCCTGTCAAGGCACATGCTCCTCAAGCCCCAGCAGCATCTCCCCAGCAGCTCTTTTCCCTGTGTGTCAAGTCAGACAAGCAAATGCAGTATCTCAATCTCAATTCCTTTTTCTTTTTTTTTTTTTTTTTTTTGCCTGACAGTCCCTTAATTAGCATGAGATTTCACAAAATCCGCCAAGGCAGCCATCCATCTGTTTTGCTGACTTTCAGTAACAATATTTATCATTGCAGAAGTGTCAAAACAATAAAATCAGATGACATTTATGCAAAGGGTTCCTAACTACTTTAAAAAAGGCCCAAACCTTGAAAGCCTCCTGCAGTATACTGCTGGGAATTGTTTGCAGACACAAAGCTGAGAGTAATTCCTTCTGTACCCACATAAATATTTTAAACAAGCCATCAAAGAATCTTCCAAGGGAGGTGCAAGGATGGCATATGCTTCTCTTTACCAACTTTGTTCCAAGAGGTAAGACAAGGAAAAAAGGAATCTCACACCCTTTTAGATGCCTTTTAGTTTCATCCCCCAAAATACTACTTTTTGCGAGTACTTTTCACATTTCAAATAGTGCTATATAAATTGGTTCATGCCAGTGACAATTCTTAATAAATTTAACCTGATCTGCCATGCAGTAAGAAGGGGGAATTAGAAAAAAAAAAATCTGCTTATTTAACTCTAAGGTATTTAAGCCAATATATAAATGAGAATTAATAAATCTGCATTTCCTATTGTCAGCACTGGTTGATTACAGCACTGTGGAGCCCTATCAAAGGGTGCATACGGCACACTAAGTTCTGTAGTGTATTTAAATTATCCACAATAAATTTACCTAACAAATTCGAGTGTAGCTGCATTTTCCCCTTGTCAAGAGTTTCTCTGCGTGGGAGCACTCAGAGTTACACCCTGGCTTAGCAGATCCCTGTGCAGCAGGAGAGGATGAGCCCCTGTAACTCTGGTTTTGATGGCTTTTTACAGGGAAAATGGCTTTGTTCAGCTGAGAGATACCTTCAGCTTGATCCCTGGTTGAGCACTGCTCCTCCTCTATCTGATCCCAGGCAAGGTGAGGTTTTAAAGCCATTTTGTGCTCACAGCACAATTTCTGGATGTGTCTCCCCCCACAGCTCTTGCTCACAGCGCAATTTCTGGATGTGTTTTCCCCCACAGCTCTTGCATGCTTGGTTTTGAAGGGTTTTCAGGGGCCAGCAGCATAAAGGAGCAGGATGCTGGAGTGAGGTGCCCACCATGGGTTGGTACCACTGCCCAGTCTGGGTTTGTGCAAGAGCACCCCAGAGAAGGGCAGAGCTGCTCCTGGAGGAACTTCCCAGGCAGCTGCTCCAGAATAAGTCAGTGCTTTCTTCCTCAAGCCAGGGGTGGGGAGCCAGGCTGAGCTCCATGCTGATTGCAGGCATCTGTCTTCTCCTGACAGCTCTGCCTGTTAGTGCAAAGAGTCTGCTGTTTAATTTACCTGACTTGTTAACAGCTCCCTGTTTTGAAGTTGTAGGAAGTAGCTGATTTCACGTTTACAGTCGAAGCATTGAATTCCCATCGGGTGGCTAAAATTCACAAATAATCTGGTAATTTGTCTGCTGTCTTGGGAGCCCGTGGGGATGCTTCTCAGTGTATATCACAGTGTATATCACCACGTTTTGGTGAAAAGATTGATGAGCAAAAAGGAGCATGGAACTGGCTGGCCATGTGCCAGGAGGAGCTATCAAAACTGAAAGGCTCAAGGAAATCCCTGCCAAAGAAAGCAGGGATGGGAGTTGTGCACAGCCTCCCCTTGCAGAGGGGCTGCAGAGGAGGCTGGTGGGGAGCTCACAGCCTTTGGGGATGGTCTGCTTGCAGGAAGGAACATCCATTGCTGCTGGTGGTGACCAGAGGAACCAGAACGTGGGGATGGGTTGAGTGGGTTTGTCTCGACACATTGCAGCCTCAAAATGTCTTGGGAATCAGCTCAGTCCACACAACACAGGTCAAGTGAGAGCCAGTGCAGAGCTGAGCTCAGCTCCCCATGGTGCACACCTCAGAGGGGAAGTGTGCTCTCAGGAGCACCACTGCAGGCAGGTATCACACCCAACATCTGCAAGAACAACAAGTCTTTGGCGTTTATGATCATTAATTGTTCATTTCCATCATTCAACAGATCAGTAACTGGCAGCCCCAGAAACTGAAGGATAGGAAAACACCATGTGGGAAGCCTGGGGCATCCCATGGCTGCATGAAGGTGGATTTTGACAATCAAACCCTCCCTGGTCACACTCACAATCCCTCACATCACCCACAGAGGATCCTGCAGGGACCCCTGGGAAGGAACAGACCCTCTGCTGCACCCAAGTCCCTTCCCCAGCTGCTAAAGCAAGTGGGGAGTGAGCAACCTGCAAGCTCAGGCTCTGACTCTGTGCATCTTCTCCTGGAGCACAGACCACTGCCTGCCTGCTCTGAGGAAATCAGAACAGCTGATTTCTGCAGCTCCCCCAGAAATCAGGCACGCTGCATTTGTAAATGAGTTTGGAGTTAGGGAGGGCAGGCTGCAGACATCCCAGCAGAGCAGCAGGTAATCAGTAGGCTGTCCTCTACGGGGAAGGTGTTAAATCCTTCTTGGAGAGCTGACAAAAAGAGTTACAGCCCATATGTTTATTGCCAGAAAAATAATAAAAAGAGTATTGGTTTAACCAAGTCTAACAGCCATCAGAAGGTTTAGACATGTGCTCCTGCCTGGAGAGTCAGTGTGCAGGGCCAGGAGGAATATTTCACCCCAACCTTGCCATCAAGTGATCAAATCCAAGCTAACAACAGCCACTGGCTCGAGCTCCCAGCAGAAGGAGAATGTGGTGGTGAAACTGAACGTGAGGAAATCCCTCCTGCAAACCCTGGTGGCCTGTGAGGTCTCTCCCAAGGGACAGCTGTCCCTGCCTTCCTCCTGCAGTGCTCCTGCTGCATCTCCATCCCTGGCTGCCACCTGCTGAGGGCACGTCCCTGCACTGGTGATGCTGCAGGGTTTGCTGCAATTTCTGCCCAACCCTGCTGCCCTCTGGCAACTCCAGCCCCACTTTTTTAGGTTTTCCTGGCACTTTTGAGGCACTGGTTGGGGTTGGGTTCAAATGGGCAGAAAATTTTGCTATTTGAGAAGGACACACTGATCCAATGAAGTCTGGATGTAACGAGATGGGAAGACCCATTTTAAACTGAAGATTATTAGATTTAAGTTTTAGATTTTTATTTTTTCTCCAGCAGAAAAAATTAGAAAGGACATTGTTGAAAAGCCATTGAGTGCTTGGAATTAGAGCTGAGGGGAGCAAAACAACACTGAGAAGGGGTCCAGGCAGTGCTGCTTAGCCAGGCTGCAGGCACAGGGCAGCCAGTGCTGGGGTTTGGCTGCTCTGTGCTCTCCTTTGCATTAACTAATGCTGCTTGGCATCATGTAATGCCTTATTGTTTTTATTGTTCTTGTTGTAAATACACCTAGAGGCATCTTAGAAATAGAATTAATTATAGTTGTTTAATTCATTAGTTAAGTACACAGAGCATTCTGCTCACTGGAGAGGCTTGGAGGGCTGCAGTCAGGGCATGCAGGTACAAATCTATGTGTGGTCACGTTCACTGTGCCTGGGCCTGTGGCACCAGCTCTCCAGACCCTCTGGTCTCACCTTTCCAGCTTCACTCCCACTGCTGCCCTTTCCCTCAAAAGCGCATGTCAAAATTAAATAGCTGCAAGGAGAGTTTGGGAAGATTGGTCTACAAGAGGGCAGCACAACGGGAGGAGAAGGGCAGAAAATTTGGGTGAAAAGCACTTGAAACCTCCTCAGGGTTGTGGGTGGTCAGTCTCTCCATCCTAGGTGGGAAGCCAAGGATGCTCCTGGACAGGGTAGTGATGGCTGGACTGTGTCACACTGTCCTGGCTCCATCTGAACCCAGCAGGCCCCTTTGGGAAGGGAAATGCTCCAGGCCAGGGCAGCTGGAGGAGGAATGCAGGTGCTGAGGCTGTTTTCTGAGAGAAAGCAACTCAAAGGGCTTCTCACAGGCAAAGGGACAGCAAAGTGCACAGGGTGACCCAGGCCTGATGTTTGGCAGCTCCTACTCTGAGCAGACAACTGCAGGGCAGAGAACATGTGTGAGGATGAGAATGCATCCTCTCCCATCAGAGCAACCACGTGAAAACAGCCTGTTCAGGAGACAGAGGAGCTGCCCAGAGTAGGCAGTGTTTCAGTGGGGATATTCACACCAGCCTCTGTCCTGCCTCTCTCCAGCCCAGGACTGGGGCAAACCCAGCCCTTGGGAAGCACTGCAGAGAGAGAAGGGGCTTTGACCAGGCCATGTTCTGCTTTTGACTTTTGCCTGTTCAAGCTGGCAGCTCCACAATCCTACAGCATGGAAAATTTCTTCCTCCCCTTCACCTATCGTGGCTCACAGTGAGTTTTATGAGCTCCCCCTGCCCAGGCTGACCCAGCTCAGAGCTGCCTCTCTCAGAGCTGTTTTCCTCCAAACCACAACACAACTGAAAAAACACAGCGGGTCAATACATCACAGAGAACACACACTTGAAAGGGAAGAGGCATAAAACTCATGTCATTGAAGCAGGGTAAACCTTGCTCCCCTTCTCCTGATGCTCTGGACATTCCCAGGGCTGGCAGTGTCCTTTCCTGACCTGGGGATGGTAATGAGGGCTCAGGTGCTTGCTAAAGCCTGGAGAGAGGTGGAGAAAACCCCGTGCAGAGCAATGGTTATGACACTGGACGCAGGAGGAGCTGGTGCTGGCTCTGATGCTGCATGTGATGTCCCCATGGATGGCATCCCCATCATTGCCTCAGAGGCAGAGACTCTGGCAGGGGACATAAAGGCCATGCCAGGACTTGAGCATCTCACAAAGAGGCAGAGAGAAGTTCCTCTCTCTGCAAAACAGCAGGGTGGTAAAGATTTAAATTCAATCAGGGAGGAGTTCCAGTCCCTTTTTGCTCACCAGGCCTTGCTCTGCATTAACCTCATCTGGAAGGGGTGGTGATGCCAAGGAGCTGGGTCACGTAACTCAGGCATGCCCTGGACAAGAGCATTTGTTTAAAACATCCCAAAACATCCCCCCTCCTGCCTGCACTGAGGCCACCACGAGCATCTTTGAAAGGTGTTGTTGCATCCCTTTGCAACTGCCCTTCATTACTGCAGGACTGGGAGGCACTCCCAACAAGACGGAAAAAAATCATAATCAAAGGAAACCCGGTGAAGCCCCACGCGATAATAAAGGCTGGCTCTGACTAACAGTTGTTATTCAGACATTGTTAATGATATTATAAGCACTGCCATGTGCTAGGCAAGCTGTGACAGGCACCCCGGTGGACATATGGATAATCAGATCACATGCCTGCTTCAATCAAAGCCATAAGCACCAACTTGATCAGAATCAGAAGCAAGCCCAAGCCAACAGGAGCTGGGGATGTGCTTTGGGGGAACAGGTTGTTACAGACAAGAAAACAAAAAGGGGAATCATGATTGTGATGCTGGAGCATCCTTGCTGTGCATGAGACAGCCCAGCCCAGCCCAGGAGAGCTCAGCACCTCTGGGACAGAGCCTGGCCACGAGCTCCCACAGCCAGGGCCTTCCAGCCCCAGGGCACCACGGCCTCCACAAGAGATGAACACGCCCAGAATCAACTGCAGCAGGAGTTCTCCTCTCTGCTGCCACTCCAGATTGTTGCCCTAGCTTGGGAGGAAGGCTCTTGCTGGAGCTGCTAAGGATGGAGGTGGCTGAGCTGCTTTACCTCTTCACCTCCTCCGTGCAGCCAACTGCACACTGCAGAGGGGTGCAGAGACACAGCTCCCTCCAGCACACACCTGAGCACTGCCAGTCAAGTCCCAGGCAGCTCATGTCATTAGAAACACTGAACATTATCACCAAATTTAATGCCTTTATCATTGCTCGATGGATCAGTGAACAGAGGAGCTAAAAGAAAGACAATTAGAAGCGTCAGTCTATGGTAATTTTTTTTCCATTGCCTTGCTTCTGTCTAAAGAATTATTCATTTCCTAATTGTGAAATGTAATTTTGTTTGGGGGCTTTTGTTATATTTGTTTTGTTGTGTGGCTAATGCAGTTATTTGCTGCACACAGCTGCTTTTCTCCCGCTCAGCCCGTTTAATGGAATTCTTTGGCAGCTTTGATTTAAAATCATTTTAGTTTAGTGACCAGGCCATTTCTGGAAGGGGGAATCAGATTGTTTCCTGGATTTCTCAGTCATATTTTGCTCAGCAAGATTCACTTCTTTAAATGCATGTTTTCATGAAGGTTTTTAATCCGGTCATTTTGGTTCCAGTGGAGACAAATCTCAGCAAGAAACAGCATCCTCCTCCCATCCTGTGAAGGGCCCACACCAAAACCCTTCTGCCACTCTTCAGGAGGGAACCCCAAGGAGTAACCCTTCTGTGTGCTGAACATTCCCACTGACAGCTGCAAAATCTTGGAGCATGCCAGACTTTTCCTTCCCACAAAGGGTGCCCAGGAAGGAGAGCCATGGCCACCTCTGAGGCTCTTGGCAATGGCTGTGCCCCAGGCAGACCCACAGGATCTGGTTTTGTTACGTCATAAACCACACCTGAAAGTTGTTTTTTCCACTCTAAGTGTTTAACTGGAAGGCCTCAGAGCCCTGCTGAGCTGGATGGCAACGCAGGGAGTGAGTAAATTGCCCTTTTAGCACGTTTTCTCTGGCAAGGGGATTTTCAGTACCAGCCCTCCCTCCACGTGAAATCCAGAGCGAAGGAAAACTGATTTAAAACCAATCACTAACACTTACACACAGCCCCTTATCCAAGCATCCCTCCCCATCTAAGCTTCCTCTTGGACTATTGAATCAATCCTGTCTCCACTGCTGCTTTCCTAAGTAACAAACCAAATCAGATGATGGCACGGTCTGCTCTAATTGACTGAGCTGCACAAGTGTAGCCATGTCACAGGATGTGGGACACAAAGTATGTGAAGATATTGATAAACTCCAGGCTGAGGGAGGCAGGAAGAAGGACAGGACCCAGGCATCAAAGTCCAGGACTCACAAGGCTGGGGAGAACTGTAGTTTGTCAGGAGCACAGAAGTTGAGGCACGTGGAAGTTGGGTGGGTCCTACATGACAAGATCAAGTTGGGTTTGTGGAGAGGGGATCCATCAGAGTGTGATCTGACAAATGTGGATTTGAAACCACATGCAGGAGAAGTCTTGCATTTTGGATGCATCTGTTTCATCGAAGACTTTGGTATTCATCTGGTTTTAACAGGTTTTTTCACCACAGAGTTTTCATTATTTTCTGCTGAACAAAATTTATGACCCGGTTACAACATTTCCACACCAGGCTTATCCCAGGCTCCAGCAATGTGGTCACTGGGGCATCCCTCTCCCCTCTTTGCTCCCCACCACTTGTGCAGGGGAGATGGAGAGCATGGTAATTTTTCAGGTCACCTCAGGCAGATGGGATCTGCAGTGTCCACAGCTGACAGCTGACATATGGGACAGGACATTTCAGCAGCAAGTGCCAGTGGTCTCTCCCACTTTGACATGGAACTCACGGTTCAAAGCAGAGTTGCCCTGCAGGGCTGAGAAAAGGGCTTTAACCCTTGTGGGGTTGTGCTCTTCAGAAGCAAGCAAAGAGATACTTCACTTATCTGCTAGGAGTGGTGTTTAATGCCCTTAAGGGTCAGTGCCAGGAGCCTAGGTGGCTTCCAAGGGACAAAATACTCCCTGTTTGTTCCTCCAGAAATTTTTCCCTTCCTGCAGAATTGTGCATCCCTGCCAGGTCTGGCCCCACTGCTCCAACGTGGATGGAGCTCATTTCAACCATGCCCTGGCCAAGAAAAATCCCAGCTCCATGAGGAACCACAATCCCCAAACCTGGCTCTGCAAAGCCTGTCAGAACCAAGCCCTGCTGCCCACGTGGGCTCAGCCCAGCTCCCCTGCAGGGGCACCAGGGGGATTCTCAACTCTGCCAGGCACTGCTGGAGAAGTAAAATCATCAACTCGTGTGGCTGGGCTGGGAACAGGTGTGTGAAAATCAGCACCCAGGCACCCGCTCGAACAACGTTGTTTTTTCCTTGCGTGCCATAAATCAGAGTGCTAATCTTTCACTGTCCGGCGAGATCTCTCACTGGGAGGGTGATAAATTGCCCTCCAGCCCCTGACAGCTGCTGGGAAATCACTCACAGCCCGAGACAAACCTCTAAATCTGACATTATAGAGTGTTGAAAGGAAGAATGTCTGTTTTTATAACCTACCTCAGTTATAATAAATATTTAAAATCCACATTAACATCCTCTTATAGTTACAATCTGCCCTCTATGGAACAGTGTCCAACTTAGATTTAATTAGCAACTGAACCTTTGCAGTCCAAGCTCCTATTTAGGCTGAAGATCCAAATCTCCAGTGAAATGCTTCTGTTTTCTTAAACTACCTGCACTGTAATAAATATTCGCCATGTCGCCAGTCAGCTCTGTTGGAGACAGTGCTCTTTTTGTCTTCTCAAAGGCTAACATTTAATTTAAATGATAGGGTCTTTCCAGACTCCAGGGGGAATTTGTTTCCTGCTCTCCATAAACTTTGCCATACTTCACCTCCAAGGCACCAGGAGAACACAGGAATGGAAACACCTTGATGCAGGTATGAGACTGGAGTGATGAAAATAAAATCTGGCCACAAATGCTCTGGCTTTTGGTCATGAGCACATGCTAGAAACATGGAGCAGGGACCTCCCCTTTCTATAAAACTGATGAGAATTTGGGAGGTGTATTCCAATCTCCTGCAGTTGGCTTCTCTTGGAGAGAGGGAACTAAAAATACCTGTCCAGAATTTTTTCCATGTTAAGTCTTTTTTCCCACCTGCTTTTGCAGGGTGTCTTTTTTCCTTATTTATTATTTTATGCCAGTTTATTTCTAGAGGGCACCATTCAAACTCCCTTCTCCCCTCTCTCCTGACTAGTGTTTCACCAAGGACTTGATCAAAAATATCACAGGAATAAACACAGGCAGAAGTGTTAAAAAAAACCAAAGTTTCCTGCACGTCCCTTAACTAAAAATCCTACACCTGTCCATTTTGAATTGTGGTGGTTTCTTCCCTGTCCTGCCTATTTGCTGCTCTCCTATGACTGTGCCAGCCTATGGCAGAGAGAGGAGGAGTGTTATATCCAAAATCAGCCTGACCCTCATGCCTACAGCCCCTGGCTCCACAGGAGCCCTGGAGCTGCTCCACCAGCCTTCAGGATTCCCTCTCTGGGCAGGCTCAGAGGGGCTGTGGCTGCAGCTCCAGGGCCAAGGCTGGTGGGGAGGTTTGCTAAAACCCCTGGAGGCGTCAACCACCCTGCCTTGGCCCTGCCTGGGGTTGTGGTTAATAGGAGAGGGTCAGGAGGCTGCAGGAAGGATGGGGCAGCAGGACAGCTGTGGTGTGTGCATATGCTTCCCCTCAGTTTCATATTTGGGCGCCCTGCTTCCATCCCAGCTGCTGCTGGGATCAATAGCAGGGTATTAATCAAGGCATCCCAGAGGAAACCCGCTGCTCACGCAGAAATAAACAGACATTTTCCTTCTGCATGTCACAGAAAGCTGCAGACATCTCCTGGCATTGTCTGAACTGAGGGTAAAAGGGACACAGCATCTTCAGCTGCACCACTGCAGAGTAGGGTATGGAAATTGGAGTGTATATTTATGTGCATTGGATATAAACATGTATGCAGGCACATCTTGGCCCATGTTAAATAGACAGACATGGGCTTCTGTTTAATTTCTAACTCTCACACACACAAAAGCAGCTTTTAAAAGAACATCCTTTAAGCTCTGCTATTTTGCTTCCTCCATGCATTTTGTCCTGCACTGGGAGCTTAATCCTGATGTCTCCCATGAAGGCAATGTTTGTGAAAGGAAAAACGTGAGCATCCTGGAGGCACTTGCATAGTTTGATGGGCTGATTGGGAGCTTCTAACCTCTGTTCTTGCAACGTCCATCAGGTTTTCCTTTTCATTTCCAGTTTGTTTCTGGCTGTAACAATGTTTAGCCATCACTGAGTCAGTGCTGTCCTGCCAGTCTCAGAGGATGGCAGGAGATGAAAGTGTAGCTGATCAGCTCTCACTGCCATCCAAAGCAAAAGCAGAGCCAGCTTCAAATATCTCCTCACCCCAAACCACTCCTGCCCTGGTATTTGTTTGCATGAACTGCCTGCTGTGAATCTTGCTTGGGTTTGTAGAGATAGCATCACCCCCCTTGGGAAACAGCCAGTGCATTTTACCAGGAAACCTGCTGTTTTACAAAGGGTTTACAACCAGTGGCTCCTTCCTCTGAGAAAAGTTACATTCTCGGGCATTCAAGGTTTGTTTTTTGATTATGCGGGAAGTGGTGTGAATGGAAGTCACAGAGTCCTCATGGGAGAGAGGTAACATGAATCCCAGCAGCTTTCTTAACCTTTGCTTTTGCAGATGTTTTTAGCTTTGCACAAGGAGTTCCCAGGAAGTCTCAGATGCAGAGCACATGGGAAGAAAGATGCTGAGATGCCCACAACTCTCTCAGTGTCTGCACTGTGCTGGGATGGCAAAGTCATTAGGGGGGTCTGCCAGCTCAGTCCACCCAAAGGACCACAGAAGGATGTTTAGCACTTCTGGGCTGAGCAGGGAAAGAGGTCTGGAGGAATCTGCTCTCTTGCTATAGTAGAAGAGAAGGGTTTTCCAGCTCTTCCTAGACACCAAACTACTATTTCATGCAAAACTGGTGTCTGAGGACATATACCTCAGGATAATCCCAGTCTTCCCTGGGATTGCCAGCAAGCAAGAAGAAAGCAGGAGGCTCACACAGCAGCACAGCGTGGTGTGTAGATCTTCATCACACACTGGTGTGTGGGTGGGAAAACAGAGTCCTCCTGGAGGGGGTGAGGAACACATTCCTGCTGGAGAGGGTGAGGAAGGCTGGAGGACCATACCCAGGCAGCCTCAGATCCAGTTCCACTGCTGTGCTGAGCATGTGTCATGCCAGCTCAGCGACCCCCAAGAAGGGTGATCTGGACCCACAGGTCAGGTGTGCCTATCATTGTCCACTGACTAGGGACAAGTTTTAGGTGGAGCTCAAGTCCTCAGGCCATGCTTAAATTTCTTTAGGATGACAGATGTGAATATTAGACTCCTAAAAGAGTTAAGTTCTACAACCTCCTCTCTACCTTCTTGCCCAACTTTCTGCTCCTGCAGTTGGTGTCATGCAGAAAGATGGGACTAGATCAGCTCATGGTCTTTTGTAGCCTCAGCCATCACCTCACTGTGAAAGCTCAGGGAGGAGCTGAAAAAAAAAAAGAGAAGAAGGACAATCCGCTTTCCTGGCAGAAGCACTGCTCCAGATTCCTAAGAGCTCAGTGTGAAACCATACCCAGCTCAAAATGAGATTGGTCCCCAAGGAGGATTGTGCTTAGGGAGACTGTCTGGAGGCTGAATCCAAAACACCAGGTGACAATGGGCAAGCAGGTGACAAAAGCAGGCAGAGATGAGGCGTGGCTTTGAAACTCCAGCAAGCTGCTTGCCAGTTTTTACATCTGAAAGCCTCTCCTGGACAGTGGGGCTGGCTCATTGTGAACACTGGTGCTCAGTTCCTTTACAGGCAGCTATTCCCCACGGACGGCATCAGCCGCGCTGCTCGCGGCAGGACGGAGCTGCGCACCCCCATTAATCAACGTCGCGCTTCGGCAGAAACGCTGAGTTCATTCTCATGTGTCTCCTCAGACCTCTGGGGACTGGCTTGTCTCTGGCTGAGGCCGGTAGTCACCTGGAACAGTTTTCCAGCCCCCCTAAGCAGCAGGAGTGTCCATTAACCACCACGGATCGGTGGGGATGGTTTGTAAACTCCGGATACATACGGAGGGGCCCAGGCGCTTATTGGCTGGTGCTTTCCGCTCTCAGAAATGGGTCATTTAAACAGAAAACTGTAAAGTGTTCATGCCTCTGAATGCAAAGAAACTATCAAAACAAGCTCCCGTCTCCGTGCCACAGACCCGGCATTCAAACAGAGACTCAGGGCATGTTCTATGGGAGTGATCCAAGTGCTCCCAGCAGATTCCTTTCCTTTTTCTGATGCCTTACACAATAAACATTTCAACTCTCTGGCTCGAGAGCAGACCTACCCCAATTACCAGGACAGCTTGTTTTGTTTGGAGTAATAGTTAAGGGTCCAATCCTGCATCCCTGGAGCCAGTGAGAAAACTCCTTGCTCCCAGTGGGCCTGAATCCAAGAGAGCCCCACGGTACATTAGAGATACTGTTGTTATGGGGAGAGTATTTTTTGTCTTTCCTTATGGAAACAAAACCAGCTCAAGCAAGTTCTGCCACGACTCCACCTACACAAGGGTGGAGACAGCGTGGCTTCCCAATGAGATGCAAGGCAGAAGCTGGCATCACCCAATGGTGCTGCTATAGGCCCATCTGACAGCAGCCCACCAGGGCTCCACCGCGTCCTACAGCTGAGTGACCTCTTGTCCATGCCCCTTGGACATCTGCAAGCCAGAGTGCAGCACCACAGTCCCAAAGGCCTTGGGAATCTCAGCTCTGCAGGGCCACATCTCAGGAAGATGGAGAGGGAGGAGTCACAAAGAGATTGGAAACCTTTAAGGCTTGGCAATTAATGACCAACCAAAAGAAAAAAAGATAATGAATTTAGTAAATGAGATCTGAGTGCAAACAGCCAGTCAGTAATTGTTACATCCAATGTGGGCGTTATACAAAGATGGGCTGTTTATCCCACTGTCTTAAGGGATGTACAGCTGGGAAGTTCAATGATGTGGAGAAGTGAGCTCAGAGAAAGGAGAGACTTGAACAAAGAGACAGGAGTCCAGAAATGAAACATTCTTGGTGAATGATTATCCAGCGCTCCTGGGGGATGTGTTAATAGAGAAGATATTTTTGAAGGGCCACAATGCCAGAGTGAAAAAGTCTTGGAGGGCTTGGAAAGAGAAAATGAGAGCTATAGCTGCCCTGAACCTCCCTTTCAGCAGGTACAGGGAGAGATCTTCTGGAGGTGAATAACCTCCAGGTCACTCAAACTCCAGAGCTAAGCAAACTCCATCTCTGCCTTGTCTGGAGGCTCCAGTGAAGCCCATCAGCTCACTCATTTACCTTGTTAAGTGCCATCTGTGCATTATCAGCTGCGTGTCACATCCAGTTATTCCTCCCAGCTCCATCACCATGCTCAGCAGAGGTGAGGCTCTATCTGAATATTCACGAGCCAGATGAAGTCCATCTGCCCACACTACCAATATTAGCTAGTCAAGATGTCTTCTGTAGTATCCCATGCTCATGAAGCTGATTTTTATCTTCTGAAATTTTTGGAATTACCCCCAGGTAACCTGATCCACCTTGTTATGGTGTCCAGAAGGTAAACAGAATCAAGATAAACAGTATTGTCCTAGGGTGAATATCAAAAGTATCAAAAGTGAGCAGACAGCTCTATCCTGTCAGACTATCTCAGTGTAGAGAGACTTTGGAATTTTCCTCCTGTACTTTCAGCTCTTAGAATATCCCAACACTACACAAATGTACCTCTTGCAAGATCTCTTCTAGCCAGAAAGAGAACACAGTGGTTGTGATGTGGAAATTTATCACTGAGCATCTCTCTTATCCTGCTCTGGTTTTGGAACTGCACCTGGATGGACAACTAAATGTTATGAAGACATGATGTATCTAAAAGTTGGCAGATATTTCCAAAACTCGTTAAAAAGAATGTGGCTGGTGGCTTGTTGAGACTACAAGCAGGATATCCCTACTATGGGCTGACCCTGCATCAGGCAGGAGCAACCATGTGGCCTTCAAATTCTCCAAAATCTGTCTCTGAAAATGGAAAGGGCAAGCATATTTTAAAAGGGAAAATTTTCTAGCAAAATAATTAAAAAATAAGACATGCATTTCCGCCTTTTCTCAATGTTTTCAACATTTTTCCAGGAAGAAACTATTTTTCAAAATTTTCCTGAAAGCCTAGAGTGTTTCTGAATACCTTCCAACAACATTCTTTCCATTATTTCTTGAAAAATACACATCTTCAGAGGTTTAGGAAGCAGGACCTTCAATAGCAGGACCAGTGCTGAGCAGGGAAGGAGTGGGGAGCACAATATGAAACCCTCTGGGCCCTACCTGGAGGAAACCATTCTGCTTCACTTTCTCACACGAGGTTCGGGTTTAACATAAATCTCCTTTGTAGCAGAGGCCTGAGCAAATGCCAGATGTGGGATTTAATTTGTGTATGGCCTCAACCCTGTGACCCTTGCGAAGATGTCGAGCTGGAGACCAGCATTGCTCCTAAATATCTGAAAGGATGAAACCAGGGTGTGCTGAACTGGCATACACCCTATTGCACACACCCTCTGCGGCCATTTCTGCTTATTTTCCACTGCAAAGCAATTCTCCCAGGGCTCTGGCTTACAGCTTGCTGCTGCCTCCTTTCACCACATGTGTTTTTGCATGGGGCAGGAGCTGCTGGGTGCCTGGGCTGGAGCATCCTCCCTGGCACCTCTCCTCCAGCTCCGTGCCAGATGACGGCGTGTTGATGAGCTCTGGCTCTGCAGCCTGCGTGGTCGCAGGCAAGCAGGAAAGGGGCAGGGAATGATGGCTTGGACATGTCCTGAGAGCCACTGCCTGCCTGGGCAGGGCAGACCCATTGGCTCCACACTTTTCCATGCTGTTGGCACTGCCAAAGCAAAAGGGTCTCATGGCTGCACTCCCCCGTGCGTGCTGTCAGTCTTTCTGTCCGCCTAGATCCGTCTGCCTTTGTGCACCTTCCCTTGCAAGCAGCAATTTCTGACAGCTAATATTTCACAGAAACTGGAGCCAGCTCTCTCCCTCCCTCCTTTTTTTCCCTCTCTCTCTCTTCTGTTTATGAAGCTGAGGGTAAGTGTTTAATTAGTTGCCTAATTGCCTGGGTAATTGGTAGACATACTCAGCTCTCCAAGTAATCAGTCTGAACAGGCCTTGAAAATATCTGGCCCAATATTCATTAGTGCAGTTAAATCGTTAAACAGTTACTGTGTTTGGTTCCTGACAAAGCCCCGCCAAGGGCTCTGCTGGCTGTGGGGCTGCTCTCCCACTCTGGGGGACACCGGGGACACCCCGCTTCCAGGGAAAGCTGCTCCAGCCACGCCTGCTGCCAGAGGGGCTGGGGCTGCTGGAAGGGAAACCCCAAAAAGTGCAAAGGCAGAAAAAGTGGGAGAAAGCAGATCTGTCCTCTGTGCAGGGGACATTGGCAATGGGAGAAGTGCCTCCTTTTCTCTGCTTGACCTCCTGCTCCAGCCTCCCTTTCCCGTGCTGTTGGCTCAGTCCCCTCTGCGTGTGGGCAGCTGCCCCTCTCCCTCCCTTGGCCACCGCAGGTTTGGAAGCCGGTTTTGCCATTAGCCCGAGCAGCAATGTGAATATTGTCTCAGCGGGCTGCCCTGACCAGAGGAACTCATTAAAAGGGCCCTGGCCAGTTGTGCTGTGGCTCAGTACAAAGTCACTCTTCTGCCAAGTGCTGCCAGCCTGCTGTCTGCCTGCCCGTCGGTCTGTCCATCCCACCTCCCTCCTTGTGGATGGGGCTGGCACTGGCAAGGAGCTGAAGCCTCAAAGGTGATCTCCAAAGGGCTCCCCTTCTCAGAGCTGAGCTTCAGTCAGGGTCTAGCAGCAGATTATAGGAAATTCCAAATGCAGATTCCTGCACGACTGTCCAAGAGGCCACACTGTGTAAGGAGGAATGAATCAACACGTCTGGGTCTGGAGGCAAAAGATTTGAGACTCGAGCAAGTCACCAGGAGGAACGAGCTTCCCTCCACCAGCTTGGTCCCTGTAGTGGGATGATTGGGCTGCATAGAGTCCATGGCAGATGGGATTAAAAGTAAGCAAGATGCAGTTGTAGGCCAGTGTGGCTGGACAGGACTGCCAGTGAGGGAGCTGCTCAGAGCCTCCCAAAGGCTCCAGAACACATGGAACAGTGAGCCCTAAACCTGCACCCAGCTCAGCAGGTGGTCAGCAGGGATATATGACCTGAAGTTATTTCTAGCAATGATTCAAGGCAATGCATGTGTTGCAGATTGGACCCTGGTTAAAAGGTGACTTGGCTGCAGATCCTTGTGCAATTAAGTGCAGAGGGGATGGGAGCCAGCGCTGCTTTCCCAGCTGAACCTCTCCAGCCAACACCCCCCTCCTTCCCTTGGTGATGCCAAAAATTCTGTGTCCAGCAGCTCCACGTGCTTCATTTTCCACTGAGCTGGCTCATCCCCCTTTCCAGGGCTACTTTGAGTTCACTTACTTGGGGTCTGAGCTGGTGAGCTGCTTGTTCCCTACTGACTCCTGACACTCCCCAAAAAACCCCGTGCAGGACAACTCAAAGAAGGGACTGAGGTCCTGGGCAGTGGCGGAGGGGGAAATGACAACATCCAGGCACGTAAATTCCTAATCAGATCTCTCACCTTGGCTTTTGCCAGGAGAACCGTTGGGTTCCTGGCAGACAGGACATTGACCTGAAAACAAGGACAGGACATGCTCTGCCAGGCCCCAGGGCAGGGGGGTGGCCCCGTGCCAGCACTGCCAAGTACCAACCTCCCTGCACAGAAGGCAGGGCGGGATTTGGGGCTGGGCAAGAGGGAAATTGGAGGAAGGCACAGAAAAGGTCCAGAAAGGAAAACGGGAAATAAAAAGGTAAAGAAGGGAGAATTTGGGTGTGAGCTTTTACCCAGGGGTGAAGAGGAAATTTGAGATGGTGAGTTAAAAGGGAAAGGATGCTGAAGAGATCAGAGAAGCTGTTTTGTTCTCTGTGCAGGAGATATTGATAACTGGAGGAGAAAACTTGAGATGGTAATGTAAGGATTTAGGGGAAGGCAAAACACCCTGCTGTGCAGTAAATCCAGATGTGCACATACAGAGGGTAGCATGAATGTTACCTGACCCCAAAGCCCAAGGAGAGCTGGCAGGGAGCACTTTGGTGTGGCTGTATACCTGTTGGAGCAAGCAGCCCCCCAGGCAGGAGCCTTGTGCTTTGTCTGCATCAGGGACTTCTTCCTCCTGTGTCCTTCCTCCTTTGTTTGTGTATCTTCTGGGATTTTCAGGAGAACATCCCATTCCTTTTGGGGATGACAGAAGACAGTTTCTAGAGGCTCTCTTCACTGGGAATGGGGATGAGTGTCTGCCTAGGGGAAGGATTTTGGGCACTGGGGAGCACCAGGCAAGCCCCAGTGAGTCTCTGGGGAAGAGGAAGAGCATGCAGGGGGAGGAATGTCAGAGTTGAGTAAGAAATAGGTCTCCATCCATTACTCTGCTGGGCGGTGCTTTCGAGTCACTGGCTGGCTTTGTTCTCACCAACATCTGTAAGAGATTATGGATGCCTTCCTCGGGAGGACATGGATGGGATCTATAAATACCACAGCCAGGCTTGCTGCTGTCAGAGGAGCTCTGCCTGGGTGGCCTGGAGGCCAGGCGCACACACCGGGCCCGGGAATGCCGGCTGTGTCCCTGGCCAGGCACCCCGGGAAGTCTGGAAGGACTAGCACAGGGTGGGGACACCACCACTGGCAGGGTGTTCCCTGGGATGTGCTGACGCAAAGCCAGAGGCAGCTGGGAATGCAGCCAGGCAGTGGGAGCGCAGGACTGGGAGTCCTCAGCAGCAGTTCCAGTGCAGATACCTGCTCCTCACTCACCTGGAGAAATTCATATAATTTTTCACCTAAAACTAAACTGACCCCTCCACAGGGGTAAGGTGTTTTCAGCATTTTAATTTTTTTTTTTTTTATTTTGGCAAGGATCTCAATAGCCATCTCCTGTAAAGTTGAGATAATACCTGCCATGGCATGGGCACTGTTTAAAGAACACAAACAGAACAGAGCTGTTAATGCTCCATCCTCCCAACTTCCCCGTGTCAACACCGCTCCCCTGAGACCACCCTCTAATTCCTGACTCCACCCGGGGCTCTTGCTCTGAATATCACAGGACTTGTTTTGGTTTATGCAACTCTAACACTGTCCAGCAGGAACTGAACTCTCCAGTGACTCATTGCTCGAGCACGTCTTTGTTCACTCAGCTTTTCCCTCCAAAAACAGATCCTGATTTTATAAGCTGTTAGAAGCCTGGAGATCTAGCACTACACTAACATGTTGTTAGCCACAATTATCCCCTTCCTGACAAAGGATTCCTGATTAGGGCTGTTGCATATTCATCGGTAGACTTTGCCAAGCCTTGCTTTGTTTTTCAAGGTCGAGGATTGCCGTTTCTTTGGATTCAATTCCCATCCTAGACGTAGATTACAAGGCAGGAGAGGAGGAGGCAGCTGAGGTTGCTGGAAGCTCTAATCCTCCTGGTATTGCTCAAAACACTCACCAGTCGTGTGCCAGACTTGCCATGTGAACCAGCCACCCTCCCAGGCTTGGTCAGGTGAACTGGGCAGGCTCAGAACTGAGCCTGGCTGCAGCTGTGACTGCTGGGATCAGAGTGGGGAACCCCAGGATTCCCAGGTGTAAAGGGTGAGTGCCAGGCAGGGATTTCAACCCAAAACACACTCCCAGCACTGAAGGCTTCATGAGGTCCAGTTCAACATCCTCCTTGTAGGACCAGTCCCATTGGGTGCCATGGGAGAGGGGACAAAGGGGGCACGTAGGCGGGATGGAATATTTCACAGAGGAACTTCAGCTGGTCTCCCCTGATGATTCCAGCACTGAAAAAAAAAAAAAATTAAAAAAAAGGAAGAAAAGGAAAAAATAATTACTTCTCAGCCTCTAACCTTTCCAGCAAGTGACTTTGTAATAAATAATCCACATGTCTCTCCAGTGCAATCCATCAGCAGGAGTGCCTAATTACTTTAGACTCACTTTGAAAACCCTTCCAGTGACACTTTCAGACAAATAAAAAATTAACATGGAACTAAAGCAGTAACCCAGAGAAAGTTTCTCCACTTCTCTCAGTTCTCCCCAAGTCTGGGCTGATGCCTGGAAGGCTCCATGCCCAGGGATATTTCCCCCTGTTATGCTGAAAGGTGAATGTGGGTTGCAGTTCTTGGGTAATCAGCCATGGAGTGTCCATGGGGACACCCTACTCCAGACGTGCAGATGCTTGGAGAAATACCTGGAGACAGAGTTGGTGCAGCTTCTGCATTTGAAGAATTTATTTCCTTAATCCTTTCCTCTGCAAGTTTCTACTATTTGTTTCTAAGAGTGCATTTTGGAGGCAAGGAAGCTCCTTCCTGGAGTTGTTCATTGATCCCCAGTCACGCTCTTTTCTGGGTCTCCCTTTTCCCTCTCACTCCCAAGATTACAGCTGTGAGGAAAGGCACCTCTAGGCTTCCCTTAAGTGTGGCTGAGATGACTTTCACCCTTTGTACCCTACACCCACCCCACCAAGGCTGAGGAACACCTGCTGTGTGATTTCTGCACTGATTCTGCACCTCATGGCGTTGGCAGCTGAAGGTTAGAGCCTTCTGAGAAGACTTTGTCCAATATCTTCTTCCTCATCTTCACACCCCACTTTTGCATTCCCTTCTTTCTCTTCTCTCATCTCTGCTTAGAGCCTAGGGCAATACCCAACAAGCATTCAGAAACTAAAAAACAAGCAAACCAAAAGAAACAAAATTAAATATCTGAGAAAAGCAGGCCCAGAACCAATAAGTTCTGATTTCACTGTAGGTTGCTGCAGCCGAGGCAGTCATCTGTCAGGGGAGGAAGATGCTTAAAAAACCTCCACAGGAGAATTAATTAAACGAATTTCACTCTGCCAATTGTTTGTTATTTTTGCTGACCTCACCAAGTGGATTAATATTTAATTAGCCTTTAGGAGAAGTGGAAAGCACTTATTAACCTGTTATGTCAATCTGTCAGGCCTGGGGTCTCAGGACAGGCACTGTTACCGTGAAACAATAGAAATATCAAGGTCTGTTTCTCTCCATCTCAGCTGTTTTCCCTGTTGGAAAGTGGCTTTTTTTGGGGAAGAGAGGGAGGGAACCCACTATGCCTAGCTGAGGGGTCTCTAAGAGCGAGTGCCACAAATCTAGGTGTCTTTTAGAGGCCAGAGCAAGAGCTAAGGAAGCCATATGTGCTGTCCCAGGTGCAGGTGGGAAGCACATATGGATATATTATCCCCTCGGAGGCATTTTAGAACTCAGGCTAGATCTCATCTGGTGTGATGCCGGTGACCAGGGGGAAAGGTTTGGGTTTTCCTTCATTTTTCTTGCTTAAAGCACTGCTTCCTTTATCCTGTGTTTACAGCTATCATGGTTTAAGTGCTAAACTTGGTGTTGATACACCCTCATCAGTGGGGAGATGCAACTGGGCACTGCACAACACAGAGGTGTTAGGTGAGCCTCCATGAAAGAAAAGCTCTAAACCAGAAAACATGATGAACACAGATGGCAGAACAAGAAACCCATCCCCACCAGCAGCAAAGAGCAGCAGGTCCCTGCCCAGCATCTGAGCTCACATAAAGCTGGTGAGTCCCAGCCCGGGATAACGACCACGTCTGCTTGTCTGGGTTTGGGTCTGGCCCAAAAGAAATAAAACCTCAAGCACAATTAAACCCTAGGAAACATCCTCAGTAAAACATTAATGCTGTGTGCGGGCTGGTGAGGCTGGGGGGGTTTGGAAGGAGGTGATGGCTGAAGTGCTGAAGTGGTGAGTATCTTTGGTGGAAGTTCTCCCAGATGCTGGGCACAACCACAACCTGACATCTTCACTTACTGCTCAGAGAGGAGCCAAAGTGTCTTCTCCTAACCTCCCCAAATCCTGATGGCCCTGAGCATCCCACACAGCTTTGGTCTGGTGAATCAAAACGAAACCTCAGGTTAAAATCACCCAGTGATTCAAAACCTCACCAGAAAACCCAAGCAGAATCTTTACCCTGGATTTGCTGTCTAGCACGGACACCAGAGAAATGCCACCAACACAAGAGCCAAGCCCCCTCAGAGAGGCTTCAGCAGACAGCAAAAATGACAAACCACAATCAGGACAATACTGTTGGCAGTGGGCAGGGGCTCCTGAGTCCTTTCCAGTCTCTGTACAAAGAGGCAAAATGAGCAAGCAGAGTGCCTGGAGATGAGCCCTGGGCGTGTGGCATCACACGGGCTGCCAAGGGTCACACTCCCCTCCCTGCAGTCTGTGCCAGCTCTCCCAAGCTCTGTCTGAGCCTGGCCACATCCTGCTCATCCCACAGGGAGGGACAGGGACAGGGACAGGGACAGGGACAGGGACAGGGACAGGGACAGGGACAGGGATAGGGACAGGGACACTGCCTGCAGAGCCCTCCTGCCCGGACTGGGTGCCCTCGCTGCCACTCTGTGACAGGCCTTATCATTTATTATTATTATTTTTTCAAAATGAAAATCCTCCTGAGCTTTATTAAATAGGGATGCTGATAGGTAATTAAATCGCAACTTAATTAAATCTGCCGGCTCAATCCAACCACGGCATGCTGGCTACTCTGCAATCCCTGTGAGAGGTGCTGTCGGTGGAGGAGAGCACTGTGAATCAAACAGCACCCTGCCTGGCACTGCCAGGCCCAGTGGAGGGGACCCAGGGGCTTCTCCACACATCCAGCAGCCCACTGCAGCAGGGGGAGCTGGGCACCCAAGGGGACCTGCCCTGCCTTGGTTGGAACTTTTCAGGTAGAGGCTGAGTGCTTCCAGTGTGGCAGGAGCAAAGCAAGGCACTGGAGGCAGGTGAGGGTTTGTGCCCAGCTGCTTTGACATGATGTGGTAGAGCTGAGTGAAATGGTGGGCAGGCAGGGGAGGGTTTTCCTTTCCCTGGTATGCAGCACCTCTGTGGGGTGAAGGCCATGGTGGCAGTCTGGGATTGCAGAGAGCTTGCAGAGACAGGAATTTGGAAGAGAGAAGGGCTGGGATACCATTTGCCTGTGCTGGTTGTTCCTTCTGCACTTTGGGATAGAGCAGAAGGTGCTGTAGGGTGCTGGGCATGTTGATGTTGAGCCTGGTGAATGCTCACTCCAAGGGTCAGAGGACAAAAAACCCCTGGAGGAGGCTGCTGTGATCTGCTGCTGCTGCTGGTGGGTTTGCAGATACAATCCTGCCCTGCAAATGCCAACCCTGGCTCTGCTCCCCAGACTTTGCCTTTCTGTCTCTCTGGCTCAGATGCTCCAAACAAGGGGCCAAAGGCAGCGACATGGAAAAGTAACCAGGCAGCCTTGCTAAATCATCAATCTGCTCATCCCAAGGAAAACAGACCTTGGACAGAATTTCCCTTTTCTGTTTCCCCCCTTTTTAATTTCAGCACAGGCTGAGCTTGCTGCCTTTCCCAAACCTCAGATGCTGTGGCTGGCTTTGCCAGCCCCAAGGACAGGCACTCTCTCTTCCCACACCGTGGGCTCCCCTTGGAGGAGGCACCACCTCCCCTAATAGCATGGTGGGGAGGCTACAGAGCTGAGAGAAGACCTCTCTCCACACCTTGGTACCACCCACCCTCCTCTGCCAGACCTGGCCCTGTGCCCACCTCAGATGAGCCCTGCTATTCCACACTGGTGGCTGCTCCTTCACCCTGACCACAGGACAAAATAGCCACTCCTGCACACAGAGGATTTTTTCTTTTATGCAGCTATGGCCTCCTCAAAGTCCCACAAGAACCTTGAGCTCTCCTTTGGCTGTGGAGTCCCACTGAAAAGTCACCATGCTTTTGGGGGAGGTCTCACAACCACTGGGGTTTCCCCTGATTTGTAAAATACTTGAAAATGTTGCAGGTCACCCTGCAATCCCCCAGCAGGTCATAGAAGAAAACCTAAAAAATGAAAAAAAACTCCAAAAAGAGCTCAAAGGGCAGCAACATCGAATGAAAGGCAAAACCCCAAAGAGATGGACAAACCACCAGGGGCCTGTTCAAGGGCGACTTTCACACAGTAATCTTGGGAGATCAAATTCCTAATCTGCTTTCACCTCAGAGACAGAGGAGTGAAAGTCCTATGGGATTAATGTTTAATGCTTGACTTGGCAGGTGATGCCCTGTGTCGGGAGCTTGGGTTCCCTGCTCAGCTCTGAAAGGGACCTGAGCTCCAGCAGCATCCACCCCGGATATTGGGGATGACCCTACTGTCAGGCAGAGGTCGTGGAGGGGTTTCCAAGTTCAGGATTCCCTCCATCATTCCAAAGCACTGTTCACTGGGCTGCAATAACAGATGGGTTGTCCTGTCTCTCTCTGCTGGGGCGAGTGAAACTTCAAACCTCCTAATTATTTAGGAGCCACTGAGGTGAACTGCTGGAACACGGCTTTGGGCAGAGCAGTTGTGAGAAAAGGCAGCTCATTCCCACTGCTGGGCTTGCATTTCTGCTCCTGGTGGAGGCACATGTGGCAGGGGACTGCTCTGCTGCAGCCCAACGTGGCAGCCTCACCTCCTGTGCTCCCCACTGGGAAGGACAGGGATTGAGGGAGAAATGGGTCAGTTGCAGGGGGACACAGCCTGTGAGACAAAAAAGGACCTTAATGAAGATAAAGACAGAGGCAGACTCCAGGACACACAGACAAGCAGCTATAAACCCTGAGCAGCTCTCTGAAGCACGGGTCATGTTAACAGTGCCACCCGTGGAGAAGGCTTTATTTTCTCTTCTCTACTACCAGTAGACTTTCTCCCTTGGGACTACACAGCCTTATTTTGAGGGTCTGCTTTGAAAGCTAGACATCTACAGAAAGTGGTCAGGTTTCCAAAAATGCATTGCAAAGATTCCCAAATCCTTCACTCTGGGGCAACAACTCACCTTCAAGTAATGAATGGCCAGCAAGTTCTCAGAACAGGATTTCTTTTTTATTAGCAGCTATGTGTGACCTGATTTTAGCTTCTCCAGAAACACAGTGGGAAGTACCAGAAGGCCTTCTCTGAGTAGTACTGTGCTCTGAAGCTCTGGGAGATACTGATGATGAACATTCTTCTATCTCTTGAGAACAGATGTGTGCAGAGTAGCTCAGACCTCTAAACAATAAGACAGAGATGTTATTAATGGGCAGTAGATGTTTTCTGAACTTCACAGCCAAAAGTCTTCTTGAAAACAGGGTGCCCACTCACACTTTTGGAATAAGAAAGTTCTGATCTGTGTCATAATGTCACCATTGTCCTATCACATGAGAGCAAATCTATTAAATCCTGAACCAAAAGTCTGGACAATTAGGGTTTAGGTCCAGAAAAGAATCTACATTTGCAGCCCTTCTCTTCTCTGACAGATTTTTTTATATTCTTTCATGTGTCCCAGGTGGTGCTGGGACATGTCAGACCACAGGGCAGCTGGATGTTATGGGACAAACCACAGGTAATTTGGCAGGAGAACATTAAAAAGCAAGAGGAGGAAACTATAAATTCAGAGTGTAACCACCATAAAGTATTCCCTTAATTCCCAGCCAACCTCTTAAAAGCACAGATAGCTCTTTCCCCTACCCACAGGATGCCTTTCCCTCCCTGCTGGGTGTCATGTTATGGCTCAGACAACAGAATACCATGGGAACAATGACCCTGATGGGTTTCACATGTGTTTCAAGACCTGGTGGAGACTCTGCCCTTTCCCATGCTGGACTTCCCTTCTGCAGTATCAAAGGTTTGTCCTCTCATGGCCCTGCTTCATTTCTCCCTCTGCTGAAGGGCTTCATCTCATCCTTTGTCTTCTCATTGGTAAAGATGAGCCATCTGCCTTTAGAGGTGGGAATGTACCATAACCCTGAGTTCTAAACAGGCTGTAAATCCCAGGGCAACATCCACGAACATTTATGAGGCTCCTTTCTGAGAAAGTAACACAGAGAAGCCATCAAAACCTTGTCTCATCTCCTTCTTGTGTCTTCCCAGGGCTGTGGACCCTGGTGGAGCTGCATGTGAGGCTGAGTTCTGCTTCCAGAAAGTCAAGACTGACAAAATGTCCAACCTTTACATCATGGAACTGTTCCACTTAACTAGAGTTGAATTTCTTCCACCTAAAAAGCACCGAAGTGTCTAAATCACATTTTCAATAGCCAGGCATGTATAAACCCAAATCTCATAGATTTTTCTTCCAAATTGTTACCCTAACAAAGCCTTTCCCCCCCAGCTAGACCAGTATCTTCTCATTTGCACTTTCCCTCCATTTACCTCCTTTCTGGTTATCTTTTAACCAAAGATCATTGCCAGATTCTCATTCTTGGTCATGCTTTAAGGGCCAGGTTTGCCCTCTGAGGAGGAACAGGAAATACTCTGACCACTTCCATCTCATTTTAGCTGGTCACTCCCCTGTCCCATGCAGAGCCCAGCCAGTAAAGCAGTGCTCTCCTGTCTTGCAGGCACATCTGCCTGGCCCTGAGACCACGGGGTGAAGTGCACAGCAACCAGTGGTTGGGAAATTAGCCATATTTCTTGTGAACTTCATAGTATGAAACAGAAAATGAGTTTCTGAGGGAAATTGATGGAAATCTGTTTGTAGTCTTGCTTCAAAAAGAAATGATAAGTAGCAACTTAGAAATGACACAAAAGAAGCCACAGTGGAATTAATTTTTAAAAGGCCCCTTTTTAAGAGAAATTTGAAAGATTTTTGCAAGAAAACACTCCACTGATCTGGCCATCTTATCTCACTTACTGAATATGACTGGTGAGCCTTCCATTTCTGCTTCAGACCCTATTTATCTCCACTGCTGCCCTTAAAGGCAAGCACCTCTGATGAGGATTTAATTCTAGTGTACCGATTGTTGAAGAGGAAAACTCACATTCAAAGTTTTCTTGTTAATATATAGATGTTTTAAACCTAGTCATATAGCTGAGACAAGTTTTCTGACACCAAATATTAGCTAATGTTAAAGAGTTGAGCATGCAAAGGAACAGCAGAATAAAAAAGTCAGGGAAGACTAAACAGAGGGAACTTTTTGAAAGCCCCTGAAAGAGCTGGAGCCAATCATTAAGGAGCAGAAGGATACTAGTGCAAGGAAAATGAAGTATAACACAAGAAATGGTGATGGGAAATAAGAAATGGGACTGTCAGACTATGGGGAGGTAAAGACAGAGAGAAAGGGAGTGAGATCAAATGGATGGTGTAGCCAGACACAAGAAAACAAAGAGTAAACCTGGTATTTGTTATCTTTGGAAAGCAACACAGCATTTGCTTTCTGCAAAGCTGTTTTTGAATGTAGGCATGCTGCAGAGGAGTAAGAGAAGACACTATGTCTGAGTGCTGCCAGTAAAGTGATGGAATGCTAGATGAATGTTCTCCACCTAGGAATTTCTGGGTCTTCAGGTTCCAAATGGTGTTGGGACCTTGTATCTCACCTTAGCTGCTGTGACCTGCAGCCATCAACTATTTTGATGTTGTTGAGCCTCTAAACCAGCTTCTGGCAGCAAGGATTGCCCTGTGTGGGGAGCACAATATCTCACAGACCTTGAGAAAGCACAGAGGCCTCCCAGCTGCCCATGTGCATGAATCACGCTCCTTCTCCAAGGCCAATCCCAGGGGAAACAGCCAGGAGGAGCTCTGGAAGGTCAGAATGGAATTAAAACAAAGGGGATTTTCTTAATGGGTGCATTAAGAAAGGAAAATGGCTCTCCCTCTTGGGTCATGCATCTCCCACCCACTCCAACCATCCCAGACTCTCCCAAGTGTTCTTTCCTTCCCTGTTGCTCATCCTTGTGTCCCTTCTCATTCAGAACATCAGCCCTTCTGATGTCCAGGTCCAGTGACTGGGGGGACAACTGGGCAAATGTCTAAGTCCTGAGGGGAGGGGATTTACACCTCCTGTTGCCCTTGCAATGAATTACCAGGGCTATTAATGGGCTGGTGCCCCAGTGCCTCGTAAATCGTGTGACTGAGGCCGAGCAGCGACGGGTGGCTTTGATCTGGACACGCTGCCCTGCCATGGACAGGAAAAGGAAGAGGTGATTTTTCATGGGTTACTACTCCTGCCTCCAAGTTTTCCACTCTGCTGAAACTTTGACAGTGTTTAATAATCCATCAGTGAAGCTTTCCTTGCTCTGCTTCCACTCCATTACCACCTTCGTGTTCCCATTTAGCTTCTTTCACACGGACCCCGGAAAAGTTGGCTGTCTCCCACCATTCCAAAGCAGTTTGGAGGGTGGGAGCAAGGGCTGGGGTCACTCCACACACTTCCTCTGAGGAGAGGAATCAAAAGGTGGATGCTGAGATGCAGGGAAAGGGTTACGTCATGTCTACAAAGCTGGGGAGAAACTCATTGGTGAAACCTTTAGGGAACTCAGAGGAAAAGCAAAACAAGGCTGGAATGTCACTTGGTGTGAGAGAGTTAGATCTCCTAGGGTTCATTTGAGACACTCTGGAGATCTGCTGTGCTGGGAGAATATGGGTTTTCTACAGGTCTCTTGTCACATCTTCCAGCCATGCCTGGTGTCTTGGATACTTTAAGATGTCTCAAGTAGTGCAATCCATTTGGGTACCCGAGCAGAGTCTTTTGTCACCTCCTTTTCCACCAAGGGCTGCTGTTCAGATTTATTCTCTAGGCTCATAATTTCTCTTGACTGTCCCTTCCTTCTGTCTCCTATAGATTAGACCGAGAGAGCGCATGCATTCAATTTTGTGTGTTCTGCCTTCTGAATGGAACTGAATCCTCGGAACTGCACTGTTTTCTTAGACTAATGAATTCTTTGAGGGGAGTAAAAACCACCTTGGTAATAAATCCAGACTGTGAAGCCTTGATGTATCTGTTTTTCTGTTCGTCTCCACTGCTGCTAGACAGAATTAGCCCTCACCTAATACAGAGTGCAGACTTGATACAACCTTGTTTAGCACAATTGCTTTGAATCCATTATATTGACAATATCAATTTGTGTAATTCCTGCATTAGGATTTTGTACTAAACTGTATTTGAAAGGAGCTGTTGACCTTGATTAGCTCTTTAATTGTGGTTAAAATCCAAAGTAATTCAGATATCAGCCTTGACTGTGGAAGGAAAGGGCCATGCCACGTGACAGGGCAGTCAATAAATGCCACGTTCCCCACGGACACATCTCCCCTGTTTTATGGGCTCTGGGTCTCACCACTTCCACAGTGCATCCATTTGCCTCCCCTTTGACCATACCCTTGGGGCTTCACCTCTCAAGAGCATGTTGTAGGAGCAAGCACTCCAGGTCTCCTGACACATTCCAGCTGAATTATCCTTGTGGCTCACACCACCACTGCTTCTGCATGCAGGTGGGATCTTTCCCTTAATTTTCCATCCTAAACAGGACTGTAACAAGGCTGGGAACTACAAAAGGGCTGCCCAGAAAGGGATAGGAAGGGGCTTGTCAACAAACCTAAATTTTGGCAGCAAATATTGCCTGACTCCCTTCATGGTCTCTTAGGAGCAGAAGAAAAAGAAGAGCATGATTAGTGCACATTGAGAAGTCCACACCTGCCTTTCAGAGCCCAGGAGTCTGCAGGGGATGTGGAGTGGTGTTAGGGGCACCCTGGAGAAGGGATGGACAGGCCTGCTGGCACCAAGCTCTTACCCAAACTCAGCAGGAGCTGGGTGCTTCATTCTCTCAGGAGAAGATCAGCTGTGTGCCCCAAGGTCTGTGCTGGTGCAAGTGTTCTGTGTGAAAAAATGCCAGGCAGGAGGAAAGGCCATTTCCAGGACTCCCATGTGCTGAGAGGGAAAATGGATGGGATGAAGCCTGGAGGGGGGGAACCCTTTTAAGTCAATGAGGAATTCTGCCAGAAAACAGCAGAAGGAGCAGTTCAGCAGGAATTACAGAGAAGAAAAAAAAATCTGGCAAGAGATACAGCCTGGAAGATGGAGCACTTCATTTTGGGCAAACTGAATGTTTCAATTAAAAATGACAGAGCTGCAATCCTTTAAGAGCAGTCAGAATTTAATAAATTTTTCATGAATGGAAGCAGCCCATATCCTGAAGACCTGACAAACTCCCTGCTCTTTGGAGATCACATGTTCTCCTGGATCTGTGTCCTCCTGGCATCAGATGGCACTGCCAGGCACGGATCAAAGGAAAAAAGCACAAAAAGGCCCACCAGGCATCTTGTGCTACATATGTGTGCAGAATAGAGTGTGCAGAGAGGAGATGGATGCCTGGCGCTACAGCAGCGAGGGAGAGGGTTCATGGGAAGGAAGAGCAAACCAGCACTGGAGAACAGGACACAGAGATAGATGAAAGAACAGGCAGTGAAGAAAACTAATATCAAGGAGAGGAGTTTGTGAAAGACAAGAGTAGAGCAGTGGAAGTGGAGGGAGGGAGGAGGAAGAGGGGGGAGGGAGGAATGTCCCCTCTGCGCCTGGGAAAAAGACAATAAAAGCTGTGGACTCCTGTCACGCAGGACAATCCCAGCACTATTTACTGTTTGCTCATTTAACCTGGTTAATTTTTAATAATGTTGAAATTTTCATTTTAATAATTTAGGTAAATTATTTATTAAACCACAGGATAAAGGAATCATAGCAATTATGAATTGACAGTGTTACCTGAGGCTCATGAAAAGGTAAGGGGTTTTACAAAGTCCTTGTTATTGGATAAACATTAAATTAGTAACAACTTCACATCCAATTCAAATTACCGTCTTCCAAGTCTAAGATTGCTCTCTCTCGGTCTCTCCTGGGAAAGAGCACTGTGGGCAAAGGAGGTGGCAGGAGCCAGGTCCCCTGTGGGGCTCGGATGTTTCTCCTGGGGGAGAGGATGAGGCAGTCTGTCCATCAGAGATGGCAACAAGGTGACATTCACTGCTCTGATCGTGTAGAAGAACCCAGCGTGGTCACAGAGGAGGTGACTGGATGGGTTTTGTCTGGCTGTGACTTTCAGAGGAGTGGTGGCTTTTCTGGTGCACAAACTCCAGGAGCAGCATGCTGGCACTTCCTAGCCTTGCTGCTGTAAGGGCTCCTACAGTGTTTGGGTGAAGCAGACCCCCAAAACTGCCCCGTGACCATGGGAACAACTGATTGAAGGCAGCTCCCTCACAAAGTTTTCCTGAGGAAACCCAGACCTGGCTCTGCAAGATCCCAGGGATGTTCTGGAGATGTTTGTGGAGAAATCCAGAGGCTGCCACTGGAGGAAAGCAGCCTTTGCTGAAGTTGGTGCTTGGCAAAGGGACACAGCTCTGTGCTTAATTGTAGTGGGAGTGCAAAATAAAGCTTTAACTGTTTGGGAGGGTGAAACTGATGAACTTTACAAACACCTAGGGAAGGTGGCATCCAGATATCCTCAGAAAGAGCAACAAGTTTTGCTTTAGAGTGGAAATCTAAATGGGGGATGGCAAGAGGTGGGAAGGGGAAGGATGAGGACGGGACCTGAAGCCTGGTGGCCTCAGCCAGGAAAGTCCTGCAGCATTTGCCCAACTTTCAGCATCAACATAGACCCACAGAATTCAAACCAACTGCAACTTGATAGCAATCCCAAATTTTAAGTGTTGCAATGAATCAGAGCCATGTTTGCAGTTTCATATTTTGTGATGTTTAATTTCCAAGCATTTTGTTTTAATTACCAGTTTCCAATCATTTTTATGTTAGCTCTGAGTGCCTTTCCTACATTTTCTTCTCAATAATTAAAACTTTTTAATAACATTACTTTCAATCAAAGAATTTCAATTTATCTTCTAACTTAGTTCTATCCTAATAGGTTCTTTTCCCCTGGAAATTTCCTAGCATTCAGTAAAGGAAATAAGCGTTTCTGAAGAGTCATATTTTTCCTTCTAACAAATTGACAGCTCGGTTGTCTTGAAAACATTATTTGGCAAAGGAAAAAGACACAGAGTCCCAAGTATTTGTACACAAGATGGCTCAGATACAAATCTGTTCTACCTCCTCTTTGGTTTAAATAAATAAAGCCCCTGACCAGTGTGTAAAAAGTTGATAAATAAACATGTCATGTAGGCTTGAGAAAACCCCCTCTCAGTTTTGAAATCTGCTCAATCACATTTTGTATCATGCCTGGCAGGTGAGAGAATACAACCTACTGCCTGAGAAAACAATGTTGGGCAGAGTGTACAACAGTGCACAAAGGCTTGATTCAACTGCAAGGCCTGTCTGGTTTATAATAAAATAAAACAGCCTCATTACAACAAAGCAAAAACAAGTGAAAACACAATTGTTCAGAGTCTGTAAGCCTCAAATTATTCTAAACTTGCCCATCTCCTGGGTTTATAAACTGCCAGTTTCCAAACTCTGGAGGGTTTAGCAAAGTCTCTCTGAGGGATGCTTGCACCTCACAGATGAAATCACAGAGAAACCTTAGAAACTCACAGGCAGAGAAGATGTAGGAGATAAATATGAACCATGGAGATCTCACTAATATGCTGAGGCACTCATCAGCATTGTGGACAGTCCATTATACCTGGATCAGCATATTCCTGAGAATATCACATTAACTGAAAACAAACAAAACACCAGCCATGGGCATCCCAGCTCTCCTTCCTTTGCCCTCAGTCTTCTCTCAGATTCTTCCTTCAGGAGATCAAGTGATAAATTTCAAGTGTAAAAATATTTTGTTACTGTGACTCAATGACAAAGAAAAAAAGCTGAGCAGCTTTTCACCAGAAAAATGCTTGTTCTACAAAGCCATGAGGTTTGTTAGGAAACCAAGTGTGCTGAACATTTCAATGAACATTTAGCAGAATCCTTCATGCAGGTGAAGTCCGTGTTTCAAAATAAGCAATGTTTTTCCTCTTTCTCGGTGCATAAGGACACATGCACAGGCTACTATTTATTTCACAGATCTTTTCCAATATCATGATGTTGTAGGATACGTTAAGTTTGCTCCTTCCATGGTCAGTTTTAAAATTTTGGCTTTTCATTTCAGTATTGAAACTTCCTACAGAAAGTGTGAGCTTTCCCTACTTTGGAGCCTAAATTCCCATTGGGAAAGCAATAGTGCCATGGAGCTGCACCCTACGTAAGCAGCTCCTGATCAAGAGGCACCCAACAGCCAAGCCCCTGAAACCACAACTGAGTCAGGGCAGGCAATTCACAGCCTCTCTAAGTTCCTTTCTACAAAATTTCTGTTCAGTCTAAATTGACAATTTGACACCCTTGGGTGTCCCCCGGTGTCAGCAGCTAACAGGTGGGGTGTCCTTTGGGGGGAGGCTCCCACCAGCTCTTGGAGGTTGGAGGAGTTCTCTTCCCCCAGAGCAGCTCTGTCTCTTGTGGTTTTGTTCAGGGAGTGTTTTCCTTGCAGGGTGCCTGTAGCCAGAAGAAGATTTTGCAGGTTTACAGCTCTTCCCATAGACAGAGAATGTATATACATTATATTATCTGACATATTTTCTGCTGCCCAGCTCACACTGTCAACTGTTTGGTGGAGCACACACTGAGATGAACGTGTGGAAACAATTAATAACCACATCTGATTACTTAGAGCAACTCTTCCCAAACTCCTCTTTGGCCAAGAATAACCAAGCTCTCTGTGCTCTTCCATTTTCCATTACTCCTGGATACTCAACAGTTATTTTTCAGAGGTGGGGTCTGATCCACAGCCTAACAGAAGATGAGAAGAAGTCCTCAGTGGTCACCACGTGGCTTTGGTTCAGCTCATGGGCACACAGAGGACATGCAGAGGTATTCAGATGCACATTCAGGAGCAGCACACCTGGGATGGCAGCAAGGCCATGCCTTTCCTGCAAGGGCAGCTGGGGAGCTCCTGAAAAACCCAGTGTGACCAATGCTGCTGTTTCCCAATGCAAGACACCCCCTTGTCTCCAACCCCACATGCTCCCTACTGCAACCCCATCTCCCACCATGCCTTCCTCAGGCAGGCACACTGCACATGTCTGTCTTTAAGTTACCACCTTATTTTTATTATTATTATTATTAATAATTTTTTTTTCCAAATGGAAAAAAATATCTCCCCCTTCCCTGTCCCTCCCTGCCATGTTCCCAAGGTGCCAACTAATCTCCGATGCCCAGCTTGTACACAGCCACCTCTAATTGCTCCTGCATTTTCATCTGGTGTAAGTTCAGCCATCGCTACAGCTGCCCCTCCTCCCTCCGGGAATTCACACCTTCATTATCACTCTTTACTGCGGAGCCGTCCGCAGGCTCCCGGCTCCGAACAGCAGCTCCGATAAAAAATAGAGCAGCTTTTCAGTGGTTTCAATTTTAATTACCAGCATCAAGGCAGCTCGCATTCTCACCAGGCTGTTTCGCACTAATTAAAGTGAGGAGGAGTTTATGGAAGGGACACCAACTCCACTTCACTCCCTCATCTATTATTTACAGACAGTAATACAAATAATTTCCAATTTAAACAGTCTGGGCTGGCCAGCAAAGAGGAGGGAGAGGTGGGGAGAACGCTAAGCAAGGAGAAACTCAAATAAAGAGCAGAAACTGAGACAAGGGAATGGAAAATCGACGCCCAGTGCCCTCTAGTGGGATGATTTCCTGAGGGGTCGCAAGGCTGGGGGTGTGAACATGCCCACGAGGCCCACCGAGGTGGCAGACGTTGGCTTCTCCTTGCCTGGCCTCACCAGTGACCTTCAAGATGTGACCAAGCAGCAGCAAAAGATCATTTTGTGCCAAGGTCCAGTTGGCTCCAGCTCTGTGCAGGGCAGGGGGGTTAGTCCTGTGCTGCCCTTCACTGGTGGGGCTTCATCTTTCCACAGGCATGGCAAGGTGCTGCTGGAAATGGGCTCTGGAAACCCATCCTGGGTGGGCTCTGAGCTGGCAGACACCCCCAGCTGGGTGCCCAGTCCAGCCTGAAGCCCTGGTTCTGATCTGAACAAAGGATGGAGCTGGGCTGGAGATCATGAATGGGATGTTATGGAGCTGTGGGAAAACCCCTTATCCAGAGGATGGGCTGCCCACACAGATGATCAAACCAGCAGGCAGGGTTTCCCAAAGGCAGGATTGTTTTCTTTTTCTGGTCCCTTTCTCCCTGGATGGGAAATGTTCTCCATCCCTTGGACTGGCTCTGTTCAGCCTCTCACAGTGCAGCATGTCAAGCCTAGAAGTTTTATAAATTTGGAGGACAAACCCTGAGGATGGGCTGGCACAGAGGGAGGTGGTTCCATACCCATGAAAACACTGTTTGTAAACAGGGAGTTTTACCCCACTGCACAGTGAATTTTGCCACGTCAAGGAATGAAAATGCAATAGTGTCTCATCCTCCTTGCTTTGTGCTGGTCAGCATGGATGGGGGAATATATAACCCAGGGAACTTGGTCTTTACAAGGCCCTGAAACCATGTCACCTGTGGGTCACATTCAGATTTCATTTAAACCAGTGCTGATTAGGAATAACTCCAATAAGAGCAGCGTTACCCTGGATTTACACCAGGCTAAGGCAGATAAGCCTGAAGATCAGTGACTGAAGGGGAAGAAGTTTCAACATAAATGATGTTACTACAGAAAAGTACCTTGATTGAAGCACAGGTGTTGAATGTTAATCACCAGAGGCTTGATCCAGCATCTGTGTAAGTCAAAAGCAATATCCCATTTACTGCAGCATCTCAGGACTGGATCAACAGCAGGTAAAAACTCAGAGACTGAATCATCTTTTTCTGGTACCTCTGCTGGAGTGTGGGAAGTGCCTGGGACTTCAGTGAAGGCATTTCTGATTTATACCATGGTGCAATAAAATAATCAGGCCCCATCTTCTGCTTCTTGGGTGTTTCCAGGGAATAATGATGGCATTTGGAGCAATTTCACCTTGAGATCATCAATTCAGAACTGGGCCAGACTGGGTGCCAGAAAAAGTTGCTGCCAAAGGCCAGCTTCTGAAATGAGTGGGGTTCTGGGGTACAATACAATTTGTCACTGGTACAAGAAGAGCAGATATTTCACAGATACTCTTAACAAAAACAGATTAGAGACTACGGCTTGAGGTACACTGCTGTCTCCCCTTTGGCAAACACAAGACTTGGGGCAGATGCTTGACTTTTGTTAAAAACGTGTGAGCTCAGCCCTGGTGAAGTCTCCCTCTCTTTCCAGGGCTGGTACTGGGAGACCATAGCTGCACTTACAGACAGGGGATTTGACCAGGACAAGCATGGAATCGTTTTCCCCAAAGTCTGCAATTCCTTTGTGCTAGCAGGGATGGGTTGGTGATCATCCCTGGGGTCCAGGGTGAGTCTCCCTGCGTTTTTTGCTCCACATCAGACTGTGCCTGCCCAAAGAGAGGAGAAGAGGCTGGCTCACGTGCCACTGACTGGTCAGACCCAAGCCAATGCTCACTCCACACATGCTGGCAGAGCCCAGCTCAGCTCTGGCAGCTGCCAAATGCAGCTGGAAGCACAAATCATTTCATAACTGCTGGTGTTTGTATGGCTGTGCTCGGGTACTCCTGTGGCCAGGCCTGTACATCTCTGTTATGGGCAACTATTTACACTAAAAAAAGAAAAAAATACAATGTCATATTTGCTCTCATCTGGATTCATGAGATGGATTTTGTTGCGTTCTCTGTGGTGAAAACCAGTCATTTGTGTCTGCAAATAAACACAGCCATTTTGGCCTCAATCAGCTCCTCTCCAACAGCATCAGTTAATTGTACTTTGAAATCCCTTTCTCTGTCCTAAAATGTGCTTTCTGATCATTGTCTCAGAGCAAATATGGTAAATAACTAACCAGTGTGAGCAGCCACAAAGCCATAAACATTTTACAGATGTTCAGCCAACATCCATGAATGCAGACAAAGATTCCAAACTCCAGCCATGTGCAATGAGCCCGACTTGGAGCTGAGTAGTTGGGTGCACTGTAAATGTGCCTGGTTTGTAAGAAAAGGCTTTTCACCACAGATCACAGAGAGCCCCTTCGTGGAGCTGAAATGCCTTTGCACCAGGTCTCTTGCTCCCAGCCAGAAAGTATCTCTCTCTCTGATGAGAAAAGGGGTTTTTCTAATTTATTGCTTTTATGGGATTGTTCCTCCACAGAGGCACAAATAGCAGCATATCAATAAAGCCAGTCGTTTGAAGTTGGATATTTCCACCTCTGTCACAGCAAAATAATTAAAAAAGGATTCACAAGATCATAAATTGCATGTCACCAAGGACACAGCCTCCTTAACCCTTTAAAAGCCAGGCTGTGCCCACCCGTGGCCCATCTTACGGAAGGCATGAAGACACATTTGTTATTTTTAGCATCTCAGTCACAAGGGCTTTCTTGTCTGGAAAGAGATACAGTAAGAACCTGTCTGCACAGGGAATGAACTGGCTGGCTGGTGGGATCCTAGCCCAGCTCTGGTATGCAAATGCACATATAGAGTTGATTTTCAGCCAGGCAAACCAGGAGCAGTGCTGCAGACCTGCAAGAGCCCACATTTAGTCACATGGAAGTTAAAACATGTTACAGGCATTGGGGATAACATTTTCAAACATAGTTGAAGAGTGGCAGCATGAAGGGGGCCTAAAATAATTTGTTCTCAGTTAAAAGCTCCTCTGGTTTCAGCTAGGTAGTAGAAAAGGATGGAGGCCATCTGGGCTAGAAACTCCTGTTGTCCTGCTGATCCCTCCCCAGTACAGATGCAGCCAGAACACACCCTGAATCATCGGAAAAAATGTTAGTACAAGAAAAGGAATGAATGCTATTTTCTAGGTGGGTTGCAACTTAGTCCCCAATACAACAGCCAGTGCTCCAGCCCAATTTGGTTGCAGTCGAGGTTAGCACCCATTGTTAAATTCTGCAGGTCACCTCCTGCCCTCTTACAAATCCAGAGAACTCCATGGAAAAGGCTGGGGGTGTAAATCTGCAGGTCTGAGCCCTGATGGTCCTGGGAGCTGGGCTCCCCAGAGTGCCAGGGCACACGAGGCACGAGAGTGAGCAGTGCCTGCTGGGCTGTGGGCAGAGGAATGAACCAGGGTGCCAGCTGCTTTGTCCTGGGGGAAAACACAACCCCCAGCCAGTGGCAGGTTGTTGGTTTGGTGTTGCTTTCGTAAAGACCACTCTTGAAGCCTGCAGAGTCTGTGGCATCAGGAGAAATCCTGCTGGGGGTGGATTAGTGGGAGGAACGGAGCTGAGTTAAGCATGGTTCATCACAGGGCAGTGTAATTATATTACACATATCCCATGGCTACATCCACGCTCACCAGCATGGGAGGGAGGCATGGGGGTTTGCCTCACTATGTCCTCCCAATCCAAAACAAAAACCCCTGGAAAAGAGAGGGATTTTCCTTTTTGTTACCCCCAATGAGGATGGTGGGACCTGTTTTTCCCAGCTTGAGATTTCTTGTGTGAGCTCCTTAGAGGAAGAAGTAAAGAAATCAGCCATTGTGGTATCTGCTTTGGGTAACACAACCTAATTTTGCATGGGAAGAGTGAGATTTGGGACATGTCACTCCATTATCAGAAGCTCAGGCAGAAGTGAGGCAGGTACAGGGGGTCTAAAGATGTCTTTTTCCTGAGCAAAGGGTTACTTGCTCTACTACAGACTCAGAAAATCAGAGGAGCTCAAAGTCTTTATGCCTAAATATCTTCAGTTTTGTAATGATCATCAACAAAGACAATAAAATTAAAACCTTAAGCCAGGAAAGCAGATGCAGAGCAACAACACGACCGGTGGGTGCTTGGTTTTAGCTAATACCCTTTCCCAAGCTCACGCTTTGCATGGTTGTAAAATCAGGAGCAGACCCCAACCCTCAGGAGCCCTGCCCTGCCTTCTGGTCTTCTCTCAACATGACACCAAATTAGGACCCTTCAGTGGCAGAGCCACAAACCAGGCAGACAGGAGCAAACAGCCCCTGGGTGCAGGATTACAGGGCTTTGCTGGAGGATGGGGCAGCACAGGGAATTGCAGCTCCCTTCCCATCACAGCCAGGCAGAAAGGGCCTGAGGAAGAGGCTGTGCAGATGGAGGAGGGCAGCAGCTGAGCCCTGTCTGGAGATCCCTGGGGACGTGCCAGGGAGGGGTGGGAAAAGCAGAGGATGAGCTGCAGTGCCCAAAGCAGGAGCAATGAATGGATGCCTCTCAGGCAGGGAGAAGGTGCCTGGCATGTGGCTCTGGTTAAACAGAAGGAATGGAGGAGACAGGGAAGTGGCTTCTCCTCAGACTGACACCCAGTGCCTGCAGGAGCAGCTGCTTTTGCTGACCCTCTCTGATGCCACCATGGGGCAGCAGTTGGTGAAACCCTGTGGGTTTATTGAGGAATTAGGAATCCTGCAGAAGCACCAAACCCAATTCCCTCTTGTGGCCTCCAGTCTACCCATGGGTTGTGAACTGAGGTCTGTAGCAGGCCACGAAACAAAGAGATATTGAAGTTTTTCTACTGGAAACCCTCATTCAGGAGTCCACAGACTGGAATAAGTTAAAATCACAGTTTCATTCCTAAATGGTAGGAATAAATTGCTGCCCTTCTAGACAAATTTTTCTATTATCTACCCAAAATAAAGCATATAGATAAATAATGAGATCTTACAGTACCTATCAGACTAGCTATAATAAGCATTTGAGCAGGATGAAATACTGTCTTATTAGGAGAGCTGAAGGTGTGAAGTTTGCCACCAGCTCCAAAGGGCAGAGATGCTCATATGACAACTGTCTCTTAATATTCATTAGCAAACTGATGGCTAATATAAGAAAACCCTTCACATTATCACTAATCCATCAATGGTACTCGTGGGGCTCCTATCACCATAACACCCAAGTACCTCCAGCATCCCTGCAGCAGATTATTATTCATGGAGAACCCAAATAATTCCTACCTGAGACTCTGAGCAAGTGATAAGGAGGTTTGAAGGAGGGGGGAAATCCTTCTTTTCCATGCTGGACAAAGAGTCTTGGTGAGATCTGTTGGACTGAGGGCTTGGTGAGCTTCAATCCTAGAAAACGGGGGTGTTCCAGGGAAGGGTTATGTGTGCTCATGGTGCAACACCAACAGCCAGGCCGTGCTGGGACAGAGGGCTCTGAGAAAACCTGCAGGGAGACACGTGAAATGAAATGAAGAGAATATGACTCTTCAGATTTTTCCTAGCTGTCCTATTTGGCCTTGGGATGGCCACTGGTCTCTGCCTCGTGGAAACCCCAAAGAGGCCAGAGCAGAAGTGGAGGAGTGACAGCATCAACCCTGTGCACCAGGAATGGGGCCAGAGGCTGAAACCTTGGCTGGGATTTTGAGAGCTTTTTGTGGGCTCACCAGGTGGGGTTTCTCTGGGCTGGCAGAGACCCTGCTGGGACCCACAGTGATTTCTGCAGCAAACCAGACAGGTCAGGACATGGAAAGTGGGGTTCAGACAGCTCCAAGCCCTCCAAGCACACCACAAGCACACGTAACACTCTAGCTTTTAATTTAAGAACTAGGAAATGCTGTTGTACTGCAGCAGACATCCACCAGCCCCTCTAAAAAACAACTCCAACCTCTGCCTGACTCACAGAACACACCTTTCCCCTAAATTCATCCCTGGGACCCAAGGGAAACAGCATGGGGTCCCCAAGAGAGACCAGAGCAAAGCTCCCCTTGTTTGCTTTGCCCCAGGAGAACTCAGTGAAAGATCCTTTCCTCTCTCCAACCCTTTGAACTATGCTCCCGAGTAGAGACAAAGGAAAAGAAGAGGGACAAATTAATTCCAGGCAGTTGAGTGTGTTCCCTGCTCTAGCTTAGTTTGGAGTAGGTACACATAATGATAACATTTTAATAATAATTTAATTTATAATACGCCCCCCTGCCAAGGCACTCAAGGCACTACACAAACAATTAAAATATGATTATAATAAATAAACAGCAATAATTAAAACATCATAAACCAGATAATATTAGAGACAAACTAAATGCTAAAAAGCAAAACAAAGCAGCATCTTTGGAGGAGGGAGATCCTTGCACAATTCATCTTCCAAATCTCCTGTTGATGTTAGATTGAAATTCTCCTGTGAAGCTGTTTTTGCATCTGCAAAGATTTTGGCAGTGTCACTGTCATTAAAAAATATGGATTTTATACTACCATAAATTAACTAGAGTTTTGCAAGGCTGTAATAACACAACATTCACTTTCATTTGAATAAATTCACAACTCAGTTTGCTCAGGAAACTCAGTTTATGGTGCTGAACTTGTGTTGACTGCCCTGAGTTTGGGAAAAACACACACTCACACTTTGTGGTTCGTAAAATGTGCCTCATTATAGAAACCAGAACGTATTAAAGATTTAAAACCAAACCCCAGAACTGAATGGCAGACCAGCCTTCTCCTGGCTGTCAGCTCCTCAGAGCCAATGGGATCAGCTCGTCCCAGTTTACACAACTGGAACCAAAAGACCTAAACTAACAAAAGAAGCAATCTCCCTCCAAAACAAATGAAATTCCAGCTTGTGCCAGGCGAGAGCCGTGCACTGAACTCTAATGATTAAAGGAGACAGGCTCTGTCAAGGCAGAGGTGGAACTGAAACACAGCCAGTCGGTCCCTCCTCTGAAAAAAGCTGGCAGCAGCCCTCAGACAATTACATCCAGGATCCGTTCACTCGAGTGCCTCAGCTGATCTCAGTGCTTGTGGCAGCGCATGAAGGGAAAATCCTTCTCGCAAACCCAAACCACACAGGGATTTCTCCATACTAGGGGAAAAAAAACCAACCCAAACAAAACAAAACAAAATAGAACGCATTAGGAAGATGACGCTGGTGGGTTTTATCCAGCACAGAAAACCAGGAGGATGTTTTCCATGTTTTCCATCTCGTTCCTCCGAGGTTTTGTTGTCGTGTGTTTTACTTTGAGCTTCAGATCCAAGAATCTTGAAAATCAAGGGGATGGCAAATGACACCACGTGGTTCTCACACACAAAGCTGCCTTTGGGGCTGGGTTTGTTCAAAAAGAGCCTTCAAAAGGGTTCATGAGCCTTAGTGCATGATGCCACAACTCTGGAGGCAGGTAAGAGGCCTGTGGTGGAGAAACCATTACAGATTTTGGGCACAGACAGATTCTTTCATTTGTTTCTATAATCTCCTATCAGGACCCTCTAAAAACTGAAATGAACCACAGATTCCTGGTTCCCTGCATAGCCCCTCCAGGAATAGCCCCAAACTTTGCTGCAAGAGTGTGGAAAGGGACCTCTTCTTGTCTGCAGGAAAAAGGTGCTTTCCAGGAGAGGCCCACATTACTAGGGCTGGGGGTTGCTTGTTTCTTTCCTCTGTTGAATGCAATCTCCTCCCCTTACAGGTCTCATGTCTGCATTAAGGCTCTACTGCCTCTCATAGAAATGGTCCTTCCTGGGTGCTCACCTTTTGAAAAGGATTTTCCAAGGGGAAGGGAGCCTCATCACGACCTCATGTTCTGGCATCTCCCTGTATCCAGGCAGCAAGGACCACTCATCAGTCAGTATTCTCACAGTTTTCCCAAATCCTTCACCCTGCATGGATGTTATTGAGAAAATTTCAAATTTCCACTCCCTGGAGGTAACTGGAAATTCATGGCTCCTCATTCACCTTCTTCTCCAGTAGACAACAGCATTTGGGATCCAATTTTACAAAAATAGTTTCTATTTTCAGTGGAGATTAAGTGCACTGAAACATAAAGAAGCTCATCCAAGTCCTCTGCTCTTCCTCATGCTGGGCCACATTTCAGTGAAAAAAGTTAAAATTCTGGGATGAACCACAGAAAATTTGCATTCTGTTTTCTTCACTACTATCCTTCAAGTGTCCTGTGTGACCTTGAACAGGTGAACCAGACACAAACTGTCAAAAATGTCTCTGCCTTTGGGATTCAAAGAGAGCCAAGCATCTCACACCTTGAAGGGTGTGGATTAGAGGTCTGTGCCTCAGTTTCCCTATGTTCTTTCCTGCTTTCCAGGACAGACTGGACATCAATATGTCAGTAGTTTTTCTCCTCAACTTCCTCATTCACTCAGCCATCAGTATTTTTAATTGAGATTTGGTCAATCATGAGATGATGATTCTGCCCTTGTCAGGATTTCACCATAGCAAGAGAACATGACTAGAGGTTCTCCCTGGATTGACACTCAGAGTCTTCTTTCCAGGTGTCACTCAGGGCTTTGATTCCTTTGGAAAAGCTTCCCAGATCCTCCAGGATTGGGGTAGCTCCAGCACAGGGGTTTGGGAGTCATTGGAAACTGCTTCAGGAGAGCACTCACTGACACTTGAGAGCAGAAGTGAGAAGACAGAGGTGGCAGAATTTATTTTACGACAAATCCTAAAAGGAAATTATGCAAAGTAATAAAATAAAGAATTATAAATGAGGACAAGAAATGGGTGAAATATAGAATAAATTATGGGAAAGCAGGAAGGTACGGGGGAAGAATTGAAGGCAGAAGTGCTGAGTTAAAGAATAATTATTAGAAACTGATGTATAAACTGAAGGGAAGTGGGCATTTGGGTTGGGGATGGGTTTTTGTGCATTTGCAAAGCATCTCCCTGTTAGGTGTGCCTTGGGGATGCATGGGGTGACAACCACTATTCATTATTTGGGTGCAAGCCCATAAATCCGGGGACAAGGTTGCTCCTGCTTTGACCTACAAAATCAGCCAGACCTCAGGAATGAAAGCCCTGGATGGTCGGTGCTCGGGTGGCTGCATCCTGCAGGAGCACGGCCATCCTCCCTCCTGGCAGCAGCGCCTTGTTCCCCGCTCAGCAGCCTCCCCCAGCCCTGCAGCTCCTCTGGGGATGGCTCTGGAGGGAGAAGCTCTGCAAAAACCCCACCGAGGGTTCCCCAGGGAGGGCAGGAGGGGACAGGGCGAGCCGGGCTGCTCCTGGGTTTGTCGGGGGAATCCTTTGGAGAGTTGTGTGTTGCCACATTCTCTCCACGGAGAAAAGCAAGGCACAATTCTTCCCAAGAATATTTCTGAGATTCGCATTCTCTGAGCCTCAGAGAAAGGGAAAAACACGATTCTTAGCACTTGCTGTGGCTGTGTTGTGCCAAAGTAGAATGCAGTATGGAGATTGTTTATCCAAAGTGAGGATGCTTTGTTTCCTTGGCCTGTCAGGGCCAAAAGTGTGTGTGTGTGTGTGTGTGTGTGTGTGTGTGTGTCAGGACTGTCGGGTGACAGCCAAGGGAGAGTCGATGATGGTGCAGTTCTGTGCAGTTCTGTGCAGAGTGAGTCAGTTTAGACGAAATGTACATGGTATAGAATAATAAAGTAATTAATTAGCCTTCTAATAAATTGGAGTCAGATGCATCATTCTCTCTCCCTCGCCAAGGTCGGGGACGCCCTGGTTTTCGGTGGCTGTGAGCCCCAGGTGCGGGAGGGGGCGAGGGAAGCCCTGCTCTGGCCAGGGACCCTGCCTGGGTGCAGCCGATGGCAGGAGGAGCCGGCCCCAGCCCCACGGCCCCAGCTGTCACTCCGAGCGATGAATTACATGCTATAAGAAGGTGTTGACAGGAGCAGCTGGACATCAGGGAGTGATGAAAAGGGAACAAAATTCATTCCGAGTTCAGACAGACTGGCTCGTTAGGGACACCGGCGGCAGAGGCCACAGAAGCACTGCTCCATCTCCTGGACATCCACCGAACCGGCTCCCGAGGAAGCCGAGAGCCCCAGCCCCTGCCCGGGGCGGTCCCATCGCGGTCCCATCCCGGAGATCCCCCCCGTCCCCCTCCTCGCCCAGCCCGGCCTGAGGTGTCCCCAAACACAGCACGGGATTCAATTTGGATGTCTTCAAAAGGAACCGAATCAAAGACTTTTTGTCCCCCTTGTCTGAGGCTGTAATTTGTGTAAACTGTATGAAGGATGGGGGAGGCGGGACGGGAACATTTGGCATCAAAACAATTATCTCCATTTTAATGCAAACTAAACGACATGCTGAAGGGGAATTGTTTCGTACATATGTACAGCAAGTGAACATTAAACCACGCGGCTAATAATTAACTGGCTCGGCATTCCCCTTGCTGCGAAATGCGAGGGTGTCCCCTTACATTAAATGTACGGAGAAGTTTGAGGACACGGAGGTCCCGTATGAGATTATTCTTAAAGCTGCGAAAATAAAAAGAGATTTTTTTTTTCTCTCCTAAGTCAAGCTACTTCTTGGCACTGAGAGAAGTTGGCAAAGAGAAAAAAGTGTCAGTGCTTCTCCCACCCCTTTCCTCCCTCTCTCCCTCCCTTCCTCCCGCTCTCCTCCCTTTCCTGACTTCCACTTCTTTCTGCCGCTGGAGAAAAAGAATAGCAAATTCAGAGAAAATTTCATTGACGTTATTCAAAGAGTTTTTCATGGATTATTTACACAAGTGCTGTTCAAACAGCCTTTGTCTGAACATCCCTTGAAATCTGCACCCAATCCTTTCAGATTCAAAGCAATAGCTCAGGGGAGACAAAGGGGAGCGGCTGACATGGGTTTCCTCTGCAAGTGAATGAGAGGTCTGGCTAAACACAGAGGGCTTTGGGATCACCAGCTTCCTTTCAGCCTGGAAAATAAACACTGCTCTGAGGCCGGGCAGCTGTACCTCAGAGCAGCCTGCCCCATCCACTGCCACGGAGGGAGTGGGGCACACACCTGGCTGCCCCCCGGGGCAGGGCACCCCTGTCCTGCAGTGCCCAAGCCATGTGTGCCAGCCCTGGGGACCCTGCACGATGGGCACAGGGAGACCCAGCACCCTGAGCCCCCCTCCAAACCCAGCGCTCTGTCCAAGGGACACAGGGAAGCTCCTGGTTGTGATGATGTCAGAACAAAATGTGCTCCTGCAAAAGCCATGAGTACAAACAAATATACTCTTAAACAGAGAAAAGAAAGAGGGATGGTGTAAGGAAAAGGAGGGTGAATGAAGGCAGGCAAAGCCACTATAGGAATATTACAAGGGGCACCCATGTTCAACACCCACTCTTGGCCCTCTCTCCATCCCAAAGCTTCTGCACTGCACTCTCTTCCCCTCTGGCAGAGGAGCACTCACCTCCCTCTGACCTGGGAAACGAGGCACCACAGGCTCATGAGATGCTTGAAATGCCCATAACAGGGTCAATTAAAATCAAGGGGATAAGTGAAATATGTAAGAAAGGCCAAGTTCTGCCTTAAATTACCCCCACATCAATGACCAGCTGTGAGGCAGGGAAGGAGCACAGTCCCTGCTCCTGCCACGCCTGCCCGTCCTCTCTGCACAGCAAACACAGCATTAGCTACCTCCTCTGCAAATCTTCACAACTTTTGGCTGTCACTTCTTTTAGATTAAAACATTAGACCATTCTACACACACAGATCAGTCCAAATGCTCTCTGCACTCTTAAAATTGTTCTTATTCCCTGCGTTCTTCTTCCCAGCTCCTGTTTGCCTCTTTCTGCTTTCCTAGCTCACCCACTAGCCCAGTACCAGACATCAAAAGAATCAACTTTTATGCTTTGTTCTGCTTTGCTTTGTTACAGACCTGCCCCAAGTAAGTGCCTTTGGATTTCAGTGGGAGGCGCTCACCTGCTGGAACTGTCCCCTGTCATCCCCTACTGCCTGTCAGAATAAATACTTTTCCTTCTCCACCAGTTTCTCCTTTCTTTCAGATATTCTCCTTCCTCCCTTCTTTCCCACCACCACCATACACCCAATCTTTTCCTTCCCTGACTTATTCCCTTCCTTTCTCATGGTCATCTGTGTTCTGGATGTCTCCACACAAGGGGTGAACAGAAACACTCAACTCGAGTGCAAACTGAGCACAGCAGTCCCGTTTCCAGGTGCCCCAGAGCTCTCAGGCTTCGTCTCAGCTCTACCACTGGAGGCAGCAGAAACTGGTGGAAGAAACCCTGTTTTGAGAGTAATGAACTTTGCTGGTTGGTGGAGTCCCGGTGCAGGCACACAGAGATCTCTCCAGACCACCACAACCATCGTATAATAATAGTAGTAGTAGTAGTAATAATAATAATAATAATAATTCATACAAGTCTGGATGTAGTTACCCATAAAAATGCTGAACCTCCTTTTGAACTCTGCTCAGCTTTCAGCATCACGCCTGGCAGGGCAGTGATTTCCAGCCTTCCTGGGCTTGAAGACGTGATCATCTTTTATTTTTCAGCAGCTCTGAGCTGATCTGGCTTTCCAGTTGCATTCATCACCTGGAGATGGAGGAAGGAGAGCCCCCTGCAAGGTTGTTTTATCCCTTTGAGTCCCACACAATCCTCGAGTCTTGTTGAATTACCACTTTTAACTTTCCCAGAGTGATGCTGCTTGTGAGTCACCTTTAGTGATGAAAAAAGTAGCCTCTCCTAGCAAGAAGATTAAAATCCTATTTACTTGTTATTCATGTGTTATTTAATGATATTTTTTCCATTATGTATTTATTTATTTTTAAGTTACTTGCTTTGAATCTCGAGTTGGTGTTTTTAATATTAAGTCTACTTTCTAGTTTGTTTTTCTAATTGGAATAAAATAAACATGGAATATGATTTTCTAGTGGTTATTTTTATATTTATTAAAGGAATGACAAAAGCAAGCCTCAACAACTGATGACCAAACAGCAGTAATGCAGCTGCACGAGATAAGAGCAACAAGGCAATAAAAAGCCCCAAAACTCCAATGTGTCCCTCCTAGAGACCCATTACTTCTCTGGTAATGATTTGGCATCCAAGGGTTGGTCATATAAACTCTGGCTTGAGGACAATCTCCTCTCTATACACAGGTATCTCTCCATCTATGGAGGAGGTGGGATGGATTCATGTTCCATCAGCTTTTGAGGATGACAAACTCCACTTTGGGAGAGGAAATATCTTTTTGATGACTGGATGGCTCTGAAGATGAAATGCCACAACCTCATCCAAGAGAGAGCTCACATCAGTGAGGAGATTCCTAAAAAAAATATTTTCAGGGCCTGGAAGGAAACCTGAGAGAAATGGGTCTTATTGGTGAGATAAAGAGCCAAATGGAAGATGGATGAAAGGGAAATAAAGATGGAAGGAGAAGAGAGGAAATAAGGAGAAGGCTCCAGAAGGAAAATCAGTCACTGAGATAGGTACCCTGGATCCAAGCAGAGCCAGGGAAGTGGAAGGGGGTCAAATGGGAGATCAGAAAGAAAACTGCTGCAGAAAAGAGAAGACATGGCCAGGAAAGGAAGGAGTGGAATGACAAGGAGGGAAGAGCAGGAGAGATGAAGAGGGTGGAAGAGGCTCGGAGAGACAAAGGAAGCAAGAATAGGAGAGAGGAGAGGAACAAAACTGCCCCCAGAATGAGGTGCAGCACCCCTCCTGCATCTCTTGGATGCTTTTAACAGGCACCTGGAAGAGTCTTCATTTATCAGGAATTCAATTAAGTGGAATAGTCATTAATAATTTTATAGGAATTATTTGTACAGGAAAGCCTGGAGCGAGGAAAAGCCTCCCGGAGCCATTTCTCCTGTCAACACCCTGGGTCAGGTAGGCACTGGCAGCACAGACTCACCAGTTGAGATATTAATGAGATGCCTCTAGGTGCAAATGATGGTTTAATAGGTGTTAGTTACCAGGAGCGCCCCTCGCCTGCACACGCCAGCACACACAGCTCTGCCTCCTTGTTAGAATAAGTAATTAGAATGTAGGAACACTCACTTTGACACTTTAATAAAGTGTCAGCCGTCATCAATTTAGTATTTAATAAAAATAAAATTAAATATTTACTGCTTTTTTTTTAATAACGTTATATTTAAAATACATATTCCTCAAATTTGGGGGGTTTGAAATGAGGTCCTGCTCGGATGCTGGTCCTAAAAAATGAGGTCCATGATTTCTTCCTGGGTTTTGTTTGCCATGTGGAGGAGGGACATTTTTATGGACAAGAAAATCCAGCAGCACTTGCAGAGAAGTGTTCTTATATGGGAGAAGAGAATGATGGAGATTCCTCCTCCATCTTCTGAACCTCCCTGTGCTGCCTGGAGACTAAGGATGAATGGAACAAACCCACCCAGACTGCCACTGCTGATGGCAGACACTCAATGCCAAGGAGTCAGGGAAAACACAACTTTGTTCCCATTTCATTGATAGAACTGTCTTCTAAACCAGGTGTTGGAAAGGAAACAGAAGAAAATGCTGGAAATGGAAGCGTGCTTTAAGCCTGGAGGGAATCTGAAAGTTAAAACAGCTTAAACGAGTTTATTCCCTTCCTATCTCACCATCCCGTGTTTGCCCTTCCTCACGGTGCCCACGTGGCCAAGGGAAGCCCAGCACCGCTCTGCCAGGCTGGGACCTCAGGATGCATCCTGGTGACAAAGCTGAACGAACTGGCCCACAGGGTGCTCAGTGCTCCAGCAAAACAATCTCTCCTCCATCTCTGCTAAAACAAAGAGCAGAGAGCCAAGAGCCCACGGCAGGGCAGAGCTGTTTGGGGTGCAGTCAGCTTTGTGCACGTCTGTGCCCACAGAGCTGAGATGCTCTGCCAAGCCAGGGCTGCTTTGGAAAACAAGAGGTGAGAGGAAGGAGCAGAAGGAGGAGCAGAAAGTCCCTCCAGTCAAGGTGCCTTGGCAACAGGGGGTGTCCCCAGATAGTGCCCTGCTAACAAGGGATCCTGTCTCAGAGACCAAGGAGTCACTGATGAAAGCCTGGCAACAATTGTTTAAATTGAAGCTGCAGCCCTTTTTCTCCTGGAGGGGGACAGTGGGGCTGTTCCCTGTCTTTTGGGGCTCCTGCTAGGCTGCATGCAGGATGTTTGCCCTGGAGCATTGCTCCTGGGGGCTGGGAGTGCTGTTGCAGACACCTTAAAGTACCAGGAGGCTTGTCCAGTGTCACCAGCCACCTCAGGCCAAGGCCAAGTTCAGCTCCTTGGGTTTTTCTAGGCTGAAAAAGCTCTTTCCTGGGCACAATGCATATTTTAGCCCAGGCATCAAATGGATTTTCTGGGGGAAGGCATCTGGGTTTTTCTTACCTCTGGGTTGGTTTGGTTGCATTCCCAATTTCTGGAGCCTCAGCTGTCACACCTGGATCCTCAATCAGACTAGGACCACATCCAACAAGAAAAAGCAGATTACATCTCCAAAACCAAGGGTAACTTACAGTAACACTAAGTCACATGCAAACAATTTTCCCAGGGTTAAAAACAAATATTATACCTCCCTCTAAACTATTTCCTAGGTGATCTTTCCACAAAACATTCATGATAATACAGACATACTCATCATGCTCTGAGCAGCTGTAAAGCATCCTCTGGGGCCAAACCCTGGGGATGGCAGGTCTCTGTGATGCCCAGCAAAGCACCAGCTCAGGGTGGAGAGGCAGTGGCCAGAGTAGGGTGTCCCAGAGTGGGGCTGTGTGGCATTCACATTTTCTGGAAAAATTCCTTTGCCCAGGATTTTTCTCCTGGGAAGCTGAGAAGCATCAGTAAAAAAGGAAAACAAATTTTTATCTCATTTGCTTCTCCTGTGTTTTGCTGCTTTGGAATGTGTTTGGAGACTGTTTACCCACAGGTGATTGTTTCATTGGTTTCTGCTGTGGGTTGTTTTCACTCATTGGACTGTTGGGTCAGGACTCTGGAAAGAATCACGAGTTTTCATTATTATCTTTTTAGCCTTCTCTAATTATCCTTTCTGTATTCTTTAGTACAGTATAGTTTAGTATTCTTTAATATAATATAGCATTATAAAATAATAAATCACCTTCTGAGAACATAGAGGCAGATTCTTCGTCTGGGGGAAACTCAAATACAATAGGGCTGGGGAGGCCCTGGGGCTGCTGGTGAGATCAGGGATGGGGACTGGCGTGGGGACAGGCTCCCAGGGCAGCAGGCAGGGTGCCTGGAAAGGAGTGCCACGCTGTGCCCGTGTCTGTGCCTCTTTGCCTGTGTCTGTGTGTCTGTGCCCATGTCTGTGTCCGTGCCAAGCCCCGCACCCGGCGCTCCGCGGGGCAAACCCGGCTGATGGCTCCAGCAGTGCTCTGTGCCTGCAGCATCCCCGGCACCCCCAGATCCCTGCTCCACCAGCAACCACGCAGGAACCGCCAGGAGCAGCTGGGGAAACCTGTGCTGTCAGCAAAGCCAGGGGAAATCTCCTGTGCTGGCGGCAAGAGCGAGGCAGGAGCAGAATTCCTGAGGGATTGCTGCCTGAGGAAAGGGAGCAGGCAAGGAGAGGTTCGGGGCAGCACCATGGCAAAGCCCTGCAAGGGGCAGCTGCTCAAGGCAGTGGGGCAGCAGGGAGAGCTTGGCTGGCATCAAATGCTCTGCTGTGAAGCCAGGTATGGAGCCAGGCTCCTGCCCCAGTGCCCAGAGGGGTCTGCAGGAGAGCCACAGAGGGACGTCAGACAAGGGGAGGGAGGGATGGGACAAGGGGGAATTCAGGCTGGCAGAGGCAGGTTTAGATCACAATTCTTCCCTGTGAGAGTGGAGAGGCTCTGACAGAGGTTGTCCCGAGAAGCTGTGGACGCCTGGAATTGTCCAAAGTGAAGGTGGATGGAGCTTGGAGCAACCTGGGATGGTGAAAGGCATCCCTGCCCATGGCAGAGGGGTTGAAACAAGATGATGTTTAAGGCCCCTTCCAACTCAAACCATGCTATGATTCCAGGCTCTTAATGACACCTGAATGAGGGTAACACACTTGGACAGTGATTCACTTGCTTTTTCCTCCTCTGGGTCCTAATGATGACTGCCTGCCCTACCTAAATTAAAAACTATCTCTGTTAGGGACTCAGCAAGCCCTGTGCCACCAGCAACATCTGTCCCCCAGCAGGAGATGAGGCCACTCTGTTGCCCCAAACACCAGCAGTTAAATTCACTGAGAAGTTTGTCTGATAGAGGTGAAGCCATCAGGGAGCAGCTTGGAGCTGAGTCTGATTTTTGTGAGGCTTCCTGGGAAGCCTCAGAGCAGATAGGAACATCCAGAGCCTCTAAGAAAATTGTAGCTGCAAACAAGCCCTGACTAGAAACCCTCACTCCCCATGAGCAAAGTGAGACCTACAACACTCCCATTCTGCAGGAGCCAACCAAAACATAACTCCTTGTAGAACCTACAAGGTTCTGCTCAGATGCAGAAGTAAAGGAGGTGCAAAGACACCCGGTGTGCTGGCAGAGCAGGGCAGGAGCTCTGTGGGTTCCCACCAGCCTGGGCAGGTGATGGGGAGTGCTCAGCTCCCGGCCCCACCAAGGGAGAGGTGTTACCTTGGAGAAGAGCTCCACGGCAGAGCAGCTCAGCAGCTGCCCACTGATTCACAAACTCACACCACGTCATTTGTCACCGGGAAAAGCACCCGGCTCTTGAATGGGTAATGCTGGCAGCCTCGCATCAATGTTTTCACAGGCAAATTCGTACGCTGACCTCCTCGGTGAAACACGCAGCAAATGCCTGGAGTCTGGTTTACATCTGCCGTGGGATCCTGTTACATTCAGAACAACCCCTGTCAACGCTGAATCTGTAACAATCAATAAAGAGAGAGAGTTTGTTTGTTCGTGTTTTGTTGGTTTGGGTTTTTTATGTTTTCTCATTCCTAATTGTGTTATTTTGCTACTCCAAGTTTTGCAAGTTTTGCAATTGCATCCCTCCTCCCCTTCTTGTTTTCTTTTAGGACAAGCTGTCATCTTTTCACATCTTTTCACCAGGCCATTGCAAATGTAAAACTGTAAATTGCAGGACTGTGCAAATAGCACTAATAGCATTTGCATAAAAATTGGTTGCAAAGAGCAATTAGCACTTCATTAATAATCAATGAAGGGCCAATTTACACATTGCCCAAAAGCAAATTGTAAATTCAATTTTGTCTATAACTGAGCATTTGGTGCTGGGCAACTGTACAATGGTGCCAGGAGAGACCAGCACAGCACTTTTAGAGTCAAATCTGCTGCGAGCTCAGGTTTTCAGTGATCCCCAACATGGCTCTTTCAGAGGCCAAGCCAGCACCCCCTTCCCAATGGAAGGGAACTCCAGGAGATCGATTTGTTCAGAGGAAACACACAAAAGTCTGGGTGCTACCAGTCCTACTGGCCAGGAGCATGGGTACTGCTTGTGTGGAAGCCTTGTCCTGCTCAAACAGAACTTGCAGGGAGGCTGAGGGAAAGGGGAGGTGCACAAAGGACAGCAGAGAGGTGTCATCACCCCTGTGCTGAGACCTGACCATCCTCCCACTGCAGTACCTGCTACTGCTCTGCAAGGGACAGCACAACTCTTTCCTTTGCCTCTAGGTGAAGGCCTGACAGAATCCCTGTGGGTGAAGGATTCCTACAAAGCCAATTCATCCAGCGTCCCCTTTGTCACTGCCACCCTCACGTGGCCTTTCTGGGACATCCCAGATTTGTATGCTGAGGTCAGAAAGGCCAAACAGCCCCTGCTTTGTCACCTTGATTTCAGTGTCACAGAAGGGTCCCCTGGTCCTGATTTGGCCATGAGGTGGTGCACCCCCCAGCCTCTTCCTTGACATTAATGGTGGTATCCAATAAACTGAGGCAGCTTAACCACTGCAACAACTTTCCCAGCCCCAAATTCTTTGCTATCTCATCCTCCACTTAAAAGGCACAGCCAGCTCCATTTCATGAGCAGAGCCTGACTCTAAACCACTTGACATCTGAAGTTTTCTTATCACATTTAGCATGGATCTCATGAATCTGGTGAAAAGCTAGACGATCATTTAGCAGGGGTTGGTCGCTTTATCTATTTTCCATAATAATTTGAATATTATTACAATGGCACCTTTCATCTGGGGATATACATGCACTTTACATATGTTACATTAATTTCACCGATGAGCTGGGGAAGCACTCCTTATCCCTATTGTGCACATGAGGAAATGGAAGCACAGAGATGATATACTGCTTGCCCAGTATCACACAGGAAGTTTCTGACAGAGCCAGGAATAGAAATCACATCTCCCATGTCTTATGCAGAAGAATATCTTTATGTCTCTGCCCAGTAACTGAGCCCTTAATCCAGACTAAGACACCCACACAGGACCCACTTTGCTGAAAGCAGCACAGACACTCAGAAATGGCAGTGCCTTGCTCTGGGAGAGACTCGACTGATCCAAAATTTCTCCCACAATGAATGCTGGAAGTGCCCTTTGCAAGGAGCAGCTCTGGGGGCTCAGAGGGAGGGAGGCTGGCTCTGAGAGTGGTCTCCATCTGAAGTGGATGTTATTAGTTGGTGTAAGCAGATGCTCAACGTGGGATGCTCAAGACTTCTCATTTTTCACCCAGCAACGTCCCTGCTCCCTTTTTCCTGCCTGTTCAATCCACCTTTACCAAGAGATTGAATTTACAATGGACTTGAACACATTTAAATCCATTTATTGCAAAATTACTTTTCAATAATTACATCATTGTGCTGACTGTGTTGCATAATGAAATTAGCATGAGAGATATTAGAAAGAATATAAAATTATAAGACATATTGAAATACCTCTTTCCCTGTCTGCCTTAGCACAACCCATAGCTTAACTGGAAAACAAGCACTGCTCCTGGATGGGATTTAAATGCATCAAGTGTAATTTTATAATGTTTTTTATATAAATTAATTATAATGGTTATTGCTGCTTTACATTATTAGACTGAAATTTGCCTCCACTTCAGTGCATTAAAAGAAAGCTGCACCCGTATTGCTTCTCAATGCCCTGAAAGTTCTTGTGGCATGGAATCATCCTGCCCACACTGAAATTATCAAAACCTCTGAGATAAAAAGCTTTGGACTCGTGTGGGACTGGCACTGCCCTCCATGGATCCCAAAACCACAGCCCTGGGAGCAGGCACTGGGGTCCTCACAGAGATCTTTGCCTGGGGTGGGACAACCCTTCCAAACCCTGATTTTTCTGCTCCATGCCTGAGCAATAGTAGGGATGCTCAGGCTGGTTTTAGCAGTCCCACCTCAACTGTGCATCTGAAAATAGTTGGAGGCAATAAACCCATTGCCAAACCCAAGCCATGGCACAGGTGAAGTGCCTAACTCAGAGCAGGCACAGCCCACTTAGCTGACCAGGGGCTGCTGGGTGTGTGTGGGAGCATCTCTAGCAGAGCTGGGGCCATCCTCAGGAAGAGCTCTCCTTTGAAAAAAAGAGTTTGGACACCGTGCAGTGATTCCTTTGCCATACCTCCATATTCACATGTTGTTTCCTCATCTAATCCTGGGCTACACCTGCCAAACCAGCCAAGGAGAGGAGGCAGTGAGCTCTTGGGTGGTTAACAAACCACTGGCCACGCTGGACAAACCACAGTCATGCAAAGCACAATGAAGACACAGTGATATGCTTTTACTGCCTCTTAATCCTCAATAGAAGTCTACTAATATTCAATTTGTGACATTATTTGCACATTGAATTAATCCAGAAACTAAAGGGCTAATGAGTTATGGAAAGTAGCACACGGTTTAATTGCAACAACAAGGGCCTGCCAGCCTCCCTCCACTCAGGAATGCCTGGGTAAAAATAAAATTCTGCATGCACTGGTACACACCAGATGGGCAGGGAACAGCAAACTAAAGAATGTGGACTGCCTGAATGACTGTTTTTTAAGTGCCCTAAGTTTTCCCTTTGTTTTCAGGCATGCTCCTCATGAAACAACAGTCATTAAGCATAACACAAAAAAGTCCGGATGACCAAGGAAATAAAATTTACCATGAAAATAATCATAGAATCATTTGGGTTGGAAAAAATCACAGAGTCCAGCTGTTAACACAGCAATTCCAGCTCCATGACTAAACCAAAACCCTGAGTGTCACAATTTCCTTACAGAAAGACACAAGGTCTTTAAAGGATATGTTGAAAATGAGAGAAGTCAGTTGCAGAACTTACAGAACAAAGAGGATAATAGATCTTTTCAGCATATGATGCCACCAGCCCTTGGCAAAAGCTGCTGCTTCATTCAGTGTGCTCAACCCTCTGCACAAGACTTACCCTGCAGCAGGACCACAGCCTTGGTCTACACCCAGATGAGTAAGAATTAGGACTTAAAAGTCAAACTGCAAAACAGAAACAATCATAAAACTTTTCCCCTCTCAAGCCCTCTTTTCAACCTGCTCTGCAGGAAAGATCTCCTCACTGTTTCACACCTTTCTGGAACACCTGAATTTCCCAGAATGGGCCCAGCTTCCAGCCAGCAGCACAGCACAGCCACATTCTGTGCATACACCTGATTTGGGGTCAAATAATAGGAAGGAAGAGACTGCAATCAGCAAAGAAGCTGATGGAAAGCATGAGGAAGAAAAAAAACAGGTTCACTGCCTGCTTGGTTGCCATTTCAGATGATTTAAAACTCTTCCCAAAGTTTTTTACTGTGGAGAAAAGCCAGGAAAAGCATCTTCTGCATGGACTTGTAGAAACTGTCCCTTCCTCAAATCCCCACCTGGCAGAAACTCAAACATTTCTTTTATGTTCATGGTATGGAAAGCTGGCCTTCTCTAAGGTCTCCTCCAAATCTGGTCTAACAAACATATAAAAGAGCAAATCCAGCAAACCCAGACGAAATGCCTCCTTTTCCCTGCCTGAGCTTTGTTAATGGTCAACCCAAGGCAGTAGATCCTGCATTTGTTTCCATCCTGCTGCTGCTTTCCCCAGCTGCTGGAACAAAAGCAAGATGGAGCTGCTAGCAAAGAGGGCTGGAGACCCTCATCTCAGAGCCAGGAGCTCAGGAGTTTGCACTATTTAATAGAAAAAGTGAATAAATCTAAACAGCACTTAATTTATTGATGAAGTAAGAAAGACTGTTTAATGTGGAAAACATAAGCAAGATCAATAGCAGGGAGCACAAATAACTAAGGCTATTGACACTTAAGTATTTTAAGCCTAATTGCAGGCATATGCACTTTCTAAGGGTATCTCACCTTCTAACAGCACCCTTGAGATTATGGGGTTAATTGATGCAGCTGTTTACTCCTGGCTCACGTGGTCCAGATTGGGATTCCCTGGAGGATGCTATTAAACTAAAGTGTTTAATGAAGTGCTAAAGAGTGGAGTTTCTAATATTCTCTTCCCTTGAATGAAATTGAATAGGAATTGGAGCAAACTTCTCCTCCCCAGGTGGGAGCTGCAGCTCAGCATTGGAGTAAATCACCCTGTGCTGCTCACAGGGAGCTTTGTGATGCAGGGGAGGAAGACCAGACCTGCTCAGGTTCGATTTTAGATCAACAGTATGGGGATACTTGTGGGTCTTTTTCCTCCCCAGTCACAGATAGAAGAGACCCACAGACATGCTCCATTTTAGCACTGCTGCTGGACAAGGAATCCGAGGAAGCCAATTCCACTCCTGTGGCTTTTCAGCATGATCTTGGGCTTCTCTCTTTTGGGGCGGGCTGAAAGGATTTGATCTGCATTTGGGAAGGAGAACAGATAACAGCACCCACGGTGTCACTGGCCCGGGTGGTTCAGCTCAACGGCAGCAGGACAAAGCAAGACTGCCAGAAAAGAGCTCTTTAACCAGCCTCCTCTGTTTATACCCTGCCCCAGGCTGGTTTGGTACCTTTGAAAACCAGGTAGGTGCCTGCCTACCATGTGATTGCTAGGCTGACATCCCTGGTCAAAGGGCACAGCCTCCCTGTACCCATCCTGCAGTGCACAGCACAGAGCTCAGCTGCCTTTGTCCCTGTAATGGGAAGGTCGTGGCTCTTCACCTCCATCCAGCACCACCAGCTTCTCCTGAGGGAGCTCTGGCAAAGCAAAGCAAGTAATGAAGGAGATTTCATCTCTGCAACCCTTCACCATCACCCAGACCCTGCCTGGAGGGACCTTGGAGCCTCCTCTGCCAGGGCTCATCCATCCCCTTGCTCCCTCTGAGCGAGGCTGGTAATTGCTGTAAGGCAGAAATTGCTTTCTCCATGTGGCTTTTCCAGCCTGAGAGGGCACACAGACTGATGAGGACAGGGAGTGAGGGGCACAGGGCTGCTCTGCCTGGTTCAGCACACTGGGCAGCACACTGACCTCAGAGCCTTGGAGCTCCTCCCAAGGAATCAGGTGCCATGCACAGACCCTTTGAAATCATCCTCTCCCTCCACAGCAGCCTTTCTACTGCAACTTGAGATTTTCTTCTCTTTTAAAATCAATTAGTTTGAAGCTGTTTTACAAAAGCCTTTCTGCAGCATAGCTATTCCCAGTGAAAATGCTCCTTCTATTGCCTCCATCCACATTGCACCTCCCCTGGGAGGGCCACAGAGATGGGGAGAAGGAAACATTATGTTTGTAGCCCAGATGATGTTACCAACTCCACTGAAAATGCTTCCAGGAACAAGCACGCTGACTGGTGTGTGCAGAATGTGGCTGGGAGTGTGGTGGGTTGACGGGGTTGGTGTTTTCAATGTGTTTGCCCACAGATTCCAGAGGGAGCCATCAGGAGTTGTGGAAGGTAACCAACACCTGGGGGTTCTGTGAATCCAAAAAGGCTGAGATCATGGGTGAAGTGGGGCTGTTTCTGCTGTTTCTGTCCCACCTCTCAGCAGGAATGTGGAACAGAAAGAGGCTGTGAATTCCGAGTTGGATGGGGGTAATCTGCAGGAGAAAACCCAAGCAGGGGCCATGAGTTTATGCCCTGCACAAGGGCCCCAGCTCTTGCCTGGTCAAGGTGTTATTTGTCTCCTTACTACCAGCTTCCTCTTGCTGGATTTATTCACATTTGCCCATGTGCAGTGGATTTCCCAGGCTCCAGTGGTGTCCCAGGCTCCAGCTCAATGTCACCTCAAATGTCACCAAGGGTGTTTTTACTTTCTCTCAGAGCCAGGGTGGCAGGTGGGCTGTACTGGGTGCCCCACAGCCACCTCTGCTCTGAGGGTCCTGCCCCTCTATGGAACCAGCAGCTCCTGGGAAAGTCTTTGTGTGACTTTCCTCCCAATCCAGCACGCCACAACCGCCCTTCCAAACCCACAGGACATTTCTCTTCTGCTACAACCACTGTGAGGGCAGGCTTAAGCTAAGCTGTTTTATTTCACAAATGCAGCCAGGCCAGCATATCACCAAACAGTGAGGCTTTGCTCTGTGCAAACTCATTAAAGCACTGTAATTTAATTGCTTACAATTGTCCATCCATCCCCTGAACCCTGCCCTCTCTGCAGCACAGGGCACAGAGGATCTCCCATCCCTGCGGCCTCCCCTGTCCTTGGCAGAGCAGGACCTGTGGTGGCAGAAGGGACAACACACAGTCCCCAGCCCAATGGGGCCAGCAAAGCCCCCAGGACCGGGAGAACAAAATAATTTGTGGTGCAGAAGAGAAATGAAAACAGCCAAAAGGCTGCAACAGAAAACCAGGCAGAGAGGAAAGGAAAATTAACTAAGAAATATGCAGTCTTGACGTCGATTCACTAAAGAATATTTATTGTCCTCTCACACATCTTGCTTGCTCTCCTAACAAATATAATATTTTTGAGAGAAAGTCTCTCTTTACCACTGCTGTCTCTCTCGTGCCCTTTCTCTGTCTCACCAGCTCTGTCTCTGTCTCTCTGATACCAACTCTGACAAACCGTGCGATTCTGATGGAAAATTCATTAGTCGTCCCTTTTTTTTTTTTCTTCCCCATTTTCCCAGTCAGCTTCGCGCCTGATCTGTCAGCCTCTTCCATCCTGATTATCTGGAGACGCCAATTTCAAAGAGACATCTTAATAGTGATGTCAACGAATTAATTAGATGTGTTAATGAGCTAAAAGCAACCCAAATTAAATTAATGCAGTAATAAGCACAGACAGCAAAATTAGCTCCAATTTCTGTAAATGATTCTGAACTGTACACAACATCTCATCCTGCTAGAACATTACCATCCCCCAAAGCTAATCAAGAACTCCAGTGCAATTAACTGCTTAATTACAAAACACACACACAGCTCATAGATCCAGCAGCAGGAGGGGTGCGCTGGGCTGCGGAGCGAGCGGGGAAATTCTCTGCAACAAACCCTGCACGTCAGCCCTGCCACAGAGGCTCTGCCCCACCAAAAACACCCCCGGGCTCCCCAAAACGGGGATCCACACAGAGGGCATGCACAGGTGGCCAGGTGTGCTCCTCAGGAGCATCCCCATGCTGGATGCCACCAAGGGAGTCCCAGCCTGGCCAGGGATGTTCTCTGGGCTGGTGGCAGAGGTGTGCCCACAGCCCCACGCTGGTTATTGTGTTTATCAGACTGGGGGCTGCGTGGAAAAGCCTAATTGTCCAGCTCTGCTCAGCTCCCCCTGGGATGAGAGAGGAGCCACTAATAGCTTTGCAGAGCTGCTCAGGTATCTGATTAGCTCTAATTGCAGCTGGGAAGGCAGAGGGAAGGAGCAGGATAGCGCTGTGGACAGAGGGAAGGGGAAGAGGATGGTGGAAATGGGGAGAAAGGAAGGGCTGGGGGGAATGGATGGAAATCGCTGGAGGCACACAGGAAGAAGGAGAGAGAATGGTGAGGCCAAGAGAGAAATGATGGATGCAAACAACAAAAAGAGGGAAAAACCAGACAAACAAAGAACTGAAGGCAGAAACAAAGGGATGGAAGGCAAGACAAAGAGGGCTGCATGCTGCCAGGCCCCGTGGAGCAGCCGGGGCAGGAAACTTGGTGGATATAAGAGTGGGTTTTGGACAGGCCCCATCCTGGCCCTGCAGAGCTGGGATGTGCTGGAGATAGTGGGAAACACAGCTGCCTCATCATGGGATGACACAACCAGTTTGGAGGTTGTGGAATCATTAGTCCACCCCATAAATGAGGAATATTTGCAATCAAGATGAAGGCTGAGATTCACTGTGACAAACAACATCTCCGTGTTTCCCCCTTTTTTTTTTTTCCCTCCACCTTTTGTTGCAATTAGTTCAGTCTGTTAATAAGCAAAGGATATTTTTAGTTAATTTCAGTTCCAGCTAATTGATTCAAAAGCGAAACCCAGCAACTGAGTTAATTGATCCATGTGTCTTCTGCTGCGGCGGCGAGGAGCTCTCTGGGCAGCTGCCGCGGCTGGGGCTCAGAGCAGCACGGCGAGGACGGGAAGCAGGGCAGCAGCAGAGCCCCTGCCCCGAGCACGGGGGCCAAGCACCACCCCAGCAGCTGTGCCACTCGCCCCTCGGTGCAGAAGGAGCTGCAGGATGATGGCCTCTGCACGGCTGCCAGGGGAGCGTGCCAGCCCCGGTGCCAGGCGGCTCGGTGAGCAGGATGCCCTGGCTGGCTGCATCCACAGGGATGTCCAGCCTGGCACACTGTCTCTGATGGGCACAGCAGGAGATGGTGTTTCAGAAAAGTGTGCTCCCCCTGCTGCTTTCCACTTCCCTCGTGATCCCTGGCAGACATGCTGGAGGGTGCACGCCTGGCCAGGGATTTTAGCTGCTACTTATAAAGCTGTTTCCATGAGTTTGTCTAATCCCCTTTTCCTCCTGTGGCAGTAAGTTCCCAAAGTTCACTACCTGCCGTGTCCAGAAGAGCTCTTTTATCTATCTCAAACCTAATCTCTTATGCTTTCAATTGAGTGCCTCTTGTTCTTGTATTTACAGGATTTGGTGAAGAACCATTCTGTGTCCAGATTATCCACTGCCTTCAGGATTTCCTAAATCTAAACCAAATCTCCCTTCAGCCTTTTCCACCTCTGCCTGGCAGTCAGCACCATCCCTTACCTGCCTTGTGTGTTTGCATCGTGTCACAAGGGCCTGGTCCATCTTTTCACTGCAAAACTGGATCTTCTTCCCCGTGAATTCAACACAACTCTCCTGTCCCTGTGCTGCTGGTGCTAAGGGTGCTCACATCCATGAGCACCCAACACTTAGCAGCATTTTCAATCACAGAATAAAAGAATGATTTGGGTGAGAAAGGACCTTTAAGATCACCAAGCCCAACAATTAATTTGGCACTGCCAAGGTCACCACTAAACCACGTCCCCAAGTGCCACATCTACAGGTTTAAATACCTCCAGGGATGGTGACTCCACCACTGCTCCAGGCAGCCCTGTTCCAGTGCTTGACAACTCTTTGGTGATGAATCTTTTCATAAAATCCAATCTAAACCTCCCCTGGTGCAGCCTGAAGCCCTCTACTGTCATCCTATTGCTTGTTACTTGGGAGAAGAGACTGAGGTGAGCTGTAGGGAGTGAGAAGGTTCCTCCAGGCTGAGCTGCAGCTCCCTCAGCCACTCCTGATCAGAGTAGTGCTCCAGACCCTTTCTGATCTCAGTTATCCTTCTCTGGACTTGATTCAGCCCCTCAATCTCTTTTTTGGATTGGGGGGCCCTGAACTGAGCACAGGATCTGAGGTGCAGCCTCACCAGTGCCCAGCACAGGGACATGATCACTGTCCTTGTTCTACTGGCCACATTACTGCTGATACAAGCCAGGTGTCATTGGCCTTTTTGGCCACCTGGGCACACACAGCACTGGCTCGGGTTCAGCCAGTGCTCACCATCATCCCCAGGTCCTTTTCCACTGGGCAGCTTTCCAGCCACTCTGCCCCAATGCATTATTGCATGGTCAGCCCTGACTGCTGCTTTTGGGATTTTTGGTTTCATGGCTGCAGGCAGAGCCAGCCTCCACCCTGATCCCACAGCCCTGCACACCCAGGACCTCACAGCAGAGGTTTGCACAGGCTGGGCAGGCCATGGGTCACACCTGACTTTATCAGCTGGGTTGGAGTCCAGGGGCAATCAAGTTCACAGCTCTGCAAGTTATTCCTGAAATACCTGTTGATATAGGTCTCCTGAGTTTCCTACAGGCTGCTACTGTTCCTCTTGCCTATTCCTCCTGATAGCTCCTCAAGTCAATTCTCAACCACCTAATCATTTCCAGGGGAAAGACAAAGCTCCTGGGGCAGATAAACCAGAACTGTCAAACACTTGAAGAGCACGAGCCATAAATTGCATCTCGCAGTAATGGGCACAGTGCAAACAAGAACACCCAGGCTACAAAACCAGGTTTGAAACAAGCCATAAATTGTGCCAGAGATAAACAAAGAGCCTTTGGGCTTCCTCTGCACCATCTTGGGAACCTGACAGGATCAGACCACATTCAGCAGGCAGCTCAGCATCTCCTGAGGTGTGTAATGGCCAACCCATGCACAGAGGCTCCACATCAAGCCACTTTCAGTAAACAAAATTTTCCTGGCAGCTCCATGGCTTCAGAAAGGGGTCAAAATGCAAACCAACCCATCTCAAAGGCTACAGCAGAGGTTTTCTAAGCATGACTTGCTTAAGGCTCAGAGAAACACGGTCAGTACATGGTACAAACCCAGGGGTGTGCTTGAAGCTGCTCTGCTCCTGAGCTGTGCAGGGGCCCTCCAGCTCACCCACTCCTGCTCAGTGGCCCTCAGAGACCCTGACCTGAGCCACCATGAAACAGGGATACTCCCTGCTCTCCTCGTGTCTCTGCCTTCACACCCACCTCCCTTCACACCCACCTCTCCTCCAAAGCAGTGGTGGGATGAGCCATCCACACCATGCTTGGGCACAGCTGAGTTCAGATCTCTGAGAAAAACTAAAAATTCGTTGTGTTCCCTGTTGATGAGTAGGAATAAAGTTGGAGTAAAAATCTGCATCGTTGAGCATGCTGACTATTTTGTGCCTGGCCACTTCTTTCTTACTCTCATGTAGGAGTTACATCTTTAAGACAAATAATGCATTTTCAAAGGGACATTAAGGGTGTTATTGCAGTCTCTGAGGGCTGCATGCCATGGCATTGAGGAGTAGTGATAGAGAGACAGAAAAATTCCTTGGCCTCTGCACCTGCAGTGTAACTAAGGATTTTCTAATGAAAGAGCCTAATAAAAAATAAGATTTTCCTGAAAGTGCATGCTTAAACAATCTTCTGCAGTAGGGCCTAATAGCAAGTCCTCTGTGCTGGGAGCTCAACGTGGTGCAGTTTCCCCTCTTCCCAATTTTTTAAATAGGATATTGCAATGCACTATCCATGAGGAAAAATCAGTAGATGAAAAGCTGGGCAGGGAGCTGAGCTTTTTTGAGTGTGATTGGCTCTGAGAGCCCCCAGCATCTCTGAGGAATGAGGTGCAGGTCCCAGCCTTTCAGCCAGAATTGGAAATAAGGCAATCCTTCCCTTGTCAGAACCAGCAGGGACAGTTTGCTTTTAGTGCTCATTGGGAAAAGTTGAAGGGAGAGGGAGCTCTTAAATAATGCTGCAAATTACCCTCACTTTAAAATGCTAGTCCTTGATTTGTCAGCCTATTTTTGAATAATTTACAGTGGATTTGGCAGGTTGCTGTGATATACAGTGTAATATGCATGTGGAACTCTTTCAAAGCAGAAGTTAATACTTTCCAGGAGAAAAAGGAAATAATTGTGTCAAAACAAGCCTTAACCACTGAGGTTTACCTGTTTCCTAATGCACAGGAGTTTGCAAACATGACTCCCATTAAAGCAAACGAGACACACACATATGAGTCTGTCTGCCTTGAGAAGAAAATATTCTTCACAAGTGCCTTTCTTGGTGTTGGATGATCAATCCACCATCTGCTTTTATTTATTCATGATTTCTCAGACTACTACAACAATATTGACATTAAATACAGCTTTGGCTTATTAATTTTTTTCATTCATATGTATTTTAAGTCAATTTTATTGACTTCCCCTTGGCTTGCTCTTTTAGCTGTTTGCTTGTTTTCCGGGCCTGCTACTTTGTGCCTACCCTTACATCCATTTCCAATATTTTCTTTCCAGCTCCTTGCTTTTGTTCCAGGTAGCCACCAGAGAGTAATTTTCTGTTCCAGGCGCTGTGGATGAGCTGGATTCAGAACTGCTGACCAGACTGAGCATTTCCCCAGCTCAGGCTGCAGATTTGGGGCAGTCCTGCTCACCCCGGGATCACTGAGGCTCCAGCAAGGATCTCTCAGACCCTGGAGCTGTTCCAAAGGGATGGCATCAGCACATCCTCATCCCAAGCAAACCATCATTCTCCCCCACACTGGGCATATGCAGATGTGTCCCTGTTCTCAGCAGTTTGTGAAACTCAGGACAGACAATTGTTAATTATATTTCATGCCTTTCCTATCTCATTGCCCCCAGGACCCCAGGCCTGGCTGGGGCTGCACATTTGATAGCCCACCCCTGACTCTGACCTGTCCCTCTCTTCCTCATCTCCACACCCTCTTCCTTCACCCCTTCACTGCCTCATCCCAGTTTCAAGCGAACACAGATCAAACATTTAAGCCCCAAAAGGCTCCCAGCCAAGGACCAAGTCTCCTTTCATGATTTCAAGAAAGACTTCACCTACAAACATTTTCAAGTTTGGGATCTTGCTCTTAAGATGTCATCCTTATGGGAGGGGACAAATCTCATTCTACCCCAGCAATTCACAACCCCACACCCTCCAAAAGCTCCATGTCCATTTTAGGGAGTATTGTTTCCTGAGAGATGCTTTCCCTGCCTCTCCAATAATCTTCCTTTTCCCTCTGTTTCTGCAGCTTTATTTTGCCCATGTCCCTCACGATTTTGTACTCATTCCTCTTTGTGCTCTTCTCTCTGATCACTGCTTCCCCTCTTGTCATATTCTGCACTTGTGGAGTAACAACCTGTCACATTCATAACCTCCTTGCACCAAAAATGTTCTTTGATCTGTGTAAACTACATTTGATGCTGAAATCCTTGATATTAATATCTTTTGTTTGTGTGTCAATGTTCTCTAGAATCTAATTAAGCAATGTTTTGAGAGCATTGTATATGTTTGAACAATTTGGCAGAGCAGACAATATGAGCTATTGACCTGCAAGGATAAATTGTGCTTGCAGATTCTAGGAATTCACACGTGCATGCTTCTTTATGCTGTTTCTTCTGAAATATGTGCATTCAGAACGAGGCCTTGCTTTGTAATAATCTCTGCAAGGCTTAATCAACTATCTGCTCATGCTCTTTACTGTAATTGCAGTGGCAGTTACAGCAGGGCACAACAGAGGTAGGTTTAAGCTACCAACACACCCAATATTAAAATACAACAAAGAACAAGTTCTACCCAAGCACTAATAACAGAGATTATTCAATCAATAGCCTCTCGTTATGAATGAATAGGCTAAATTGCCTTTGAATGATGTAAAGATTGACAAGGCAGGGCTCAGCCTGATATAACTACTTACCCTGATTTGACTTGGGTGATTTGAAAGGTGGCACTGAATGGCAGCAGGGTCAGGCCTGGGGGGCTGTGCAGGTGCCAAGCACGTCCTCAGAGGGGGCACAGTGCTCTGGGGGATGCTCAGGACCTGGCAGCAGACACTGCACACCTCTGCTGGATTGCACCTGGAGAGGGGCTTTAGAAGAGGGAGGGAGGGGAAAAGAGAACAGCAAATTGTAGTAATGAGAATTGGAGAGAATGCTTGGCTGGGTGAGGAGCTGTGCTCACACTCACTGCTGGCCCCGCTCCCTGGGATGGGTCTGGTGGCTTAAGGCAAGAAAATTGGGAAAATTGGGCCATTCTGAGCATACCCCACCTTGACATGTGCTCAGATGCAGCTGCCAGGTAAGAGCAGCTCCCAGTCCTGGGTTTGGGGCCAGGCTTCCCCCTCCCACCTACTTGCTGTTCAGTGGAGGATGCAGTATCAATACAGGGCCTTATCTCATTGCTTAGACCTCTTCAGGGAGCTGAAATCAAGGAAGACCAGGATATCAGTGATTCCCACCAGGTGGGACTGGAGGCACTGGGGAAGGGCTCCACAGGGCTCCACAATACTGCCTGGAAATGAGTTAGGGTCAGCTTGGAAGGCAGGCACATTTGAGTGGTGGGGCTAACTCACCCTAAATCTGCAGCTGGAGCCATGAACGTGTCTCTGCTCCTGGAGCAGCAAGCACAGACCTCGGGATGTGTGAAATAAAGAGCACTCTCACACAGGGGAGGTTTGATGGAAAAACAGGCAGGGGTTTATCACCAGGAGCCACCCTCAGCATCCCTCACTTCTGTTCTGCTGGTGGTGAACTGCCAGAGTCCCCAGGGCTAAAATCAAACTCCAGACAGGGGCCACCAGCTGACACAGCCACACTCTTGGGAGCCCTGCCCTCCTGCCAAAATCATCAGCTCCCACAGCTGATTTCCTCAGCTGGGCACTGGCACAACCCCGAGGCTGCAGGGAGAAAAACATTCCCTGATGAGAATCTGAACTTTTCTTACACTGACCTAGTTTGCTGGAGGGTTTTGCCTCCTTTTTCCTGTTAGCAGATAACATCCCACGGCTGTCTACAAATATCCCTGCTTTGCACAGTGCTTTGGCCATGGAGCCTTCTCCACGGTGAGACTTTGGTTGTGCTTTTGATGGGGAGACACTTCCCTGGAGTGCAAGGCTTCTCCAGCATTCGGGCATCCCATCTCTGGCCTCCAGAAAGGCTGGGCTCCTCCAGAAACAGCACAGTGCCATCTATTGGCTTCCTCACCCTGCCATGGAGCAGAACCCTCAGAAGTCCTGGGAAATCTGAGAAAAGGGGTGGGGAGGGGAAGTTATGTGCACCCTGGCTTTCCCCAGGCTTCTGCCTGCCCTTCTCACTGACTCCTGCAGAAAGAATTGGTGGGTCTGGCAGTGGGAGCACTTTGCTTTTCCATCTGATGCCTGGTGTTGTGTGTGAGCTCCTCTCCTGGGGCCCTGCTCCCCCAGCTGTCACCAGGCAGTGACAGCTCAGTCCCCCTGGGATAATTCACTACCAGTGAATGATCCAGTAATAATCCAGTTCCTGGCTAATTCACCAACACCAGGGCTCCTCCAGCACAGCTTCCTACAGCTCTTTTCCAAGTGGAAATGGGGAATTTATCAGGGGTGCTACATGACCCTGCTGGAAGTGCTGATGTCCAGAAAGCCTGGACAGAGGGACAGCAACCATGCACCTGCACAGTAAATCCTAAAAATCTGACTTTGGCACAGCAAACTGAGCAGAAAGGGCCATTCCTGAAAAGGCTTCAGTCCAACATGATCCAGGGTGCAGGAAAGAGTGCTGTCCCCCTGTCCCTGGGCTGGCTTACTGTGTTTTATATGGGAGCACCTACACTGAGGTGGTGGGTGGATTTATCACCGTGCTACACATCAGCTTCAGTGCTCAAGGATGATTCAGGTTGAATGACTGTGAACAAATGAAGATTATATTGCCACTCTACAGGATTAAGGAACGTGTGTCTGCTCCAAACATTTTTCATTGTATTAAAGAAATAAAGGAAAAAATGCCAAAAGAAAACTGAAATTCCTAATGAGAGTTAAGAAAGGATTTTTTTCTAATATTTTTTACCCTCTTTTCTTATTAGAGGAGAAGATTTTGTTAGTAAACCCAGAGATGATGTCCCCAGAGAGGCACTGAGGGATGCTGCCTTGGTCAAGTAGGAAGTTCAGCATCCAGTGCTGATCCTGCCCAACCTCCCCTCCTGCCTTGAATTTTCCACCTGAGAATGCAGAAGATAACATTGCACACCCCTCCAGTTCACAGGAGCAACCCAGGCCTTCATTAGTTAACACCTTCAAATGGAATTTGGAGATGTAAAGTGTTCCATAAATGTTAAATATTATTATTCTTGCCGTAAAGCAAGAAGTGGAAAGAGACAGGGACAGAGTTCAGCTGAAGAGCTCTCTTGTTCCTGATAAAACAGGGTCTCAAATGAGGGATTGATGGAAAGTTTACACCATTTCCATAGAAGAATGCAATTGTCACCTGGAGTAGTTTCACTCCCTAAGTTCACTCGTGTCCAGACCAGCCATGTTTAGTTTGGAGGTGGCCTGAGCAGCAGAGAGGACAGAGGGGGTGAAGCTGAAGTGTCCCCATCCACTCCTGTCCACCCTGGAGCCGAGCTGGGGGCTCTCTCCCCATCCCAGATGTATTTGCAGCAGCTCTTGCTGCTCTCTACCCAGAAATGGCATTTTTCCACTCTGGAAGAGAGGCTGGGAGATCCCTGCACGGTGTTATTAACAATCCAGGCTGGTGAGGCTGGCAGCAGGAGTGAAGGATGGGCATCCCACAGAGCTCAGCCCTGGCACCACTGCAGTGGGGAAGGTCCTGAGCCCCACACCCAGCAGATGTCCCTGTGCTGGGACAGCAGTGCTGGGGCTTCAGTGGCCACAGGCCAGGCACCAGGGAGCCAGCCAGCCTGAGAGAAAGCTTCTAACGTTTTCTACATTAATACTTTCTAACATTTTCTACATTAATACTAATGCAGGGAACATTTGAGCTGCTGTTTCCAAGCTGAGATGTTGTTCTTGTTTCTGCACTCTCCCAGGGGATGAGCTCCAGCCACCAGGATGTGGCAGGGCCTATTTCTTTCTGGACTATGCTTAATAATTTTTTTGAACCTAAGTAGACCTAAATTTTAAAGAAAATAACTTCCTCATCTCCTTCACCACTAAAGCCTCAGGTATTTTTGAAATACACAAAGGGCAGCAGTAACCAGGCTGCATTTTGGGAGTGAGGATGCTGCACACCAGGGTGAGCCTGAGTGAGGCAGTGGCCAAATCTGTGCCTCAGTTTCTCTTCCCATGAGATGCAGCCAGCACCTACTGACCCATGTGCAAAACACTTCCTAAACCACGCATGAAAGGCCTTACACAAGTAGTTATTAATATTAATAATAATAATTGTTGTTGTTACTAAGCCAAGTATAAAAATAATTTTTCAGAGAAACAAAGTGCCCTGTCTCGTGGTGATAGATTACACAATGCTAGAAATTACTCACAGTATGAAGCTGGTTTCCAGTCTGGTTCTTTTCAATAAATTATAGACTGAGCCCCGAGTGAGTGCAGTTTACCAAAGTAAATTCAAAACAGGCAGAAACCATATTCTCCCATCAATTGTGCTCAGGACCATTTGGGGTTTGCTCCTGAGAAGAAGTTAGATATCCCCCAGCAGTTTCCCAGAACCTTTTCCTGGGGCTGGTGGGGACATGGTTGGGCAGATGGCCCTGTGCTGTGCAAAGGGAAACGGGGATCCTGCTGGGGATGGGCTCTGTGTGGAAGGGGGCATGTTCCATATCCTGTATCCCATGTCCCATATCCCATGTCCCATACCCCATGTCCTATGTCCCGTATCCCATGTCCATGTCCCATGTCCATATCCCATATCCCATGTCTCATATCCCATATCCCACATCCCATATCCCATATCCCACATCCCATGTTCCATATCCCATGTCCCATGTCCATATCCCATACCCCATATCCCATGTCCCATGTCCATATCCCATGTCCCATGTCCCATATCCCATGTCCCATATCCCATATCCCATATCCCATACCCCATATCCCATATCCCATGTCCCATACCCCATATCCCATGTCTCATATCCCATATCCCATTTCCCATATCCCATACCCCATATCCCATGTCCATATCCCATATCCCATATCCCAATTCCCATATCCTATCCACCCCTGGTGCTGCCCTGCCCTCTCCCTCTGCTCCACGACCTCACCGGGGACGCCTGCACCTCCTCTCGCACCACCTCTTTATTCACAATTCCCATTTTGGGGGTCCCGGGCGCTTCTTTCCCCCCATCTCCCCCAGCCGGGGCAGGTCCCGCTGGTCCCGCGGCGCTGCCGGGGCGGGTGCGGGGCACGGCGCAGCATCTGCGGCGGCTTTGGCCCGCCGGGCAGCGCTCAGCTGGGGCCTGCCGGGGATGGCAAACACCATCTGGCCCTGGCACGGCCGGGGAGCCTTCCCCAGCAGCGCCAGCCCGCTGCCAGCCGCGGGGCAGCGTGCGGGGCCGGCCGCGGCCGCTCCGGGGGTGCCGCGCCTCCGGGAGCCGCGGAGCCGTGGGCAGGGGCTTCAGAGCAGCCCGGGCACCGGCTCCTGTCCCCGCCAAGCCCTCCAGCATCGGGCGATGGGGAGGTGGCACACGGCAGGAGCTCCTGGGGCTCCTGCGCAGCGCAGCCGCCGCTGCTTCCAGCGCCTGGACCGGCTGGTGCGGGCGGCACCAGAGCCACGAGCGGGAATTATTCACGGCAAGATGAATCTCCCTGCCTGGCGGCTCTGCCCTGGAAAGCTGCCTGCGCCTCTGACTGGCACAGCACACCTGGGATAGGTGGCTGTGTGTGTAGTGTCCTACCTGCTCATCCATGAGGAGGTACCAGCACTAAAACCATTTCGGGGTGGCTGGAGTAAGGTCAAAGGGAATTCAAATAAAACCAAAACCAAAACCAAAACACCAAACAAAATAAAACAAAAAAAAAAAAAAACCCAAAAAAACCCCAAACCAAAAAACGCTCAAAAAAACCCCAAAAATCAAAAACCAAAAAAACCCCAAAGAAACAAACAAACAAACAAACAACTCAAAAAAACCCCAAAAAAACCACCCCAACCCCCCCCCCCCAAAAAAAAAAAAAAACAAAACCAAAAACAACAACAACAAAAAAGAAACAACCCCACACCTGAAGCCCGTCTGGCATTCTAACAAAGTCCATGAGGGCAGAATCCATGGCTACTACAAATCTGGGCAGGATATGTCCCACTCAAGGACATTAGAATAAACCTAAGTCCATTTGGTTTGCTTTCCATGGTGCTCACACATTTTGCCTGTACTGTGATCACAGCCCCCTGAATCCCACCCACCCTCCAGGAAAGCCCTGCTCCTGCCATCACTCCCAAATCCCTTCCCAGTGAGGACTGGCAGGAAAGGGGTGGCATGACCTCACACGTGCAATGCCAAACTCTGGGACCAGCTCTGGCCTGAGCTGTGGTGAGAGATGCTTCTGCTCTCCCTGAGCTGTCCAGCGCTCCCAGCTCTCTGCCAAAATGTGGTCACAAGTTACAAAAACACATTTGCAAAGGAAAAGGGCACAGGAAAGCTCCAGGGACAAGGGTTTCCCTCCCTCCTGTGCACAGTGAGGGGCCACTCCCACAGGCTGCAGCAGCCTCTGGAAACCCTGACAGGAGACAAAACTTTCTGGAATGAGCTGTGCTTGCAAACATCTGCCCTTCCCCTGGGAAAAAGGGCTTCCCCCACCTCCTCAGCTACAGCAGCAGCAGCAGTTGTGAGTCAGCAGGGAGATGTGTATTTTGCATCCTGGAGGGATTCTTTCTGACCTGCTCACCCTCGTGATGGCCCCACTGCAGCAAAGCAGCCCCTGAGCAATGGGTGCTGGCCACGAGGGCAATCCTCACCTGCCTCTGTCCAGGCACCTCTCCCAATTCACATGAAAATTCTCATGTCTTCCTAGCCAGTTCCCCCAGAAACTGGCACATCCCTAAAAGCAACTTGCACCCACAGAGAGTGGCAGTGTGGCATCAGCACGTGCAAGTGACTTCTTTTGTGTGTTCAAAGTCAGAGAACACAGCTAAGTGCCTTGGACCCCAGGACCCTGCAGTCCTGGGCAAAGCTGTGCATCATCTGTGCAACTGCACAGAAAATAAGCATGCAAAGTCACGGCTGCACTGGAGCAGAGCATCTCACAGGGTCCATTTGCTGCTATTTGCCAGCAAATTCTGGTTGCACTGACATAAACCCACTGCAAGACAGTGACACTACACCAGACACTACACCAGACTTCAGCAGCGCACCTGCCAGGACCCATCAGTACAAACCCAAAGCTGACCCCTCTTTCCCTCTCTCTAGAGAAGGAAATAGTCTGATTTCTTCCTTGCCAGATACTGATCCCTAAATACAAACAAAACTCATGTTTTGTGAGATCCTTGTGTGCTAGAAGCTGTGAACCCTGAACAGCAGACTACTGTCTGTGTAGCATAGATACATCTACCTATACATAAATAATCCATATATATATATATATGTACTACACATCTGGCAATTTTGCACGTAGAGCAGCTTGAAGACAGGATAACCCTAAACTTACTTGAAGCCCTTTAGCTCCCAGGCCTCTCTAACAGCATGGCCATCCCTCTGGGGTCTGTCTAGCCTGGGAGGATGCTGACAAAGGAGAAAGAAGAATGACAGATGCTCCCTGTGCACGGAGGCAAATAGAGACTGGATGAGGGGAAAATGGGAGCCTAAAGGGAAAGAAAATGAGTGTGCACACACACACACACACACATATGCACACAAAGACAGGCAAGACAAAGGCAAGGGGGACAAGCAAAAGGAGGGGAGCTGGAGAAACCACTCGACGTGCTTGGCGAGGGCTCTTCATGAGATCCATCCAGGACGTATCTGCATTGGTGAACCACAATCCTGACACTGGTCCCTTTGATAAATATTTATCGTGCCTGGCTCTCTATCACTTCAGTTTCCACCAGATTAACCTCGATTCTTCCAACCAAAAATGCCCTGATGTTCTGCCTGACACACACACGCCACACTGACCTTCCCTCTCCGCATTCCCCAAGGCCCTTGCTCCCGTTCAGCTCAGGGAAAAATTTGCTCTCATCAATCAGGACCGGATTTCTCCCATGCCATGTAAATAATTTAGAGGCACAAGCATCCATGGCACTGCTTATGTGAAGCCCAAACCCAGTGCCAGGAATCTTGGGAAAAGGGCCCAATAATATTGTACCAGTCCAAAGTAATTAAAGTGCATCATTACATATAAATTTGTAATTAAACACTTTAACGTAATCATCCCGCACAGCACGATTCCTGATGAATTAATTAAAAGAACTCCAGAAATTAATGTTTTACTTGTCACCATTGTTGTGCTAGCTGTAGCCGTCTCCCTGACTATTCCTGCAGCATGTTGTGAAGTAATTATATAATTACTGGGGAACGGGAAGGCCCAAAGTCCCAACAGAGGAGAAACCTGAAACAAAGTGGAAACAGCAACCACAAAAGGCAGAAGCAGTGCCAGTCTCCCCTCACCCAGCCCCAGCAGAGGGGAGTTTGCAAGAGGAGGGGAATGATGAGGTTTCCATCAGCTCTGCAGCACAGATGTGCTCTCCCAGGTGGGAGCATCTTGCTTGCACCCATATGTGTGTGTGTAGGGATGGCTCCTGCACTCTCCTGCTGTCTCAGCCTGGATTCCTTCTCCCCACACAGGGCTCCCTGTCAAGCAGAAGCAGGGTGGTCACACCAACAACTGCCCCTCTCCGTATGTGTCCATCTATTTCCCTGCCTCCGTTTCCCTCCCTTCCACACCCTCCTCCTCCAGCTCAGAGTTGGTGCCTGAAAGGGGCTGTGCTTCCAACCCCACTCTCCATCCAACCCTCCTTCCACCCAGACCTCCTAAAATCCTTCCTTTGTGCCTTACATTACACCGGGCTTCAACTTCCTTTCTCCATCCCCTACTTTGGATACAGCTGAACAACCTGATCCCCCCAAGAACCAGCCACGTTCTTCCCCTCTCAATGGCTTTAAGTACCACCAGGTGCATGTCCCCCACTCCTGGCAGCACTGACCGCCGGGATTTTCCTCCTGCAGCAGTGAAGGGGTTAAGGCTGGGCTGAGATTGAGTCCTTGGACGTGCGGGGGTTTGTGCCAGGCCGTCCCTCTGTGTGTGTGTGCATACATCTACACACAGCGTGAGCCCTGCTCACAGCAGCTCCCCCGGGAAGCACGGGGGCATTCCTGCAACGCCAGAAACTCTGCTCTGCATGGAAAATGCACAGATGGGTGAAAGGAGGAGCCCCTGCCCTGCCAGAGCTGTGTGCCAAGCAGCTGTGTGTGAGGAAGGGCTGCCCAGCAGCTCGTGCCCCAGCCCAGGGCACGGGTGGCACGGAGCTCAGTGTCCCTCAGCACGGTGCCCTTGTTTGAGCAGCATCTCCAGCACTGGGCACACACAGTGGTTTCACTCCCTCTTTGTTGCTGGGGCTGCCAAAGCTCCAGCCACGGGGGCTGTTTGATGGGGTTCACAAGAGGGGACCCCAAGGTAAACCTCCCTCTTCTGCCACCCCACAAGCGGGGTGGGGAGCAGCAGGGGTGGCAGAGTGACCAGGTGGGGTGCTGGCCCACATGCTCCACAACAGCAATGAGTGTTAGTCCAGAGTTGGAAGTCCCCATCAGGGCAGAGGATCTCCTGTTGTGCATTTTCCACGAATGATATTCCCAATACAGTTTCCTACTGTGCTCCAAGAATATCCCTTATTATCCTGGGCACCATCCCTGGTCTCACCTGGTTGCACCAAGCTGTCACATGGTGAGAAGTCTCTGCTTCCAGCCCGTGCCTTGGCATGGCAGCAATCAGTGGCTTTGGATTTTCCCTTTTTGTTATTTTCTGTGCAGCCAAAAACAATTAAATACAGCTTGGTTTTACAGCAGCAAGGCAAGGGGATCAGGCAGAGCGGGGAAGGCTTGGAAGTGATGACAGTGCCTTCTGGATGGAGCACAGGACAAGGACCCAGCAACTCCCCATCCAGGCTGAGGCACTCATGCAGTGTGTGACTCTGTTTCCCCATCTAGAGATTATGCTTAACTGGGGCTGTATATTAGTTAACATTTGTACAGCTCTTTGAAAAAAGTAAAGTGTTTGAGGCTTTAAATCCTGCCAGTGGGAACAGATCAACAAGATTTCTAACCCTTCTGAAAAATTAAAGCTTTTGCCAATTAAGCTGGCAAACACATGGATGTGCATCTAAAAACCTCTCAAGCTCGAGACCAAGACTGGAGCCTCCTGAGAACAGCCTCTCCTGGCTGCTCCTTGCTCTCCTCCTGCTCCCTGTGTCAGAACACATCAAGTAACCAAGCTCTAAGCCCTTTCAGCAGACACATACTTGAAACATAACCAGGCTCCAGGAAGAATTGTGGTGGGGCCACAGCTCTGGACCCTTAAAATGGACAATATGGATGTACAGACAACATCTCCTCCTGCATCGCCTGATCTGACTTTACAAAAATGTCATAGTAAACAATAACTGACTTTAATTTTGCAATTAGCCGTGTAATTCCAGTTGCAGCTTTGATGCCACAAGCTATGGATGATCTCCATGCACACATCTGTACCAGCATTGCCTGTGCCTGGGGGATGTTCTGGGGGTTAAGCCACTGCTGGAAGATTACATCTTCCTGGATGACTCTGAGATTTAAGTACTACATTTTATGCAAATATAATATAAAGCAATTTTGCACACCCTGTTTTTACATAAATTTTTGGGCAGATTTCCACCTTTGCAGGCAGAGCTGATGAGCAGCAGCACCAAGACAAAGATGTGGGGAAAACCCCAGCTTGCAAAAGGGAAGGGCACTGCCCATCATCACACACACACTTGGAGAGGGACATGGACTTACCTGGAGTCATGCAGCCAAAGGAAAACCACACAGGACAGTGGCAGCACCACAGGGAGGGATGGTGAAGCAAATCACCCAATAACTGAATGTCCCCTTTCCTTCCAGTTGTCCCCACCAACATTGGTTCAGCCTGTGGTACCTCATCAGCAAAAAGCAAACCCCTGAACTTGCTGCAGCTGCCCAGAGTGTCCGTGAGGATGGATGGATGGATGGATGGATGGATGGATGGATGGATGGATGGATGGATGATGGATGGATGGATGGATGGATGGATGGATGGATGGATGGATGGATGGATGGATGATGGATGGATGGATGGATGATGGATGGATGGATGATGGATGGATGGATGGATGGATGGATGGATGGATGGATGGATGATGGATGGATGGATGATGGATGGATGGATGGATGGATGGATGGATGGATGGATGATGGATGGATGGATGATGGATGGATGGATGGAGGGATGGATGGATGATGGATGGATGGATGATGGATGGATGATGGATGGATGATGGATGGATGGATGGATGGATGGATGGATGGATGGATGGATGATGGATGGATGGATGGATGGATGGATGGATGGATGATGGATGGATGGATGGATGGATGGATGGATGGATGGATGGAGGGATGGATGGATGATGGATGGATGGATGATGGATGGATGATGGATGGATGATGGATGGATGGATGGATGGATGGATGGATGGATGGATGGATGATGGATGGATGGATGGATGGATGGATGGATGATGGATGGATGATGGATGGATGATGGATGGATGGATGGATGGATGGATGATGGATGGATGGATGGATGGATGATGGATGGATGATGGATGGATGGATGGATGGATGGATGGATGGATGATGGATGGATGATGGATGGATGGATGGATGATGGATGGATGGATGGATGGATGGATGGATGATGGATGGATGGATGGATGGATGGATGGATGGATGGATGGATGGATGGAACAGGCACACAGGTTGCAATGCTCATGTGCCCAAGCAGGGGCACCTGAAGCAAAGCCAAGGGACACTTGGGCAGCAGTTGTTGGTGAAGCCATTTGTAGCTCAGACCTCAGTGCCTGCCCAGCACTGGGCTGTGGAAAAATGCCTGGCAGAGCCCAGGGGAGGGTGGGTCTGCGTCCAAAGGAGCTTGGAGACACCAGTTCAGACTCCTGCTCTCTGACCAACCCATGCAACCTGAAATAAGTCACTCGGTGTCCCCGTGGGGGTGGAAATGACCCTGACATTGCACCCTCAGAGCCAGGGCTGGGGTGCAGCCTGGGGGAGAGCCCTGTCCTCCCCACCATGCTAACCCTGGGAAAGGTCTGGCTCACAGAGCCAGGGGCCCCTTCTCCACCCTTCCCCAGTCCCCAGTGGAACAATTTACCTTTCGGAGCAAGTCCAAGATATTAATTAAGATAAATCTACCTCAATTTTGAGATTCTCTTATCATGTAATTTATCAAAATTATGTTAATTATTTCTGTAGGGCAGCAAAATTATTACCTCTTCCGTGTCTGATTTGTATTAATATTCATAATTTAATAATTCAGCATCCAAGCCATCTGGTTTGGGGAGCCGTGCTCCTTCCCCTCCCTCTGCCAGAGCCAAAATGTTCCCCCCTCCCCACTCCAGCACCCATCCAGGCAGCCCCCACCGGCTCCCAACTAAAACTGCGCCACGGGCTCCTGTCGGCATCGGTGCTGGTGTCCCCGCGGTGTCACTGAGGCTGCCGTGGCAGGATGCTGATCCCCGGGGAGGAGGAGCAGCCCTTCCCCGGTGCCAGGCTGAGCCTCTGTCACCGGCACTGCCTCAGCCCGGCAGGTGAGCGCAGCTGAATTGACATTTTCCACACTTTGTGATTTTTACACTGTAATTTGACATAATTAATGCCTACATTACTGCTGATAATTTAGCTAGTTAATTAAACTCGGAGGAGATAATTAAGGAGAGGCTACTGCTTGGACTGCTAATTGTTTTTGTCATTATTTTAGGGGCCCGACAGCTGCCGGCTGAGTCATCCTCGCCATCAGCTGATGGCCACACGTGCCGGCGGCGCCGCGGGCAGCGGTGCCCGGTGCAGCGGCCGCGGAGGCGGCAGCTCGGCCGAGCGGGGCTGGCCGGGGGCCAGCGGAGCCGCGCAGGTGGCGAGCGGGGCCCGGCGCCGCTCCGGCCCGGGGTGGGGCTGGAAGAGAGACGCAAAGAGGGTTTGCAGAGGAAGAGTGGAGTGGTGGGCAGGAAATCAGCCCCGCAGTGTGCCGGGGAGGATGCTCGGGGCAGTGTCCGGGAGCGGCTCAGGGCGGTCGGCTCCTGCAGCAAAGGGGATCCCGGCGCGCTTTGGGCTCACCTGGAAGCAGAGATGCTGCCCCGCCCAGCCAGCTGGAGACCTGCAATTCCCTCAGCGGCAGTGCCAAGTGCTCGCCCTGGCACTGGGAAAGCCCATCTGCCTGCAGCCCGAGAGCAGCAGGGCAAGGAGGGCACAGGAGGGTCCCTCGTCCCCTGCGAGTGGCTTTCCCCTCAGCCCCAGCCCTGGGCTGTGCTGCTGCAGCGTGTGCCTTCTCCTTCTCAGGTGCTTTGGCTTCATCCTTAACTGGCAATATAACCAAGCACTCACTGAACAGAGTGGGCAAAAACCCAGCTGGTCCCTGAAGGGAAAAGCACGTCACCGAGCCAAAGCCCCTGCTTCCCACTGTGTTTCTCATCTCCTGGAGCCCTCTGCCAGCCTCATCCCACACCACCCATCCTGCACCATTCCCAACCAAAGCCCCAGCTCCCCATAGCACCTGACACGGGCACCAAGTTCAAAATGACTCGGTCAGTGCCTGTATCCCTTCTACACCTCCATCCTGCTCAGCCACAACCTAAACTGACATGGGAGCAGAGATCCCTCCTCACCCTGTGGCCAGCTGGGAGGTGCAGGAGCTCTGCACATCCCCACCATTCCCCCTTCTTCCCTGCAGCCTGGTGGGAGGAAGGCAGCATGAGCCACAACCATCACCTTGTTCCTGTTCCATCACAGCCAGAGAAGCTTTGTCCAGCCTTGCTGACACACAAAGCCCCCCAGCCTCCCCCTGCCCACTGGGCAGCAGCAGCCCATGGCCCCTGATGGCCAGCTTCCCTCCCCACCACGGGCAGCCCTGCCAGGCTGTTTGCTGCTGGAGATTTCTTTCCACCCTCTGCCTCCTGGCGAGCTCAGTGCTCCGAGCTTTGACATCTCAATCCAGAGATTAGGACAGAGACTGGTCACTGCCCAGCTCTGGCGAACGCCCTTCAAATAATTTGATTAATCATCTTAGCTTCACTCGGCGCAGTTGGCATCCTCCAGAATCAAAGCCTCTCCTGAAATGCTGTGCTGAAAAACCATAAAGCTGCTGTAAAGGTTCAACCAAGCATGGACCAAAGCAGAAGCCGGGACTCCAGAGGCTGTGCACTGGGTTGGCTAAATATTCCCTCTAAATATCTCTGCAGCTAGCAGTCAGAGACATATGAGATGTGTAACAAATTGCACAGGGGCTGCTTTTCCTTCTCTCGCTCTTAGGAGAAGATTTTTTTTTCCCCTCCTGCATTTCTATTTATCACAACGCAAAACAAAAACGTGCCAAAAGGGTTTTATATTTTCACTTGGAACAACGGTATTTGGACAGCCCCAAGGATAGCAATTGCAGCAATCATGAAAAAGTAATACTTTGCACTTCTGTGGTCTCTTTCATCCAAGCATCTCACAGCTCTTGGCAAATGTTGGCCGTGATCCCATGGAGGCCCATGCACATGGATCATCCAGTGCAGGAATTCATTCCACTGGGTTCAGCAAATCAGGACTGTGGGGCTCTGTGGGGCTCCTGAGCTGCTCACCTCACGCTCACCGAGTCAGCTGCTCCATCAGCACTCGCACTGCATCCTGAGTTATTTGTTGATATTTAAGTCTGAGCTCCTGGAGTCAGGGGATTGTGTTTCCATTTTGAAAACTCTCTAGTTTGTCATCTTGGTGCAATCCCTGCAACAGGAATCCTAAAATCCCAGAAAGCAAAAGAAAAATAAGACAAACCAAACATACTCCCTTTCCAGTGCGGTGCTTTTTTTTTTGCAGGCTCATCTCTCTTTGGAGTCGTGCTTCAGGATTTTTGTATTTATTTTCACCAGAAGACAGCAATTCCTGCACTCCAGTACTCATAAAAGAATAAACCCAGCTGATCTCAAACTGCTCAGGGAAAACTATGGTAGGGAGAGCGATTTGCCAAAATCTGCAGCACAGAAAAGAATAAACCTCACAGGTTCTGGTTCCCAGTGCCTACAACCACAGTCCAAATGCTCGAGGGTTTGGTTGGAGTTTCCACTGTCATTGTTTACTTGCATAAAATCAAAAAAGTTTTCTTTCTTGCTGTATCAAATGCCCCACCAGGGACAGGAGGCCAAGAGCTCCCACTGACATTATTCCTCCTTCTCCCACTCATGTTCCAGTGCCAAAGAGTGGCCAATGTTCAAGACAAAGCTCAAGCCACAGCCCTCTTGCAGGGCTCCTGAGGGTCATCCCCCCTCAAATGGAGACCTTGCATGTCACCCCTTAGGCCTTGGGTTGACACCTCCATGATGGACATGCTAATTGTCATTGCTAATGAGCCCCTCTGCCACAGCGCAGCAGTGGGAGACAATCAGGCATTGCTGTGAGAGTGGCTTCCTTTAAGCATGAAGAGGTGGCCCCTTTCTCTCTGCACCCCAGTGCTGGCCATATCAGGTCACCAGATCCCTCATAAGTGTCAGGATGTTTTTGCAAAGATCCCTGGAGAAGCCACTGCCACTGCATCACTGGGACAGCTCAGCTGGGATGTTCCAGGACATCATCCAGTGCTTCACTGGGCAACTTGAAAGTAATTATGGCCACCTGGGAAGTGTGGCCCCAGGTGACCAGCTACAATCTAGAGTCCTTCAGAGCTGTTTTCTGCTCCTGGGGACACTTCCAGAAAACCATCCAGCCTCTCTGTGTCCCAGTTCCTTCCCCTGCAAGGAGCTGCACCCGGAGAAGTGCTGCAGCCTGCAGTTCAAACCAGCAGAACTTCAAACCACCCTTCCACCTCTCACCTCTGTGCTATCTCCCAGTGAAATGAATCTCTCCCATCTGCCCAGTCCACTGTCTTTGTCCCAGCAGAGAGAACCTCAGCCCTGCCTCCCTGGCCCCCTTTCCAGACACATGTGTGCAATGGAAGAGTGCCCGTGGCACTGGAGGGGAGCGAGACGCGGAGGGAGAGCATTAGGTGGAATGAGAGATAGCAAAAGCACAGGCATATCAGACGTCTCCAGGCAAGATAACACGATAAATAATCAATCAATCCCTACAAAATCCTTAAGTGCTTGATGTATCCTCCTGCAAATTGAATCACTTCTTCTACCAGGAAGTTCTCTCTTGTAAATAAATGAGAGCAGAAATGGCCCATATTGAAAAATAATGTTGTTAAAACCACTGATTAAGTTTTACACAAGCATATGAGAGCAAACTAAAAGGTTTTAGCTTTTTAATTTAAGAAATGAGGAATATGATATAATTTCAATTTGTGATGAGATAAGATGTTCTCGATATTGTGGCTTCAATTGGATTATATCCTAATGTACTTTTATAAAGTGTCAGGCTAGCTGCAGATTAAGGTATGTGTGTAATATTCTTTATTAACAATTTAATGGACTTGCTTTCACTCTATCCATCTTAATCAGTGTTTCCAGTCCACCTGGGAGATCTAGTTAGTGCAGAACCTGAAACTCCAACCTGATGAAAGAGGGAACTCAGTGATCTGTCAGTGTCAAAAAACAAGAGGGAAGTACTGATAAAAGACTGCTGAGGATCATCTTTAACCTCCTGTCATCAGCCTCACTCCAAAAGCTCTCAACAACCGCTCTTGGAGTCACTCGAAGAGACATATGCCCTTCCTCAGATCTGCATCCTTCCCCTGCCAGAATAATAACGGGGCTTTTGGCAACAGGCAGAACTTCCCAGATCACAAAATGTAGTTGCCTGATCTCGAGGGATCTGCTCCTGTAATCCTGTTTTACAGTCAAACGCCAGCGCAAGAGCAGCCTGGTTGTGTGGACTCTCCAGCGCTCATCCATAGTCTCTGCTCTGGTGCTTAGGCACTTCCATCTCATTTCCCCATGAAATTTATTCATGACTAGTTTGTATCTGCATGTTTTGGTATCAACATTGGCCTTTAGCTTAACTAGCTCCTCTCCCTCTCTTGTGTTTATCTGCCTGTGCAATCACATCTCTCAGCCTTCCTTTCATTAGGCTAAATAAGCTGTGCTCCTTTAGTCTCTCATAAGGGGGCTTCTTGACACCTTCCCTACTCTGATGACCTGGCTCTGCACTTCTTCCAGTTTTTCCAGCCTGCACATAAGTGTGCAATCCTCCCATGCAAATGTTTCCCCATTCCTTGGAAATGCCTCCTCTCCAGACAGCTCCAAGACCCAAGGTGCTACCCCAGCCAGCTCCTGCTCTCCAAGCACCCACCTCTCCCACCCTCAGGCACCCCAGGAGGATTAAATCCCCCACCCCAACTGAGAGCTTTCATACTGCAGCTGTTTGGTGAGAAATTGCTATTTCACACACACACCAGCCCACCACAGGGTGACCGGGATGCTCGTGACGCGCTGCACGAGGTCTCACCGCTGGCTGGTCCCCAGCTCCCCCTCCCCACCACTCACACTGCCGTGTGCATGCACAAACAGGGACTCCATGCACAGAACTGGGAGCAGCAGTCTTGTAAATAATGGCCAGTCAGGGGAGGAAAGGAAAAAGTTTATACATCTCATCTCCTTTAATTCCCTTGCAATGCGATGATTCTGCAAGGGTGGGTCGGTCGTAGCTGCAGGTGCTCCCGGACGGGGGAGGAGCACAAAAATGAAGTTGTTTGCGGCTTTTGATTCCATCCCTGGAATTATTTACAGCTGCAGGCAATATTAAACTATGTAGAGCAAGTGTCCTCATTTACATGCTAATTCATTTATACCCTCTGGATTGATTTCTCCAATTCATTTTCAGCCCACTAACTCTTCTGATATGAATTATATTATCACCTCCAGAACAGCAGCAGGGAAATGTGACGAAGCCACCCCAGCTCTTCTGATCTCTAATTGCCCTCGCTGTTCGGAGCCGGCATGGCCAGCTGCAGCTCTGCCTCCTGGCTACCAGCACCCAGCTTCCTTCCATCTCCTGGAGAAAAACCAGCGGTGTGGCTCAGAGAGGGAATCATCCCACTGCCATCGCTCGTCTTATTCTGGGGAAGACCCAAGCAAGAGCAACTTGGGCTTGCTTTGGAAATCATTCCCTCTCTCTGCCCAGGAGGAGGAACCACCTCATTTCAGAGTCCATCTGTGTTCTGCGGAGGGAAGTCCTGGAGTAGTAAAGAAATTGAATTAATCCTCAATTTCCCAAGGGACTTTCTGAGGTTTCTCAGCTTTCCACAGCAGCCTCACACTGCACTGGACAGACAAGACAATTCCCAGTTTTCCCTGCCTTGGAATGAGATACTCACCAGTGGAAAGGACACAGTGCCCAGAGAATGGAGAAGGGCAGGCAAGTCTGTTCACAGGTAGAAGTAGCTGGAAGAAGTAGGGCTTTACTGCCACCACTGTCACTGACAAGGTTTAGGCTCCTTTTCCAGAAGGCACATCTAAATGTGCAGGTGCCTCTCTGGAACCCCTGGTGGAGGCCTGCCAAGGTAACAAGCAAAGACCCATCTCCTGCACTACACCTAAGCAAAAGGGTGAGTCTTAAGGACACCAGATGGGCTGGAGGGAGGGGAGAGAAGCCACCAGCAAATGAAGGTGGGCACATGCAATGGTGCAGATGCAGTGTGCCCCACACCCCATCTCCCTCAAAATAACTGTGAACTTGGGCAGGTTAATCCAGGTGCAAACCCAAGTGCAGCAGTGTGTGAGGCAGCATGAGGAATCCATCACCAGGAAAATGCTCAGCTGGACAAGCACCTGAATCTGGGCCACTGTGGTTCATCCTGGCCACACACTTCCCTCTCCCTCTGAGCACAAGAACCCAACTTGTGATAGACACCAACACTGTGGTCCATATAGACACATCCAAATTGGATAGACAGACATGGCATTCAGCATTTCAAAGCCTTCCAGAAGCCTTTGTACAGCCTGACTCATTCCTTCCTCATACCCAGCATCTTGTTTGTCAGAGGGTCTGGCTGGTCCAGGACTGATGGAAGTTAAATGGGATCACTTCCCATCCAAAAATATGAGCAAAATGAAAGCTGTAGGGAAATAAACAGGTTTTGTGGTTGGTGTTTTTGTTGGGTTGTTTTGTGGTATTTGTTTGTTTTGGGGTTTTTTTTTCTTTTTTTCTGGATGGCAGGGAAAGGACAGCTCTGTGCTCCTAATTTACATCATCTGAAACAATTAATTTGTGAAATCCGCAGTACCATTCCCCTTGACATCCAGTGTTTATTATGCTTCAGACCATTTCAAATGAGCACTTGAAAGGAGAGAGAGCCCCTCTGCCTCCTGATCACTGGAGGGAAGAACGTTGTCCTAAACAGAACAACACACTGTCCCTTCTTAATAGCACTTCAAAGCTCCTCGGACAGGAAAATTGATAATTGTGTCAAGTACAGTTTTTCTAAACTTCATCATTTAGCACTGAAAACTGGGCTATTGAATTCATATAGTTCTTTGATCAAGACCAGTTAATTAAGTTATTCCCTTGATATGACTCTTATCACTTTAGTGCCAGACCTACATCACACTTGTGCAATTTACATCCTGGCTTTGATATGCATCATTTAAGCTTCCCAGACCACAATCACTGGGTTTCTGTAGATTCCCTGCTACCTAGCCAGCTTCACCACTAGGATGGGCTGCAGGTCAGTTATTAATAGAGACACTGTGCACACCACAAGGCTCCTGGGTTTCTCTACTTTTGGTGACTCCTGTCCTTCCTGTTTCCTTCCCACCTGATGCTTCTTGACCCTTCATCTTCACAGCCATCCTCCATTCATCCTGTTTCTGACCAACCATCCAGGGGCCTCTTTCAGCAAATCCTCCTCCTCCTCCTCCACACTTCTGCTTTCCACAGGAGAGTGACAAGCTCCAATTTAGGTCTCCACAGTTTTTCTTGGGCTTATCCCCTTAAACCGGATTAGCTAACGTCTTAATGCCAGTGACACCAGTCACAGCTCACCATCTGATCCTGCCTTTCAGGATTTGCTGCATCTATGCACTTTCCATTGCTAAACCAGATCCTCTGATCTTTCCTTCCAAGCCCCCCAACTCCCATCACCCATCACCCTGCCACCGTGGCTTGCTCGTTTTACTCCTCATATCTAAGAGATGCCCAGATCTCCTCCTTTCTTCACCCAGCACCTCCAGGGTCTGTTCCAACCCACTGACAGCCTGTGCACTTACCCTGTTTTCACAGCTAGGACTATCTCTTCCAGACTGTTTGGTTCATTTTGAGACACAGACTTCCTGCAAACTCACAGCACCCTTTCCTTGGGCCTCCCTTTTCTTCTGTATCAGATACAAGATCTCAAGGCTTTCTTCCCCACCACCATCTACACACAAACCAGCCCACATGCTGATTCCTCTTGTGCCTTTTACACCTCCTTTACAGGCCCACGTCCTTTCCAAGCATTCCTTCATTCTCCACCCATCTTCATGCAAGGTGGAGATGCTGCTGCTGTAGCTCTCTCCGTGCAGCTGTGCTGAGCATCAGGAGCTCCTTTTCCTCCCACCTCCACCCCTTTGCCCTAGACCAGCTCTTAAACACCTTAGGGTCAAACCAAGTGTGTCATCAAGCTGTCTGTCCCGATGATCTCTATGTTCCTGAATTTTAGCTACTCTCCTGATCTCTGGGTGGAGGTAAGGGACTCTTTTTGGCTCAGTAAAAGAATTATTAGAGGGTGAGGACCAGCCTGTGTCTCCTGAAGAGGTTCTGCAGCTGGCAGCCAATTGTGACCATGAGAGGAGATGGTGTGATCTGCAGCTTTCCATCATGGTTCCTCCTTTCTGGGATGTGATGGAGGAACCACTGAGAGAAGTGTGAAGGAAACACAGGCAGTGCTGAGCCCTGGTGCTTGCCCTGCTCAGTCCCACCACAGCTCTGGGTGCTCCCCAGCATCCCCAGCATGGCCCAGTTTGGTTCCCAGCTCATGGCATGATGTAAAGAGCAGTCACATTCTCTGTATCGATCAGGCTGTCCCTCCACACACATGCTCCCTTTGTCTCCCCTAAAATAAAACCCCAACTGAGAAGAGTCACCAGCTGGAGTTTAATTTCAGACTCCAAGGCATATCTGGAGCCAATTTGCAATGCGCTTACTCCGAAAATCACCCTCCCCTGTGACGCTTGACAGCTCCAGACCACAGTCCTGCTCTCAGCTCCGAAGGAAAAATGTTTTAATTTGTCACAAACCAATTATAGCGTCTCATCTATCCCTGAATTACTCATCTTGGCTACAGTCTAGGACAAAGGGCCCCTCTGAGAGGAGATTAGACATGGATATTAACAAGAGAAAAAGTGTCCACTGTCTCACCTTGCTGGGGACGTGGCTTCCAACGAGACAGGAAAAGGAAACCCCTCCTGACTGACAGCCAGAGGGAGGGCTCCCATCCCACAGCAAATCCCTCGTTTCACGCGGAAGAATAGTCACGACAAACTCCGTATTCAAACAATATTCATGCATGGCAGATAACAGAGGCACGGCTGGCAGAGCTGCAGCATGAATATAAATAATCTCCGCTCCCCCGGCTGCTGCTGCAGATGCTTTGCCACTGTGCTGGAGCCTGGGTGAAGGAAGGGGCTGTCAGAGCAGGGCAGGGGTAGGGATGCTCCAACAGAGGCACTGCCTGCTCCATGTGCCACCCCTCTGATGAGGCCCCTTTCCCCTGAGCCCTGTGCTGGGTTGGAATGCTCTCCCATCCTGTCCTCTCCAGCCACCTCCTCCCGCTGTCAGGTGTGTTTGTGGCTCTCACAGGGCACACCAGCATCCCTGTGAGTTCTTGCTTTGGACCAGACTTCATTTTCTGGGCTCCAAGTTCTTCTGTGTCAATGTTCCTTCCTTCCCTCCCCAACCCTGCACTCTCTCCATATCAGTACTCCTTCTTTCTTTCCCTCATTATATCCATGCTGGTCTCAGGTATTACCCTTCAACCCAACAGCCATGACCAGGTGTTACCTTCCAAGCTGAGACACAGCCTTGAGGACACTTTTGGACTGTCCCATCTCCTGAGCAGCCCATGTTCCAATTCATCCAGCTGGAAACAAGAGGTGAGCACTCAAAGGCAGCACCCAAAGCTCTCAGGGCAAGAAGCACTTTGCACTTTGCAATGGTGACAAGTCCCAGCCACTTTGCTCAGCAGTGGGGACAAAAAGCTGTGGGCAGAATTGGCCTCAGTCAGCTGGAAAAGCTGGATGTGTTGCTGCTCTGTCTCAAAGAGACTCAAAGCATCAGAGGGCAGCCACAGCATCCCCATGCTCACTGCAGATCAGCTTCTTACTTGGATGAAGAGGGAGACGATGAAAGTCGATTTCCCTTTGTGCTCATGGCAAATAATTTGGAGAATTCCCCTTGTTTACTCAGAACTGTTAATGATGCGTCAGAAATTACCTCGGAGATTGTAATTAAAGAAAACAGCAGAAGAGAGAGAGAGAGACACACACACACACACACAGAGCCTAATCACAGCTTCATCTGCAAGTCTGGAAGTGACAGAGCCCACAGCACCCCAAACCTGCAGAAAGATCCCCAAGAGCCTCCGAAATGGCAGAGGCTCAGGGTGCAGCCCCCAGGCCCTGTGCAGCCCCCACACTCCTCCTCAGCTACAAAGAAAGCAGCAGCAGCAGCACTCCAGGTATCCAGGAGCTGGTGAGGCCACGAACCCGACTGGAGGCCATCAGGAAATGAGCAGGAAGCTCAGCCCCCTCAAAACCATTTTGGAAGTGGAGCAGCTGACCTAGAAGAGTAATTAAGGCCTCAGTCATCACCGAAATGCAGACACCCACATGCACACAGCAATGTATCTGTCAACCCCCTGCCAGCCTGACCTCGGGGCTCGGCGTCTGGTGGGGCTGGAGCAGAGCACAAACAGCCCTTTCTCATGGAGAAGGGAGAGGAATTTGATTCCCACTCGGTTATAGGAGGGTGCCTGGATTGCCTAATTACTCAGGAGTGACCACTGTGGAGAGGCAGTCGAGAGCTTCCCAACCCCTCCCTTGATGCTCAGTCCCAAGGCCAAATCCTCTTGCTTTGCCTTCTGGAGCACTTCCACGGGGTGAGCAAAGCTGCTTGTGCCAGGAGAGCAAACAGGGGTCAGGCAGGGGAATCAGCTCAGCTAAAAGCAGCCAGCTGGAGAAAAGCCATTCCTTTTCTCCACCTTAGCCAACAGCTTAGTTCTTCTAGGGCTCGTTTAAAGCATTGGATTAGGAGAATGGTGGAAGTGCAAATCCTATGAGTCCCAAATTCAAGGCAGAGGAAGGAGGAACCAGTTCTCATGGTCACCATCAGCATTAGTCAGGGTGTGCAGGAGCTGTGGGACAGGCTGTACAGAGCTTGGTTTTGGTACACCCTGGCCACAGCCAGACAGCATTCCATCCATACAGACAAGAGTCTGGACTCTGAGCAGGATGTGTTTGGATCACTGCTCCACTATTTACCCTCCTGTCTTTGGTGTAGAAATAACTGAGGTTAGTCTTGCAGTCAGCCTCACCAGCAGCATGGTGAGGCAGGCTGGGTTCTGCCTCCCCTCCCTCTCATTATTTTTCTACTTAGAGACCACTTAAACCTAACCCCACACAGCATTTCCAGGTGAACCTCATATCCCTTAGACCATGGCTACCATCTCAAACAGACTCCAGATGGGAGAAGGAGCAGTTTTTCCTTCAAAACCTGTTCTTGGAGCAGGTAGCTAGCAGGTGTACCCCTGTCTGGCAGCAGCCTGGCCTTCTCACAAAAGCAAACCCTACAGCAGGCCCAGCCACTGCCACCACAGGGCCCTGGGGGTGTTGTTTAAGCACTTTGTTATCACATTCCTGCAGAGGTCCATTTCCTGCCCGTTTTCAAGGTGGGTGAAGGCTGGAGAGGGAAGGATTGGATGAGTTTGGATGGTGCTGCCACCATCCTCCAAATCCATGCAGACTAAACTTCTTGAGGCTGGAGAATCAGAGCCTGAAAAGATGAAAGCCCAGCAATAATGACAGCCTGGGACAGCTCATCAGGAAAGGTATTTCTCTCCTTCAGCAGAGTTGGTTTCAGCTCCCTTCCTCTCAGCTGGCAGCCCACAAAGGCAGGTTTAGTTCTGGGGATTTGCCCAGGTCTGGAGGAAGAGCCCTCCTCCCTCCCCTCATGTTTACACACAGCCCCAGGGAAGAAAGAGCTCCCTGACAAGCAGACCAGGATGGCAAGGCACAGCATGCCAGCCCTGTGGTCAGCATGTCCCCACAGAGCAGTCTGTCTTCCCCCTGGGTGAGCACAGGCCCTCAGGGGCAGTGTGGAGGCAGAGCCTCCGTCAGCTTCCACCGGTGACACCGCGGTCCTGCCACCCGTGTCACCAATGCCACGGTCCAGCTGTGGCACAACAAGCTCTGCCTCTTCCTCTCCCACATCTGCTGGCCAGGCTGGGACCCCACAGGCTTTGGGATGTGTGTGATGCTAAAGCAGCAAGGGGGGAATTGCATTTACCTGAGAGCAGGGGTGAGTTTGACACCTAAACAAAGTGGGTGAAAAAGCCCTTGGTGCCACTGCTCCCTCAGGCCGTGCAGCCCTGCAGGCTGTGGGCAGGGATTGCTCCATCACAGGTACACCAAGCTCCAGAGAGGGACTATCAGTGCTCCCAGGACAGCCATAACCACAGTGTCCCCAAACCACACTGGGATGCTGAGATTTGCTGCTGTAATTCTTTATTGAGTGAAAGCATATGCAGGTTCGGGGTACCCCAGCACTTGCACATACACGGTCCCGCTGTGGGCTCCAGGAAGCCCCTCGGGCACTGGTCCCACCCCAGCACATCCCTGCCCGGAGAGTCCCAGTGCCACCTCGTGGGAAAGGGACGCAACGCCTCTGCTCTGCCGCACAGCAAAGCTCCTCCGGCAGAATCCCTGCTCCTGCTGGGAGCAGCACCCCGAGAAACCTCGAGGAGCTGGCGTGGAGGGAGGAGGTCCACACAGACCACAGGCACCATGAATTAATCGGATCTTTCCGCGGCTGTCTCCATCCCTGCTCTCCAGCTTAACTGGGAACAGAGGGTGCAGCCAGGGCAGGGTCTGGCTGCACTGAGGAAGAGTGGAAAGGCTCCCTGCAACAGCCCAGAACCAGCTCCTGAATTCCTGCTATCACCAGGGTGACCCACAACACCCCTTGAGGGCACTGGCTGTCCAGGGATGGAGCTGAGGAACTGAAATATTGGTCCCATGCAGAAAACTCAGGGGTGAGGCAAACCCATGAATTCCCTTGTGCTCCCAGTTAGCACCAGGTTATTAAAATAATAGTTCTGTTCATTTTCATCAGGACAGGCCACAGACAACGAAAACGCTGCTTCACTGAGCAGTCAGAGAAATAAGGAGGCTACAAATCTCCCCCACAGAGGGAATGAAGCAGTGAGCAGCCTCTCATGGCTTTGAGAAATCAGCCTACAGCAACTTCCAAAAGAGGTCTGGAAACAAATCACTATTGCTGAAACTGCTGTGGGTCGAGAACATCCCAAGATGATGCCTCCAGACATAGAGGATGTTCTGCTCTCTGCTCCCCCCAGACATGGAGCCTCCAGTTTGCATTGGTGTGGTAAGAGAGAAACCATCAATCCCTCTTGCCCTGTAGCATCTCCCTCTCTGCATCTCTGATCCTGGCCAAAGAGCCACAGCACAAGCAGAGAGGGAGGAAGGGAGGGACAACAGCCCTTCCACAGCCCAGAGCAGTGTCCTGGGTGCAGCCCTGGGACAGGTAGGGGACACCATGCAGGGCCATGCTCCTGCTTGCAGGACTGCACTGACCTGAGCTCTGCCCCCCTGAGCTCCAACAAGGCTGACCCAGCTCTGACCCAGAGGCAAAGAAGGAAAACAGTCTTAAAGTCCATGTGCTGGGAAAGGTATCCCTGGGCCCCATACCAGGGCCAGAGGGGATTCACACTGTCCCTTTGCTCAGCAAACCTGCAGTCTCCACATCAGGGAGCACAGGAGCCTCTCACAGTCCAGAGGCTCCAGGAAAGCAGCACTCAGGAAGGACCACACCTTTGATAGGCCTCTTGGGGCCTCTCACAGTCCTGCACAGCTCCAAGAAAGCAGCACTGAGGAAGGACCACACCTTTGATGGGTCTCTCTGGACCACTGGGAAAAGGAACATCAAGCTCCTGAGCTTTACTCTTGCTTTTTCTGCTTCCATATTTTGGACAAGCGGAACTTGTTCTTCTTCCTCTCTGGCTCCTGGCTCTCAAGAGATCCATCTGCAGGAGAGGGAGCAGACACAGAGCAGGTTGAGACCCACAGCCCCAGTAAGCCCCAGTGCTGCTCTGGAAGAGGAGAAAGGGCCCTTACCCAACCTCTGTATCATGTCTGCCAACATCTGGTCTTCTTCTTTCTCTCTGTAATGGAACAGCATGGCATTAGAAAACTTTGCTGTGCTCATGACAAGCTGGTAAATACCAAAGCCCATGCAAATACTGCTCTTATTCCCCAGTAAGAAATGACCAACCTTCACAGCATACCCTGAGAAAGGCTGCAGGAAAAAACCCAACAGTCAGAGTCTTAGACATCAGCAAATTCCATCTGGGTCCCTTGAAAGCAAAGGCCTGTGTGGGGATTTCCAGACTTTCTCCCAGCTGGCTGATGAATTATCCGAGTTCATGGAGTGGTGAGACACCAGCACACCCCAGGAGATGAATGAAGCTGAGACACAGTAGCCCGGGGTGCTACAGAGGAGCTCACTGTGCTCACTGCCACCAGGGACAAGCACACTGCTGTCACCACCTTGTCCTGGGCAGTACCAGAATCCACAAGCAGGAGCTGGTGCTCTGAGATCAAGAAATGGAGGCTGTTCTCAGCATCAGGAGGCACAAATCCAGCTACTTGACACAGCAGTTTTCCATTCAACTTGGGAAAGATCCAGTTCTTGGCTACAGCCGTTCTTCCACTTGCTGCAGCAGACGAGCACATTCCTGACTTCATGTTCCCAGATTCCTCCTGCATCTCCCATACTGCCCCCAGCCTCCCCATCTCCAGCCTCTCCCTCTCCTCCCCTGCATTCCACATCTCCACATCCCTGTTCTCACAGCAGCTTTAGCTTGAGAGAGAACAGGGCTGTGGTCCTGATCTCTTCCCAACAGCTGCCAAGGATGCAAAGACAGCAGCATTTAGGACAAGATGGCTGATGACAGCTGACCACCCACCTCTCAGGGAGCAGAAGTCTGAACTACAGCCACTCATCCACCCCTACAGCAGTGGAAATACAGTAGTGCTGGCTCATTTCCCACCATCTGAGCACCCTCACCTGAGCCTGTCCTCATCCAGGCAATCCACAATGTTATTCCGGTCATTGACCGTGTTCAGGTACGACTCCAGCAGCTCCTTCTCTTGCTCCTTCTCCCTGGCAGTCTTCAGTTCCTCTGCACAAGACAAGGGAAGCCATCTCACAGCTACAGGCAGTACCTCCCCTAAAATTAGCCCACAGGGCTGATTTTGCAATCCTCACACTCAGGGCATGTCCTACATGCCCTCTCAATGCAGAGGTGGGCTGGATGTCACAGGGAGCCTGCCCCTGCCAGGGGACACCCAGAGTGCACCTGCAATCCCTGCAGCACCATCAGATCTGCAGGACATCCCAGGGCTGGCACACAAAGGGGAGGCTCCTGGGGCCAGCAGGACTCCCAGTGTGGCCAGTTTTGTTTTGTTTGTTCTTACAAACCTGGTTTGTTCATGAGGCTTCGCAGCTTCATCTCAATATTCCACTGCTGCTCCTCCAGGTTCTGCTGCTTCATCCTGGAAGGAATGACACAAGTGATGAGTTACTGCCCCGCCATGCCCCAGGGTTGGATCCCTCTCCTGTCATTCTAAAGCCTCATCTCTGTGTTGCCCACCACCTGGGCAGGGGCTGGTGGCTCAGGGGAAATCTTCCTCCATCACATTTCTGAAGTTTCCCTCCTCACGAGCTCTTCACAGACCCTGGGTGCTCAAAGCCCACCAGCTAATACATCATGATGCTGGCAGCTCTCCCAGAGACACCCTCAACCCTTCTCATCCCCCCAACTGGCACACGAGTTTTTTGGGCTGTCACACTCCCTGTCCTTCATTGCTCACAGGAAGTGCACAAGCAGACAGGAGAATTTCTGTTGTACTCACTTGTACATCAGCTCTGATTCCTGTCTGAGCAGCAGCTGTTTCTCATGGATCAGTTTGAACCAATCCACCATAAGAGCATCCTCAGACTCATCTACAGAGGAGACAAAGGGCAAGAAGCTGCATCAGTTCAGCCTCCCTAGCTCAAACACACAATCTCTTGAGGGAGAGCCTAAGATGACTTATGTGAGCCCCAGGCAACCTCAAGTGAAAACAGGCAATCTTTGGAGCCCCTGGCTACAAGGGATGCAGCTCACTCCCTGTGGATTCAAGGAAGCTGCTTATGGATCCTCTGCTACAGGACTCCCAAAACTCTGATCCTCAGCCAAATTAACAGAAAAAAATATATTACAAAGCAGCAGAGAAGGTTCAAAATTCCCCAGGCTTTATCTTTGCATACCAGGTACCTCTGGCAACCTGGTGACTCACATGTGGCCTGAGCTCCTAAAAATGGAGCCAAGAGTGCCCAGGGGTAGGACATGAGCCCCAACCTCCCCAGCAGAGCAGAGCTGGCAGCAGAGCTCCCTCACCTCCCTCGCAGGCACGCAGCTGCTTCTCCAGATCCACTCCTTTCAGCTCCAGCTCGTCCAGCTGCTTCTCGATCTCACAAACCTTCTCCTGGATTTTCTCCTCAGGGAGGTAGTCTGGGTGCAGCTAGGGAAAAAAAAAAGTAGGATCAGACACAGCTCAGCAACCCTGAGACTGCCTGCTGAGGTCACAGCAGAGATGGGAAAGGGCACAAGGAGCCCAGCCACAGAGCCACAGCCTGGGAGGGCCAGGTCAGCAGAGGGCAGAGCTGGCTGCTCACAACAGAGCAGTGGCCACTGCAAGGCTGTGACACATCTGCAGTCAGTGGCAACTCCCCCCACACCTGTCAGTCTGCAGACATTCTCCCTCCTTCTGTGGGGAATGAATCTCTACCACAGTTTTGTTTGGCTCTGTCTCATTCCAGCTCTGATTGTCTCCCTGTATGAAGATAACCAGCAGCTTCTCCACCTGGTCTCTGCCCCAGAGCCTTTCACCCTTTCCCTGGGTATCCAAATAAACCCTCCCAATAAGACAAACTTAGATATATGTGGATAAGCACTCTAGAAGGATATTTAACCACCCCAGCCTGCTCCCCTTACACCTGGTTTCCAGCCATACCTTGGTTGGGGACACCACTTGAAGCTTCCCTTTGCTTTTTGGAACAGCGACTTTGACTAGAAGAGAGAAAAAAAAGTCACAACAACCTTTAAATAATTTTATGGTGTGGGACAGTGCCTATACCACCAGAGCACAACAGGTCCCAGCTACCCAAGAGAGGTCACAGATGATACACATGCACCCAGGTGCCTGAGCAAAGTAAGAGACATATCCTCACAGCCTGATTTACTCCTTGTGCCTTGTCACTCAGGTCACAGGTTGCTGCTTTCAACCCCAGGGTATAAACAGTCACCGAATTCAGGTGTAACTTTGGAACTTCCACCCAAGAATACTGACTTGCATGTTCATTCACTATCTTGTTAAAACCCAAAGATATTTGTTGTGGCAAAACCCATTCATTCCTTATTAAGGTTCCCGAGGACAGCACAGAAAGACAGAGTTACTGCCACAGCAAACACATACAAAAATGTCCCTAGTGCTCTTTCACAAAGGAGTATCAGTAAATACTGATGAAACAAAGATGGTCTAGGGGACCTCAGTGTAGCTCTCAGGAAACTAAGGTTCAATTCCTCCCACAAAACACTTCCTAGGTGAGAAGTCCCCTAGGCCCCACTACACAGCATTATTTAGGCTCTGGACACCTATTAAAATCAATCCTTAAGCAATGTGTATTTGTTCCACTGTGCCTCAGCTTCCTCTGCCCAACTGTGCTGCAAGGATAACTACAGAAGAGTGTGAGGTATTTGGATACCCGAGGGGCTGGGCTGGATAATTACCACAGAGAGAGAACAGAGGCGTGAGTGGATGATGTGATAAGGAAGGAAAACTCTGCTATCAAAAGAGCAGGGCTGTAACAAAGGCAGCAGCAATGCAGGCTCAGCACACACAAGCAGAAGGACAGGACAGACAGACTAGGAGAGCCTCCTGAGAGTCTCTGGAGATTGAGGAAGAGCTCAAGGACAGCTCTCCAGTGCCCAGCCCTTGCTCTGCTGTGCTTTCTAGAAGGAGTGCAAGGGGAGAAGATGCTGGATGTGGCTGTGTTGTTCCTGCACTGCTGGGCTCTGTCAGGGATCTCTTCCCTCTGGATGCTGCTGCCTGTGCACTGCCTGCAGCTCACACTTCTCCTAAAGATTCCTCCAGGAGGGACTTGTCCTGCCTCAAGCTGTCTGCCTAAACAACACTTCCCTCTCCCAGCTCAGTCCTGCATCTGGGCTCCTTCCAGGTGGCCTCTGCAGCACCTCCAACCACGGCAGAAAGCTGCACCCCTGATGGAGAGAAGGCCAGGGTCACTGCAGGGGAAGAGCCTGTAAAATGACACCCTGTGACCAGCTCAGGATCTGATATCCCCTGATACCCTCAGGTTGTGGCTTGACAGACACAGGAGGGGTTGGCTGCTTGCCAGCAGGCTGGAAGTAGGACAGTTGGCAGGAGAACCCTGGAGTCTCCTTTCTCAGCAAAAAACACCACCTACCACCAAAGAAAATGAATGATCTACAGAAATGCTCACCACCCACAGCTCCACACAACCCCAGGACTGAGGGCAGGAACAGCAGCTGGCTGTTCACAGCTCTCTCTGAGTGCTGAGGTAAAAATCTACACAGAGCAGCAGCAGCTCTGTCCCTAACCCACAGCCTGCCCAGTGACAGCAGCAGGAGCCAGCCTTTCAGCTGGGGAAAAGTGGGGGGAGACTGCCAGGAAAATTTCCCAATGGCCCTCCCCCATGGCAATCACTAACCTTTAGAAAGACAGATATAGAGCCAGCCTCCCTTATCTTAACAGCTCACTTCTTGGGAGAGACTAGTACTGAACCCTGGGGCTGAGTCTGAGGAAAGAGGGGGTGGGAAGTTTGGGAAAATGCTGGCAAAGGACAATGCTGGAACCAGCTGACAAAAAGTAAAGCATGAGGCCATTGAGCCATCAGGACCCATCCTGCTTGCTCCAAGACAAACATCAGGGGCAGGACTGAGCCCTGCTGTGTGAATTTCCTACTTCATACAGGTAAGACACACCAAGATGGGGTAAGGAAAGGGGAGATGAAGAAGCTGAGCAAACAGGACAGCAGCAAATATCAGGTTAGTTCCAGAAAATTTCCTCAGCATCATGGTGGGATATGTCAGAGAAAGGATAACTGGGCACTGGAGGAGAGGTGCACAGTAAAGCTGTGGCTGAACAAACAGGAGTAAGAAACTGGATTAAGAGTAGGGACAAACTGGACAGGACATCTTTGAAAATCAAAGAAACAGCAGCCTTGGCTCCTGCTTCTGTGGCTCCTGCCAGCTGGAGTCTCTGGATGACACTTCTCTGCATTCCTTTTATTTCCTAAAGCCTCTCAGCTGAAGAGGAACAGAGACATCAACTAGATCCCAGTTCCCCAAATTAGGAGATGGTCCTCTTCATAGCACTAAGTCTAAACAATGACAGGACAATGACCTTGAAAATTCCTATTTCAATTTCTTCCTTTCCCACTGAATTCTCTGGCCTTGCTGCTTCCTGCTAAGGCCAAGTTGGCTAATAAAAATCAATTACACAGGCTCTGCCCCCATGACAGCAGCCAGAGGGTTAGTCACAGAAAACTATGGGCCACATAACCCATGTTCCTGACAGTGCAGGGGAGAGAGTGGCTTTGGTAGGCAGAAGAGATCTTACATGTAGCAGTGCTTGTTTTCAACTGGTTGCCATCTTCCTCCTTCTTGGCAGACCCTCCAGGGTCTTTCCAGTCTTGCTTTGAATTCTGACAGCTCCTGATAAGATCTGAGCTGGGAATCAACAACTTCTTTGTGAATCCACCAGATGAAGCTGGATTAAGAAGCACAGACAGGTTTTAGGTAAGAAATTTCAACCCTTATCTCATAAAAATCCCTTTAATGCCCAATGTCTCTGGCAGTCACCACTACCAAACTCCATTTCTAGTCCTAGTCCTCCTCTCTTGATGATAATGAAGAGCATAAGCCCAAAGTAAACAGGGGAAAAAACACTCATTACAAGGCCAGAGTAAGAGGAGAATAAACATTTGGGAGGAGAATAAACAGCTGGGAACCATCACTAAGATTTCTCAACATTATACAATCATGCAAGAGAGAAAGTGGAATCTTGCTGGCTGTCTTGCAGAAGAAGGGAACCCTATGGATACTGAGTCCCTCTCCCTGGAAAGGATGGAAGGCCACCCCCCAAAGGCACAAAATAAAGGCAGCACATGGCTAAAGCAGATGCAGAAAGCAAAGATCCCTGAAAGCAAGGCACATTCTCCACCAACACACTCCTCACTTGAGCCTTGCAGTACCAATGCCTGGCCCCTTCCTGATCAGCAAAATGAAGGCAAAGCTTTTATCCTCCATACCAGAGTCCTGCTTTGCTGGTGGGACAACTAATGGGCTTGGCTTTGGCTCCTTGTGTGCTGGGCTCCCTGTTGCCACCTGGGAGTTATCAGTAGGTTTCTTAGAGCCATCTTGGTCCCTGCAAAGGAAAAAGACAAAGGTAGGAAAAATCCCTCATGGAGAATGGTCCACAGGCAAAGTTCTGGACATCCTGGTGTGGATCTCCACCTGGGATGGTCACATTTGTCATGGAAATCCACCAGCTGCCTGACACTCACTTGTTGGCCACAGGCTTCAAGCGAGATCTCCACCCTTCTGGGCTCTCAGACTTGTTGTCAGCAACATTTGTGCTTCCTGAAGAAAAGAACATAGCAAGGTAAATAAAAATACACAAGAACAAAAACATCCAATAAAAAGAAACAAGCCAGATTTGAGTCTCAGGAGAATTCTAGGAGATAAGGCATGCACTGGGGTAGGTACTGTGATGTTATTGCAGCAAACCAGCACCAGCTCAACAAGTTTAACATGGACACATTCAGATACAATAGGCAGTAGGTAATCTCAGTGGCATTTTGTCTTTCAGATGAAATGCTTTAAAACCTACACAGTTACAGAAATTCAGCCACAGAGTACATGGATAGGCACCTTCAACAGCAATACAACACAAACAGCTCAGATCTCAGAGACCAAAGGCTGGGGCAGGAAGAGGGAGAGACAAAAAGCCCCACAAAGTCACAGCAAACTGCAACAGACAGTTCTTCTGGCCCAAAAAATACCAGCCACCTGAAAGTGCCTGGGACACTGGGAACCCCCAGATATCATCCCCTGGCCTGCTGCAAAGTCACCATGATGGAAGCTTGGTACAAAACAGGGAAGGAGGCTGGGTGACCTGCAACTGCAATAAAAAACCATCCCAAAGCTCTGGCAAGGTCTCCCATCTGAGAAAACCTGATCCTTTGAAAGCCACCATGATCCCAGTGTTTGATGACAGCAAGTACAACTTCAAATACCTGGAGATCCTCAGAGTAGTAGAACTCACCATGCTAGAGGGAGCAGTTGCACAGGGATAGTGCACACAGGGAGGAATGTTGAGCCCTACAGCTCAGAAAACACAGACACAAAGGACAGGACACATGGACACATTTGCTGCACTGATCCAAGAGGAAGGCATAAAGTTGGAGTGCTGTGTCCAGCAGAACTGTGTGAATCATTCATCCTCACCTTTGGTGCCTTTTGACTCTGGCTTGTGCAAAGAGTCAACAGGTTTGCTGGCAGCCTGGCTCTTGGGCACAGGGTCTGTAATCTTGTCCTGCTTTGGTGCTGGGTACCCTGTTTTGCTGGACTGTGGTTTTGGAGCTGGACTCTGAGAACTGGTGGGAGAAAACTTGCCACTGCAAAAAAGAACAACTTAATGAGTCTTTTTGAAAGGATGGACCTTTTTTTTTCCTCTGTTCCAATGATTTGTATGTGTCCCTCTACATGCCTTTAAAACTGAGCCACAAGAGCAGTCAGGACAAAGCAAAGAAAGATGCAGGGGCTTCTCAAATTATCCCAAGGAAAATCTTGGCAGTAAAAAGGGAAAGAGAAATAGTGCTTACCTGCCAGGTGCTGAGGAGCCAGTGGCACTGAGTCCTCCTGGCCTGCTTGGAGAAGTGCCTGATGCAGACAGGGCCTGTATAATATGGTTACGTGCCTGATCCTTCCCAGCATTCACTCGACTGACCTCAGCAGGGGTTCTGGCAGGGGCACTTTTATCAGGGCCATGAGGAGACTGGACTTGTTTTTGAGTCTCAGAAGATTTATTGCTGGAGGACTCAAAAGAGCGAAAAAAGTTTTCTCGGGCTTGCTGTGTCTTTGTTGTGGAGGATGTCCAAGGAGGCTTTGATGGGGTGCCTTCGTGGGGATCTGTTTTATTCCCCAACGAGACACCTTTGCAGTCATCTGATTTATTTACAGCTGAGGAGGACCATGGAGTATTTACACTTTTGAAGCCAGAGCTTCCAGAAGATGAAACAGATGGCTTGGTTGAATTAGTGAGGCCCTCCTGGCTGGGTTTCTTCAACACCTGCTCCGGTTTCTTGGGTTCTGCTGCTTTCTGGAACACCCTGGCAGCAGCAGGGGCTGGGGTACTGTCAGGCTTTTTCCCAGTACTGTGGAGACCAGAGATCTGGACACTGTCTGGCTGCTGGTGGCTGGTACAGATGAATGTTCCGGGCTCAGGCCCAGCTTTGTAGCTTCCAGGAAGAAGCAAGTTCCAACACTGCCTACACCTGTGGATACAAAAGTCTCAGGAAACATCCTCCAGAGTGCTGGGAGACACACAGCTGGGAGTGCAGGCACGACTCCACCATCCACAGAGGGTGAAGGTACCACACTGGCAGTGAGCAGACCCTGTGTGCACACTCCTCAGGCACCAGAACTAGGGCTGTTGATGGCACAGCCTGAGGCAGGAGAGGTGTAGATGAAAACAGACCTGTAGAGACAGCTTCCCTTACACACAGGTCAAGAGCAAGCCCAGATTGCCTCCACTCTGAATGAAATGTGCCACACCACTCTCTCCAGTCCCAAAGAAGCAGGCTGGCCCTCTGTGACCCCCAGGGCTGTGCCCCTGCCTTGAAGAGCTGCTGTACCTGAAGCAGTTCCTGTGGTAGAGCTTCCCATCGACCAAGTAGCGCTGCACCAGGTGCACGTGTTTGCCACAGACCCCACAGCTGCTGCTGGGGACATTCCCACTCTCTGCCAGGACCCTCTTCTGTGGGGAGAAGCAGAGGCTGAGCAGACAAGACCATGGCCCTGGACACAGCTACAAATCTCCCAAGAAGGCGAGTGTTTGGAATGCACAGCCAGGACAGAGGAGTGACATCCAGGAAATGCCCTCTGTCTCTAATGCCTTTGTCACAGAAGTGACACAGCCCTTGGAAGGACAGAGCATGGGGAATATGTTCCCTCAAAACAAGAGGACCAGGGTGCCCTGTCTGCCTATAGGCAAAGGTCTCTGATTTAAATTAGCTGGGAAAGGGCTTCTACCTTGTTTTCATCCCTACCCTGCTTTGAAACTGTATCCAATAATTGGATCAATGTTTTCTAGCAAAAATAACACTACATCCTGTAAAAATCTCCATCCCAAATATCTAGGAACAGCATATCCATGTCCTAAGACACCCACATCCTGTTCACCATGTATCCAGGCTGGCTGATGGTTTTCCAGTGACTCCCACCTCAATCTATGACAGGATCAGACCTCTGGATTAAATCACTCATAGAGAACAGAAAATTTAGGGACTAAATCCTTACCAGCAGGAGCCTTGAACCAGCCCAGTACTCTCCATTTCACTGGACATATTTAAGGTATAAAGAACACCCAAAGCCACATTTCTTACTGTGGTAACTGGGGAGGTTTCCTTTGGCTTAGCTCTGGCTGGTGGGTGGGCAGCAGGCAGTTTTGGTGGCACTGGCTTAGGAGGCTCTGGAGCAGATTTCTTCCCAGGATGCTGCTCTGGAGATTCAGAGGGAGGACGCTTGATGCCAGCCATGCCTCCAACTGGAAGAATGGAAGAAGGGAATATTTTTAAGGAAACACAAGGAAAACTCACAGGTTTAGCAGTAATTTACAAAGTAAGAATATCCAGAGGTGCCTGATGGGTAACATGAAAAGCACACAAGGAGACACAGACTTCCTTCATGAGCAGTTCTGTACTGGACTGAGGGGCGAGAGGCAACAAGTGAATTGTAACAACATTCTGAAACTGCTGATTTTTCTCTTCTCAGGGAATTTCATGAAGAGAAATGCAAAAGTGAAGAAATGCAATCAGGGAATTTCATGAAGAGAAATGCAAAAGTGAAGAAATGCAAATCACCATTCATTGATGGTGAGAACAAGACCTTGGATTTTCAATTCCCATGGTTTGGCTGGAACTGATCCCAACTGAAACAGGCCCTGCTGGAATATGCAGAGGTGTCATGGCTAAGGAGCTGAAGGGTTTGCAAACAGAGGGTTTGCTTCATTCAAGTTGTGCTCCAGACTTCCTATACAGCCTGAATGCTCACTGCTGCAAGTGTCCACCCCACATCCCAGCTGGGACTCCCACAGAGCAAACAGCCTTGTTGAACGTGGAAATGACCACTAAAAATGGGTAATTCTGCAAAGACTTGGAGGTGCCATAGAGGTGCTGATGTGGAAACCAAGAGCTGTCACAAGCAGCCTGAAAATGCCCAATTGCCTTTTCTTTGCAGATGAAATAGAACCGCTGAAAATTCACTACAAGTGGAGAAAAGAGATTCTCCAACACACTTCAGTCAAGCAGGGAATGGTGCCCTGTGCCCTAGGAAGTGCAGGGAAACTTCCCTGGGAAATAAGGCTTTGTGCAAAGTTTTTACAGACACAAACCCCAAGTGCCTCACAGGGATGTTATTCTTACACCACTTCCTATTCTGAACGAGATGTCTCTGTGTTCCTTGTGGGATATTTGAGTCACAGCTTCACTTTCCAAGTGACACTTAAATGGCCACTCATCTGAAAAGAGATTATACCCTGCTCAGTAAACACAGAAAGGGCAGGGAGCAGGGAGAGAGCCCAGTTCCCAGCAGTCTGCCCTCAAGAAAGCCAACTCTCCAAATAAACACCCAGGACTCCACTGCAGGGAGCAGGGGACAGCTGACCCAGCACACAGCTCAGGCTCACACTGCCCCTCACTTCCCACTTGTGCCACTTTCTGAATTCCCAAAGCCCAGCACAAAGATGGGTGGCTTCAACTCTGCTCATCCACAAAAGCATGACCTGACTAAAACCTTGCCTGCTCTCCCTCTCTGCCCTCCTGTGCCCTGCTTGTTTCATGGTCCTGCTGGAACCCATTGAAGGGCACGACTGTGAGTCCAGGGCTCTGCTCGGTGTCAAAGGGCACATTCCAGGCTGGGCTCATTTTCAGACATTCACATTCACCCCAGCAACAGGAATGCAACCAAAGTGTTTTGAGGGACACTGTGGGAGTATAAAAATGTGCTGTGCTTGGTAGACAAGATGCAGGGGGGAGGGGGCAAAGACCCCAGCCTGACCCAGATTCTCACCACTTGGCATAAACATGATGGGATTTGTTTGATTTCAATCAGAACAGTTTTAAAATAAGAAATAAAAAGTGAAGAGGGGGAGGGAAGAAGTTGTGGAGGGAGAGAAAAAGCATGCTTAAATGTGTAAAGAGGTGGAGAAGTAGGAAGAGTTTAAACATTGAAGGCAGCTCTGAGTGAATTGTGCTTTCTTTCCAGAATGTAGGACATTTTCAATACATATCTCTCCATTTACATTCACCTTAACCAGTTAAGTCATTCATGTCCCACTTTAGAAAGTTTCCTCTGGAGGAACCTGTAAAATTGGTTCATCATATTACTTCATTTTGTGTGAGCTTAAAGCCAAATATAAACCAAGACTACAATAATGCTCCTGTGAGCCCAGCTAAACTCTCCAGTACATGAATATAACGGCTTGGCAGCTCTGTTTTATGTTTGACAGAGTTTCTATCACTATTATGTCAGTTAGGGTGATAATTTTCTTCTCCTTCCTTCCCTCAGTGCTGCTGTGCTGTACAAGCCCCAGCACTGATGCTGTCACATTGGCACAGCCTCACAGACAAGCTCAGCCTTGTTCTACTCCCTGTTCTCACCAGCCCTCAGGAGTGGCAAAGACTGCAACAGGGGTGGAGGTGCTCAAGAATGGAAAGCTGAGGTGGGGGTCATGGAGAGGAACCTTCAGTGCTCTTCTCTTGCTGGACCATAAAAAATTTCAGAATGTCTTTTAAATTTTAAGGCAGTAGTTTCAAAGACAAGACATGGCCCTGTACCCTTCCAAAAGCACTGGTGCAAATGTAGGCTGGTGTGCAAAGAGTTCAGACCCCCCAGTGAAACAGTTCTGGTACCAAAAAAGCCTCTGTGCAGTTTATTTTGCTTTTCACAAGCTTGTCAGGAGGCAAGGGAAAGCATGAAATGAAGCCCTGATCCTTCCCAGCCCTCCAGGGAATATGGTACTTACTAGGAGACCGTCCATGGAAGTAGTTATAATACTGGGAAACGTAGGTGAGGATGCTCAGCCTGTCTGGTACCTTCAGAGCAACCATATCCTCTGCATCCAGCAAGGCTGGGATCCCCAGCTCCTCCTCTGCCACCCGAAATGCCTGGAGAAGGGAAAAAAAAATAAAAATAAAAATGGAGGGGTCTTATCCATGCCAGGCAGCAGAGCTGCTCCTCATCAGAAGTAAGAAAGTGCACTGCAAACAGCCCCACTCAAATAAAAATAACTCTGTTGGGGAACAGCTGCACCAGTTTAACTCCTGCATCATAGGAACCAACGGAGTCATGGCTTCCAGCCACTGCCTTGAGAAATCCAGGCAAGGAGCCAAAAATCTGGCCTGGCAAGCTGGCCATAGCTCAGTGCACAGTAACTCACCTGGGCTTGCCTTGCTCCTCCTGCAGCCTGCCTGTGTGTGTGAGTGCACAGCTGCAGAGAGGCAGCCTGGCAGAAGGGGATGTGTCAGTCCAGGCTGGCAGAGCTGTTTCCAGGCTCCCAGCCCAACCTGGAGCTCTCCCCAATTAACGGTGGGCTGGTAGGTGCTTGCAGGCAGCTTTCATCTCTGAGTGCTGTGCTAAAGCTTCCTGCCTCCTACTGCCTGCTCTTCTCCATCTGAAAATTGGGCTGCAGGAGGGACCCTGCACTCCCAGAGCAGAAAGGGGGAAAAGAGGTGTAATGCAGAAAAATTCCTGATACATAGCTCCCTTCCAGTTTAACTGCTTCCATGCTGCCTAACATGTATTTGGGGTAAATATTCCTCTTTCTGGTGTCCTCTGCTTTGAAACTGCAGGTAAAGGAGGCAAAAGCTATTTTCTCTTGCCTCTGAAAAAAGCCTTTAGTAGAATAGAAAAAAAACTGCAACAACCAACTTCACCCTTGCCCAGCTCAGCTTAGGGCTTTTACTAAGGACCTTCTCCAGCCTTGTTCCTTCCCAACTTAAGGGAAAAAAATCCTTTTTCTCCCCCTTTGGAGCATCCCTGTTGAAATGCCAACACAGCAAAGGAAAACAGCACTTGCAGGACCAGAGGCACAAGGAAGGCTAGTGCTAAAATCCACAGTGAAAGGGTTAAAAAAACCCCTTGAATATATTAAACCCCTCCGCATTTGACCTCTGGCACGGACACACACAGTGTTGGTGTACAAGCCAACCATTTCTGCTTAGAAGAAACAAACAGCCACTATTTTTCAGCAAGATAATTACCATTTTTTTCCATTGGGTATCCCAGTAAAAATGTAACAGAGCTGACATTAAAAATGCTTTCAGCCAGTCACCACCGGCTGTGTCACCCCAGCTGCCAGCCCAGCCTGGCACTTTCCTGCCTTGCAAAGTGGTACTTAATGCATTTTTTGGAGTGCTCCCCACTGCACTGGCTGCACAACTGGTCTGACCAGTCGAGTTTTCTTGCTGGACATTCCTGGTGTGAGGTTTAGTGGGAACAGAGGTCATGCCACTTCCTGCCACGCCGTGCCACGGGTGACAGCGGGCACTGCCTGGACCACAGAGAGGAGGATGCTCTGGGCACCCACCTGCTTTGGCCAGAGCCAGGTGGGCAATGCAGAGAGCACCGTGGTGTCCCCCTGTGCCTGCAGCATCCTCGTGCTCCTGGGAGCTGCTCTTGCCAGGAGACCCAACAGGATCAGCAGCTGACAGGACCCTGTCACCTCCTCCTCTGCCTGCCTGCCCTTTAAAGGACCCACATGTTGTTTTTGCATCATGGTTTTCATCAGTGCAGCTCCAAGTGCTTTCCAGGGGAAGAAAGTGCCACTGCTGCCATGTCCATGCAAAATGGGAAAGTGATATGCTTGAGGCCACCTGAGCTGGCCTGGCACAGGTTCCCTCTGGCACACCACACCACCATCCACCAGCACTGACTCCAGGGCCTCTAGAAACTTTCCTCCTCTTCATATGTTTTTGAAATCTCTAGCAAAAAATGCCAACTGAAATTTTTCTAGGGTTTGGGGTTGGTCTTGTGGCACATGAGAAGTGACACATTCTTCTTTGAAAGATGACCTTATAAGGCAAATTGCAGCTCAAACAAGGCTTTTTTACATGCACAATACAGCCCTTGAACAGAAACCTCTGACGAGTAAGGCATCAAGGAGGGTCTGGACAATAGCAGAGAAATAATTCTAGGAGAAATCAGACCCACTTGTATCCCAAGGACAGCCAGAGCAAGGAAGTGTGGGAGTTGGGATGGAGAGCAGCCCAAGGGGGAGGCCAGCCCAGAAGCACAGAGGGGTGGAGGGGCAATCCCACAGACAGCACAGCCAAGGCAGCAGGACACCAGCAGGGAAAGGACAACACAGACAAGTCATCCCACAGCAGGTGGAGTGAGGAAGAGAGAGCAAAACAAAGGACATAAAAGAAACTCAGAAAGGGGGAGGAGGGGACACACAGACTGCAACAAAGGAGGGGAGCAACTCTTTATGAGAAGCACAAAGAAGCTTTTCATTAATAAAAGCAGCAGAGGCAGCTCGCAGAGCTCATTTTCCAGACACAAGCAGACACCAGCAGCCCAGCTGGACAAGGAGCAACACTCAGGGATCCTCAGCACTCAGCCAAGATACGCTTCCATGGAGAAGAGGCCCCAACTCCTGCCAAACACCAAACCTGAAGGGCAAAATGCAGGGTCTGAATCTCCCCTTGAGGAGAGGAACACACGGGGCTGAGCCCCAGAGTGTCACTAACTCCTCACAGGCTGCAGCTCCACCTGGGACAGAGGGTCTGTGATGGGAGCTGTGGACATGCCAGGGATGAAGGGCAGCAGAAGCTAAGGAGCTATGAGGGGACAGGTTGAGCTCTTCCAGAGGCAAGAAGCACCTCAGCCAGCTCACTGCCTGAGAGTGTGTCACTCCCCCAGCCCAGACAAGGGTAAGCTGCCATGGCTCATTCATACCCCAAGCTCCTGTCAAGCAGCCATGAAACTGCGTGGAGCAATGCCAGGGGAAGAGAAGTGTTATAATTCACTGCCTCTCCTTTTGAAAAGGAGAGAGGGAGAGGAAAATCCTTCCTTGGATCACTAAGACCATGCAAGAATCTAGTGCAGGAGGGGGTTGGCCTGCCCAACTTCTATTTTCTTTAGGGAAAGAACATGAGAAACTCCAATACCAGGCTGGAGTGAAGTGTCCAGGCAGCATCCAGACAGGTGTTAGGATGTATCTACCTTGATCCTCTGCAGCAGGAAGGAACAGAAGTGGGAGGACACTCCCTGTGCTTCCCCTCACACCAGTTTTTTCCCAGCTCCTGCTCCACCCGTCAGGAGCATCACATACTCAACACGTCCATGTTTTGAGCTCTAGCAGCTCTGTCTGAGCTCCTGCTGCCACAGGACACACTGGGAACAGGCATCACTGTGTGGCCAGCTAAGAAGAGTGAACAGCCTGAAGGTGCTTGCAGCAGCCAGCCAGGCTGGACATTGCTGTTCAGAGGAGAAGGCTGGAAGGTGCAGAAGAAGGCAAAGGATTGGAACACAGCACAATGGGCACACTGTGTCTGCAGGGTTTCATGCTAAATCCCATGAGCAAAGTGCCAGGTCACAGACTAGACCAAAAGTAAACATTAAAGCCACTTACCAACTTGTTGTTCTCGTACACATTTTCTTTTCTGAGGGAGTCGAAGTTTCTGAAATACAAAAAGAGGAAAAATCTCAGGTTGGTGATGTAGCGTGAGCTGCTCTCCTTCCAGCTCTGGCTCAGGGGACAGAGCACCCCATCCACCCCTGGGAGGGCAGAGAGGGCAGCATGGCAGATCCCACCTGAGAGTCTCAGACCTGCTGTACCCAGGACAGGGACGTGCAGCAGGCACAGCATCTGTCCACAGACAGCACAAGACAATTTTGGCACATCTGCCTTTGCAGGGCTGACTCCCACAGCTGCCTGTGGACAGGACATGTTGGTGCAAAAACATCCCAGGCACACTGAGGGGCTCTGCTGAGACAGCAAGGAGCAACCTCTAATTCATGGGGTGGTTTCTTGTCCCCCAGAAAAGCCTTGCTTCTCTCCCACCTCAAAGAGACACACCAATACCTGCTGGCCAGGTATGAACACTCTCCCTGAAAGTACTTTCCATGTTCTTCTCCTGCCTTGAAAGTTGTCTCCACACAGAGAGAGCTCAGCTCCAAGGAGGTCTCTCATGGATCCCTCACACACTGCACATATCACATGCTTTTCCAACACACCCACATGCTCTGATCTCAGAAGCTCCTGGGTCCAGCAGCACATGAGTTCTGGCTTCAAATCTTCTTTTTTCCTCTGGCAGAACTCCACAAAACCAGCACCAGGGATCTGCCTGGGAAAACCTCTGCCCACACCATACTGCATCTGATAACACCAAAGTTGCCAGTAGAAATTTTAGTCTGCTTTCCCTAGGGCTGTAACTTTTGATTTGTGCTCATAATCAGTAACTGAAAAGGAAGTGACAATTACTGTTCACAAATCCAAGCCAAAGTCAACAACTCCTTTCTGCTGTCTCCAGACATCACTTCCCTCTTCACCTCTCCCCAGATTTGCATTCCCTCTCCCTGGTCCAACCCAGATACCACATTCCCTGCACTGTGCTGTGAACTGAGAACCTGGGTTGTGCTGGGACAGGGATAAAGCACAGGGCAGAGTTTGTGCTGCTGCAGGCAGAGCCCTCTGGACGTGCTCCCTCAGTCCCTTGCTTAGGAAACAGCACCATCAGCTTTGTTTTAAACTGACTGCCACTTGCTAAACAGGGAATACAAAACTGGCTGCTGGCTGGCAGCCCTGCTCTCCAACACTGCTTCCTCCTGCCCAGGCAAGTTGGCAGGGTCAGTTCCTTTCTGATAACCCCGTTTCACCTTCCAATCCTTGTGTCTGCTGGCACAGAGCTGAGCGAGAGGCTGACACCTGAGAGGGAATTCACAATGATAAACAGAAAACAGCACCAGCTCTGCACTCCTTGTATGTAGCACCTTTATCCCCGGTGTGGACTCACATTCTCAGCCCATCCCTCTCCTCTGGGATGAGCCAGGGTAACTCTGAGAGCCAGGGCAAAGCTGGCTCACAGCACCCTATTCATGAGAGAAACACATGATCTGTATCGCAGCAGGGGAACTTTTTCCACTGCTTGGAACAGCAAGGAGCAAGCCAGGTCCTTTATCTACTCAGCACAGAAAGTGGAGCATTACATCATAAATAAGAGAGGAACCTTAAACAGGCTCACTCATCATGCCACAGCCTCTGCCTCCTCTCTGCTTCCCACATCTGGTATTGCTACGTGGGATAAGGAGAGGAGGAATGACAGATAAGACCCTGAGGTGGTTAAACTCCCCCAAGGAGCACGTAAAGACAAGGCACATCCCACCTCTGAACCACAGAGTCCTTCCTGTGCAAAATCAAAGGGAATTGCAGAGGTTTTTCTTCAAGCAGTGCTCCTGCCCAAAGATTTCCCTTCCCTGAGACAATGGATTAAAAAGAGCAACAAAAATAATCATGCGCCAAAAAAGTCTCAGTGAAACAATAGATACAAGCATCCTTGGGTTAAGTCAGGCCAGAAAACTGGCTTTTTTTAAGACCCAGCTGAAGGAGGTGATATCAGAACTTTGCCTCACTCCCAGCTCTGCTCCCAAGCAATCTCTGTAGCATGGAAATGCAGCAAAACACTGCAAGAACAAAGAGGAGCTCCAGCTTCCTTGGTCATTCTGACATGTAAGACATTGGAATTACTATTTATTGTCAGTCAGTGGCCTTAGCCACACTCAACACTGTTTGCTGTGGTGGTGTGTGCACACCCTGGCATGCAGCAGAGACCTAAAAACCCCAATCTTTTGATGGTGAATGTCTCAAATCCCCTTCTAGTCCTCCAAAGAAAGTGCAAACAACCAGGTTATTTGGTCATTTCAAGAGTCCCCTGACCTCTCAGCATCATTCTTTCCCTGGCTAGTCAGGTGAACTGATTACATCTAATATTTCTTTTGGAAATTGATCTTGCTGGTGCATCTCATATCTTGGAATATCAAAGCTCTCTGGACCAATGTAATCCTAAGACAGCAAAGGTAATACAAACACAGAAGTAGGAGTTCTCCACTGAGAAAACACAGGCAACTGAATTAATTGGAAAATGTGAAAAATATAAATGTGACCCAAGAGAGGCCTCCAGTGCTGGAAACAAATCAGAGTGGAGTTCACAAGCACAGGAATAGTTTTATTCCTGTTTTAAAACAGGAGAAGCTTTTAGCTCTGAAAAAACCCCTTCCCTTAGCAAATAAGTGGGTGAGCATTTCTCATGCCCACAAATCTCTGTGAGCACCCCCTGCTCCAGCTGCACAGACCCAGCACTCACAAACATGCCACAGTCCTCTGCAAACACATGTGCTTCCACAGGAGGAATCTCTGCTGCTGCAAGCACCAACTTGATTGGAAACTTGACCTTGGAGCAGACTGAGCAAAAAAAAAATACCAGAGACTCAATGGCACCAAAAAAGTTTCTGCTTTTTGGCACTTTTGTGCTACTTTCTCTACAGACAATAAGATGTGCAGTCAGAAGGATCACTGTAAGAGTGAAGCAGCCTTTGCCAGCCCAAAGCCTTGGACAGGGGGTTCCAATCCAGCGTGCTCTGCTGGGAGCCTTTCAGCTGTGCTCTTTCTGGAGATGCAAAGCCAGGGAGGTGGGACAAGGCTGGGAATTCCAGGAGGGAGATGTCCCCTATGTGCTCATCCTCCTCTCAGGAATGCCTGCTCCACACTGCCATGCTCTGGCTGGCAAGTGACAGAATGCTGCTGAAATGAACCCGAGCTATTCTCCCCTGTCACACAAACCACAAAGCCACCAAGCCAAGCAGGCAGCTCTGCTTCACCCCAGCCTTCTGCTGACAGCCCATCCCCAGCAGGGCCAGCGTGACCTCACCCTGCCCTGCTCAGCTGACACTGACCTGGAAATGCTGCTGGAGGAAACAGCACTGCTGCTGCTCAGCTGCCAAGGGGGATTTCACCACCAGCCCATTCCCAGAACACCAGCTCGCAGTCTGGGAAAGAGCAAGATCCTGGATGAAGAGAAGGATCTTAATCAAAACCTTTCCTTGACATCTGGCATTAATATCTGAGTGAGCGTGCACAGCTCCCCTGCCTCTTCTAACTCATTTATCAGGACAAGGCCACTAAAATCCTGGCTGAGGCTTGCACAACCTTCACCACCACATGTGGCAGCTGCTGACCTCAGCCTCCTACCATGCTGCCATGAGGCTTCATGTTCCTCTGACAAGAGATGTTCCCAGGCTCTACAATCACCCCAGAAAAAGGGCTGGAGCCTGCCTGAAACAGCGTGTGTGCCCAGCTGGGACTGACTCTGAAGCACTCTTTATCCGGGACAAAAAAGAAGTGGATTTACATGGTAATTCAGCATGGATCTTCACCCCTCCAAGCATCCCTGCATGAGTGGGAAGTGAGTGGGAAATGCATTTCTAATTTTACACACCCTGCCCTGTTCACTGGTAACACACAAGCCAACACTGGCTAAGTTTGAGAGAAGTTATCATATTTTCCATATGTTTTCCAGCAAGAAAACAGGAAGGAAGGAGAGACCCACACCAGCCTGTCCTCTGAGCCACATACCTCACAAGACAAGCCCATGTTTATATCCATGTTTTGAGCTGGAAGTTTTCCTGGTAATTTTTCAGGCTCCTGCAGGAGAAATCCCCTGCACTCAGCCCAAGAATGCAATTTGTGTAAACCAAGACAGAAAACCCACTGTTGCAAAACTGATGTTGTGACTGAATCACTCTGCAAGTGATCTATTCAGCAGAGCTGCTGCAAACACATCAAACATCCCTTTCTAGTTTTACTTTCAGTCTGGTGTTTTTAATCTTTAACTAGGATCCTTGGTAGAAGCAAGGACAGGAGCCCAGGGTGGACCCCTGGGAAGCAGAAGTGACAGTCACACATGCACCCAGCTGCACTTCTCCACCTTTGTACCCTGCACCAAGGACACTCAGAGAAGCTTTTTGGGATACATGGAGAATCTGCACAAGTATTCTGCCCCAGGATCTGACACATGGCACCTGGCAGCCCTGGCCACCAACCACCCAAAGGCACCATTTCCTTCCAGCAGGACTTTGCCCAGTCAGTAGGTACACGTGGTGCTTTCCTGTATTACAGCACTGACACGGATGAAGGAGGTGACAAATAAAAGCTTCTCTTACTTTAATCTTCAGGCAGCCCTTGCTGAGCTGGTCTGAGTCAGGAAGAGCTTCTGTGATGTCCCAAATAAAGTCAGGCAGAATGTCCACCATAAAAAAAATTGAATGGGAACACAGAGATGCCTCAAGGAACATCTTCCCTCTCCAGCACAGGAAAATTTCTTTAAGAGATGTCTATCCACAACACTTTTTGCACAGTTCAAGCATTGTAAACAACTCACTAAACCGGGCAACAGGATTATCCCAGCTCCCACATCGCTGAGCCCCTGTGCTCCGGATGGACCAGCTGCAGGAAGCAGTCCCAGCCCCTCCACAAGAACACCTCAACCCTTCTGCCCCAGTGTTTTGTATTTTTGGGACTGTGAATTAAAGGAAGGAAAGGAAATATTTGGAGTAGCATGGACATGACAACATGTCAGGAAGTCATACATGGCAACACCACGGTGATGGCGCAAGCTCAGGGACAACAAAGTGTGCCTGGAGCTCCTGAACCAACCTCCTGCTGCCCACGGCTGCTCCAGCTCCTGTCAGGTTTCAAGATAACAGAGGGGAGAAAACAAGAGGTCTTCTCTTGGGTTCAACCAGAAGCAAGACACGTGCAAGAGGGATGGGTGCACACAAACCCATGTGGCAGGCTGTCCTGGGAGCATGAAGAAAAAGGGAGAAGACACAGGACAGGAGGAAAACTGCAGTACAGGCCACCCAATCTGCTCCTCACCCAGCTGGGCACATCTGACCAGGAGAGACCTAATGCTTAAATCAATACTCCTGGGCACTCTTTCCAGGGCTCCTCTGCCTTCATCTTCCCCCTCAATCCCATCATCTCAAAGAACCCAAAAGAAAAAACAAATTAAACTCAAAAAACCCCAGCTATGAAGCAGGATCTATGACTCCCTTTGGCCATTCACCTTCCCAAATGTCAGCATTTGGGCAGGGACAGTTCAAAACCCACAGGGTACCAGAAATGGCCCCAGCAAGGCAAGAAAAGCACTTAAGCTCCCACAGGCAGAGCTCTAGATGGGAAAAACAAGGATGTGCAGGAATCCAGAGGCTGTGGGGCCCTGCCCTTTTACTGCAGTTTGTTTAAATAGCCCTTGCCTTGCAACTTGTGAGCACTGCGCTGCTGTTGGGCTGAGCAAGGAGAGCCCAGCCAGAGCAAACACAACAGCAAAGAAGGAAATGCTGCCCCAAAGATCAGTGCCCGAACTTGTTTTGCAATGGAAAGGACACATTTGGAACATTTATAATCCGGCTACTGAGGGAGAAAAGGGAAAAAGGAAAAATGTATGGAAAAAAACAGCACGTAGGCTGGGAGAGCGGAGCTTTTCTCTTGGAGATTCTCAGCGTGGGTGTCAGCAGAATGCTGCTGGTGATGTGCCCACAGGGAGGGCAAGAACCCAGGGAAGGTGGAAGACCAGGATCCACAGCTCAATGGATGGCAGGACAGCCACAACCCATCCACAACTTGATAGACGGCGGGATGGCCACAGCTTGGAGAGTGTTCTTGTGGGATGGAGAATCTGGGGTCTGCAACTCGATGGATGGCAGGATGGGCACAGCACATCCATGGCAGGATGGATGGCAGGATGGGCACAGCCCAGGATGGGTTCTGTGGGGATGGAGAACCCGGGGTCTGCAGCTCAATGGATGGCAGGATGGGCACAGCACATCCACAGATCGATGGACGGAGGGATGGGCACAGCACATCCACAGCTCAATGGACAGCGGGATGGGCACAGCACATCCACAGATCGATGGGCGGAGGGATGGGCACAGCACATCCACAGCTCAATGGATGGCAGGATGGGCACAGCACATCCACAGATCGATGGGCGGAGGGATGGGCACAGCTCATGCACAGCTCAGTGGACAGCGGGATGGGCACAGCACACCCGCGGCAGGATGGACGGCGGGCTGGGCACAGCCCAGCATGGGCTCTGCGGGGATGGAGGACACGGGATCCGCAGCCCTGGCGCGGCCCTCGATGCCCGGCACGGTACTCACATGAGGTCGGGGCGGTGTCGGTGCAGGATGGCGCAGAAGGCGAGGCCGTCGCGGAACGAGGTGGTCATGTTGGTGATGCTGACATCGCGGTAGCCCTCGCACTGCTGCCGGCACCACAGCTGCAGGTTCTGGATGGCCGCCATGGCCCGCGGGGGCCGCAGGGCGCGGGGCCCGGGGCTCGGCAGGGCCGGGCAGGGCCGGGCAGGGCCGGGGACCCTCGGCGCCGTGCCGTGCCCAGCCCGGGCCGAGCAGCCCGCGGGTGGCGGCCGGACCGGCGGCGGTAGGCGGGGAAAGGGGCGGCTCAGGGGCGGAGGAGCGGCGGAGAAGGCGCGGCTGAGGCGCCGCCTCGCCCCGGGCACCGGGCTGAGGCACCCCCGGCACAGGGGCTCCCACACAACAGCCTCAACACGGCCTGCCCGAAGGGGCGGCCGGCAGGGGAGGCGTGGGTCATGTTTGGTCACTGGGAGGGATGTTTTCTCCCTATTTGGAGGAGAAAAAGTTAAAAAGCACCATAAAGCACTTAAATGTAAGTGTCCGCTGGATAATCCTGAGCTGGGGGCGCGGATACATCCCCAGCATCAGCAGGTAACGCCAGGGGCGAGCGGTGCCGGAGCCGCCAGAGAACGGGGAGGAGGAGGGAGGACCGAGCTCGGCTGCCAGAACCGGCCCAGAACCGGCCCAAAACCAGCCCAGAAACGAGCCCAGAATCGGCCCAAAACCAGCCCAGAAACGAGCCCAGAACCGGCCCAGAACGAGCCCAGAACCGGCCCAGAAACGAGCCCAGAATCGGCCCAAAACCAGCCCAGAAACGAGCCCAAAACCGGCCCAGAACGAGCCCAGAACCGGCCCAGAAACGAGCCCAGAACCGGCCCAAAACCAGCCCAGAAACGAGCCCAGAACCGGCGCAGAGGTCTCGCTGTGGCGAGGGAGGGAGGCCAGCCGGGAGCAGCGGGTCTGTCCCTGCTGGGGCAGCGCATCAGGCATCGGCAGAGCCGTGAAATCATGGAATGTTCAGGCTGGAAAAGACCCGCGGGTTCCTCCCCGCCCTGTCCCCGCAGAGGAGTGCGGGGTGGCCCGGTGACAGGGGAGGAAGGCGGTCCCGGTGACAGGGGAGGAAGGCCGTCCCGGTGACAAGGGAGCAAGCAGCCCCGCTGCCGTGCTGCCCCGCCGGGCTCGCCCCAGCGCTGTGATGGCCAGCCCGCAACAGCTGCCCCATAAAATAACTCAGCAGACCTCATGCAGCTGGCAAAACACGAGAAGAGACAAGGTAACGCTTAAACAGCTGCCTATAAATTAGGGGGAAATAATCAATAATACATATAATATATTAACGGCATTTCTGTGACATGATATGGATAATATACATTAATATATAAATACCTCACAAATAATTCAGAGTGTTTCCATTTCATCAACAATCACTGGCCAATGTATTTACTTTATGGTAAGGATTATACATTTCATTATAAATGGCTTGCTGGGCATGTCAGCAACTTTTACATCTCCATTCACTTTATTATTAATGGTTTCCTGAACAGTAATGGCATAATAATGCACACAATGCAGCATGAATATTTGATGTGGCATCTATAGTCTCCCATTTATCATTTATAACAGGCTACAAAAACATTATAAAACATTTATTACAAATTTATAGATCACTTTATACTAAAAAAAAAGTTGTGTTATAAATACATTATTAATCCTTTATGCCATTTATAGGAATCCCTTGTAATAAGGCCTTAGCATATGTTGCTGCACAACCGTAACAAGAGTGGTGTGGTGAGGAGGAAATACGGCACTGTGAGGCTGCTCCCAGGTCCTGGGTGTATTCTGTGATGGAAAGCAGAAACATCTGCACTCAAAATTAACCAGACTACCAAGGGACCGATCAAAAGAAATGCGGGATTAACTCAAAGTTGGTTTTTACCCCTCACTTCCCTCAAAAAAGACTTGCTGGAGCCCTGAAAGATGAGCTGTCCCACATTTCCACAACACCTTTGATAAAATAGTATAATTTACAAAAAGCTTGGCTAACAATGGCAGCCCTTCCCATCCTCAGGTATCTTAGGGCTTGGTAAGAAATAAAGAGGACGTGCTGGGTTTAGGAAACGTGTCTGTGGAGTTTCTGTTTAGCAGTGTGCATCCCCTGCTGCGCTTCCAATCGACATAGAGCAGCTCTGGGAAAGGAGGAGAAGGAAATGAGGTTTGGAAATGGAGTGGTTGCCAGTTGCCAGTCATACAAGCAGTGAAAATCAGCTCCTGAGTGCAGCTTTGACACAGCTGTACTTACCCCTTTCAGATTTAATGGCCCAGATGGGGCACGGCCCAGGGAATGAGACTTAGTTTTTTTTTTAAATATATTTGTTTAACATGACAATCTGTCTTCTAACAAACCCAGCTCAATGAGTCAATGCAGTCAGTCCCTTCTCATTACCTCGTGCTTTGGGAAGGGGCAGCTGGGGCTGGGTGGCAGGGGACACAGACCCACGGAGTGGAAAGCCAGGCTGGGCTCAGAGCAGCTGTGATTCCTGTGTGTCACAGGCCACCAGTCTCACCTCCTCCCTCCCTGTTCTGAGCCCTGTTTTTCACCAGGATTGTCAGACCACAAATCTAGGCTTGCAGGCAGCAGAAGAAGAAACTATTAGTTGCTGGCTCCAAGCTGTGCATCCCAAGAGAGGGTCAGTCTGGAGGTACAGCCCTTGGTACACCAGAAGAATCAGGCGCACATTTTCCACTAAGGTGATTAAAATGACATTGCTGAAGGAGTTTGCTAACACAGGAAGGGTATTACTGCTGGCCCAATAATGGCTTTCCAAAGTACAGGCAGCAGAGACTTGTGCAACCTCTGGAGGAGAGCTCTGTGGGAGTTTACAGCTATGATGAGCCTTTAATACACCAACAGGTAAACTAGCACACACTGAGAGAGGAAGGGGCAGGAAGGGAGCAGAGCTGCCTGTGCAGCTGCCTATTACCCACAGCTGCTGTTCTCTGAGGATGTTCCTCAGGGGATGATGCTCACAAATCCTTACTCTGGATTGTACCTCTCCTTTCTGCATCTTTTCCTTTGAGGGAGCCTTATAGGTCCTTATCCTGTTTTGCAGACTTTGACCCTGCTCACTGAGCTTTTCCCAGAGCTGCTGGGTGAGGTTTCCCACCTGTGATGCACAGCTGGCTCATGGAGCAAAGTGTGTCCTGCAGCACAGGCCTGCTCCCCTAGCTCTCTTCCCAAGCTGTGTTTGGAAGCTTGTTGGAGCAGCAATCCACAGACATGGACTGATTTATTCTTCTCTACTTATAGACACTCTTCTTTCTCTTCCTCGGTTCTTTTCAGTTCTCCTTTTAGATACCAGGCTGCACCAGAGAAATGCTGGTGCTTCCTGACAGTTGCTATGACTATGACTATGGGGATTACTCTGCCATCACCTCTTGAATTTATCCTGGCTCCCATATGCAGCAACCAATGGACTTTACCATTAGTGGAGAAAAAACTAAAATATCTGACTAGGCCACCCTAAAGCCCAAAAAACCCAACCAACATTTGTCACCTTGAAGACTGGAGGGGAGAAAGGGCCAATTCCTTGTATCAGGAAATGTGGGGCCTCAGCCATGAAGCTGAGAATCAAGTGATGCATTTTTTTTTTCTCATAAGAGAGCGTAACATCACAGAAAAAAGTCACATCTTTTAACTATTGTGAGAAATCAGCTGATCAAATTGAGCTAGTTCATAATTTTGCCTCAGGCTGTGTGCAGGGCTGTTCACTCCCAACAATAGGAAGTGTGTGTCGTAGCCAAGAGCTCTCATACATCCCCGTGCCAATGGCTTGAATTAAATTGAGGGATTTAAAACAAGAAGGAAAAAGCATTTGTCTCATCAGTAACATGCCTCATCAGCTCTTCCTTCCCAGAAGGCAGCCAGGCTGACTCCACAGAGATGGAAAGGCCCCAAACAGGGAAAAGAAAGCCCCAACAATTTCACAGCTACTCACGCAGAAATGCTTCCACATGATACCTGCCTCGCCTCAGAGTCTGACTAGCTTGACCTGTAAAAGTGGCAGAATAAAAAAGTTATGAAATTCAAGTCTGAACAAGAATTTCAACTTCTTCCATTCTTCCAAGAAGATGAAAGAGAAACATGGAGTTACAGGAAAAGGCACTTTGGTAAATCTCTCTGCAACACATCCCCTGAGAAGCTCACAAATGGTAAACCCATTATCCTAAAATCTCAAAGGACCAAAACCAGTGAGCATCAGAAAAAAGAGTGTCCTATCACCCAGGTATAATACAATCTCACATCAAAACAGAAAAAAGTCTCTCTCCCTTGTTCCTCCTACCCAGCAGCCAGATGTCCTGCTGGCTTTTCTGTCCCCCAGTGCAGTGAAATGAGGGACAGGCTAGAGGGTGATTTCAGAAAGTTGTTTCCAGGCAACAAAGATAAGAGATTACTCACATCCTGCATCCTACACACCAGGTGATGGGAAAAATGAAAAGGGCATAAACAGCAGCTTAGTAAGCCACCAGTCCCAGGGAGCTGAAAGGAGCACTCCAAGAGGGTTGGGGGTGGCATTTATTTCCCAAGGTGATCTCCCCTTGTCTGACAAGGAGGGGAAAGAGATGATGGTGATCCTCAGTGTTTGCAGTGCCATGGCAGAGCACTCTCTCTAGTCCTCCAGGAGCTGCAAACATCCCCATTCTTATCAGAAAGCAAAAGCAAAGGTGTGTTTTGCAGACCAAAACCTGTTTGGATCATGCAACTGGGTGAAGTGAGCCCAGGTTTATCAAGGCCCCACCATGGGAGCAGAACACACCCTGGAGCAGGAACTGGCTTGGGCACTTTGAAATGCTGAGTCTTATCAGTAAAGCAGAATTTAATGCCTGTAAAACCAATAAAATTTGTTAGTGATTAACAGTGTGAATGTGCTGAAGCAAAAAAGCACTTTATATTTTCCAGGCCCATTGCAGATATGAGTAAGTGAAGTTTCTTTTTCCCAATAGTGAGGGAAAGTGAGGTCTTATTCTTGTCTCAAGGAACACAAAAATACTTGCTCATCATTCAGCTTATTCCTGAACCCTGAAATCCAGCTGGAACCTCACCTGGAGAAGCCAGCTCCTATTCCTATTCCTCATAGGAATACCTCCTATTCCTATGAAGTTCATAACCTCCTGCCTCAGGTTATGAACTTCATAGGAATAAAATCCTTGAGGCAGAGCAACTCCAAAGGTCAGAACTTTCCATTTCTTCACTGAATTGACAGAAAAACTACAAATTGCCCTGCTTTCACCCAGACCAAACCTGAAGCACTATGTGCTTTATTAGGGGGAGAGCAGGGACTCTCCTAGAACATCTATGAGAGTATAAAATTGTGGGTCTCCAGTCCTGGCCACCCCGTGTCCCTGTGTGGGTGCCTTGGTGGGTGCAGAACCAGGGGATGGCCTCGTGTGGAGCACTACAAGCTCTGCAAGAGAACTCATGGTAGCTGTGTTTTGGGATGCCCCAAAAGGGCTGGGCACCCTTAGAGATCTCACTCCTCTCCAAAGATACAATAAAACCATAAGTATCACTTTCAATTTTGAATATCATTATTGGTTTAAAAAAATAAAAGAGAGAGAGAAAGGGAGGTAATTGTATTGCTCTTATGGTATGTTTTCCATTATTTGCATAATTGCTTAATGCTAATAAGACAATTAGCAATTCTTACAGCTTAATAATTACCCAGCAATGACTGGGCTACTGTAGCTTAATTAATTTTTTAATTGTTGCTGGGAGTCTTGACATTTTTTGCCAGTATCTTCTTGTGTTAGAGATGGTGCTCCTGCAAACAGGCTGATACCAAAACACCACCAGCAACATGGGACAGGCAGATATGTTGTTACAGAGGTCTTCTGATCTTAAAATGATGGGAAATTTCAGGCTCTATATTCTCCTACTTTAGGGGCAAATTATCTAAATACAAGGACAGGCAACACAAAGAACAGTTCACCTCAGGCAAATGCTACCCCTAGAGCAGCCAGGCTACTTAGTTGGCATGGGGCTGGCTTTGACAGTCCTAAAGTTAACAAAAGTCTTACCATTTTTAGCTTTTAGCAAACCATTCCTCAAGTTAAGTGTGAACTGCACTGTCCTGAACTGTGGTGTGACCAGAAGGAAGTTAATTGAGGGCAGGCAGGGCCAGGATTGCATTTGTCACTGATGGAGGTCACAGATGAGGTTGGCTGGAGGAAGTGGATGGCAGGACCCAGGGAGCACTCCTGGGAACAGGCTCCACTCACAGACACCAGGTAGAAAGAGAGGTTTCCTCTCCTTTTTTTATTTTGCACAAGACTTCTCGACTGCACCTCCTCCAAGGTGAGACTTCTCTTTACCCTTTCTCATTTCCCATGGCTGGCACAACATCAGCCTTTAGCCATGAAATCCCAGTTGGTGGCTGTTACCTGCACACCTCTCCCTGTGCTTCTGCCGCTGGTGTAGCAGGTTGGGCAGAATTTCCTCTGAGCTCAGTGGTGGGGCTTGTCCAGCTCCTCAATGCCAAGCACGTCCCAGAGGCAGCAGCCACCGAGGCAGGAACAGGCAGGCACCTCCCTGCTCAGCCACACCCTGCTATGACCAAATTTACATGCTGCTCCAGGATACCACTCACAGTTCCTGGGATGCACAACTTTGCCCAGAGCTGTGCCAAAAAGCCACAAACCTCCAGGACACTGGCACATGTGAGGGGCCACAATTCCAGCCACACAGAGCCTGGCAGGTGTGTGGTTTGGCCAGCTGAGAGATGCCCACTTGTGCCCAGCCAAGCAGTGGAGGCCCATCATGAGCATGCTGGACAAGAGCCAGCCTTGCCCTGAGCTGAGTGCAGCCACAGGATGAGAAACAAACCTCTGGCCAATGTTCTCTTCCCCACCAGGCCTCCCCCTACAGCTGGCAAGGAATTCCCAGTGTATCTGAGAAGACAAAAAGCCTCCCCAGAGCCAGTGTTAAACACATTCCCCAGCCCCAACCACCAGCTCTGGCAGCTCAGTCTCTTTAGAAAGCTCTTGACTACAGGAGATGATGGTAAAAGTGTCTAAACAATCATTTTGCACCAGTTTGGGATGTGCTGCCTGTAAGGCAGATGGGAGCAGTGACTTGCACTGGGTGAGTCATGGGGCCCCATGGGCTTGGCCAGGAAAAACCCTGCAAACCTCCTCACCACTCCTCTTCTGATCAAGGCACCAGCTCTTGAAGACACAGAAGATGGCCGCAGCCCCAGGAGGAGCCTGGGGTGAGCTGTGAAGGGTGACACTGTCAGCTCAGCCAGGATGGGAGGAGAGGAGGTGCTCAGCCAGGCAGAGATGGAAATGACAGAGCACAGATTACAGGCAGGGAAGTGTCAGGGCATCAGTACCACTGTCACCAACCATTTGAGAGTTTCACAGCTGCCTTCCCTGACAGCAGGGATGGGGCCCTGCCCTGAGCTGTCTCCACCCAGCCAGGCACCCTCTGACAGCCCTGTTTTCAGCACTGATCTGCTTTTGATGATCTACTTCGAGCCAAGGCAACCTGCTTAGCTCCACTGGGTCCAAGCAGAGGATGGCAGCAGAGAAAATGCATTGTGGGAACCTTCAACACAGCAAAAATGAGAGATCAACAAATCACACATGATGATTTTTGTCCTGGGAGATGTATGGGAAGTCTCAGTTCTGCAGAGTAACTTCCACCCATATCATCTCCATTTGACTTAATTTCCTGATTTCCCAAAAGGAGATTGCTGCTGCTGCTATAGAGATGCTCCTTCCACCTTCCCAGACATATCTCTTTCCACACAGCTCTGCAAAGCCTGTCTGCTCTGGACTGGGGGTCCTGAAGTAGTTCTGCCAACATCCAAGCGTGCCCTGCTCCTGTGACCCAAGCATCCTGGAGCAGGTCTGCTCACCACAGGCATTGCAAAACAGACACAGGACAATTTGGGACCAACCACATTGTTTGGTTTTGCCTGTAAATGTTTCTAGTTGCAGCCCCAGAGTGGAATTTCTGGAAAGCCCCAGCTGCAGAGAGGATCTTTACCAAAGCACCACTATCGTGTTTGAGTCACTGTCTTTGCACAATAAGTCTTGAGACATCTTCCTTGCTCCTTGACTCGAAGTCCTTAAAAGCCCTTTTCCAGGAAGTCCCACAAATTCCCAGCTGCTCTAGGCCCACAGCAGCACCAGCAGAACTGCCTCCCTGCCCTGACAAACTGAGCAGTGCCTTAATGATGTGTGATAAGGGACTAAGGTAAGGGTTCCCAGTGAGATTACTGGCTCCCCTTGGACAGGCATTAATCCTGCTGTCACTGAGCCCCTCAGGAAACCCATTCCACTGACTTGATCTCCTTCAGCTGTTCCTCCACATAATTTATATGGAGCTAATTGCCACAGTAGTGGCTCCGGATGCAAAGCAGATGCTGCTGAGGAAAAAGAGCATGTTGCATCCATAACTGATGGCTCTAATCTCTATTTAAAGACAAGGCTACTTAGAGTTGATGGGAGGTTCAGTTCTCCCCCTTTTCTTGTCCATTTCTTTGCAAAGCCAGCTGGACATTCATTCATATTTTGACACACCAGCTAAAGTGCTCAGCTGTGGTATTCCTCATGTGCAAGAACAGCCAATATTTCCCCACCCAGCCACCTATGAGGTCACAACTGTCCCTGCCACCAGCAAGGAGATAGAGATAAAATTCCTCCAGGATGTTTTCCACTACTATACTACAGTGTTTTTCTACTAACAAGTGGAACACCAGAGGAAAAAAGATAAAAGACAGGAGAACAAACTGGTGATTAGAATTAAGTGATGCTGGAGAACAAGCACATGGAGCAGTAATTTCTCTGGAGCAGGGGAAAGGAAGATTTCCTGTCCTCAAATGACAGCTGGCAAATAAACCATCACCCCTATCAGCAGGCAAGGACCAGAGAGCAGTGGTCAGAAGAGTCACAGGGAGGAACTGGCAGATCCCAATGAGGAAACCCAGCTGCTGGTTCAAATCCTCTACTGTGACAGTGGCCAGCTGCTGGGATGTTTGCAGATGTACCAAGAAGTTTGTTTTATTTGTTTTTAAACAAAAGTTTTCCAAGGAATCTCTTAAAAGTTGTCCTGTCAGCAGCTGGTACTGACCCAACTCATCCACGGTACCTCACTGACCCTTCCAAATCTGCTCCATTTCTTGCATGTCCTGCAAAAGGCCTAGACAGCCCTGTGAGCACTTGGCCATGGAGACAGGTCTTCCAGAGATGCTTTGTCTAGAGGAACAAGAGACTGGAGAACAGGGTGAGAGGGATGTAAAGCTACGCCCAAGGGAGCAGAGAAAGGCACAATGGAAACAAAGAGAATTTTAATTATAAAATAAAAAAAAAACCACCCACCCCCAGAAACCAAAGTGGTCTCTCCCCCTGCACAAATCTGCATGTTCTCTCCAACACAGAGAATGCAGACACTTCAATTAAGGGCCATCACTCTCTCCCTTCTGCTCTCCCAGCAGCTCTGCCTTCTTGGAGAGACAAAAAAACCCAAACAGCAAACCAACAGCCACTGCCCCAAGACCCCAAGAAGGAAGTGGTCCCTGTTTGGCACAATGTCTAGGAGATTTTTCTCCCACAATAATGGCATCTCAGCCAGCCAGATTGATCCTTGCCCCTTTCTGATCTTCAGTCAGCACCTTCTTCTTTTCCAGCCCAGTCTGGCCTGCCACATCACCTCTTTGATCCTCCAGCACATGGGTTGCAACACAGTGTTCTTCTTAAAGGGCTGAAATGCAGCTGATGAGTCCATTAAATTAATTCCTCTGGAAGTGGAACTCCCAGAACCCCATGTTCATATCATGGCCTCCATGTGCAGAATCTTCAAGGCCTCTGAGATCTGAGAGCTGGTGTCGATCTGGCCGTACATGCCCACCAGGAAGGCCCTGTGCAGCAGCACTGCTGCGTGCTCTGGGAAAGGGAAAGGCAGAGTGAGGAATGGCCCCAGGGCTCCACGTGCAAGAGCAATCCACCAACGACCACTGGGTGAGCATTTGCAGCTTTATGAGAAATCTCCCCTTCCATAAGAACATGGCACAACGCCCCCCCAACAGCTCTGTGATCATGTGAGAGGTCACAACTCAGAGAAGACTGTAAGGGAGCAAATCTGCTTCAAGGAAGCCCCCCTTGTCTCTATGACAAATCCCCCTTGTGAAGCTCAGCCCAAAGCTACTATTGGCACTGACAGCCTGCTCTAAGCAACAACAATCCATGGCAACTTCCCAGGGGAGCACAGGACCCAGCTTTGACCCTTGTGAGGCCAAGCATGCCCCAAAGGTGGCTGATCCACAGGTACCTTGGCAAAGCAGGGTGTATTCAGGCAGGTTCCTCAGTGCTGTCTGCACCACCTCGAAGTCTCGGCTGCCCAGGCAGTACATGTAGGTGGGCAGGAAATCTGCAGCAATGCTGGGAGTGAAACATGACAGGGTCAGTAGAGCCCCAGATCAGCCAGCACAGCCTCAGTTGCAGTGGTGCTCACCTGGGGTTGTTCTGGATGGAGCGCAAAGCCAGGCTGAAGGCCAGGTTTCGGCAGGAATCCTCTGATGAACTCATCAGCTTCTGCAGGTTTGTCTGAAAGATGGACAGATGTGGATCACAGGGCCATTCAAGGAGCACAAACTCCTCAGACTGGCATTACTCCCCCTCCACACCAATCCAGCCCAACACAAATCCAGCAGGTACTGGCTGACCCCAGAAATCCCTCTTTGTAAAACAGATTATCCTGGTTTTGAATACTTTAAAGTACCCTTCTGTAATCTTATTTCATGTGGGACAGCTGAGTTTTCCCTAGTTTCCAGCTTATTCAACACAGCTGTTCTGTCCTCTCCTTGCCCTGGGAAGAGGACAGAGGTTTAATTCTTCCTCTGACATACAGCAGATGATAGTTGAGGCAGTATGCAATGGAGGGAAATACTGTCTGTCCTCAGCAGGGCTAACTGAGGACACTTTTCTCCTAAGGTGCTGCAACAATCCCCAAAAAGCAGAGGAAGGGTAGTGCTTAAGCTGGCTGTGCAACAGACTCTGGTGAAAAGAATCCCTTCCAGTGGCAGTGAGACACCCATACTCACAGCAAAAAAGGCAAGAATTTCTGGCCTCCGTCTGGACATCTCATCAATGTCTGTCAGAACCTCCAGGATGTCTGGGAGAAGACACAGGTTGAAAAGGTGACTGAAATTCACTGATCCAGCAAAGAATCTTTTTCCCCACAAAACAAATCTCCCAAGCCATCAAGTTTTCCCACTTGCACACAGAGGTAGTGTAATAAAGGCAGTTCTTCATAAAGGAGGAGACCAGGGATGTGCCAGATCAACACATCCCAACCTGCCCAGGCAAAGGAAGGAATGCAATGGGGCAAGAGGTTTCAGTTTCAGAACACCTTCTTCTGTAACTAAAGACCTTTAGAATGTCTCTTTAAAACACGAGGTACAAGCAGGACTTTTTTGTCCTATTCTACATTGGAAGGAAAACTGTCACAACTTAGGTTTGAACACAGGACACCTGTAATTTCAGAAGACCTTTGGAGATTATTGTTCCCATATGCCAGATTAACACGGTTTTCTTCCATGAAGGCCATTTGGGGATTTCCAGCAAACCCTGCTTCTCATCAGTTTGGTATTTCATTCCTATCAGCACTTCAGACCTGGCTCAAACTGCAGCATTCCTTGATTTATTCACACTATGTCCCAAAATGCTTGAAGATCCTTGAAGAGCCTCAAAGGGGCCATCAAATGGTCCACAAGGGCCAACCTCAACCTAAAAGGCCATTGAAGTACTGCTGAGCTCAGTGATAACAGAATCATAGGAAACCTCTGTCACAGAATCACAGGAGGCTATGGACAAGTTAATCCAAAAATGGAACAACATCCTAACTGCTGGTGACTTCCAAACACAGGATTGAAACGGGAAACCAGGCTGCTGCTGACAGATAAGTAAGAAGGTTGACAAATGTCTGCATTTGCCCTGTGGCTTTGCACACAGGTCCTCACTCACCCTCCACTGTCTGGCCTCTGGAGAGCCTCTTCATATACGGGGCCATTTCAGCCGGCGTGAGGGGAGTGAAGAGGGACACGCTGACCAGGGGGAGAGAGCCAGCAGCTGCTTCTTCTGGGGGGAGAGAGAGAGCAGGGCACTGCTGACAGCCTGTGCACTGCCCAGTATTCCCCACCAGTGCAGAGGTGCATCATGAGCCACCAGCAACGCTGAGATACAATTGTCTCACACTGCCTCTAATCTCTCTGCACCTCCTGTAACCCCCTCAGCTGACACTGAGAAGGAAGCTTTGCAAGCTCTTTTAATACTGAATAATTTTCCCATGCAAGCTGTGCAAGCTGTCAACAGTGGAAGAATGAATGTACCCTTGGAGTCCCCCCAGCAGGTCAATCCTTAAGTGTGGATTAAAAGGGCAAAATCCACGACCAGGAAACTCGCCCTTGTTAAGAGCTGTTCTGCTCCAGTCCTGATACCACTGTCAGGAAAACAAATTAACCCATCCCAAATACTGTTTCCCAACTGCTGAGCATACAAGTGCCATTCTCCACCCTAAACACATTGAGCTGTTTCAAGAACAAGCACAGTATACACCCCACAAAAACACCCATTCTCCAAAATAGAGTGTAGGTTCACCAGCTGGAATAACTCTTCTCCCAGCCAGACTCACCATCCTTCTCTTCATCAGAGCCCCTGTCCAAGATGCCACTCTTACTAGGCAGACTCAGCCCAGCCAGCAGGGACTTGAGCATTGCTAGGTCACTGTTGTCTGATGACAGGTCACTGGGAAAAAGAGGTGGTGTGTTTGGGTTTCAACAGCACAGATATGTACACTGATATGTACACTGATACAAATACAGATATGTACACTGAAACAAAGAACTTCTCAGAAGCAGAAACAAGATTTTTCCTTTCTTCACAACTGGAATTCAAATGCATTTCCCCACATATCTGTAGGTGGGACCCTGCAGTCACTGCTCTGGGGAAAGACTCTCCAGCTGCCTCTCTGGAAAGGTTGCAGGGCACTATAATACTTCAATATAACATTTAGGCCATTATGTGAGTTAAAGTCATTATGTGACTTCCTTGGGCTCAGTTTTCACCTATAAAGAAGAGATATGCTGCTCATTTCAGTGGAGGCTTAAAGGAGCCAAGGGTAAAAATGTGCCATATTAGCAGCTACTCTGTCACATCCTCTTGCTGTCTGCTGTCTGATTAGCTCCTGGCAATCTGACTGTGCATGGGCTAACGGGCATAAGGAAGCTTACTGGAGTGGATCCGAGTGCTTCTGCAAGAAGGAGACAGCTGCCTGGGCATTGCACGTGATGTACTTGTGGATAAACTGCACAAACTTGCTGATGAAGGCAGCCAGGTGCCGTGAGGATTTTCTGTAGTTCTGGGAAAGGATCAAGAAGGTGAGAGTTAACCAAAAAATAGCAACAATGCACTGCTCCATCGTGCACCTCTGGGTACCAGGGAGCAGTTTCTTGGTCTGCTGCCTCCTCTTCAAGCTCTCCAAGGTACTTAATGCACTTTTTTGTTCTTAGGCATTTAGGAAGGCTTTCCCTTCAAATGAGAAGCACCCTGTGTTACAGGAGCTTCCCCATCTAGTGGCCAGCACAGGGAGGGAAGCAGGGATTTCCTACCAGCAGCAGCCGGATGAAGGACAGGAGACAGTCCCAGAGTGCCGCCTGGTGCTCGTTCTGGAAGACCTGCGGCTGGAGCAGCTCCAGGATCCCCAGGACATGGATGAAGAAGGTCAAGTGGTTCTGCTGCCTGAATTCCTGGAAATTGAGATGAACGCGGCCGTGCAGCAGTGCTGCAATCATTGGCAAGTGCCTGAAACACCAAACAAGAAAATCTAAGCCTAGATCTTTCAAAGGTACATGTTACCTCATTTCCTGGAAAGTAAAATCCCTTACCCTCTCTCTGAGTTCTTGTCTTGATCCCTGTACAGATAGACTCTGCATGCCCCATTTCCCACCCATACTCTGCTCCCTAGTCTCCAATTCCAAGATTACTTCCTGACAGACACAAGGTGTTGCCTCATTGTAAAAGATGTAACTTTGCTGCCTTTTCTCTGACATCTGTACATGAAGGTGAATTCTCCCACCACCACTGTGATTGCTACAAGTTTATTCCCTTTCTAGGACAAGGGTGGATGCTTTTCAATAAGCCCCAGCCACACACAGGGAGAGAGAGGTACCTAAGGAGAAGGATGGGATGAGCCACAGCCAGCTTCCTGCAGGCCATATTGGCATCCCACACGCGGCTTTCGGATGACTTGGAGTCACTGGTGTCTGCGAGGAGGTTAATGAATCTGTGAACCAGGGCATCAAGCTGGAAGAAAAATAATGAGCAAACTGTTAAGAAGTTTAATGTACAAACCAGCCCCTGGCTCTCCAGCAGTGCTTCCCAATTCTTTTCCAGCTACACAGGGGGGTTAGCAGAAATTATTTTCAGGTAGAATCTGTGAGCAGATGCAGTGCTCCAGCTGGCATGGGATCTGAAGTCCACAGTCCCTACAGACATCAAAGTAGGATCAGATGTCTGCACACTTTTGTCTTACAGAAGCCTTTGGCACACAGAAGCTTGTGGAGCTTACATTATTTTAGAAGGACATTGCAAAATAAACCACACCAGAACTCTCTTCTCTGGAGAGTGCAGGCAGGGACAGGATAACAGAAAAGCAAAATAAAGAAACCAAAGTCACCCAGGAAGCTTTTGCCAGCCCTCACCTTCTACTCTGGGCATCAAGGTAGCATCCATTCTGCATACACAACTGAAAAGGGGCCTTCCTCTGTCTCTAACTTTACCTTGCACGTGCTGCTGTCTCTGGCTCCTTCACTGGTAAGAAGCATCTCAGGCATAGGGACCAGGAGCTCAGGTAGTTGCAGGTATATCTGAAGCAGAAGGTCCTGGCAGCATTTCCCCACAGAACTGAAGGAGAAAGGGAGAGGTCAGCCACTGAAAACTACATTAGTTCAAGTAGCAAACATCCAAGACTCATCAGATTAGTAACAGCCTTCCTGCATGTGGCAAACACAGCATGTGAAAACACAGACATCACTAATCTCAACCAGTGTTTTTTTAAGTCTTTGCTTCTTTTGAACAACTCAAATCATTCACTTTCTACAGAGATCCATCCACAGTCTATGGGGATCCATCCATCCATCCACAAAGCCATTTGGAGTGAGAAAACTGCAGTTCAAAGGGCACAAGAGAGAGAAGAAAGCTCTGCTTACATCTCCAGTGCAGAGCTCCTCTGTGGTACTCAGGGTCAGCCCCATCCCAATTGGAAAATAAGCCAGAACCACAACTATTCAGACTAACCAGCATGTTCTCTATACACCTGAAACCCCTGGAGATCCCTGGCATAGTCTGTACTGGGAGGCAGTAGAAAGCAACAGTTACTTAGAATCTTTCCTAATATCATCATAAGCAAGGTTGGAATTAGGTCAGTTCCTTTCACTGCCACAAAAACATCATCTTCCTGTTCTTTCCACAGTCTTAAAATAGCTGTTAGGAAACAATTTGGTCTCCATTCAGCTTTGAAAGCAAGTCAGAAGCAGGATGTATTACAAGCTGTGACTCAAGGGATGAGTAGACAAGAAATCCCACGTTAGGAACTAGTAATTAAAAATAACCACTGCCTTAAAGAACAAAAGTAAAAATCTCAAGCATGTCAAGAATTTCATTCTGAAGTCCTAAAATCAAGAAGGTCCTTAAATTTCACTTTTGAAGTCAGCTTCCTGGGCTGAGTATCACTTAAACCACTTGTTATTTCCCCAAACCTCAGGAAGGATAGTGTGCATTTTTATACAGGCTCTGGAACATGACATTCTTAATGCAGACATACTGGCAAGTCTCAGCATTACCTGCCTGCCTGTGCCCAAGAACTACAATTCCAGCAGACAATGCTCCTCATCTGCACCCTCACCTGCTTCCCCACTGCTGGATGCAGCTGGTCAAATATTCTGTTACTTTTTTGATGTTCTCAAGGTCTCCATGAGAGCAACTGAGCAACAGCGGCAGCCGGGACTGGATGAGTGTGCAGGAGGCCTCGTCAGTGTTCTGGTATCTGGTCTCTGCTTCAGCCAGGATCAGCTCCACCATGCTGATCAGTTCTGATGCCTTCAGGTGGAGCACAAATTCCTCACGGCGTTTCTGCAATGCAAGAGAACACCCCAAATTATTCCACACCAAATCCCAAGATCCTTATTTCCTTCTAGTCACGCCTTCCCCGACTGGAATGGAACATCTTAGAACCAGACTTAAGAACACCCCATATCTAGACCTCTGAAAAAATCACAACCCCAAATAAAATCTCTTTACCCCTCTTCTACTTCTTCATTTACTTCCATCTCAGCATGTGTGACGGGTCAGAAAGCCTAATTCAGTCACCAAACCAAAGAAATTCTGTGGACAAGAGACACAGCCTCCTTTTCTTTGTAAAATGGCAATTATCCCATGCTGAGTTTTAGCTTGCTTGCCACTCTCTTGTGCCTTTACCAGATATTGTGGCAACTGCTGCAGAGGAAATGCCAAGTGGGCAAACTTTATGTGTTCCATCAGCTTTCTGGACTCTAAAATGCCACTGTAATATGTAACAGCAGAGCAGCTAAATAATCAGCTGAGGTACAGGCAGCAAACTTGGCACACTGCACCTGAATCGCTCCAGCCACCTCTTGGCCATGGAAAAATCAGGCACTGTGAAAACATTGATCCAGATAGTAATCTTGGAAGAACTGAACCAGTACCTGAGGAGTTCTCTGGTCCCTTCCCTGCCAGATCCGAGGAATGTGAATACAGGCCCACAAGAAATCCAAGGATGCAGTTGGGTCAAACCTGCCAGAAGACAAAAGAAGACAGATTTGCAATTAGAGTCAACACAACCCTCGGGCAGCACACAAACACACGGAAGCATCACTAAACATGATGAGTGCTGTGAAGAAAGAAACATCTGCAAATGTAAAAATAGGACCTATTAAGTCCCAAGAAGGGGGTTGGTTCTGTTCCCAGATTATGACTAAATAGTTGTTGCAATAAGCACAGCACAGGGTGCAGAACAGAACAGAACAAATGGCATTCAGCAAGTGTGGGGGTTACATGGAGCCTTACACCAAGGCCAGGAGTTGGTCTGATTGTACCAACAGAAACAGTTGGTACAATCAGACCAATGACCTTACTGTTGTCCCTATTACAGCAGTTACCTTGAACTGAGAAAGTAATTTGATTTTGAGCAAGAAATTATGAATAAAATAATAAATGGAAATATTTTAGAAGTAAATTTTAGAAGTATTGCTGTTATTAGGTTTTAGCACTTCCTGGTCCATAACTGTAACAATACGACTACACTGGAACTTCAGTGTATGAAATCTGTGTAGAAGCTGAGAGCTAGGGCTGCTGCAGAGATCAAAACTGGGAGGCTGATGCCATGAAAGGGTTAGAAAAAAGACTGGAAATGGAGTTTAGTACAACCAAAATATCCATCAGAGCCTGCCCAGGTACAGAGACAGCCCTCAGTTTGCTATCCAAGCCATCCTGCAAACCCTGTGTTCATAAAGACTACCAACAAGGGCAATGCAAGATGGATTACCCACAATTAGCACTTCCTGTTTAGAACACAGCCAAATCTTTATGTGCTGCTTCCATCAAACAGTAGGTAATATTTATATCAAGGTACACAAATCAGCAGGACTGAAATCTGCATCCTTCTCACAAAGTCTATTTTTGGCTGACTTACATCTCCTGGCAGACACATCATGAACATGGCAGGTCTTGTTCTCTCTCAGACAGAGTTGCCCAACTCAATCCCTTGGCTAGGCCAAACAAGACTCACCTTTGCTCCCTGTTCCTGCCAAGCAGAAGCCTGATGCACTGGTGCAGTGTGGTCCAGCTGGACTGGTGAGTCAGAAGAGCCAAGAGGTAGGGGCGGAAGGAGGGCACCTGGGACCCTGCCTGGAAGCACCAAAAGAGGAAGAGATGTAATGAACAGGTCCTGGTAGCAAGGTGGCTGTAGGACATGCCATGTGTATTGCAGAAGGATGACAACCCAGTAGGGCAGACAGCACAGACAGCATGAGGATTTAGGGCAGCACACTCTGAGAAAACATGGCATCAGATGTGAAATTCAGTTTCAGCCTTAATTTTGGCATGGCACTTTGGGCAAGCTATTGATCTGTCTGCAAAAATACCAACGAAAACACAGCTGGCTGGGTTGTTATAGGACCATGCTGTGTCTGTAAAGCACTCTGAAGTCCTTAAAAGAACATAACTGAGGAAATATAAAGACAAGAGGAAACATAAGCCCTGCACTGAGAAATGTGAGCCTTGCAGAGAACTGTCCTCCTAGTCAGCCTGTATTGCTTTAGAACTCACACAGTAACCTGTGGCAGAACATAAAACTACCCCTTGCCCTGTTTCCAGTGCAGGTCAGTACCCCAGAAAGTTGTTTCAGCACAGCAGTCCCTCTGCCCAACAATTCTTACTTTGTTCCAGGAGAACAGCAGCTTCTGCTGTAGATCAGGGCAGCTGCTGATGACCTCTGGGTCCAACATCTCCAGCCAGTCATTGAGAAGGCCAGAGGCAGGCCCTGGCCAAGCTGATTCAGCACTGTGGACAAAGCAAGGCCAGTGTCACTGGTGATACCATGCACCCAGACCTACCTGTGAATTCCCATCATTGCCTTGGCTCACCTGCAGCTCTCCACCTCCTTCTTTACTGGGGTTTCTTCTTTGTCCTGGAGCAACAAGGAGCACACCACAGCAATTGGTTTCATGGCAGGACACCTGGTCTCAACAGTAGCTGAGAAGAGGACAGTCAGGAGCTCCTCCAGGTACGGAGAGTGGGTTTCAATCAGACCTTGAAGGACTAGCAGAGAGAGAAAGATGCCACTCATTAGCTCCAGGATGTGGTGAAAGGTATGGAACCTTGCACGTACTATTCCTGATAGCCAGGCTCAGTGAGGAAGAGGGAAGCCATTTTTATCTGGGATAGTAGGCTTTCAGTTCTTTTTGTTAGTGAAAACCAACAGTTTGCTCAGAGACATAATCTGAGCCCCCGATGACAGTTTATAAACCCATATACAGTGGGGGAAAGGAAGTGATCCAAGACAGGACCAAGCTTAGATCAGTTCAAATTTTCTGATCCAGGAGAAGGCAGATTCCCACAGCCTGCACACTAGGCACTGCCTTGCTGGGCTGGAAGTTCAAGCTGATGCTACAAAGAAGGAGAGCAGAAGGACATCCATACCTTTGCTGATGAGCTCTGGCTCCACATTACACTTCTCTCCTGATTTCAGGGTTGCAATGATGGCACAGACTGTGGAGCTGATCAAGTCCGGGTCACGACGGAAAGAAAGAGCTTCTGTGAGGTGCAAGAAGCCACCTCGAACTGTAACAGAATCACAGCACTGGCATCACAGGGACAAGCCAGCCCCCACATCAGACTTCCCTCCCACAGATTCCCCATGTGGCTCCAGGGCACAACTACTCAAACATACAAATACACATTCTACTGCCATTTATGGCCACCAGAACCCTTGACAGCTCTCCTGCATGGACATGTGGCTAAGAAGCTCTGTAACCACAAACCCATTTCCATGCACAATCTCTTGGTTAGACTCCTGCTCCCAAGGGATGGCAGATGATAAACTCTACAAGTCATGATGTGACCTTGTTCCAGAGGCATTCCTGCATGCTCACCTACCAAAACTATAGCTCACACAGAATTCCTGGCCTGAGAAATTGTAAATTTTCCCTGAGAGATCTGGTGTGCTTGGTGTCTACTGCAAGCCCCCAGAGCTAAGGCACTCGTTCACAGCCTCAAAGAGCTTCTGCAGCACAACATGCTACTTTTGTAACTCCTTATGACACCTGTCTAAAAGGCTCCCCACAACACTTCCTGCTCCAGGTGCAGTTTTGTGTCTTTCTTGTCCCACTTTGTCCCCTCTGAGTCCCATAAGCTGCCCAGTGCCAGTACCATCAGTGATCCTGTGCCTTGAGGAGTATTGCACAGCAAAGGCCTTCAGCTGAGCTCGCAGGGGACCATCTTCCACCGCGGGGTTCTCCAGCCACTGCAGCATCTGCATGAGCACTTTGAAGAAGAGCGAGGAGAAGGCAGTGTCCTGTGGCACGGAGCGCTGGGAAGAAATTCTTACAGTGAGGGTGGTGAGGCATTGGCAGAGGTTGACCAGAGGTTCTGGACTCCCCATCCCTGGAATTGCTCAAAGCCAGGTAGGATGGGCTTGGAGCAACCTGGTCTAGTGAAAGGTGCCCCTGCCCATGGCAGGGGAATTGGAGCCAGGTGATCTTTAAGGTCCCTTCCAAACCAAACCATTTTATGACTCTATGAATTAGACTTCTGCTCTCAAACTGTCTGCAAATGCCCTGGCTTGCAAGACACGTCCAATGCTACAGAACAGCACAGACTACAGATCCCCAAACCAGCAGAGACCTACAGCTGTAAATCAAATAAACGGTTACCAGGCTGTGTAAGGTGCACTAACTCCAGGTAATCTCAGCAGTGCCAAGCTAATGCTGCCAACCTGCATCCAAGATGCCCATGGCCAGGCAACCTGAGCTGAGCATTACAGAATGTGCACACAGCAGAGCAGATGCCCTGCAGATTTCCCATTTGTCCCTCACCCCTCTTTATGAAATGCTCCTAAACAGATTTCCCATTTGTCCCTCACCCCTCTTTATGGGATGCTCCCCAAGGCACTCACGTGGTACTGGTAGAGCTGGCGCATGAGCGGGCAGGAGATGAAGTGGTGGCGGTGCATGGCCATGACCAGGGCGCCGCTGTGCGCGGAGTTGAGCAGCGCAGCCACGGCCTGCAGCAGCCGTGCCGCCATCCCGCTGCCTGTGGCTCCACTGGCTGTCACCCCAGTGCCTGTGACCCCGCTGGCCGTGACCCCGCTGGCCGTGACCCCGCTGGCCGTGACCCCGCTCTCCGGCGCGGCCCCTTGGCGGATGCGGGCCAGCTCCTGCCCCAGGGACTGCTGCAGTGCCAGCGCCAGCGGCCGCAGGCTGGAGTTCTGCCACCGCGGGTCCGGGGTCAGTGGGAAAAGCTGGGGAGATACAACAGGGAGTACATTTATGACAGACAATGAAAGGATTGCTGCACCATGAGCACCCCGAGGCAGAGGAGCGATTCACCTTGTACAGTTATACTGACTGTAGGCTAACGGGAACCTTCTGATACAGCTTCTGTTATATTCTATGAACATAAGCAGCATCTCTGCAACCCCAACATGATTATCAACACTGACACTGCAGGGGAATCCTACTACCCAAACACCAACAACCAACTTGGCCAATTAATTCCCTGTAGGCTCCTTCTGGAGTCAGTGGAGGGAGGGAAGCTCTGTAAGCAGACAAGCCAGAGTACAAACGCTGTTTGCACACAGCTTTGCTGCCAGGGCCCTGTGAGCATTTCACAAATCCTGCATCCACTGCTGAGAGGAAAGGCACTATGCACAGAACAAACAAGGTGCAGAGACAGCAACATACTAGTAGGTACTGACAGTACCAGGCACGATCAAAAGCCACATCACGTTCCAACTACAAGAGAAAATTCCTGCCAGTATCAACTCCACCAGGCTGTAATGGCACAGCCTCATTACATCAGGGCTTTCATATTTATTGCCTGCAAACACTGCAGGATAAGGAGTCACAAGATGCAAGTATAAGAGAAATGGATTTTGTAAAGCTGCTGCAGGGAAGCAGCTACTCAGCTGGAGCTTATAACAGTACCTGCAGCAAGATTCCTGCCAGATCATCTTCTGGGCCCAGAACACGGACCTGGCTCAAGGCCCGGATCCGACTCTGACTTTGAGAGTTTTCAGGACTGGATTTTGACCTTGCAGTCTCAGCGCTGTCTGCAAGAGGAATAAAAGGAAAAGAATGAAAATGCTGTTATGGTAGATAGCATCTGGAGCCCCAACACCAGATCACCTTCAGCTTTACAGTCTCTACTGAGGAATTCAGTAGCTTTCCTCTTAACTCCAAGCAAGACCTACTTTTCCATATGACTCAGAAAAACTCACTGTAATAAACTCCAAAAATACTGGAATTTCTCTCTTTGCCAGAAGCAAAAAACTCTAGCAAGGACTGGTGTCTAACTGTAGCTTGCTGGTTTATTACAACATGACTGCTTTTTAAGACATCTCTGCCTGTTCCTCTCAACCGCAACAAAGGAGGGACGTTTGGAAGATGACTTTGATATTTAGGCTACCCTGGGCAGTACCTCGGCGGGCTGGTAAGGAGGCAGTAAGCAGGGAGTGGAAAGTCTGGCCTCCTGTTGCTCCTCTCTCATGTTGAACCTCCACAAGATGAGCCATGTAGTCTGAAGAAAGAAGGAAATAAAAGCACATCATCATCTTGCCCTCTTCATTAAAGCAGGACAGAATTGGCTGTTTGTACAGCTCCTACAGACAAGAGAATCTGCTTTGTATGATGCCTTGAAAGCTTTATTTCTCTTACAAAGTACCTTCCAAAGTTCTTTTTGACTCTGTACATTCCAATCCAAAAATTCCTCCTCTATTTTGGGAAATACAGCCAAGGGCCACCCAGGTGTCTACAGTGACAACACGCTGCCAAAGCAGCCTGTGCACAAAGTTTGCTGAACTAGCTTGGCTTTTTCCAAGGAAGTCACAGGAGATACTCATGGAATCTGTTCAAGAAAAAGTTAAATGCCTAGTCAGCCTCCTCTGTAACTCTTACTTTTGTCCATGATGTTCTGCTCCAGTGTCTGTGGGTCATGAGATACTGCCTGATCCAGGTACTGCAGAAGTTTGCTCATGCTGGAAACTGGGATTCCAAAGGACTGAACAAAGAGAAGCAGCTGCTGTGGCTCCAGGTCCTGCAGGGCTGCAACAGACAAACACTGAGTCCTCAGACCTCTGAACTGTCCATGGAGGGTCACATTTATTACCTGATCTTTATGATTTTGTCTGGACCAACAGTGACACATTAATGACAGAGCTGTAGAGAGCCTAAAGCCAGAAGTCTGACAGCTGCCTACTATATTTTCTTTCCTCTGCAAATCATTGCTGCCTTATTGCATCTTCCAGTTAATTCACTCACTGGCTAATCTGATCTTCTGTTTTAATTTTATTAGAACCTCAGTAATGCAATCATTCGTATTAAAAAATAACTTCCACCCTATCTCTTGATGGCTGCAGGCAGGAATTATTGAATAATTCAATCACTGGCTATAGACAGCTGTCATTTAATTAGTAAAATGGGATGAAAGCTCTGAATACCAAGAAGAAAGAGAGCCCTGACGAGTGGTATGAGGACCAGAGTAACCAGAGGTTTAGCTTACATCCTTTAGGCACAGCTTTCCACAGTGCTGTGCCTGTTGTCTGGTGATTGCATAGCTTAGTTCCATCTGCATTGTAGAAGAGATGGGACCTCAATTCAGAGTCTCCCACTCCTTTAAAATACACAGGAAGGGGAATATCCATTCAGACTCACTCCCCTACTTTAAAAATAACGGAGACAGATGGCTACACCCAAAGGCATCCAAATAGGATGGCTGGGCACACTTGAGCAAGGAAGCCTCTCCCTTTCCTTCCAGCAGGGTTTGAAACACCAGCAGACATGGCACAGGCTCACCTGCATCCACGAGCCGTGGGACCTCGGAGCGGATCATCCGCAGCTTCAGCCAGTCGGGGAGCAGCAGAGCCTCCTCGGAGGTGTCAACCAGAAATGCAGTAGGAAGGGGCTTTTTCTCAGGGAACCATATATCCAGTAAGGTGTAAAAATCACCATCCCCTGCTTAAGAGTGGATAAAAAATTATTTCCCATGTTCACAAGCACCTAGAAAGCCCTGCCCTTCTCTATCAATACATCAGAACACACCATTGTTTTGGCATTTCCTGCTGTCTGCAGAAAGAAAAAACAAAACAAAACAAGACAAAAAACAAACAAACAAACAAACCCCACAAAACCAAAAAAAACCAAAACAAACCAAGCAAACAAACAAACAAACAAACAAAACCCCAAAAACAATCCCCCCCCAAAAAAAAAACCAGCCTGCAAATCCGTCACTCTTTGCAGTAATATTCCAATAACAGCTATAAACATGTACTACAAGGTCAAACCTGTGAGTAGGATTAATACCAGTCTGACCTGTTAGGAGACAGAAGACAGAGAAAAGATATCCTGTATTGACCATTACCCCCCCCCAAAAAAAATCTGAGCATACTTCACTGACCTTGAGGTGGCCCCAGTGTCAGCAGAATAACCATGGCATGGACCACAAGGATGTGCATGGTGGCTGTTTCCCCACTAGTCCAGCGAAGGAACACCTGATCCTGGGACTCTGACTGGAAAAAGGCAGGGTAAGACAGGATGAGCAAAGATGGGGAGAGAAAGCAGCATATGAGAATGGACAAACTTAGTCAGACCACAGTTCCCAACATCTCCAACAGTGGCCACAAAAGATACTTAGGGAAAAGTTAAAAAGGCATTTTACAAACACATAGGCTTGGCTCTGATACTATGTCACAATCCAATTATTTTCAGAACAGGGAATTCTTGGGCTGGACTTGGTTTATTCAAATTGAGTAACCCATTAAGGGCTTCTGTTTTGTTAAGCTGCCCAGTGTCTGTGCCCTGCTGGGGCAAGGCAGGAGGCACTCACCCAGCTGTACACCTCCTCGCCCTCCTTGCTCTGCCGCATGCGCTTGATGTAGCGGGAGAAGATGGAGAGCAGAGCCACGAGCACTGCATCTGACTCAGCACTGTAGGAGAGCTTGGAGAACAGGTGGGACATGATGGTGGAGCGCTCCACGATCAGTCTGGCAACATCCTGCAGGGAGAAAACATTCAGGAGGTCTTTACACAGCCAGGTCGCACTGTTTCACTGCACCATGTTCTCCAGCTCCCATCACCAGCCCAGTACACACCACTCTGGAGATCAGAACTGACACAGGAGGGAAAAGGCCGGTGCTTTGCATGCATCTCACAGTGCCCCAGTGGAGCACAGATGCATTCTGATGCACCCCATTACAAAGTAAGCATTTACATAGCATTACTCTGAAGAAAAAGATCTCCTGATGCTTATCATTCAACCTCCTCTGTGCATCCAAACACACAGCACATGAGCCTTAAAAGCAACAAAAAAAATACACGGGGGAAAAAAAGAAGAAAAAAATCATTATAAAAAAATCACCAAAAGCTTTTCTAAAAAGAAAAAAACTCACACAACCCAGCAATCTAGTTTTGGTTATGGGGAGTACATATCCCACCACTGAAGTTCCTGATTTCCCATTCTCTCCCCAAACACATATGACTGTAGGTTTAGCACCTGCTTACTTATGAAACACTGCCAGGTGGTGCGATTTCCATCAAAACACTATTCATTCTTGCATTCCCCATTCCAGCTGATGGGCTGCTGCACCAGAGGTTATTGCTCTGATTACCATTACATTATATAAGCCTAAGACACAGGCTTGCCTTTCAACCCATGCACAGACACAAACATGCAGTTATCAGAGTAACACACTCCCCAAAACTCATCCTGGTGGTACAGCAAGTCCCATGCCTACCACTGTCCTGGGACATGCCATGTGTTCCCCACACAATCCCTCCTCTCACCAGAGCAAGGTCGTTGTGCTGTCCCTGCTCCTCCACTGGGGCATGCTGGGAGAGGTACACCAGGTAAGCACTGATGGTCTGGGGATCTGTCTCCATGTGGATAGCCTGGAATGAGAATTCCTTTAATTAAAAATCAGGATTTAATGAAAACAAGCACCAGCATAAGCAAAATTCTTCTGCAAGCACACAAACATGACAATATCACAGCCAGGTCCAGTTTGTTTAGATCTGTTTCAGCACTAGCAGAAAAAGAACAAACCTGACACTCCTCCCTTCAGCTGCTTCCACCCACCTGCTGCAAGGCCAGAGCTGTCGTGGCTCTCACACTGTCAAACAGGGGCAGCCTTGGGAGGTCCCTCAGCAGCCACTGATATCCCTGCAGCAGCTCGGAATCACCAGAGTCCTCTTCCATGGGGTGATCCTTCTCCTCCCCATCACGCATTCCTCCTTCCGACAGCACCAAGGACAGGCCCTGCACAAGTCACACACATACAGCTGTTGTACATGAAGCCACAGCTGGACTGCTAGTTTCATATTAGTGAATATAACAGGAACATGCTTCAAACACCACAGAATGCTCCAAATGCAGCACACAACAGATTTAATCTCATACAATGTGTTTTCTTGACAGATACCCTGCTTGAAGTTTCAGTCTGAGCACCAGGCACTCACTCACACTACTCACAGAGAACAGCCTCTGCCAATTACTCCACATGGCACATGATCTCCTGAGCCTACACCTGAACTCTACAGGAAACATAGTAAATCCAGCTCTATCTTAAGTACAACTTAGCTGTTGAACAATAACTTCTGAGCAGCAGGGAGCAGAAGTGCATTTGATGGGGTTTGGAGATTGAGACAAGTCACAGAAGGAGGATGACATGGAACAATTTCACTGTGCTGGATCTGGACTCAAGATAAGCAAGGGCTCTGCCCTGGGCTTCAGCCAGACCCTAGTCAAGATGATTTTCATTCTGCTCACCTTCATGGCCAGGACCCTGGAAGCCACCTGGGAGGAGCTCAGGCGCCGCAGGAAGTAGTCAAGCACCTCGCAGGTTGTCTGTTCATCTGCTTTGGGTCCCAACAGCAAGTCTTGCAAGCGTCCAAGCAACTGCCTTTGTTTCTGCTGTCTCTGTGGAGTGATAAGTTTGTCTGTCCAGTGAAATCAAATCTGGGCTGCACAGAAATTAGGTAGCAGAAGGGATCCCCGAGACTGCTCACCTGGCGTTTCTTGGCACGCTGGTCCTTACTTTCACCCTCCTCTTCTTCTTCACCTGAGGTTGATTCATCAGCAGCATCATGAAGCAGGAATTCACAAAGACACTGCACGGGCAGGACGTCCAAGGAGCCCTCACTGGACTGAACCAGATCTGCCAGCCATGGCATTGACTGTGATGAGGCCTGAGAAGGATGAGAGTAGCAAGGTCAGCAGAACATAGATGTAGCATACTGATAATATAATTCCTGAGCAGCAAACCACCTTCCCCTGAATCTCACTTAGGTCCCTTTCACCCCTCGCTCTGCCCACGTTTCAGAGGCAAGGGATCCAGTCCCAGCACAGCCCACCTGTCTCTGGATGATGTTGAGAAGAAAGTCAGGATGGCGACTGCGACACAGAAGGTGGCCCAAGCGAAGAGACTGGTTCAGGCTCTTCACCTGCTCCAGAACATGGGGTGGAGGTCTGCGAGGGGGGCCCCTGCCACAGAAACAGCAAGTTACAGGCTGACAGACCTTCACTCTGATGTGAGGAGGATCAGTCAGCTCTGTAGTGCATGAGGGGTTTATAGGAAGGTGGCAGGCATGTTGGAACCAGATGATCTTCCAACCAAAACCTTTCTATGATTCTGTGATCCCACAGGGTTCTTCTTCCCCACATCAACCACCCCGTGGAGGAGCAGGGTTTCCTCACTAGTGCTGTTAACTAAGATTTCATGATGGTACTAGAACGCAGAAGGCTACTTACTGAGGGTCCAGACTTGTCAGCTGGGACAGCAAGAGGCTGCTGCTCTCTGTAATTGTTTGTTTTGTGGATGCAGCTGCCAGATGACCTTCAAATGCAAGAATCTCCTGTTTTTCTCTCTGGGAGATTTGAAGTTCACGATTAATCATCTCTGTGCGTGTCTCCTCATCCGTCAAGGTACATTGAGGATAGGAATAATTACTGAGAAAATAAGTTTAAAAAAAGGAAATGGTTATCTTGTTCTATTCAAAATTCATGAACCACAGTCAGAAAGAACACAGGACCCCAGCTCTGACAGACAACATAGGAAAACCAAGTAGTTTCTCAGTGGAACCAGGAGGCTGAGACCTTCTCAGCAAGGCACAGCAGTCATCCCCCTCCCCCTTTTTCTCAGCTTTATTCCCTTGCTTATAATATTTTTGTCAAGGGAAGGCACTTTTCCCACTCCAACTGCAGTGTTGATGCCAGTTTATCTTACACAAGTCCCACTGGAAAGGAAGCAGTTGCATGGCACAAACTTAATTCAGAAATGTGTGTTTTCAGTGGTCTGTTTGATATACATAGGGATTTAACCATACTAACTTGGTCATGACCATTTCCATGAGCATCTTTAGAGAGGGGTACTCCTCCCATGCAGCCAGACCTGCAGCAGAGAAGAACTATAAGGAATACAAGAAAAAAATAGAGCCTTTATATATACTCTAACACATTGCAAGGTGGGGAAACACAAACCTGAGAACAGCTCATAACACTCAGCACAAACAAGGCAATTCCAGCCACATGCTGGTCCAAACCCCACCTGCACACATTTTTCACCCACAGGAGATACACGGGTATTTAAGTGCAGGTACCTCACCAACCCAGCACAGGCCTTGCACACAAGCAACCAGACTTCTGCAGAAAGCACCTTGGCCACCTTTTGCAGCAGAACTGGTACCCTGAGAAATGTCCAAACTCACCAATATTTTCAGGATTGAATGCAGCCACTACTAGCAGGAGAGGCCAGGCTTTCCAGTATAGAGTAGAAATAGCTAGATTTGGAGGCTGGTACCTGCAAAAGCCATCAACAGAGATAAGTGGTCAAGTTTAGTTCCTTAAGCCTGCTTTTCACTTTAATCATGCACTGTTTAGATTCAGTCTTGCCAGTTCAGTGCTTTTCCCAACAAAAAGACAGCCACGCCCACACAAAATCCTTTCAGGAGGGGAAGCAGGATTCAGCTGAAGATTTCTAGGGCAGAAAGGTCAGTGCTTGCAGATCAAAGTACATTCCACAACTTGGGTCTTGGACTGCTCTAGGGAAATACCCACCTGAACATGACCCTGAAAATCCCTGTCATTTTTTTATTACAAATTTTAATAGAGAAAAGCATCTTAAAATTTGTGAGCTGGTAATGTTAGTCACAAGGTGAAAGTGAGCTAGATCACAGCTGTGTGATAAGTCTTACCCTGGAGGTAGCTGGATATTCTCTGGATGGTGATAAGTGCACAGATTTAAGACTGCATCGATCAGCTGGATTCTTTCTACCCTCAGGACCTCAACATCTGGAGGAGAAGAAAAGACTGAACAAGTTATTGACCTGTCTACCTACCTGAAAGTCCTTCAAAAAAAGCAGCACAGTATAAAAGAATTTTACTTCAAGCAACTATGTTATTGTGGGCTTGTTCTTGTGATATTACAGAAACAAAAAATCAACATTTAAAGAGCAACAACACTTTAAAAATCCTATAAGTCAATATATAAAGATATGGAGCTTTTCAGCAGCAATCTGGTTTAAATTCTTAAGGGTACTTTTTTTTCCCAAATGCATCCAATATGATACTTGTAACTTTTTTAGAACTTAGATACACTATTTCAGGTAAGCAACAAATCTGCTCAGAACTCCTGGGGCTTAAAGGAACTAAAAATGCATTTCAACTTTGTTGCAAGTTTTCAGATTCAAACCGAGTTTTCCAGTACATGAAATGGGACAGGATTTAAAATCCTAAATGAGAGGCTGGACACATTTTGAGAGGATACTGAACAGCAACAAAGCAAGCAAAGTCTAGATCCTTCCACAAGCATTGAGCAGTTCAAGATCACTCTTTGCCATTAACCAGTCAGCACTAAGAGCATGTAAGATGCTTCAGAATCAAACTCTGACAACACCCTCAATTCTGCCACAAACACATACAGCTCAGCTGAATGGATGTATTTACCAGCAATGCAGGAATTTAGACAAATGCTAAATGAATTCATAAAAGGAGTAAGAGTAAAGATTGCTTTTGTAACTGCTATTCTGTAAGTGTTCCAATAATGGACTTGGGAAGAGCACACAATTGGTTAATTAATTTAACTTCCAATCCTTCCATTTCTGCATAGCCTACAAATTTCATTTTACAGTACGTACAAAGGACTAAATTGAATTTTAAAATGCTGACTCAAAACTCTGGGTGGTTGTTCACAGTCCTTCATTCTCCACACAACCAATAATTTCCCAAACACTCCACGATACAAAATTAGAAACAGTAAGAAAAAATAAGAAGCTTCTCTAGTGAGAAAGCAACATCAGCATGTCTGGCTTTGAGCCAAATGTTTAGCCATCACGACTAAAATATGCTTTAAGTGATGCAAAGGCTCTTTGGTAGGTGGTAGGAGCTGTCTCAGCCCTGGGTGGCAATAGGAGGGAGACAGAAGCAACCCCTGGCTGGTGGGAGCTGTGTGCAGCCTCACCATCTGCTTGCACAGCTGCTGCCCTCTTCACCAAGTGGTCGGCGAGCTCCATGGCGTCGGCGGGGCCCAGGGGCAGGTCCCGCGACAGCCCGATGACCAGGATGCGCATCAGCGTGTCCTCCAGGATGGGCACCTCGGAGCACAGGCGCAGGAAGAAGCTGCAGGACACACCAGACATCAATCACACCTTGGACAACAGTGCCAGGGCTCCTGGAACACTCCACAGACCCTACAGCTCGTCTGAGCAGAAGATACATCACAGCTTCTTTCCGATCTCAAAGGCAACTATTTGAAACAAATTATTATCCGAGTATCACTTGCAGTGCCTCGCACCTCTATGCTTCAGCTTCCGTAAGCCTGAGCTCCCTAATGTTACCCCAGTTACCCACACACTGTGGGGCTGCTCTCCTTACAATTACACTGTCAAGATACAGAACAGCTTGGCACAGGGAACTGGAATGAAGGAGGAAGAGAAACAGATGGAGAGTGGAACAACACCCCCCAGTTTTATGGCAGTGTAACAGATGAAGAAAATCTGAGCACAGTTCCAAGCCTTTCCAACACAGAGCTATATAAGGATCACCAGAAAACACCCATTCCTCTGCCTCCAGCCAGAGCAGCTCCCCACCTGCACCCACCACGGGAGGGGCACACACTCACTTGCGGTCACTCTCAGGGGGCCAGTTGTCCCATTTGTAGTAGGTTTCTGGCTGCTCTGTGAAGAGCACCTTGTGGAGGCTGTAGGGATGAAGAGGACAGTAAACACCATCTGTGAGGCTTAAGAATACATACAACAGTCCAGTCTCCCTCAAATCCTGCTAAAGCTTCCCAAGCTGCACATGAAGGAGCCCCCTCAGATAAGTGAGTCTAACAACAGTAACATGATTCGGAATTGAGAGGACTGTACAATCAATATGGGCTCTGGGCTTTTATACTTTCAGTAGCCTACCTTGCTTACTATTAATTCTGGCTTGAACTGCCTCAGTAATGCTTTGTGTGTGTCAAGACCCCAGAATACCATCTGTCCTCCAGAAGACAGAACTATCTGTCGAGCACACAGCCATACAGCCTTAAAAAGGATGTCAAACAAAAAAACAACAAGGAGTCCAGAGGGAATTTGTTTGGTCAGATAGCTAAAAATCCCCTACTGAGTGGATCCAAATAATATAAATCTGAAATATTTTCCACTATCATATATTTCTGGTACGAGGATGCATCTGAAGCAATTTCAGAGGGAGACAGTCCCTGCTAAAACTGTTTCTGCACCCTGTCTGAAAATGGGAGAGAAATCTAACCAAACCCTGGTGCATACCTGGCTCTTCATAATATATCAGTGTTGGGGAAGGGACTGGTTATGCACAGACATGACCAGGCTGATTCTCACCAGTGCACATAGTCCTTAGGAGCCAGCTTGCTGATAGATGGAACAACTGTATGCAGCCACCAGACAGCATCACGCTGGATAGCAGCAATTTGGTTCTGGAAAGAGCGCAGCACTTCCAGGTCTGAAAAACAATCAGGGCACAAAATACACACATGGGCCTCATCAGAAGTATGGTGGTTTCAAATTAGTAACCAGGACTCTGAAACATCAACAGTAAATCATAGAATCACAGAATGGTTTGAATTGGAACGAACCTTAAAGATAATTTTGTTTCAATTCCTGCACCACACCTTCCACTAGAGAAGGGGAGCCAGAAGAGTGTATGAGAAAGACTTGAGTCCCCCAGCCCTGACAGAACATGATCTTTGCTTTCTGACAGGTGCTACAGGAAAACCCCAGCCATGCAAATGCCACACCCCCAATCTCTGTCAGCCCCAGGATGACAGCAGACTCCTAACCCCAGCTGATGTTCTCCCAACATCAGGGGCAGATATCTACTAAAATGCTCATCCTCAGAGAGAACCTAGGTTCTTCTGCTTACTCTTTTTCTCTCCTTTGTCCCAAGCAATTCCAGCCTCCTTCACCTGGGCTGTGATACCAAGCATCATGGAGACAGCTAGCAGGTCGGTTATGTGGATGACAAATCGCTCCTTAAAATAGAAAAGGAAAAAAAAAAAGAGTTGAATAGCAACACCCAGAGCTGCCTTCTGGAAGTGTTCTGTCATCAAAAATTATGAACATGGATGTTTGGAAATGAGATATGGAAGTGCTGCTATGAGACATACAAATAGTGACTCACTCAGACACCAAAGAGCAAAGGAAGAATGGCCAGGAAAGCAGACACAGAAGAGCTCAGTGCATCACTGGCACATCCAGCAGCACAAGGGCAAAAATGGTACCTTGAATTCCATCTCTGCATACAGGGCCTCCTTCCGCTCCTGCATGAGGCCCAGACAGAAGGCCTGGAAGTTGATCTCATGCTTTGTCTGTTTGATGATCTCTCTCAGCAGAGCCCGTGAAGCTCGCAGGTAATCGTCCTTGGTGGTCAACAGGTCCTGGAACACCATTGCCAGGTACTGGGGCCACACAGAGAGAAAACTTTCAGTGCACTGTAATGGGTCTGCATCCACAGAATGAAGAGACACAGGGAAACCATGCTGGAGGTATCCTGTCCTTCAGACCCCTGGGAGCTGTAATGATGTTTCTCTCATGAAACTGCATTATCACCCAGAATGTGGGAGCTAGAAAATGCCCATTTAAGTTTATTCCTACCAAGAATAATTATATAATTTCAAAATAGTATGATACAGATCAGACAGCTGTCTGTGAAAAGATTCATCTGAGCCTCAAAACAACTAAATCTGCCAGGTGGGGTTCTGGGGTTATCATCAGCCATCCAAGACACTGCACCTACCTTTGGAGCTTGCTCTGAGCTGTGCTGAAGCACAGTATACAGGATCTGCATGTTGTTGGGATTTCTTGCATTTGATAGTTCATTGAAAATCACAAACTTAATGGTGGTGCCCAGGTTATCCCTGTGTGCATTCAGCAGCTCCCTGCAAGGGAAGACCAGGGATACCTGAACTGACATTTCTTTGAAGCTGGACACATTCATTCCATTTCTCCTTGAAGTACTTAGCACACAAAAGTGAAAAGGATAGAACAGCACATATCAAAGGATAATATCAAAGGACTACTGAAAGATTTCTAGGACAATGAAATTCATTTAAATGAACACAAGACACTCCATGCCCCAAGCTGGTATTTAACACCACTGTGCAGAGAAACTGAGACTGTCGAGTCCTTGGGCACATCTCCCACAGTGCTTTCCCTTCCTGTCACAGACCCAGTCACTCACCTGACACACAGCATGTAGTGGTTGAGAAGGACTTTTGGCTTGAGACGAATTTTGATCAGGTTGGAGATAACTTCCATGTCCTCGGAGCTGTGGGTGTTACAGTTCATACAGACTGACATCAGCAAGTCCTGAGCTGGCTTGGTCAACTGCAGAAAAAGAGCAGAAAGACTCCAGCCACTCGCCATTACAGACCAGAAACACAACTGGAGTACAGCATGCAGCCCTCCTGGCTGGATTCCATACCAGGGCTGTGCTTCAGCAGCTCCTCTCCTTACCTTTGGATTCTGCAGCCACATCTCCAGCCTCTGCACGGCCATCTGGCGCACCTCTTTGTAGCCACAGGTTGCTGTGAGCAGCCGCAGGAGGTTCCTGGAGACATTGTCCATGGGCTGCCGCCGGTTCAGCTGGTCCCGGAGCATGTCCAGCACATATTCCTCCACACTCTCTGCAAGGTCTTCATACCTGCACACAGACTGAACTTTACCCATTTCCACAAAAGCCAGTCCAGAGATCAGCACTCTTTCTTCTTTGTGGTATGACTTGCAAACCAAGAAAATCCCCTCTTTTCTCCTGGAACCAGTTTTATCTTTATCAACGTCCCCCAGCAGATGCCACAGGAGCACAGAGCTCCTGCCACAGCTCTGCAGGGTGGGTGAGCACAGACACCTCTACAGACACACCTGCACACAACTGTTAGGAGAGGAAGAGGCACTGTACCTGGGCATGAGCTGGCCCGCCTGCTCCGGGCTCATTTTCTCCTCTGCAATCAGCAGCTCACTCTGGCTGTCCTCCTCCTCTGTCATGGAAGGGTGTGGGCTACTCCCTAAGAGAGACCAGGACACAGCACACTCCATGAGACAACTCCTCTCCCTAGAGATCAATCACTGGACACAGCACACAACTCCTCTCTCTAGAGATCAATCACTTATGCTCTGGTTTGTTCAGCATCTTTCAGGGATCCCTTTCAGAAAGATCATAGCCTCTCACACTGCATCCCATAGAGGCCCATTTTTCACTACCCCCAAACATCCCCTGGACATGAAAGAGCCCCAAAAAGAAGAAAAGCAATGCCTAGAACTCAAAGCCTGGTCTATATGACTCCATCTAACACCAAACTATTCTCACAAGTCAATAAGCACTGCAGGCTCCATCCTCTCCCTAAACCTTTGCTCCTGGTTCCCAAACATCTTCTTACCAGCACTAAGGTCCCCTCCACTACGTCCAACTTCTCCATGCAAGAGCATGGTCTTAGGAGGCATCTTTGTGTTAAAAGCCGTCTGGATGTTATCCACAAATGTCTTGCAGTGAGGGCTGTCCACCCAGATGCGCTCCCCAAGGGAGTCCTCGATGTACACCTGCAGCAGGGAGCACAGCCCATTTCCATGGGGTTAATTAAGGAGCATTTGTGAGTTTTTATTTCCAATACACAGAGTAGGAAACTAGCATAACCAATGTATGGATGAAAACCAGACCAGATGATCATACAAGAGCAAAAATATACACCACCACACCCCAAGCTCTACTGGGCACCTTCTCAAGAAAGACTTTACCACGACTTCTGCCATCAAAATACAGAAGCTGGTCAGCTCAACCTTTTTAAGTTAATGGACTGTTTTAATCCCTACACACCAAAGAGCAAGGAGTCTCTGCAACACTTACATCAATACAGACTCTCAAAGACATCTCAGAAGAGCAGCATTAAGGCAACAAAAGGCAATGGAGGCTATATTCCAGAAACCCATGGAGATTTTTCTTTAAAAGGATGGGCCCAGGCTCCAGTTTCTGCCTCTTTCAGTTGCATTCCCACAGTGGACAAGAGGACACTAGCCACCCCCTTCCCTACATCTATAATAAATCCTGTGCTGCTCTCCTGCTCCAACACATGCACATTTCCCAGCCCAGTCTGCCCACCACTGCCTCAGTCCAGCAGAAGCCCCCTCAGTTCACCGACCTTGACAAAGATCTCTGGCCAGTTCTCATCCTCTTCGTAAGCTGCCATGAGAAGGTTGCATGCCAAGACAGACACAAGACTATTCCCTTTGGCTTTGAAATTGATGGAGGCATCTCTTCGGAGTAGGCTGCACAGTGCCTGGAATAACATAAAACAATAAACAAATCATCTATTGAGAAAGCTTGCAGAGAAGCTGCAGAAATAGAAATACAAACTGCAGAGCTCTGTATTTACAAAGCCATGCAGACCACGCTCTGGTCTGAGAGAAAGTGCAGCTCTGCTCACAGTTTGGCAGGAATGATCTGCCAGTGACTTTGGGAGTCCTCACCTCGATGACCCCTTCAGTGGCAAATATGTTTGGTTTGATTTTTGCCAGGTACATGAGGCTCAGGTAGAGAGTGGTGTCAGGTTTGGCTCTGTTCATCTTCAGCTGCTTCACAGCTCCACACAGCACCCCCTCGATACGGTCATCGTTGCCCTCTGCCTCTGCTGCCTCAATCTCATCCAGCAGCACCGTGGGGACGACTGCAACCACCAACACAAGGCATCAGCATTTACCCTCACGCCAAATAACCACCCTGAGATGCTGCAGGACCAATCACAAGGGACAGCAAAGCACAGACCAGCTCACTTTTAGCCCCTGCAATAGGTTTTCCCTACTCAATTGCCATTAAAAGTTCTGTTTCACAACTGACAATGCCCCTTCATTGTTTTTCCATGCTAGCACACTCCTCTGCAAATGTATCCAACATCAGAAACAGAATGACAATTCAAACGGCAGCATCCAAACCCCGAGATTGCTAAAGCAGTATGTGAATAAAATACCACAATCCAGACTTTGAGATTTCCTCAAAGGAGCATTTCACATACAGCTACTAAACAGCTGTCAGACAGAATGAACACAACCCAACGCCAGCAGAAGAGAAAACCTTGACTTCAGCCCAATATCCAGCCAAGGAAACCCTCGAGAAGAGCACATAATTGCAGTGTGGGCTTCAAGAAAGATCCTGGGATGAGACGCCAGAGCAAGGAGAAGTTTCCCGGACGCTTCCGTGCGACGGCAGGAGCGCCGCGACGCCTCACCTTCGATGGGGATGACAGACGGCTCCTTGATGGAGGGCGAGATGGCTCTTTTCTCCGCCACGGCCGCCTCTGCCAGGCGTCCCAGGGCGCTGAGGGGCGGCGTGGAGGAGAGCTTGGGCCGCTTGCTCAGCCCGGGCAGCCCCGCCGGGCCGGCCAAGGCGGCGGCCGCGTCCCGCTTGCGCTCCGAGGGCAGCCCGGGCGGCGCCGGCTTCAGCAGCGTGACGGCGGCCTTGCCCTCGCCGCTCTGCCCCTTGGAGCCCAGCGCGATGAAGTCTCCGGGCGGCGGGTGCGCTGCGAGGGGAGACACGGCCACAGTGAGCGACAGCGACAGCGAGGGACAGGGAGCGACAGTGAGGGACAGCGAGGGACAGCGAGGGACAGCGAGGGACAGTGAGGGACAGCGAGGGACAGGGAGCGACAGCGAGGGACAGCGAGGGACAGCGAGGGACAGCGCCCGCAGCCCCCCGCCCGCCCGCCCCGCGGGACTCACCGGAGGGCTTGGGCACGGCGCTGGGCCGCCGCACGGCCGCCGCCTTCGGCCGGTTCATGGCGCCGCCGAGCACCGGCCCAGGGACGGACCGAGCGACGGCCGGGACGGACAGACAGACACCGGGCACCGACGGCCGGACAGACCGACGGCCGCGGCCACGCGGAAGCGGAACCGCCGCAGCGCCCCGCCCGCCCCGCGGGGCAGCGCCGTCCGGCGGGCGGGAGGGGAACTGCACCGCCGGGGAGCCCGAGGTCAGCGGGGCTGCGGGATGCGGAAAATGTGAACATCTTCCTAAAAAAAGGTGTTCTTTGGTGCTTGATCCGGCTCTTCTCCCACGCCACTAGCGGCAGGACTAGAGGACATAGTCTCAGGCAGCACCAGGGGGTGTTAAGCCGGGCATCAGGAGGAATTTCTTCACGGAAAGGGGGATTACAAATTGGAATGGGCTGCCCAGGGTGGTGATCGAGTCTCTGGAGGTGTTCAAGACATGACTGGACGCGGCACTTAGCACCATGGTGTATGAAAAAGTGACTAGTCCACGGCTGGACTTGATTTTGGAAGTCTTTTCCAGCTTAAATGATTCTGTGATTGGGGGATCTGGGATCAAAGAGGGGAATCAAAGAGGTGGGATTGGAGACTGGAGTCAGGGGCTGAAATTGGGGAGCTGAAAGTAGTGGCTGAAGTTGCAGGAGTGGAATGTGAGGCTGGAATTGGGGGTGTTGGACTGGGTCTGAGCAGCTGAATTCAGGGTGATGGAGCCAGGAGAACTGAGGCTGAGGACTAAAACTAGGGGACCCACAGCAACTGGCTGCCCACCCCCTCTCCCCCATGCCACCCCTTCTGTCCCCATATCACACTCACAGGACACGTTCTCCACATGCCTTTATTGCAGTGGGGACCGCAGGGACCCACACCTCCACCCACCCACCCAGGAGCACGCAGGGGGCACCCAGCAGCCAAGCCCCCATCCCACGCCCCCTGTGCCCAGCTGTGCTGGAGGGGGACGAGCAGCAGCAGGTGACAGTCCCCAGTGCCCTCTCCGTGGCAGCATCCCGGCTTCAGGGGCTGGAGCATGGGCCATGTCCCAGCAGGGTGTCCTGGTGGGCTGAGGGGGACCCCACGGCCCCCTGCTCACAGCCACTGCAGGGAGAAGCCCTGGCTGAGGATCACGCCAAGGTCACTCACGCTGAGAACCTGTGGGGGGAGACAAGACATTGGAGAATGCTTTCCCCTAAAGCCTGGCATGGCAGGAGAGCAACAGAGAGTCCTCATCCCCTCTTGGGTCACACTGTGACCCTGAGGAGGAGGGATGGAGACCCTCAGGATGGGGACACCCACCCAGCAAAGGGCACCCTGAAATGGGGCCATACCTGGTTGTCCAGGTAGGAAAAGGGCTTCTCCTGGCCATTCAGGAGGACCTTGCTGGGCGGCTTCTGCACCCCAAAGATGCTCAGTGTGCCAACGGTGACCTTGGTGGCCTCAGTGCTGGCATGGAGGACGGTGGAGGTGAAGATGTTCTGTAGGAAGGGACAGCATGAGCTCAAGGTGACCAGCTACCATGGGACCCCCACTCCTGCCCTCCCCACCACATCCCACCTGTGTGACATTGAACACCACGTAGGAGTAGTTGCCCTTCTCAAAGGTGTCCAGGCTCTCGCCATCATCCCAGAAAAGGTCACCCCAGGCAGTGGCATGCGAGGACAAGGCCACGATGAGACGCAGAGGATTCCCTCGGGTCGCCTCTGTGGTGGTTCCTGGTTTCTGGGGTTCAAAGAAATGGGTTCTGTAGGGCCATGACCACTGGGTCCAGGAGCTGAGGTGCTGGGGGACACACACGCTGTGGACAGCACCCAGGGAGGTGATGGGTGGGCACTCACCTGGGTGGGCAGGATGGAACCTTCCCGGATATGCAGGTTGAGGTGCTCCAGAGGGGCTGACATCTTCAGCATCTCACCACTGCTATTCACTGAGGAGCCCTGGGCAGGAGGCAGGAGACATGGGTGTGAAGGACCAGGGCTCAGGCACGGGTCTGCAGGGCAGCCATCCCCAACTCTCCCTCACTAGGGCTCCCTGGGCTCAGCCAGGGCTTCCCACCCACAGCCCCAGGAGGGTCAAGCAGGGATCACCCTGGCCAAATGCCGTGATGCTCCTCACCGTGTAGAAGTCGTACCACGTGCCTTGGGGGACATAACCTGTGACTGAGTCCACGCCAGGCTCCAGCACTGGGGTTACCAGCAGGCTCCGGCCCCACAGGAACTGCCTGTCCAGCTCCCACGTGGCCACATCCCAAGGGAACCTGCGGCGGGATGGAGACGCAGCTCAATCTCCCCGATTCAGCCCAAGCATCTCCCCAGCTCCCGGTGGGGATGGCCTTACTCAAAGAACAAGGGCCGGGCCACGGTGTCCCCTTGCAGGTGGGCACGGTGGAAAAGGGTGTAGAGGAAGGGCAGGAGGGAATAGCGGGTCAGCAGCACGTCCTTCATGGCTGTCCTGGCTGCGGGGCTGAACGCTGCTGGGTCCTGGGCCTGGGGGAGACACAGGCAGTCAGCAGCTGTCCCACCCCGACCCCAATTCCTGCATCCCCCATTCCACATCCCATATCCTGCATCCCCCATTCCACCTCCTGCATACCCCATTCCACACCCCATATCCTGCATCCCCCATTCCATATTCTGCATCCCCCATTCCACATCCCACCTCCTGCATCCCCCATTCCACCTCCTGCATCCCCCATTCCACACCCCATATCCTGCATCCCCATCCCATATGCTGCATCCCAGCCCCAGGATGCCTCCCACGGGGCACACTGCCCTGGACCTTCTCGTTCTGGGTGTTGTGGTTGCGAGCGAAGGGGTAGAAGGCCCCGAGCTGCATCCAGCGGGTGCACAGCTCCTCCGAGGTGCTGCCGGAGAAGCCGCAGATGTCTGCCCCGACCAGCGGGATGCCAAAGAGGCTGAAGCTCAGCAGCCCTGGGGGCAGGGACAGTCAACAGGGTTAGAGACATCTCCGAACAAGCAAAAGCTCCAGGAGTGCTGGTAGGGGCTCTGTGCCACCCACCTGGAATCGAGTAATGCATGTCCTTCCACTGGCTGCGGTTGTCACCCAGCCAGTGCCCCGAGTACCGGCCCTGGCTGGGGAAGGTGGAGCGGGAGATGAGGAAGGGCCGCTTCCCCCGGATCTTGATCAAGGCGCTGGAAAACAACAGGAGAGCTGGGGGCAGAAGGGAAGAGCAGCCCACCATGTGTTTGCCTTACCCCACAACAGCTGAGGGAAAGTTCCAGCTCTGGCAGAGGGGTGAGAGTCAGTCCGAGCAGTGTGGCAAAGGCTCGCAGCAGGAGCAGCCTCATTCCCCCATTCCTCCCAGAGCAGTGTCAGCTCCCCTTTTCTCCTGGATTATTCCCATCCCAGAGGCTGTGAGCAGCCAGAGCTTCTCCGCTTCAGATCCCACTCACAAATCCCCATCCTTTTCCCACTCAGCTCTGAGAAGGATTCTGTCCCAACCCATTCCCAGGCTGTCAGGAAGTGGGATGCTCAGGTACCTTGCTGTGGCTTTGGCTTCCATCAGCCCATAGAGGTTGTGGAGGTTGTAGTGCACTGAGACTTTCTGCTTTGCCGAGGCACACACCGTCTTAGCAGAGAGGGAATCGCCCAGCACGGCTGCCAGGAGGGAGAGCCCAGGTGGACTCAGCTGGGGTGCAGGGGATATGGACTCCCCACACTTGCTGGCTCTGGGTCAGCCCTCCCACAGCCAGCTGGCACTGCCAACCCAGTGCCAAAAGATCATGCAAATGGCCCCATGCTGCACCCTGACATGGCCCTAACAAGTGTGCATGGCTCAGACATGGATACTGGCACATGAAGGAAGGGATGGAGGCATTCAGGGTGTAAAAGAGACACAATGTCTCTTAGAAATGGTTTTCTGTCACCACACTCAGTTGGCAGCTGTCTCAAAGCACACAGTACCTATGAGCACAGCCTTGTATCTCATCTCCCTCCTTACCCGGAGTGTAGGGTGGGTTGTCCAGCTCTCCTGGGGGGCAGCCATCTTCAGACCCATCCATGAAGTTGGATGGCTCATTCATGTCCTAAGCAAAGAAAACTGAGCTGCAATTTCGGGTGTGTGTTTTTGGGATTAGTGGTAGACCTGGAAAAGCTGCATTTGAGGGACAGTCCTGCCAGGACACACGCCAGGCATGAGCTGAGCTGCAGGCAGGGAGCAACCCACGGGCAAGGAGGGACTTACAATCCAGAGGCCATCAAAGGGCACGTGGGCATAGAAGTGCTGCAGGTTCTCCAGCCACCACTGGTGTGTATCTGGGTTGGAGAAGTCTGCAAAGGCAGTGAAACCAGGCCAGACCTGTGGGGACACCACAAATCCATGAGTTCAGCAAGCAGCTGATTTGTGGGGAGCCACCATGGGGAACAGGGTACCACAGCACGCCAGGGATTTCAACTGAGGGTGAAACAGGCAATGAAACAGAAGACAAACCCAGCCAATGCTTCAAGTCCTGGGTGCTACACACACAGCATCCCTTCTACTCCATGGTACCAGGAGGAACCAGGTGCTGAGGAGTCCCGACACTCCGTGGGCAGTGGCAGCTGATGGAGCTGCTCTGTCCCCACTTGCACAAGGCCTGATACCACCTCACCAAGAACATGTCAGGGAAAGGCCATGATTTCTCTGTGCTTTGCCTTATTCCAGGAATTTTAGCCAATTCATTTTCCCCCATGCTTTCAGGCTACATCAAAAGCTCCCTTTTTGGAGGCAGCAAGAGAGAGCAGGTGGGAGAAAACAGCCAGAGGGGTCAAAGTGGGAGGAACAGCTGCAGAGCAGGTCTCGAGGCACACTGCTCATCACAACAACCTCCCCTCACCCCAGAAACAGGAAGGGAGAGAAATCAGATGATCAGCCTCAGGCAGCACTGCTGACTCTGTTAAGCTCATATGACTTCCACAGGCTCCTCTGCTGAGCAGGGGCTGGTCCCCAGGCTGGTGAAGACACCAGGAGGTGACACATGAGGAGGACAAGGGCTGAGCCAGGCTCTGGCAATTATCCCAGAGAAGTCCCTTGGCCACTTGGCTTTCCCTGTGTTGTGATGAAATCCCAGCCCTGGTATTGCACAACCCACCGGGCTGGGATTTCCCCCTGGAGCTGCTCACCTGCCCGATGAGTGGCTGCCCTTGGGTGGTGTTGAGGAACAAGCCCCGTCTCAAGCCTTCATCAAAAGGCCAGTAGGAGCCGTGGGGGCTGGTGCTGCTGATGCCAGGATCCTGGGGATGGAGCAGAGGGTTAGTGCCACTCCAGGCAGACCACGGCTCCTTCTCCCGGCCAGACCAGTGTGATTCACAGAAGAGAACCCAGACAGGGTCAGCCAGAGCCCACACACAGCAGTTGTTTCCCCCCAAGGGGAAGAGAAACTTGCTTCAACGCTTCCAGGCATGTTTTCTAAAATGCCACTTCTGCAAGTCCCCAAGACCCATTATGGTGTTTTGGGGAGGAGGGGACAAATACAAGAACTCTTGTTTTTATGCAAGAAATGTCAGGTCATGGAAAGGGCTACTACAGAGAGTTCAATGAGGAGGAAATCCAACTTCCCCCTGCAAGGACCTGCTGGTCCCCACTGCCTGCAGCAAGCAGAACCCATGCCTCCACTCCTTGAAGAGGGAAGAAGGGACATCACAGCCAGGTCACAAGATGCTAGCACTTGTGGAGATGTGAGAGCACTTGAGCTGAGCATCCACAAGTTAAACTGCCTGACTCACAGTTCCTCTATTCCTTCTCTCACAGGATCCTTGTACCCACAGAAAGACAGGAGAACAGCACAAGAACCTGGCTGTGTCTCCAAGGTCCCTGCATTAGGGGGATTTCCAGTCACAGTTTCCAGCTGCCTGACCAGCACTGGGAACTGGCCTCCTACAAAAATCCCCAGAGCCAGGAATGACCAGCTGGGACCAGGAGCATCCATTATGCCCTTGTCTGACATCCCTGCAGCAAAAACAGCACCGTGGGAGAGGAGGGGGAATACCAAGATCATAACGTAGCGCTGCCCGTGTTTGTGGAGGTCTTCCACCAGGGAGGGGAGGGAGGCAAACTTCTGGGAATCCAAGGTGAAGTCCCGGTACCCATCCATGTAATCGATGTCATTCCACTGCCCATCCTGCAGGAAAGAGGCTCAGGAATGGGTGATGGAGACTGGACTCCCTGCCCCACAGGCCTGGGGGTTACCTGGGGGATCTGGTAGTTCCTCATGGCTCTCACGGTCTGCCAGGTGTCATTGCTGGATCCGTAGCCCCAGCGGCAGAGGTGGAAGCCGAGAGCCCAGAAGGGTGGCATGGCTGGGAAACCTGCAGTGGGACAGTGGGAGCATGGATGGGGTTTCCCAAGATGACAGCAGCATCTCAAAAGGATGGGAAGGTAAGGGCAGAGGGAGGATAAAAGGTGATAACTGGCAGCAGTGTGCTGTAAGGGCTGGGGATGGGACAGCTGGGGGATGCTGATCCCTCCCCAGCTGAGAGGGCTGGGGATGGTGGGGAAGCTGGGTGAGACAGGGATGTGGGCATGAAGGAGGTGCCTGCACAGAGCTGTGTTGGGGTGTGGGCACTTACCTATCACCTGCTGGTACTGCTGGATCACCATGTTGGGATCAGGCCCCAGGAAGATGTAAAAATCCAGCACCCCTCCAATGGTCCTCCAGGTCAGGCCTGGAGCAGGCTGCAGAGCCACCTCTTTGAGTGGGAAAATAGAAAGGGGGAGAGGAGAGGAGAGGAGAGGAGAGGAGAGGAGAGGAGAGGAGAGGAGAGGAGAGGAGAGGAGAGGAGAGGAGAGGAGAGGAGAGGAGAGGAGAGGAGAGGAGAGGAGAGGAGAGGAGAGGAGAGGAGAGGAGAGGAGAGGAGAGGAGAGGAGAGGAGAGGAGAGGAGAGGAGAGGAGAGGAGAGGAGAGGAGAGGAGAGGAGAGGAGAGGAGAGGAGAGGAGAGGAGAGGAGAGGAGAGGAGAGGAGAGGAGAGGAGAGGAGAGGAGAGGAGAGGAGAGGAGAGGAGAGGGTGGTCACAATTGGGGAGCAGACCCCAGACGTTAGCCCCTATGATGGGGCCCAGGCAGCACCACAGGCAATGCTCAGGGGAATAGAGAAATCCCTGTCTTGCACTCAGCAGATGCTAAAAGGGTGTCTGGAAGCTTAAATCATCACAGCCCAGAGAGATCATGGGTTTATGCTATCTTGAAAATCTGCTCTTTAATCTCAAATCTGTGCCAGCTTCCACTGCTGGACCAAGACTAAGCACTTCAGTGCAGTGCTTTCCTTCATGTCCTCCCCTCAAATCCCCTCCTAAGTGAATTGAGAGCCACTTGTACAAGCAAGCACGTGGGAGCTAGGCCTTTCCTGGGAAGGGCTCTTCACATGGAGCAGCCTTTTCACCTCAGCTCAGCTGGCTGCATCTCACAGGAGCTCCTCAGCAGCCTCACAGCAACAGCTGGAGCCCCGGTGCGAGCAGCATCATCCCAGCTGGCTGCAAGAGGCAGCTGCAGGGAGGGACGGGTGCTCCTGGTGCTGCCCCTGGCACGGCAGGAGCTGCTGTGTTATCAGCTGGCACACAGGGGCAGACCCCATGGCGCAGCTGGTGCAGCACAGCTGGGAAGAGCGTGGGTGACAGATGGCACCCCTGGCTGCACCCCACTGCTGCCAGAGCAGGGGAATGGGCACGGAGCTGCACGCAGGGGACTGGCTTTCCTGATGGCAGCTCGGCAGCTGGGCGTGTGGTTAAACTGCTCGGCAGTTGCTAAAGAGCCTCGCCGTAGCCAGGAAACAGATGGCTGCGCTCAATAACGGAGCCATCAAACCACATCTTTCCTTTTTATGGCTTCCTCTCACCCCAAGCTCCCAAAGTGGCCACTCCAGCAGCTCCCATCTGTCCCAATCTGCCAGGTCCTCCACCATGGACAAGCTGGCCTGGGGTCCCCTGGACACTTACCCATGGCATTGCTGTTGAGTAGGAAAACACCATGAGCATTTCCACCCTCCTCCATCAGCAGGTAGAAGGGGTGGGCGCCGTACAGGTTGAATGATTCCTGCAAGGAGAGGTTCTCAGTAAGACACAAAAGAGGGCAAAGCAGGAGAGCCCCATGTCACTGAAGGTGAATAAATGACCCTGAGCTGTATATGCTGCCACCACCTAACCAGGCATCTGTCACTCCTCTGGAGCACAAGGCAAGGAATGAGGATAGGTTTGCTTAAGGCCACATGGGAGGCTGCTTCTTCCTCCAGCTCAGGGGCTGCTACTGAGCTGGGCTGGGTGAGGGGGAAACCTCCTGCCTCACCACAACACATTGCACGAGGAGCAGGGTGGAGCGGAAACACCCAGAGCCCTTGGAGTGCCAAGAGCATTTTGCAATTGCTCTGAAATCCTCCCTGGCACATACCTGCTCATCAGCCTCAACCATCCCCAGCCTCTCCCAGTGCTGCTGCCCACCCCTGCCATGCTTTCCCAGGGTTTTTCCAAGGCACAGGAGAGTGGCACTCCTGCCCTCAGCCCCTGCACCCTCTACAGAGGGCAGACGTACCGTGGGAGAGACATCACGGGCCCACAGTGTGAGGGTGTTCCAGTCCAGGCTGTGCAGGAGGCTGCCACGGTGCTCCCCCAGCCCATAGAGGAACTTGGATGGGAGTGATGTGGATATCTGGAGAAACTGGTCAGCAAAGATCAAGGGGGCCACGGTGGTGTTTAGCCTGCCAGGGTGACACCAAGAAAGAGAGAGAGTCAAGAGAAGGTTCAAGGACTCATTAGGATGCATTTGCCCTTGAATAATTGTTCTCTTGCCTCTCAAAACATCTCAAGGGGAAGTCTAGCAGCACATCCCACCCTGCATCCAGCCCCAACACCCTGGCCCAGGAGCAAATTCAGGTCTGGCTGGACGCAAGGCATAGCACAAGCCAGCACAGCACAGCCTTCCCTTTGACACCAGAAGTTTCCACCCAGGTTATTATTAACCACTGAGGTGATATGGCCATGGGGTTTCTCAGCCTGCTGTCACTGATAAGTAGCTCCCAAGTACAGAATAGACCACAGCCACCAGCAAATGGAAAAGGGGAGGAAAGGATGGGATCCCAAAACACCCTGACCAGACATTGTCCAGCTGGTGGTGCTTGCCACAAACTTAGTGTGGGCAAAGCTGTGGAGGTGACAGAAGCTGTACAGCAAAGTCACCCACAGCGCTTTTCCACAAAAAGCCTGGAGCTGTGGGTGTGCCTATAGCTTGGACAGCCAGGGAAACCCAAAAGCAGGGAGAGGGCAAAGCCACAACTGTTCTCTGACATTTTTCCTGAGCCACCAGATCATTTATTGGTGATGTGCTGGGGTCTACACAATGTTTGGCTTCTGTAGCACCCTGGGAGGAATCAGAGCACTGGGAAGTTTTTGGAGAGATGCTGATCCCACACAGGTCTGCCATGGCCAGAGCAAGCACGTGGCCAGCCCCTGGGGCCAGGAAGGCACCTGCTGCCACATCCCCATGTCAGCACTGCTCAAAAGATACAAGAGAAAGAGCAATAATTGGCTGGAGACCTCACAGCATGGGTTTTCTTAATGGAAAACCCCTAGAAAGTATGCTGGAGCCTGCCTAGGGTGGGAAAAGCTTCTCTGCACCTGGTACAGTGTGAGCATCAGGTGGGTTCTTACAGCACTGTCCCTGTTGCCTTGCGCTGCAGCAGCACTCCAAAGGGGTCCCAGGAGAAGTTCAAGCTGTAGATGGGGTTTTCTGCTCTCTTCATCACCCGGGGAACATCGAGGGGAACCTCATAGCGTGGGTTGGCTGCATCTGTTATCTGCAAAAGGGAGAAAAAGGGCTTTAAAGACCAGCAAAGCAAGAGGGCAAAGTGCTGGAGAAGCTCACTGGCCCCACACAGCCATGCCTGGAGCACAGCAGATTCCAGACTTGATCCAAGCAAGGGATGGTCACCTACAGGGTGGCAGGTGCAAGGGTCAGGAGCACAGTCACAGGCTCTTGAGGGCAGCCAGCAGCAAGCTCACCTTGATGTGCAGCCGCGTGTCCGTCTCAAACTCCACATCCAGCCTCAGCTTCTCGATGTCCCGGGGGTAATAGGCCTTCTCCCTTCGCACCAGCAGCCCCACCACGCCCAGCGCTGTCTGGTTGAGGCTCTCCAGGGCGTAGCTGGGGAAGTCAGGGGGATAGAAGCACCAGGGCACCCCCTGCTTGCCCTCTGCCAGCGGGGGACTCTGGATGAAGCAGCACCCTCGGCTCTCACAGAGCTCCTGGGTCACCACCACGCGCCGCTCTGGGTAGCAGTCAAAGCGATGGCTCTCGGGTACCACGAGACATTTTGGGGGTGCTGTGGGTCCGAGCCAGCCCCCCGACACTTGCCGCAGCACCCAGACAGTGATGGTGCTCAGCAGAACAGCGGCCACGAGCAGCCCGCTGCCCACCCACCACGGGGCCAGCTTCCCATGGCCGGGGGGCATTGGGGCAGCCCCCTCCTCTTCCACCCGGCATGCTGCTGGCTGTGCTGTCCTCAGCTTCTGGTACGACTTCATTGTCCTGGTGCTGGATGGAAGGGGAGATGTGGCAGGTGTGATGGAGACAGAGAGGGAGAGCTTGCCCAGGCCTCAAGGACAGCTTCCCCCTCTCCTGATGCCTGTGGTTTGGGCAGAGCCTGCCCGCCTCAGCACCCTGCAGCATCACATCTGCACCTTCAGCCAAGATGCACTCAGCAAAGGAAGGCTTTGCCAGGGTCAGGTGGTCCTGACCTGCTAAGTGTGGGGAGACACCGACACCTGACTGTCCACCAATCCCGAGGGACAAAGCACCATTTGCTTTTGGGAGGTGGCAGAGTGGCCCCTCAAGGAGTTTTTCACTGGTCTGAATTAATGGGCTGCAGTGTTTCTGGAAGGTGCAAGTAAAACCGAGCTTGCTCTTCCTGTGGGAACAGAGCTGTGATGCTGAGAGCTGCAGCTCCGAGGTGTGGAGCATTTTCTGCTCCAAGCATTCTTCTGCTCTGAGCATCCTCTGTCATCATCGTCCAAAGCCCTGACTCAGAGGTTTTAGACCCGAGGAGGGCTGAGCAAGGGATGGCTGGGAATATGCCATTAGTCCTTGCTTTCCACTGATAAATGCTGATTCTGACAACCTCTCAGGCAAACATCTCCCGGACTCTGAGCAAAGGAGACCCTCATGCTCTAGTTAAGTTTGCAGGCAGCAATCTCAGCATCTTTAAAAAAGAGACACAACTTTCTCGTCTCGTCTCCTCACTCTCACTCAGATCCCGCTCCCCTCACCCTCCTCCCTGCAAAGGCTCAGAAAACGGCTCCATCCCCCACAAACAGCTTCAGTCCCCAGCTCGCTCCCACCCCGACGGCTGGACCCGCCGGGGCCTGGCCGCGAACCTCCCGGAGCGGCAGCGCCTCCGCCCGATGCCGCCGCCCGCCGCTCCCGGCGCTGCCAGCGAGCCCCGGGGCCGTGCGCCCGCCGCGGCACACCGGGGCACTGCCCGGCCGCTCCGCAGCGGCGACACTGCGGCCGGGCCGGGGGGACACACGGCCGGGGGGACACAGCCGCGGGGACACGGCCCCCGGGCGGGCACGGGCAGCGCCGCGCCCCGGGAGCCCCTGCCCGCCTGCGGGCCCCGCTCCGGCCGTGCCGGCGCTTACATACACGGGTCTCCTCTTGACATTGTGGCTGCGGGCAGCGGGCAGCGGGCAGCGGGCGGGCAGCGCTCCCGGCGCTGCGGCTCCGCCGGCCCCGCCGTAAACACCCGACGAGGCGCTCGCCGGCTCCTACCGCGCCTCTCTAGTAGCAGCGCATCGCCGCACGCCCCTCCTCCGCTCGCTCTTCCGCGCTGGGCGCTTTTTAAATTTTATTTTTAATGTTTGTGTCTACGCGGTGCTGTTCAAGGGTGGAGAGCATGGGAGAGCAGCGGGTTTTTTAGGTTTTTCCACAGTTGATGCACGCAGGGTGTCAAAACCCAAAGAACGAACACCTCTGTTTAGGTGACTAAACATCTGTTTAGGTGACTAAACCTCTGTGCTCCCTTATAGGGTGGCACTTTATCCCTGCTCAGTGGTTTCAGGGAATCGTGATGCTGGGTGTGTTTTGGGCCAGACTCACAAAATCCCAAACATCCCAGACCCTTTCTCCATCCAAGTTCTCACCAGAGGTCCTGTCTCCCATGCACTCCTCTTCATTTGCTTAACAAGTGTGTGTGCTGCACAGGCTTTCCCACTTTTCAAGGGACTGGAGAGCTGCTGCATGTTTATTATTGAAGGCCACCGCTGTCTAAAGTTCAGCAGCAAATAAGACCAGACCTTTGGAGCACAGGTACTTTCCCCAGGGAATGGAAACGAAAAGTAACTTGTTGTGAATAGCACATTTCATCCAGAAACAGAATTTTGGGCGACACAGCTGCTCCCCTCCTGCCATATGTGATCTGTCAAACCCCATGTTGTTGCAAAAATTGGGGGCAATACTTTAATTCCGGTGAGCCCTATGTGTGGGGCTGTCACCACAGAGGGTGAAACGCCCATCCAGGATGCAGCCAGCCCATTCCTGCTGGTGGTCCTCCTTGAGGATCACCACCTCGTGGATGTCTCAGGGATAAACCCTGGATGATTTAGGGTGGCTCTGATCACTCTTGGTTATCACCACTCAGAGAGAGCACAGGCACAGGTGGCTGTGCTGGGGACAGCAGTGGCCCCAAAGGCTCCCACACCCAGCATCTCTCCTTGCTTGTCTTGGCTCTCTGAGCCACTAGAACCTTCCTGGATGGAAAGGAGATCTGGAGACAAACTTCAAAGCATCAGTGGAGACCACAGTGATGGCTGGAATCTGCCCTCCAGCCCTTAGCTCACCCTGCCCCAGCACCCAGTGCAGGATTTCAGCCAGTGCCTGCAAATCTGGGAGAGGTGAAGGCCAAAGCTGTTGCAGCTACACTGGACAGCAGCTTCATGCCACCCACCACCTGGGAGCTTCAGCCAACCCCATTAGCCCAATTCCAGTGATAAACAGGGATTTCTTAACATCAGGGAGGTGCATTCACTAAACCTTGCTCTGGCTGCCCAGATCCATGGGGCTGTGCCAGATATGAGGCTCTCAGTGTTGTGTAGTTCAAAGGGAGCAGGAGAGATGGGATCTTACTCACAGCCTGTTATGGCCCTTAGAACTGCTCCAGTATTTGGCCCCAAGGCTGGAAAGCACAAATTGCATGGGGCTGACACAGACTTTCCAACATTGTTATGGACGCAAAGAAATCAAAACAAGCACAGCTGAGATGTATGCTGTTTGGTTTAGTCAATTGCCTGTGTTATTGCATTTTTTATGCATTATCATCATTGTTGGATGTCCCCAGGGTCTGAAATACTGTTCACACAATTGGGGTGAGGGGGCTGTGTTTAGCAGCTCACACAACTGCACAAGGAAAGTGCAAGTATAGGGTTGAGGATCCAGCCCTGGGCAGGATTTGGCCCTGGTGCCATGCTCAGGGAGCTGCAGGACAGGCACTGCTGGGCACAGGCTGGCCCAGAGCTAGTGGAGGACAAGGCTGGTCAGTGGCCACCTCCAGGAGCCCAGGGAACAAGTGAGTCCTCCTAAGAGCATTGGGGTGCCCAGGACACATTTCTCCACCATGATTTGCTCTGCAACAACGCTCTGCTGGTGCTGCAGCTGGGTCAGGGTAACTCCTGGTATCAATCCAGACTGGGGGCTGAAAAGATCAAGAGCAGGCTTCCAAGGATTTAGGGGTGCAGGTGCATGTGAGGCTGGATATGAGCCAACAAAGCACTTGCAGCCTAGAAAGCCAACCATGTCCTGGGATGCACCAAAAGCCGAGGGGCCAGCAGGTCGAGGGAAATGATTCTACCCTCTGCTGTGCTCTGCGAGACCCCACCTGCAGTGCTGTGTCCAGCTCGGGGGTTCTCAGCACAGAAAGGACACGGAGCTGTAGGAGTGAGACCAGAGGAGGCAACCAAATTGATTAGAGGGATGGAACACCTCCTGTATGAGGAGAGAATTGGTATTGCTCAGCCTGGATAAGAGAAGGCTTCAGGGAGATCTTATTGCCAGCTTTCCCTGTCTGAAGGGAGCCGGCAAGAAAGCTAAAGAGGGACTTTTGACCGGGGCATGTGGTGGCAGGACAAGGGGTAATGGCTTTAAACTGACAAAGAGCAGGTATAGATTAGATGTCAGGAAGAAATCTTTTCCATGAGGGTGGTGAGGCACTGGCACAGGTTGCACACAAAAGTTGTGGATGCCACATCCCTGGAGGCGTTCAAGGCCAGTTTTAGATGGGGTTTGCAACAACATCGTCTAGTGGAAGGTGTCCCTGCCCATGGCAGGGGGATTGAAGCGCGATGAGCTTTAAGGTCCCTCCCTAACCAACCATTCTATGACTCTACAAAACGCACCCGTGTGTCAGTATGCAAAACCCGGGGCCACGCTGCGCCCCGCCACCGGGACTGATCCGGGCGGCAGGGAGCTGTCGGAGCGGGGTGAGCCCCGCAGCGGGGCGGGGGCACGGGGCGTGGTGTAGAGACGCGGATGAGGATGGGGATGGGGATGAAGGGGGCATGAAAGAGGAACGAGGATCGGGGTGAGGAAGATGGAGATGAAAGAGGGATGGGGACCAGGGTGAGAATAATGATAATGATGGGGACGGGGATGGGGATGAAGGGGGGCGACTACGTGCGGGCAGCGGCGCCCCGCCCGCCCCGCGCCCTTCCCCATGAATGAACGGCGCGGGCGGTCCCGGCGGTGACGCGGCGGGCGGGGCGGGCCGGGCGGTGACGCGCGCGGTGACGCGCCATGCCGGAAGCGGCGGGGGCGCTGGTTGGTCGGCGGCGCGGCGGGGGGGAGGCGGCCGCCCCGCGCTTGTTGTTGTCCGCGGGACTCGCTGGCAGCGAGGGAGGAGGGAGCCGCGCAGCGCCCCCGCCGCCGCCCCCGCGCCCCCGCCGCCCCCGCAGCCGCCCCCGCCACGGGGCGCTCCCGCCGGCACGCAGGTGAGGAGCCGCCCGGGCGCGGCGCGGAGGGGGCGGGGGCGGGGGGGTGGGTCGGAGCAGGGAAGGGGGGGTGGCCGCGCGTTGCCGCTCGATCGCGGGGGAAGGGGCGGCTCGGTCGGGGTCCGGCCCGCGTCCCGCTCGGTCCGGTCGGGTCCGGTTGGGCGCGGGCGGGCGGGGCGGCGGAGGTAAAAGTGCTGAGTCACCACCGCGCCGGGCACGTGGTGCCGCCGCCCCTCGCACCGGGCCGGGCCGGGCCGGGCGCGCACGTGGGGCCCGGCGGGGGGCGAGGGGCGGGCGGCGGCGGCCCCGCCGAGGGGGAGCGGGAGGGGGCTCGGGGAGCGCCGCCCGCCCCCGCCGAGCGGCCCCCGCGGGGCAGCGGCCCCGCCGGCACGGCTGCCCTGTCACCTCGCACCGGTGCGGAGCCGGCGCCGCTGAACCCCCGCGGGACGGGGCTCCGGCAGCGCCCCCGCACCCTCGGGGACACGGCGCTGGGGGTCTCCTGGGTGTCTGCCGGGGTGATGCTTTCCCGGTCTCTTGTTGTTATTTTTCTTCCCCCCGAGGATGAGCGCGCTGCCTGCCTCTGCCTTTGAATGGCTCTTAAAATACATGTGAGGAAACCTGTTGTGACGCCGCGCGCTCCGCCGACTAAAAATAGCAGCTTTTGTAGTACGGAGGGAGCCGGGGCGCAGCCGGGGCCGGGCGGCGTGGCCGCGGCGTGCGGCGCTGCCCGGGCGTGGTGGCGGCTTCGTGATCCGCTTGTCCGCCCCGGGTTATCGGGCAGGAGCAGCCGCCGCCACCGGGAAATGCCAGGCGGGCGCGTCGCTGCCCGTCGGATGGGCTGGGGGTCAGGGCTGCGGCGGGTGGGGGGCTTATCTCTGCTGAGCACAGCTGCTGGTTGGGTGGAAAGAGGGAGAGGAGAGTGGTGTGTTCGGGCTGGTCCCGCAGCCTGTGGGGAGGGAGGGAGGGATGCGTGTGCATGGGGGGCCGCCCTGGAAACGGGGCGCTCTGCGGCCGCCCGGGCACCGGCCGTGGGAGGAAAGGGGACGGTGACATTCCGGGAGCGGGCACTGCCGCGTGACTGTCTGGTGGGTGCGGGACGGTTTGGGGATTTAATCAGAAGTGAGGAGGTGGGTGGGGGGGAACCTCTTCAACCTCCCGGTGACGGCAGCGGGGAAGCATCCAGGCCAAGAGCGACGGGAACTGAGATCTCCAAACTCTCACAGTGTGTCAGGGTCTGCTTCCTTCCTCCTCTTCCTCAGGCTGAGAGCCCGCTCCCCTCCCTCGTGGGTTTCTCCGTGGAGGATTTATTTTACAGATTCTGCTGAAAGCAGGCCATGAGGTCTCAAATTAGGAACGAGCCCCCTTTGGGCAAAGTTGTTACAGAAAAGGGAAAGGCCTCCATTTTCGCTTTCACCTGGCCGCCCCCTCCTTTGCCAGCGTGCCTAAAGCTGAGCTGGGGCTGCGGAAGGTGGAGGGAGCCAGTGAGAGCAAAGTGTTTCCCTGAAAAGCTGCACGCCTTTTTCTTGCACTTTCATTTTTTGTGAGCCCCGTGGCGGACGCAGCCCTGCGCCCCAGCCCAGCGCGTCGAGCCGCGGCTGCCGTCGGGGTTTTAGCAGCGGGTGAGTTTACCTGCTGGTTTTCTCTCGCTGGTGAAAGGAGCGTGCGTCCCTCCGCTTTTTCCCCCCTTCTCCTTCCGTGTGTGTCCGCGGTGCTGCCTGCGGAGAGCCCTTCCTCGAGCCTTCCTCGTGCAGTCACTTCCTCGGGCTGACGGACGCCGCGGCGGCCCAATGGCAGCGCGGCCCCGCCGCTCGCCCCGCTCCCGCCCGCCCGGGCTGCCCGACCCGCGGCTGCCGGCGACACCGACGGGGCACTTGCCGCAAGGTTGGGCACACGGTGACTCTGGACGCCCTGCCCGCTTCTGCGGGCTCTGAGCTTGACAGGGCTCTGAGCCCTGTGAAATGTTCCTGGCTGTATTACGCCAGCTTCTTGCCTTGCTTCACAACTGTTTCTGAACCAGAGGTGGAAATTTGTTGGGTTTTTTATTTTTTTTCCCTCTGCTTGCCTGTCAAGGACAGCGTGCTTTGTCATGTTTTATGTCATTTCTGCGCCGTCGCCCGTCTCAGCAATCTGTTGCGGCATGGAGTTCAGTACTGCTGTGTGCCTCCTGAAAGGGAGAAATACAGATCAGCTTGATACCCTCTGATTTCCATCAGCATTGGAAGATGATTAATGGCATGGAATGTGCTGCAGGACTTGGTATTGAAAATCTCTAGCTGTGTGAGATGTTTGGGAAGCGAAGAAAGGACAGCTGGGAGCGCTGGCCCCTGCGGCAGTCGGGGTTTGCGGGATAAGCTCGCTCGCTGATCATTTTTGTAAACATCCAGCTGTGAAATACTTTAGCGGTGCTAGCACTTTCAATTATCAGGAAGTTTCAGGCTCAGCACCCTGTAGAGATGAACAGGCAATTTCCACTTCTGCCTCAGCTATTGTTTGAGGCTATCTTCAAACTTGGGCAGAGAGTCTTCCAAGCATGAAGCAAGCACAAGCGATGCAGTGCTCTGTGACCATCAGCACAAGGGCTGGGGAGAGGCAGTAATGAGAGCAATTACCCTGGCATTGTGCTCCTGAGTTGAGGGACAGGCTGCATAGTGGATCCCACTGCTTTGCAATATTGCAGGACGCCAAATAGTGATGCTATGTCCCATTATTGCAGTTAGTGAAGATCTCTGACTGATGGCTGGCACTTAGGGTCAGGAGCAGCAAAGTCAGGAATCCCAGTTCTGCCCCAGGGTCTGGCTGTGCATCCTAGAAAGTTATTTGTTGCTTGTCCAGCTGGGGAGCTGCAACTCTGGGCTGGTGATGCTGAGGTGTAATTCCAGTATATCTCTGTCACCGCGTTTTACAAGCACGTGATGGAAAAAGTGCTGTAAGCTTGTCAGTACCAGGGCTGGCTGTCGCATACCTTTCCCCTTCAGCCTCCTCCTCCATGAAGTTTCAGAGGTGACACACGGATGTACCCGCCTGGTGCTCCATATCCCTGCTCCCTAACCACAGGCTCTCTGCAGCTTCTGACTAGGTTGTTTACCAAACCAGTGAAGACTGTCTGATCCGTGTCCAGGCTTCCCCAGAGAGCGCCTCAGAGAGCTGTGTCCTGGCAGCTCTCAAATGTGCTCTGAAGGTTCCTGAATCTCCCCTTTGCTGCTGGATGCTGGTTCCGATCCATAAGGGAAATGGAAAGCTGGCCAGCTGGGCGAGGGCTGCGTGGAGCTCCTCTAGAACAGTAAACAGTGACTCACCCCCTCCTTGTGTCTTCTCTCTCTTCATGTCAAATATATTGCCTCGCATATGCTTCTCTACTCTCTGATTCACACCACCAGCCCGTCCCTCCCCGCTCTCATTACAAATGAGTGACAAGCGTCAGTCTGCCTTACAGGATGTGTGAAGGTTGTCAGAGCAGGAGAATGGCTTTTTGAGTGATGGGGAGAAGGATGGTGCTCTGCCTACCATGCTGCAATGTGCTGGAAATCCGTGTCGTGCCTCCGAGCGGCAGAGGCACGGCGATGAGGATTTAAGCATCTGTAGTTGCCTTCACCTGTCAGCTCAGATGTTACCCGTGGTAGGCACAACCGTTTGGCTCTGGAGCTGGGAGCAACTTGAGGATAAACGAGAAATTTAAACAGCTGCCTAGGATTTAAATGGCTGCGTTTGGGAGTGAGTAGAGTATTCCCTGCGTAGCTGTCGGTGCCGGATTGAGACGTGATGGCAGAGATCCCCGCCGCCGCTTGAACCTTGCGCTGTTTTTCTGCCCTCGGAAAGTCGTCGCTGGCCTGGCGGAAGGTGAGGCTTGCATGTTTTCAGTTTGCTGCATGTGTGTGAGGATGGAAGCTAAACACCAGCAGGGCTGTCTGCCAGGCACTGATGTTTTGGCCGGGGCTGTCTTTCAGTGTAGAAAGAGTTCTAAAATTCAAGTTCATCTGCAGTTGTCGGGTGTCGGCAGTGATTTTATAGTAATTCCTTAATGTGTAATGCGCTTGGAAAGCCCTGTAGCGTGGAAAGTCTGAAATCTCACTCTGGCATGTTTTCTTTCTTAATTGCAAGCCTTGTGTGGAAAGCTCTGTCCTACCTCTGCCTGAGTCAGGCTTTCTGCTGCCTTTCCCTTTCAAAGCAAAGGAGCTGGGATCTCTAGATGCTCTGAGACTGTCAGACTTAGGATGTCAGCTGGAGACTTCCAGGTTTTTGGGAGGATGCTGCAGGAGGCATAGGAGCTGTCTGAGAGAGGGAGAGGGCGTTGGCAAGGCTGTCAATGGGTAACTTTATTGCAGAATTACAAGGGCTCTTTATGTAACCCACAGTCAAAACACTTGCTGTAAATACGAGCGTGGAGCTGCTCTGGAAAAGCTTTTTCCCCTCACAGTTGGTGTAATACTACTTGCTGTTTTATTGATGTGGCATTCGGAATGTGCCGTACTGCTTACAGAGCAGAGATGTAGCGCGGTCCTTGTTCCAAAAAGCTGAGCTCCTAATTTTAGATGTGATGCAGCAAATGCAATTAAGGAAAGAAGGGCAGGAGCAGGGTAAAGACTAAAAGGGTTCTAATAATCAAATCGCAGGCAGGGTCCCAGAAGACCCCTGTGCAGCATGTTTAGGGAACGCTGCTGGGTATGACTTGTTTGCAGAGTGGTTTATGATTTCATTGCGGGGTTTTGCTTTGTAAGTAACAAATGTAAGGGAGATGACATGCTGATTTTTAGTGTCTTCTTGCTGGTAGCTGAATAGTCCCAAATAATCCTGATGGGAAGGATTTGGTAGATGAGATGAGGCCCAAGGCCCTGGAGGACTGCTGGTGAGGATTGCGAGTGTTGTTGTATCAGTTTCGAGCAGAGCTGGGACCACACCTGTGCCTTCACCTAGTGCAGAGATAAGACTCACCCTTGCACTCAGATATGAGTGTGAGACTTGAGCCTGTTTGAGTGTTTCTACTTGCTGTATGAAATCTTGCCCTTTGGGTCAGGCCAGCCCACAGTCTCCCACCCTTGTTTTAAGAGGGTCTGGCATCACAATTCCTGATGGTGCCTTGAACCTCCTCGTTAACCTGTGTCAGCAGCAGCTCTGGCCATGGCCCCTGGTGCAGTAGGGTGGATCCTAGCCCATGTCAGAGGGATGCTGACCCATCCAGGGTGTTTTGGTGTGGGGGAGACAGGTGTGCAGCAGAGGACGCTGAGCCAAGCGCCTGTGCTGTCCTCTGAGGAATGTGCAGGGTAAGGAGCTGTTGCTTTGGTGACATGGAGCAACAGGTGACCAGCAGGGTTTCATCACTCAGAGCGGGAGCATTGCTCAGGGTGGCAGGTGAGCCCTCACGCTGACCCCCACTGGAGGCTCTTGTTTTCCATGATACTTTACATTTCTTTCCATCTCCGCGCGGCCAAGTGGCCGCGTTCAGTTTTTCCATCGGCTGGCGCACAGAACGCTTTGAAGACGCGCTGGGTGAGGATCAAAAGGCTTTTTGTGCAGTCGGTGGGTGTGACGGGGCTGTCGTTGGCCTCCCCCTCCTTTCTGCCTTTCCTTTTCCGGCGCTCGCAGCGCGGCCGGTGGCCAGCGCGCCCCTTCCCTTGTAGGGACGGGGGCGGCGAGGGAGGGGGGATGCCGCCGAGGGAAGGAAGAGTTTCTGATGCTGTGGGAATGTGAGCGCTCAAACTCTGTAAACAGCTGGTGACTCACTGCATAACTATGGCACCAACTGCCTGCGGCCCGGCTGCGCCTCTGCAGGGAGGGGGCTGCCGGCCCTTTCCTCTGCGCGCTGGCAGCGCCTCGGCGCTCCTCAACTCCGAGACCTCTTGGCCAAGACAAGGAGCTTTTTCCTTCCCCCCCCGGCTGCCAGTGGTCTGCGGCTCCGGCCGGGAGGTAGGGGTGGGCAGCACATGCCCGGTGCGGAGGGGAAGGGCAGCGCTGGGGTCTGGAGAAGTGCCCGTGCTCGCAGGAGAGCGCGCAGACAGAGGCTGGGCACATCCCGTCCATCGGAGGCAGCTGAGGGGGGCTGGCACTCGCCCCCCTGCCCCGTGCCCTGCCCATTCCTGCTGTCCTGGCGAGACGAGGGGCTGTGGCTGGAGGTGTGCCCGGGGTGGGGCTCAGTGCTGGAGGAGAGCAGGGAAGGACTCGCTGATGCTCTAGAAAATGCAGCGCACACCAGTTGCTGTAAGTGGTCCATTCATCACGGAGCATCTTGGCTTGTGTGCTGTGCGGCTGTCCTTGTCCCTCCTCCAGACATGAAGAGCTGTGCTGTCTCAGGCTTAAAAATAGAGGAGGCGCCTAAATACACTCCCTAATATCTAGGATAGTATCTTGCAGCTCTGCAATTACAGGATTATTTTTTTCCCCCTCCTGCTCTTCATCTTGATTTTTATGTAAGTCGTGTGATGATGAGGTGCCTTGACTGATAAAATTCAAGTGACAGCAGCGCAGGCTGAGCCAGCACCTTCAGCCACCCGGCTCCCACTGGTCCCCACGCCCCACCTTTGCACCCCCCCAAATCCCGCCACCCCTGTTTGCAGATATGAATGAGTTTGTTTACTCTCCGACGACCTCGTGATGTCTTTGCACAGACATGACCTGAAGTCATTATTGCTTTTGGGCTTCTCTGTTTCCATGGTGACTGTCTCCGGGTTGGCTACTTTCCCAAGGTCACCATGGCAACTATCAGAAGGGAATCATGCTTGGGATGCTTTGGCTGGATTTTTCATGAATGATTAGGATGTGTGACACGATGCAGACGTGGAAATGGGGAGGGTTTGGGCTGGGCAGGAGAAGGTGGGGGGAGACAGAGGACTCCCGCCAGACAGGAGCTCTGCGGTGCCGCGGGTGTGCAGCCCTCGAAGCCGCCCTGTGTCGGGGGCACCGGCGCCTCACCCCTCCCCTCTGGGGAGCCATAGCAGAGGCTGTGATGGTGGCACGGCTGCCGCTGCCTCTCCCGGGGTAGGTACCATGGGGTGGAGGGGCGGGCAGGTGGATTTTCTGCAGGGCGCTGGTCGGAGGGGTGTAGTCTTGGCTAAGGTGAGAGTGAAGGGCAGTGTCACGGCAGGCTGTCGATGGACACGTCTCCACGTCACTAGAAATATCAAGCAGGTCTGGTCTCGCAGTCTGGGGCTGGAGGGTTGGGAAGCAACAGTCTTGGTGCTTTGGGAGAGGTGAACTCCTTCCTGGCTTTGTTATTGGGGGGCTTTTGTTTCTGTTGTTTGGGTTTGCTGGTAGCGTCTCCTTTGGGTGGGGACAGCGCTGGAAGCAGGTTACAAACCAGGCAGCTTCTCTCTGGGTTGCTGCCTCAATTTCGAGCCGAGCTAATAATCATCAAAATGAGAATGAAGGGAGTTGTTGTCTTGTGGCTTTTCATTCCCTTTTATGAGCAGAGGTAACTCTTAATTCAGTCCCTAATAGGCCATTTGGAGCGTCTGGGATGCCTCCAGAGGGAGGTGAGCCGGTGACGGGGCCTTGGAGGCCACGCTCCATTCTCCCCTTGGGAAGGGGTGGCACATGGCAAGGTGGTGCGTGATGCTTAGTGTGACTCTTGTTTACAGATGAATGTGTGTGTCCTTCTTTCCTCCCTGCACTGTCTTCTCTGCTGCATCTTAGAGTGGTTAACAGCAAAATACGAGGTCTGGGTGTTAAAAAGGAATGCACTTGTCAACACCAATTTCTCTTTCTCTTATCTGAACAGGGTAAAGGGTATCTGAATCCATCCCAGTGCTTCAAACAACTGTGTGCTTATTTCTTTTAATGGTGGTTGATTTGGGGGTTTGGGTGATGTGTTTGGTATCTTCTTCCTGCCCTCGTCTCTGTGATTAACCTGGAAACCTTGTTTTGTTTTTCCAGTTGCAATTTCTGAGCAGTTTTGTCCGGAAGACTGTGCTCAGGTTATGACGACTAATCCCAAACCGAACAAGGCATTAAAGGTAGGGAAGAAGCTGAGTGGGTGGTGCTGGGTGGCTGGGGAGGCTGTCACAGAGCTGTGCCGTGCTGCTCGTACGTGACTGTTCTTTTTCATTCCGAGAGACTCTTAGCAATGGGTGCTGATACCATTTCCCACTGTCTGCAGGAAAGGTTAGGGTAGAAGAATACTGGCATTAACCAGAAAGAGGCTTGAAGTCTCTGGGATGCCATGGAGGCTGGCATATCCCAGCAGCTACCCAAGAGAGTTCTGACTACAGGAGGTATTGGCAGCATCCTGAAACCAGTGCTCCCAGTCTTGGCAATGAACTACTTTTACTCTCAGGACTGGTCGGCACTGGGGAAGGGGCTTGTTCAGCTGGTGTCTCCCAGATCCATGAGACAGTAAATGCCTCAGACATACCAGCTTGATGGTGCTCTGTGCCTGGGCTGTTCATGCGTGGTTGAAATCTCTTTCTAGTGTTTTGGCTTTTCGTTCCATATCTCCTGCAGTCTCTGAAAAGACAAAAGGATGGTGTCTTAAAAGTCCTGTGTTCAGTGATATTGAAGGTGTTTTTCAGCCTAAACAATTTTGTGATTCTGAAAATAATGGTGGTGGCAAATGTGCTTGAGGAAAGGGCAAAGCCTTGGTGGTTTTTCCATGTAACTTCAGTTACTAAATGCTGTGCCCTAGCAAAACCAAATCAGGCTGTCCTTGAAGCCAAGCATGGTTGGTTTTGTTCACGACTCAAATGAGCAATCTTCAACAAAAAACCACAAAATGCTGAATTGAGCCCTGCACAGAAGTAGCTATTCTGCTTTTGGGATACTGCACTGGTGTCCCAGCATAATGCTGGGATAAGGTGTCATCTTTAGCATTCATTATGAATTCCAGGTCCTGACAAAGGACTTCACATAAAAAGGCTTCAGCTGACTTCACATTTATCCTCTTGAAAATCGTGCTGTTGGGTTCACATTGGGTATATAAAGATCACTGCTTCCTCTGACCTAAGAGGCTAACCCAAACTCAGACAACTGCAGTGCTCAGATCTCTGCCATGTTTAACCCAGATGTTTTAGTGGAGTTTGTGGTCTCCACAGCACATCAGGAGTATTTTCCATGTAGGAATGTCACGTTGCTGAGGGCTGTCCTTTTCTCCTTCTGCTGCCCAGAGCATCCGCTCACGTCGGGTTGCTGCTACCCCTGTGCTGTTGGTATTTGCAGGTAAAGGAGGAGTCAGGAGAGAATGCCCCAGTGCTGAGTGATGATGAACTCGTGTCAATGTCCGTACGGGAGCTGAACCAGCACCTGAGGGGTCTCACCAAAGAGGAGGTCATCCGTCTGAAGCAGCGGAGGCGCACGCTGAAGAACCGGGGCTACGCTGCCAGCTGCCGCATCAAGCGTGTGACTCAGAAAGAGGAGCTCGAGAGGCAGCGGGTTGAGCTGCAGCAAGAGGTGGAGAAGCTGGCCAGAGAAAACAGCAGCATGAAGCTAGAGCTGGATGCCTTGCGCTCCAAGTACGAAGCACTCCAGACCTTTGCTCGTACTGTGGCGCGAGGGCCTATTACCCCGACCAAAGTTGCCACCACCAGTGTCATCACCATCGTGAAATCAGCTGAAATCTCATCCAGTTCTGTGCCCTTTTCAGCAGCCTCCTAGTGCCCTCGGTGGGGGGAACTAGCAGCCTTTCAGAGGGGAGGGGATAAGGCTCTTATGCATTGTTCCGGAGTCCTTGGTCACGTCAAGAATTGGCATTTTAAGAAGTCTCTTCCAAAAGTGCAAAAAACAGAAGAATATAAAAAAAGAAAAGAGAAATACAAACAAACCCAAAGGGTTCCTACAAAGGGAACTTAACTGGCTGCTTCTGTCTGGACTCAGTGGCTCCATCAACCTCTCGTGTCCAGGATTTGAGCTCTGTATGCAGTACAAATTGCAAGATCTGCTTCCTCCTTCCCTCTGCCTCCACAAACCCCTCTCAGCTTGGGCAGCTTTCCAGCTGGGAGAAGATACCTGAGGAGCCTCCGGAGTCTTCGTGAATGATGCTCAAGAGCCAGGAACATATGGACCGTAGAAATCATCGTGTGAGATGAATGTATGGGAAAAAGAGTTTCCTTTAGTGGCCTCCTACTCCTTGTAAGAAGGGTCTCCCCTACCTTCCCCACTTCCATCTGATACTATGAGGGCAGGAATGTAGGCTTTTTGGGTTTGATTTCATCCTGCTAACAGTGGATGGGAGTGGGAGGATGATGGAGATAAGTGCTTGGGTCTGACCACACCCATTAAGAATAACCTTTTGTTTTCAATCCATGCTGTTAAAATATGGAAAAATATATATTTTACATATTTTAATATGCCCCATTACCTGTGTGGCCTGTAAAAAAACTACATTGCAGCCTCCTTTATTCCAAGCCCAAGTTTCCTGATAGCTCCTTCCCAAAGGTGTGCCTGTGAATTGGGTATATTTATGCAGTTTATTTCTTCCAAATGATCCACAGTCTTGAAGTAGCAGCTTTTTTTTTTTCCTGGGTTACCTGAAGCTGAAGGGAGGGAGGCACAGTAAATGCTGTGAAGAGCAGTTTGGTAAGGAGGAGAAGAGGAGATGAGGAGGAAAACTGCTGCATGTATTACTGGCGGAGGCAGAATTGGCTGTGAGAGAAGGTGGGACAGTTCTGCTGGGATCAGCACTACGAGAAGGGGTTTGTGCAGAGGATTTCAGAAGGATGTTTTTAAAGCACTGAAGTGTAACTAGAGGGCAATAGCATTCAGCCAGGAGGAGAGAAGTTTAGAGTCTCCTCCTTGACGAAAGCATTGGTATGTTAGCAATGAGCATTCTTAGCTGGAGAGCTGTGCTCATCATCAGTCCTTGGTGGTCAGAGAAGGGCTGTGGGTAGGTCAGATGGGAGCTTGGAAGAGTCTTTCCCTCTCCATAGCACATCTGATGCTGAATTTGGGATCCAAAGAGTACAGTGAACAACCCTCAGTGTTCAGACAACCTGTGTGAATGTGACCCTGAAACTTGATGCTTTCTCTTGCAAGTGGGTGAGTTACAATGAGGGCAGGATGGAAAATCAATGTGCGTGTAGGGGACAGAAGAATTGGGATCGAGAAGTCGTTTGTTTGGCTCTGAGCAGTGGTTTGGGAGAGGGATTTCTGGCTTGGCAGTGGGCAGGATTTGGGAAGCTGAAAGGAGAGAATCTGCTGTCACGCAGCAGTGATGAAACAATGAATGTTTCCAGGTCACTGTAAAAAAAAAAAAATAGCTATGTTGGTGTTTGTGTGTTTTGTTGTTGTTTTTTTTTCTTCTTGAAGTAGGAAAGGAAAGGGACTGTGTGTTTTGTAGGGCAGGTTAGAGACTTACGGAATGGACGATGCCTGTTGTTATGCAGGTGAGAAAAGAATGAGATTACTGAGGTTTTAAGATGAGGAGAAGAGCTTAGAGAATTTGGGCTCTGGAACAAAGATCACGGAGAATTCATAAGTGGCTTGGACTGAAAGAGAATAATCAAGTGCTACCATTGTTGGAAAGAGGACAGTGAACTGGCATCTGACACCCAGTATAATTTGTTGTTTGAGGCTTTGTCTTGCCTTGAATAGCAGTAAGTTGGTAGAAATTTAGTGAAGCCCTACTTGTCTTTGGAAGAAGTTGTTAGCTTGCTTTTTTTTTTTTTCACCTTGTCATCGGAGTCTCTGGATTTCCCAGGAGGATCCATTGTGAAATAGGTTAATGAAAAGAAGAAACCTCAGACTTGGTTCTCATTCAGTCCCCAACATCGACATCCGTGACTTTACTGAGCCAGAAAGGGTGTCAGTGAAACGCTTCCTGAAGGCTCGTTCCCCCTGCCAGATCCACGTGTTTTGGAGGGGAGCAGGGAGTTTCCTTCAAGTGATTTTCCAACACGTAGAGTTTGGATGGCACTTAGTGTTACCTCATTTCTCCTCCATTCCCTCCCTATCTCCAAACAGGCAGATCGATGTCCTGTGTATCAGTACCAGTTATTGACTCCCACAGCAGAAGCTGAGGAAGAGAAAGATGTTACGGTCATTTCCTGGTCCTCTCATGTTCTCCAGCTCACAGACATTGGACACTTTCCCAGACCTTACAGGTGCCTCCAAAAACAGGCAAAATGGAGACTCCTGGCACTGTTGGGGCTTTAAGTGAAAACTTTAATGAAAAAGGCCAGTTGACTTGAAAATGCCCAAATGCTTCCAGTCTTTAAAACAGCTCCAGAGCTCCATAACATTCCTGGCTAGATAGGAACACCCTCTGGCTGCCCTTGACACCCCTCCGGGGAAATCAGACCTGTCTCACTGAAGGGGACAGAGGTTGAACTTTGTTCCTGGGGTCTTCTTGCTGTTGGAATGAGTTGAGAAACATATCTTTATGTGGCACTTCCCTTGTGGCCAAGTATTTCTTTTTTTTCCAGTTCTTGGAAGGGTGCCAAAGGCTTGTCCAAGTGATTGCTAGTTTAGTGCTGGTAGGCACTTAAATCTCTGGTCACTCGATAAAGAACAAGAGGCCTGGGTGTTGTTAAAGCTGTTGATACCATAGCCATGGTAGGTAATCCATATTGGATATCCATAAGGACCACGTGGAAATATTTAAAGAGAGAGAAATATATATATAAATATATAATTATATACATTTTATCGTACAGATTTTTCGTAAAAAAGAAAAAAAATAATTTTTTTTCCAAGTTTGATACTGTAAATCTTTATTAAAAGAAATTGCCAGTCCAGGGCTCCCTGGGTGGTGACCTGGAGGAGAATGAAATGTCCTGGCTAAACTTCCACAGAGGGATCAGAATTGCAAGGTAACGTGGAGGGAGGAATGACCCGAAAGCTGTTGATCGCGTTGGAGACCCAGCTCCTCCACCCTCCTCCCTGGAGGGCCCTCCAGCTTGGGGTTGTCGCGTTGCATTCCTCTGGGGTTCGGTTTGTTTCTGTTGTGTTTTATTTTATTTTTGTTTTGTTTTGTTTGTTTTTTTTCTCTCCGTCCTGCACTTGCCAGCCTGACGCCCAGGGCGAGCGTGGGGCGCTGGCGGCGTGGGACGCACAGCCGCGCCTCCCGCCTGTCTCTGCTGCAGTGCTTTGGATGCCGGGGCTCCCTTCTCTGCCCCTCTTAGTTTGTCCCCCCAACCCCGCTGAGGAGGAGTGGGGGATCTGATTTTTGGGTGCTGGGATCCTCTCCCCTGGGCCTGGCCTTTCTTTGGTTGCTCCCCATCCGCAGTGTGACGTGGGAAGCGAGGGCTGGGTGGGAGGCAGGAGAAGACGAAGGCGTCGGGAAGGGACACCTCTGTTCTCGTAGACTTTGCTGTGCTCTCTGTTGGGAGTGGGGAACCTTTCCCTCCAGGGCAGCTCCAGATCCCTTTGAAACAAGGCAGCATCTCTGCTCCTGCCCAGCTCTACATCTGCCAGGAGGAGACCACAAAGTGCAGAGACCTGGGTGCCACGGCAGCTCCGGGACAGCGGGAGGGACGAGGCGCTGGCACTGCGCCGGGGCGGAGGCGAGCTGCGCCACAGAATGGCTCAGACCCGGGGAGGAGGAGAAGGTGGCAGTTTTTTCTCTCTCGAATCATTTAAACTTCATTGTCATGATTGTTTTTATTTAAAAAAAAAAAAGGAAAAAAAGAAAAAAAAAAGCGGAAAAAAAAAGAAACAAAACAAAACTGAAAAACTTTTGTAATGTGGATTTGTTTTCCTTCGTCTGTATTTCAGTCTGCTGGGGTGTTTCTGTAGATGGTGGATACTTGCTTTCATTTTTTTAATGATAGAGGTCTTCTGTTTTAAGTTGTTTTTTATCACCAGCTCATTCTATCCTCTGTGGTTACTCAGTAATTTCATTTCAATATTTATTTTTGTGCTGCTTTTTTATTATAAAATAAATTATTGATATACCAAGCAATGTGGATTCCTGTTTGTAAGGCGAATAGCCCTGTGTATGTGTCCATTACTTCTCTTGACAGCCACAACGTAATTTATTGCTGTAAATTTAGCTGCAGTGACTGGTTTTTTTGTACCTTTCCAATAAAGCATTTTCTGGTTTCAGACTTGCCCTGGTCTATGGTCAGCGTTTTGGAGCCTGAATTGATCTTCAGGGGAGTGTTTTCTTCGGGTTTTTTTGCTGGCTGTCCCCAGTGCAGCACCCGGCTGGCCGTGGCGCTGCGGTGACCGAGGTGTTTTTTGGAGGCAGGCTGGGCTGAGGCGAGTGGGATGGCAGCTTGGGCTTTTGCAATCATCTGACCCAACCTCCTGCAGCCCATCTCAGCCTTGCTGTGGTGCTTTCCTGGGACACTTGGAATGTGCTCCAGGGATAGCTGTTGTCCGAGCTGTTTGTCAGGTCGATGCCGTGCTCAGACCGCGTGTGTCTGTTCCTGACCCAGGGGCTCTGCACAATCAGGGGGTGTCTGTGTTATCACAAGCAGGACTGACAGCTCAGCAGGCACCTGCCTGTAGTTGTGATGCTGAGCAAAGCCACTTGTGGCTTAGAGACACTGTGACCTGTCTGGAAGTGCTGGAGAGAGACACTCCTCTCTCTTCCTTCAGGTTGTGGAATATCCCTTCATGGTTTCCCTGTGTGACTGCTTGTGAATAAACTGCTTTAACTCCCTTACATCAATACTTCATCTTTTTGCTTTTCCCTACTGGGGCCTTTGAAAAGGTGGTACCTTTTGCCAGTGAGCTTTCATGGGTTGTGTTGGCTTTAATTCCCTATTTCAAAGGGGAGAGTTTCTTGAGGGAACAGCTGAAGGGGGTAAAACACTTGGCCTGTGTTGAGGCAGCAGGTTGGAGACAGATGGGTGTGTTGGCCAAAGCTGGAATTAAGAGGTAGGGCAAAGTGAAGAGGAGCAGGGCTGAAAGGCTTTGTGTGTCAGCAGGTAATGGATGGTCATTAGCTGGGGCCAGGCAGGCTTGGCTGAGCAGGCACGTGGCTGAAGCCTGAGGGTGATGGCAGTCTCTGTGCTGAGCAAAAAAAGCATCATCAGCTGCTTTGGCTCCTGCCTGGAGTCACTGCAGCAAGGAGCTGGTGACAACAGAGGGGACAGGGAGATGGGCCAGTTGTGACTGTTGAAGGAATGGAGGAACATTAGTTCAGAGGAAAGGGGCATCAGGAATGGGCCAGGTGAAGGTTCATAAGTGAAAGAAAGCTCAACGTTCACCATGCATAGGGGAGGAGCATAGAAGGTCTCTGAACAAGGTGGTGAAAGCACAAATCCTGCTCTCTGGCAGAGGTCTGGCAGTCTGGTGCCTGCCAGCAGCTGTGCCCAGGCACTTGGTGAGTGCTAGCACCCAAAAAAAGAAGTGTCTGTCTCTGACTGGGTGCTGTGCAGCGAGCAGCCATGCATGAGAGCTGCCTCTGCTGTGGTGCCAGTGGCTGCCTTCCTTCCCCTCTGCTTTTAGGGAGGTCAGCTTGAGCTCCTGCAGGTGTAGTGGCAGAGTGTGCCTGTGATGACCATCCCTGACATGAGTGGGGTGTAAACCTGCCTGATCCAAGCCCAAAAACACCAGGAGATCCAATAGCTGCAGCTCAGCCTTGTCCTTGGGGAAAGCCCGAGGACAAAGCGACAACGGGAAAACAAATCTGCCGACCACTGGAGCCTGCTGCTGGCAGTGAGAGACGCCTGTTCCTCCCGGGCTGCCTGCTGGCGTGGCTCCAGGCACAGCAGGCTCCTGTGTAGGTCACCCGTGTGCTCACCGCCAGCTTTCCCGTGTCCTTGTTGAGGAGGTGGAGGAGACGCGTTAGCAGAGGAGACCGCGTCCAGCCAACATCAGCACTGGCATTTCTGTTCCCCATGGATGCCTTTTGACAGCCTAAGGGTTTGAGGGCTGTGACAGCGCCCAGCCTGAGCCATCAGCTCTTGCCTCTCTCCCCTCTCCAAGAAGAAGGACGAGCAGGAGGCCCAGCTCTCGCCGGCTGGAGCAGGGAGGGTGCCTGCTGTTGCCGTCGCGGCAGCCAGCTGGTGTCCAGCCCAGCACGGCTCCTTCAGGCTGGTATCACACTGCTGACTTGCATGAGTCACAGCTGACTTTTTTTTTTTTCTTCCCCCCCTTGTTTGGCTTGCAAGAAAGATCTGTTTTACATATAATACAGTAATCAGGGCTTGACATAAATAGGCAAATGTTATTGTCTGCATTGGGAATTGCACCTGCTGGCAGAGCAATGGAGGCAGCCCATTATGCAGCGGAGTCGATCATTTGTGCAATGAAGTACAACCACGGTTCTTGCTGTGTTCTTGTGCAAGTCTTTATCTCGGCGGCTGCGAGCACGCCAGCAGATGTGCCATCATCACCTTTGCAGTCTGTCCTCGCCCCAGGAGCCAGAGCAGCCTCTGTTCCTGCAGCTGTGGCTGTCCTCTCCCAGAGGGGTGAAGACCAAGATGTTCAGCTGAGATGTCCCTGCTTCTGTTCTGGCTGCATTACAAAGCCAAGCAGCCTTGTCCCCGAGTACTGAGGCTGCACTTTCTATGCAGGACAGTCTTGCTCCCAGGATGTGCAGGATCCTGGATGAATGCCTGGATGTGCACAGCATCTGGCTCTTGTTTATGGACCTTCCTGCAGGAAAAGTGGCAGCAGTCTCACCGGCTGAGCAGGTATGAGCAGCGCTCCGTCCAACCAGAGGGACTTGCACGACTGGCTGAGCTATAGGTTGCTCATGTGGAGTCTGGGCTATAGCATGCTAAGATTTCTCCAATAATAATAATAAACAGAGCTCGTCTTGTTGGTGCTGGAGTCTGGGCTTAGCTTAGCTAAACCAGATCCAGCACCTCTGAAGCACTGCATCCCCAGCTTAGGTGAGGGGTGGAAGAGGTGCTGTGCAAGGAGAGGAAGCGAGAGACACGCACGTTCTTTGTGGAGTGAAAAAGATGAGCACAAATCCTGTAGGAATGCCAAAATGTGCAGGATGCTGCGTGTGCAGGTATTTCTGCTGGGCCAGCATTGAGGGGCAGGGAGGACGTTAAGCTTAAGAGCATCAGCATTATAGCAGGAACAGGCAGATCGTGGGCTTTGCTTGCTGAGCTCAGTGAAAATGCTTGCTTGCTCTGTGCAAGAAAATGCTGTTTATTAGAAAAAAAAAAAAATTTGTGTTGTGATTTACATTTTGCAGCTTAAGAGCAGGGGAAAAAAAGATCCAAATTCTATGAGTTGTGTTTAAAAGGGCTCCAAGCCTTATCCATTGGTTTGTTTGCCACATGACTGCAAATCTGAGGCTATAGATTTGCCCTCACCCTTCCACTAGCTAGCTACCATCCCAGACAACAGCCCAACCAGTGCCTAAGTTCATTCCCAGGGATCATCTCATTAACAGAAGAATAGAAATTAGACTAAGAAATGGGGAAGAAAGGAGAAGAAGTCTTAACAGAAGGATATGAGCTCGCCATCACTGATACGAAGAGCATCCCTCCATACACAGTCTTCCCTTGCCTGTGGTCTTGCCCCACGTGGCAACATCCCTCAGTACCTCTCTATCCTCACCATGGTCACCCACCTGGGCTCGGCTCCTGCTTGCCTTCCCACAGGTCAGGCAAAACCCAGGGATGGGGAATAGTGAAGGGTTAGGAGGAACAGACAGTTCCCACTAAGTGAATTCCTACCACCACCAGTCACAGTCTGGTTCCCTAATAAAGATTCTGATAAGGAAGCTGGAATCCCTTTTAACTTCTGATCCGTTCATAGATAAGCTGGTTTAGACATAAACAAGCACTTCTGTCACCAGCAGCTCTCAGAAATGCAGCTGCAGACCTCTGGTTAGTCCCAGTGAGGTCCTGCCACACTCCCGGGGGAGTTACTTGGACAGCTGCATCCACATCTGGAGGGAGAAGAGGATGACTTACTCTTTCTCCATGGTAAAGGTCTTTTGCACATCTCTATAAGCTTGCTGTGAGAAGGAGAGGGAGAAAGATGTAAAAATAAGGAATGACGTCGTTCAACCTTTACCGGGTTTTGAGGTGAAGCGAAGTCACCTTCCTGGGCTGGTTTTCTCCACGGAGCCCTTGGAGATCATTTTTTACTCAAATTGGGAGAAATTAGAGCAGAACTGTGCTGAGAAAAGCATTTCTCTCAGGCCTCAGCACTGCTTGGAGGTAAGAGTAGGGCGAGGGCGGCTGGTCTGTCCTGCACTCCAGCTCCCCTCCCTGCCTGGCATCCCCCAGCATTGGCACAGGGCTGGCAGAGAGACAGCAGCAGTGGGGCAGCAAAGCCCAGGCTGCAACACAGGGTCCAACACAGCTTCATCCATGACAGCAGGAGCTGGCACTATTTCACTTAACCTTTTCTGGGTTATTGCATCTTCTCTTTAAGAGACTGGCTTTTTGGATAGAGTTCCTGGATTCTCAGTATTCTGATTAGCCAGGTTGTCTCAGCCTCAAGACACCTGCCCTCTGCATGGATTACAACCTCTTCAGTGTCAGTGTCTCTTCTGATACCTCCTACAGCTCCTCATCTGACAGGATTAGCATTCTCTTTTCAATGTTTTTGCTCTTCCTGCTGCTCTGTCCATCTATCTTGGAGGCCACATGCCCGTTCTCCCCTGGTGGTTTGCGCTCTGCCTCCTGCATTGACTGCTGGGTGTACTGCTGGTATGCAGGAGAGAAGTTGTGGATGGCATCCTGCACAATGTCCTGGGGGCTGATGGTCTCCTTCAGCCCACTTGAGATGCTCTGCATCGGGGCGAGGTTTGCTGCAAAACAGGGAGAGCAGGAGGGTGATGGGACAGCAGACAATGAGCCCAAAGTGATCCAAGACACTTCCCCTTAGAAACTGAAGATCAGGGGCTCATTGTGGGCCACGTCAGCTTGCGGTTCCAAGGAGAAGGAAGGCAATCCCAGCTCCATGTTCCAAAGGATAGATCTTCTCCAAGAGCATGTGGGTAACATCACCATCCCCTAATCCTACCCAGCCACACCAAGGTCTCCTTATCTGCCCCCTTGTTTTAGCTTGTGGGTGTCATGAGGGAAGAGGGAGAAGAAATGCATGGAGTACAGGATAAAGAAATTCCTCTTGTAGCTTTTAGCATCCCGTTGGTAATGGGATACTAATAAAATAAGGGAGGTTTCCTCTTTCCTTAGTCATTGAAGAAAGGAAGAAGTGAGGAAGAGTTACCTGTTGAGTTTTCTTTCTTCTCCCTGTACACGTGGCAGGTGAATGCGTAGCGCAGGGCAATGGAAGCAAAGAACATTTCAATGCAGATGATGAAGTTCTGGTAGCCAGCAGCCACTGTCCCAGCTCCCACCTCCTTCCCATCGATGATCTGAACTTCAGGGATCACCCCACATTTCTCCAGGATTGCCAGCAGTGTCCCTATGTGGGGGGAGGGAGAGGGATTAGTTCTGCTCCTCCACCCTGGATCCAGGTGGGGCTATGAGAGGAGAAGCACGGGGTGTCCATGGTGGGACCAACCTTGCCAGAAGGAGAGGAAGATGACGGCCTTGATAGTGATGAACTTGAGGACTGGCTCAAAAGGGCGCAGCAGGTCCATGGTGGCAAAGTAGAAGAGGAAAAGGGCATAAAGGGCCAGGCTGACGGAGAAGTTGTAGATGATGGTGATGTAGAGGTATCCACTGTGGACACTGCAGGCAGAGAGAGAGAGAGGGAGAGCTGCTGCCCTGGGCTGTGGGGAGCAAAGCAAGTGCAGCTGGGGGCAAAGAGAGATCAAATGGGGAAGGGGAGGGTGCATAGCTTTGCTGTGGGGGAGAACACAGCCCAGGAGGGGGAGGAGGGCAGAGGTAACAGCTTCTCCTCTGCTGGTGGGACCTCATTTTTTTATTATTTATTATTTTATTTATTATGGCTCACAGGAGTTTTGTCCCTTTATTGTTTAGGGGCAGTGAGTTTCTGTTCCCTGGCACTTCAAGCTCACAATGCTCTCACTGTCCATGGAGCAGCTTCCTGGGGAGACTGGCAGGACACACTGGTGATGGAGCAGGGATCCATCCTCTCCCTTTCACCCCCCCAGCCCCACCCAGCATCCTCACTTGAAGTCTCCATCGTGGTACTTGCCGAACGCCTGCAGGATGATGGTGACAATTGCCATGAGGGGTTTCACAATGCAGAACTGCAGCGTGGCCTGCACAGGGGAGAGACATGGTGTGCCATGGGCAGCAGGACATCCCACCCCTCTGCTCCAGGGACACACACAGAGGACAGAGCAGTGCTCCGGGGTGAAATATGAACCAGCACAAGGTCTACAGATGTGAGGGAGTGGGGCTTCCAGAAGGCAGCTCTCAAAAGGAAGCATAGCTAGTCCAAGGTGGGGGACCAGAGGGCTTGGGGACAAACAGGTGACAGGATTCAGCCCACAGTGCAGTGCTGGAGAGTGAGACAGCATCCAGGCTAACTTGGGACTGGACAGAGATGGCAATCTGAGCTCTGCAGTGGGAGGAGACCCTGACTCAGCAGTGAGTCAGAAGCAAGGACAGCGAGCAGCCTTGCTGCTGGCCAGGTGCCAGCAAGCTGGTGACCTGCCTCCCTCAGAGGAAAAAAGCCTCCAAATCCAGCATCTTAAGTGAATAATGAAGCTAAGCCCCCTTGGCAGGGCAGGGCAGTGGGGAAGGAACCTGCCCCCCGAGAGCCCTCATCTGAGGGAAGTGGAGTCAATGCTCCCCATGGGGTACCCACCTGCTTGCAGAAGCGCAGGAACCCGATGGAGTAGGACATACCCTGAAGGCAGCAGGTCCCGTAAAAGCAGCTGGACCTGGAGGCAGAAGGCAAGGGGATGCCATTGGGGGTGCTGGGTGGGAAAAGTGGGTGGAGGAGGAACCCCCAGGATGCTGGCACTTACGCAATGGGCTTCCCTCGGATCTCTGTCATGATGGTGCTCTCCCCTCCGAGGTACTCGAAGCACAGGCTCAGGAAGCTGTAAATCACAAAAGCTGCCAAGGCAAGGGCAGACATGATCAGCAGGACTGATGGAAGTCCTGGAGGGGGTTGTTTCATCTCGCATTCCTTCCTGCTCAGGTGTTTCCTCATCCAACCTGGCACTGCATCAAGATTTGGGATGGTGGTGGGTGAGAGCCCAGTGAGAGGAGCAGCAGGTCAAATCTATCTGACTTCCAAGTGGAGTCAGACACATTGCACTATGTGCACAGAGTTCATTACAGACACAGCAGCTCCTCTGGGCATACACAGTCTATCCAGGGACCATCTGCATGGAAGTACTTCAGAATTACTAAGGGGCAGCACAAATGGCTGGTGGCCAGCAAGCTGCAGGTCTTGAAAGTTTTCTTGGACATCCTCACCACTTATTTTTCATATACACCAAACCTGAAGTAATGCAAATGCCCACACAGCTTAGTTCCTGAAGAAGAGAGGACCAAGGTAGAAAAACAGCCTTAATCCTGCCAAGTTTCCCTTGCACTTCAACACACCCCAACTCCTCAATTTCTTGGGTACGTCTGCCTCGTGTTTTAGAGAAGCTGCACTTCTACCACACAGGCAGCCAGAAAACCTCTTTTCCAGGGATGTGGTGCTGGGGTCCTTCCAAGCCTGTGTCTGAAAGGCAGCAGCTCATGTTTGTTTGTGAGGCATCCCCTCCCTGCTGCTGACAGAGAAGGGGAAACCTTCTTCATGGAGGAAGGGAGAGTGGGAAGCGAAGCAATGGAGATTGCAACGCAAGATGCTCCAGAGACAGGTGAGCAGGATGAGAGCCCTGCTTTGCCTTCAGCCTCCCTGCTGAGCAGATGCTGTGCTCACCTTCGTAGCAGTCCCGCACCGAGTCGAAGTAGACGTAGTACTGGTGGCTGCCGAGGAGGAGGAGGCTGAGCCAGGAGTCGAAGGCATAGACGGGCACGATGAAGAGGATGCGGATGATGTAGCGCTGCTCCTTGGGGATGGTGTAATTCCTCAGGTGTGTGTAGATCTGCAAAGTGCCCAGCATGCAGAGTTGTGGCTGCCACAGTCAAGATGGGAACTAGAGGTGCCCCCAAGGCACGGGGGTGCTGTGTTAACCTTCCTCTCTGGGGTGAGAGCTCTGCCAGCTTTCCACCACAGACCCATCACAGTGAACACACACAACAGGCTCCATCCCAGTCCCTGAGCCCATCCCTTGCACGAAAAAATGTGGAAATCAGGTTCTTTCCCTGGGCTGTGTGAGGAATGTGCCCTCCCCTGTGCAGCCCCATCCCTGTGCTTGGAGACAGCCACTTGCCCCAGGGCTGCCTTCAGCAGCATGGACCTGCACAACCCCCTAAACCATGCCCACTCGGGGTATCCCTCAAGGCAGCTGCTGCTGGGCACCCCAAACACCCCAAGTGCCCCACTGGGTGTTGCCTCTGGGCAGTGCCAATGCCCTGCAGCCTCTCCTGGCTCTGGCAACCACCTGGGGAGAGTGTGGGCAAAGTCCATCCTTACGAGCTGCCAGCACCAGGCTCCTGACAGCAGGGATATCTCCTCTGGGCAGCAACAGGAAGAAATACTTACCCAGAGCTGAGTGATTTGCAAGGGACTTGGGGGCAATCGATAGTTTTGCTCTCATGTGAACCCCTGTGCTGAGCCCCACGTGTGCTGCAGCCCATACCTGGTGGAAGGTGACGATGAGTGCTGACCACACGAAGATGCCAGAGATGGCCTGTGCTGCTGTCGTGGTCAGGAAAAGCTGCTGGCTCTCCTGGGAGTTGTTGTGGGCAGCCGTAAGCAGGGCAACAGCTGAGAATGGCGGGGCTGAGGCCAGCCTGGCTGCTGTGCCAGGCCCTGGCGTGCCAGGTGCCACGGGAGAGGGCACAGCACGTGTGGCATTACTCATCTGCAGGGAGGGAGAGGGAAGGGGAGTGGTGCAGGACAGGGAAGGTCCCAGCAGATTTCCCAGCCCACACAGCATGTACAAACCTCCTGTGAGGTTTATCTCCTCCCCAGGGTTTTTCCAGGGTGTCCTTCACCCAAACCAGCCCCTTTGCCATGACTGTGTTTACTTCTCCCAAAAAGAAAATGCAAATATCCTTCAGAAGCAGACCCTCTTTTTCCTGAGGTCTGTGCAGTTCCCATGTCTCCCAAAAGACACACTTCTCCTTCCCAGCTTTGCTCCTTGCTTTCTCAGGAATCACTCCCACTTGAAAGGGAATGATCTATGCATCTTTTAATCAGAAACCAGAGACTTAAGGGTTAAACCAGTCCCTCATCCAGGATAATAAAGAGTCCCTTACCAACAAGCCATCAGGACACTCGTGTCATCTTCCTTGGGAGCCCAGAAAACACCAGGTCCTCCCCAAATTTAGCTCCTTTCATAATGTGTGGCCTGCTGGGGGCAAAGCCTGGGGATGCCCAAGAAACCAGACATTTAGTGTCACCCACATTCTTCACCCAGCTATTTTGGGATTGTGGGGGTGTCAGTGTGCCAGCAGTGCCAACCCCAAGACCTGAAGGACAGCCAGCAGTCCCTCCTGCACCCAAATTAAGCACAAGGGAGCAAGCCTGCCATGGCAGAGGCAGAGCTGCTGCCCTGGGGGATGCAGGAGTGCTCTGGCATCTCCCTGCTCGGTGTGTGTTCCTCAAAGCTGGCTGCCCCAAGGCACTGAGCATTCCTGGTGCAGAGGGTGGCTGGGCATACGGACATCGTGTACCCTGTGGTTACAGACAGCAAGGACCAACCTAATAATAAGCAATTATTTATAGGGCAGCTTCATATCTCAAGGCCAACAGATGCATAAACTGCCATGTTTGGGTTTTCTTTCTGTTAATCTATGGAAAGCTGCTTTTTCCCAAGTATAACAATAGTGGTTTAAAAACCCAACAACCTGCAAGCTGAACTCTAACAATATAGACGCTTCTCAGTGCACTGTTAATAAACAAGTATTTTAGCTGCTGGGTAACTATCACCTGTGGTAAAACTGTAAGCATGAACTGGAGAGGAGCATAAAAATATCTGCCACAGATAAGAGTGGCAGGGAATGACCTTGGTCCAATTAAACAAACCAAAGCAAGAGCTGACCCTGCGGCTCCCTGTTCTGCCCTCTCACCGAACCCCAACCTCACCGGAGAGCAAACTCAGCTGGTGTCAGATCAACAGCCCTAAAAATACCTTTCCCCGGCTCCGCCTGGCAGCAGTGCTGTAAGCGGAGATGCCCGGGCAGCTGGCGAGGCCCCAGCAGCTCAGCCCGGAGGAGCTGCGCGCTGGGAGCGGGGCTGGAGCTGCTGCGGGACAGCAGCGGGGCCGGTAGTGTTACACAGGCAGCAGGGAGCCGCGCTCTTCCCCCTGCCACCGTCCTGTGGCCCTGCCCTGGCAGCAGGAAAAAGGATCCCGGGAAAGCCGGGGCGGGAGCTGGTCTTTGGACAGACTTGGATGCTGCCGGACCTGCCGTGTAAACATTAACAGGAGGACGGAGATGGCACCGGGAAGGAGATGAGAGTCCGGCCGTGCCCAGATCCCAAATCACTCCTCACTCCTTCTGGGGCTGCCCTGATGCTGGCTGGGGCTAAATAGCTGGATTTGGTCATGCTTTGCCTCCGTCAGAGCATCATGACAGAGCAGGATGAAAGCTCACTCTTTCTAGCTGTGTTTTTCTAGCCACTTTTCTAGTGATCCAGCCTACTCCCCAAGACACGGCAGAGAGCTGTGCTCTTCACTAGATCCATTTATTCTGTTTTCAACGCAGTGCTGTGCCACAGATGCTTGTCCCAAGACATCCCATCTCCTATTAACTTTCCCAGCCATCGCGGTGTGAGCACGGTGGCACCAACAGCCAGTCCTGGCAGCCTCCCCGACATTGTCACACTCTGAACATTGCAGAACAAGTCATTAAAAGCAAAAGCCTCGGTGCCGTTCAGAGACAGGGCTCCCAGCTCCACAGGTAATTAGATCCCGGCCGTGCAAGGTAGTCAGGCAATTCAATGCAGTTAGAGAGCCATTTGCTTTCAAAACAAAGGCAGCAACGAGACACCGGGAATAACACCAGCTGCAAAATTCAGCTCCTCCATGGGACTGAGCCATATCCAATCTGTCTGTTTTCAGACACCTTGCAGGTACGTGCCATACAGTGCCTACCTGTTACGCACACTCCCTGGGATATTAGAGATGCTAAGTGAGAACTGAAAAGATAAACTGAGCAGTGAAGCTTGTATTCAGGCAGACCACCTGCAAATGGGGCTTTTCACCTTGCCAGGGATTCCCCTCCATCTGCCGGCTGCCAGAGCCCAGAGTCCCAGCTCACGTCCCTCCCTGTGTCCTGCAGCACCCAGGACAAATTCCCACTTCAGTGGCAGCCCCCCGTGGGGTGAAGCAAGTCAGCAGGGAAAGGTGAAACCTCGCAGCCCCCAGCAGCACCTCTGAGATCCCTGACCCACATCCTGGGGAAGGGAGCATCCAGGTTTAGCCCCACCAGAGCAGGAGGCATGCCTTTCCTCCGGACTGCTGTCAGACAAAGCCAGGACACTCGGGTTATTTACGGGACCAGCCTCTCCACACCACCATCAGGCCACTCAGGGGGAAGGACCGGCAGCACACAGCTACAAATCGCGGCAGGGCAGCAGCGAGCCCTCTCCGAAGCCCATCTGGAGGAGTGCATGACGCAGGCACAGGGCTCTCAGAGCAGGCTCTGCCCTCCCAGCGGCTCCCACAGGTGCTCAGACCCACTGGCTGGGCCAACCCTGCTTTGTGGGGTTTCCCCCAGCTGCTGTACACCCCCCAGGGCCCCACTCACCCTTTGGGGCTGCTCCGGGAGGGAGTCCGGCTGCCGTGCACCGGGCTCTGCATCCCCCGTGCCCTGCTCCACCTGCACGGCTGGAGACTCCTCCTCCGGACACCGTCCCGGCCCTGCCCGCCCGCTGGCCGCGGGCCCTGCCGCTGCCCCGCTTACCCTCGCTGCTCCCCGGTTCTCGCCAGTGCCCCGCTCCCCTTGGGCCTGGCAGCACCCCACTCGCCCTCGCTGCTCCCCTGTCCCACCAGCACCCCGCTTTTCCCACCAGTGTCCCACTGTCCCTGCCAGCCCCCCACGGGCCTTGCTGTGGCCCGGGCCCGGCCGGCCCCGCTTACCTTACAGCACCGCCTCGCTGTGCCCGGCTCACCCTGCCAGCGCCCTCCCTGCGCCCCGGGCCCCGCGGGAGCTGGAGCAGCAGGTCGGGCTTTGTCTCCCGCAGAAAAGCTACCCAACTTACCTTTCCAGTCCGCCGTGCTCGGCACCCACGCCCGGAAAGCAAACACGGATGGAAAGCCGCGGTGCGGCCCGACGCCGCTGCCCCCCGCCCAGCACACGTCCTGCGGCCGAGGGCAAGAGCTCTGCCTGGGTGGCAAAGGCAGCTTTCCCAGCAACTGGGAATTAATCCCTGCCTAGAGGAGAGCGACGACTAAAAGGCAGGCAGCTGGTGGCACCTTGTGCCTGTTGTTTGAGCAGGCCTTCCCCTTGGTTTATTGTGCAGCGGAGAGGAGCAAAGTCGAAGGACCAATTGCTCGTGCTCTAATTTATCGCACATGGAAAGGCAGCAAGGTAAGTCTGTCCGGGCTCCAAGCATCAAATCACAGAGGTTTCCACATCCTTTCCTCACCCACCACCCTGTGCAGACCAGGTGGCACATACACAGCCAGGAAATGAAGGTGCTTAACTTGTGCTTGGCTTTTAGGTAGTAAACACACAGCTCTTTAGGGCACAGCAGTGGTATGCCACTGTATTGCCACAGTGAAAATGCAATTTCCATCCAATTTGCTGATTCATGCATGTTCTCCTCAACCTGCTGGAACTATGGACACAGTAAGAGCCTCAGTTCTGTCAGGAGAGAATCCCTACTAGCAAACCAAGATTGACAATAACTAATTCCACATGTCTCTCTCAGCCTTCCTAGACAAAAAAAAAAAAAAAAAAAAAAAAAAAAAAAAAGAGAAGTGTAAAAGAGGAAAAATTTATAGCTCTGACAGATGCGAATCTTTGATTCTTGGAAGCACAGTTTAGAAAATTATTTTTAGATGAAATTTCTTGTCAAGGGCAGCTGGAAGCCTGCAGTGTTTGACTGTATTTTTAAAAAAGACTTTCATTTCTCATAATCCCTTTAAATGCTGTAAATAACTCTTACTTCAGAGAAAAGAGTCCTTTCAAAATCCATTTTCTGCTTTTCTACTTCTAGGGGATTTTTTAGCAGCAGAATGACCTGGCAGCTGGATCACCATGATGGGGCAGGCACAGACTCAGTGTTAATTCTGCTGCACCAATTGGTTCTAGCACAATTCCTCCCTGCCCACAATCCAAGACCTGGCCTCTGTCCGGGCTGTCAAGTTCATAAGTGACAAAAGTGTGTAACAGCTCACTTAAAAATTTACTACTTGTTGCTGTTTGTTACAAGAAGTAAAAACAAATGTGCTTTCCAAGCAAAAGGCAAAAGTTTGGCTACTAATCTTTGCATCAGCTCATGCAACATAATCTGACACTTTTTGTAAATGAATTGGCAGAAACAACCCTGTGTAACTCCTCAAAACAAGATAATCTGACACTTTTTGTAAATGAATTGGCAGAAACACCCCTGTGTAACCCCTCAAACCATCTGTCCCCATGTCTCCTAAGACAGATGCTCATTGCAGGTGATCAGCCTATGGATGTTCTGTTTCTCCGATGCGTTGGTACCACGTAATCCATTGGCAGAGATTATTTCTTACAACTCTTTTGGGTTCCTGTCTTCCACCCTAACATCAGCTTTCATGAAATTTGCAGAGCGTCACGATCTGCCTCTCTTTAAAATCAGAGTGAAAGTAGAAAATGAATTCAGACTACATCCAGAAAGGAATGGACATAAGGACAAAAGCAGCCACCTAGGAATCATTTCCTAAAAAAAGGCAAGAAAACCTTTCCCATTATACAACTGTTGATTTCTTACCAAGGCTTGTATTTCAATTGAAGTGATTCTCACAGAGCAAAAAAAGAAAACAGGTAAAATTTGATTGGACAATGTTCCTTTTATTCCCTCTGCACTGGGTGTTCTGGGTGTTCCCCCTTTGCGGTATGGCACAGCTACAGAGCTTGGCATCTGCTGCTGCTCAGGACACATGTGCAGAGCTGAGCCCTTTCCCAAAAAAATGACCCACCCACCATGATAAAAGTAGCACTTCTATGTTGAGACAATTGCTCTCGTCTCACCACTGTCTATATGGACTTGCAAACCTGTCCCAGTAATAAAACCCACAAATGTTCTACACAGTAGAGAAAAATTCATGAAATTCCTCAGGACGTCCAAAACCACCACAAAGACATTCCATCATTTTCATTTCTAGTCCTTTTAAATAGGTGGTGATGAGTCATGGGCTCAAGATCATTTCCTTGAATCCAGATGGCACAACTTCACCACACTTGGCAACTTCGGATCACTTCTCGTAGAGCCTGTATTCCTTCCATGGTTTTGTCCTTCAAAGCCATGGCGAGGAGAACGGGTTTGTTCCCAGCTTCCTGCGACACGAATGCCACCAGGTTTTTGGCACAAACATGAACGAGGGGCTGAAAAGCAAAGGGATACAGATGTACACTCCTACAGATGGGAGAGCCCTCCTGCAGGAGTTAGGAGAGGAAGAGTCCTGCACTGACGTGGAGAACCTGTTGATCCTGGACTCCCACTGAGGAGTTCCAACATGGTCAGCAAAGGGAAGCCATGGGACAGGGAACTTCAGAAAGCACTTTCTCAACCAGCTCAAAAGGGAAGAGTTTGGTCCCATGAGTGTGCCAGCCACCCACACCACCCTGAAACTACTTGAATTGAGTTCAACACTGTCTGGGAAACTTGGAAACTCAGTACAGAGAATCCTTCCTTCCATAATCCTCCCACCTAAACTATGGCACCAGTGTTAAATTATATGAAATGCTGTGGATCCAAATGCCTTTATTTCCTTCACAGCCAGGTTTCTAAAGAAGTTTGCAAGTACAGTTTTTTTGTTTAAAAATTTCTTCTGAAGAGGGGATGTTCCACTGACAAGCTCTGGAAAAAAGCTGTTATTTTTGTAATTCCTAGAGATCCCCAAATGGTGTTATATACACAGTTTTTGTATGCCTGGTGTTACAGACATGTTGCTTTTTATTTTAATAGAATAATGAAAAGCAGAAATAAGTAGTGAGGCTGAAGGAGGCAAAAAAAGGGATATAACCTTTTCCATGAGGTTTCTTTAACAAGAATAGAGCAGAACAGCATTGACTATTTCACTTGGAAGGCACCTACGATGACATCTAGCCCAACTGCCTGAACAACTCAGAGCTGACCAGGTTAACACAGGGGAGTGTCCAAATGGCTCTTAAACACTGACAGGCTCAGAGCATCAACCACCTAAAGCCTGTTCCAGTTCTGACCACACTCTTGGTGAAGAGGTGTTGTCTCATGCCCAGTCTCAACCTCATCCAGCACAGCTTGGAACCACCCAGCTTGTCTAGGGTTTATTTACACCCATAGCTGTGTAGCTGTTGGAAGGATGAGTTTGCTTGATTTTAGCTGCTGTTTGGAAGTGTGCAACATCCCAGAGAAGGATGTTAGCAGTGACAAGCAGGAAAGCAGCAAACTAGTGAAAGTCTTTTCTTGAACTTTAGATCAGTTAGTTAGAAGTATTTAAAAACAGAATGAACAAAGTAAACATAGCACTTCCCATCTCCAAATAAAACCCAAAATAAGCTTGGGGGTGGAGGTGGTCATCATTTGCAGATATCAAAGCAGAGAAAGCAAAATATCTCCCAAAAAGGGAAGGCTATTGCTCAAGAGAAAGAACTCCACAAGGGGAAGTCATGGATAGAATCAGGAACTTGTGCTGCTATAGCTTGTCTAGTTAAAGGTAGCAAGTAATATGTGATTCATATTCATGAATTCTTCAACCCTGGTGGAAAGCCTCATAATCTTGTAGCTCTGTAACTTTCTGTTTTAATGTTTTACCAGTTGATGCTTTACGAAACACATTTGCTTCTGCTTTCTCTCTAGCTTTGTGAAATGGTCGATAAAAACCTCATTTTGTTGAAGCAAAACAAATTAAACTTTATCAAGGGAAGGTGCTGGCAGGCACACTTGGGAGTGGGCAACTAAAGTTCACCATGGGGCTGGCATAGACGGGGGAGGATGGGGGTGGGAAAATAGATCTGAAAAAGAAAACAAACTCACTGGAACAGAAACCCAAAAAGGTTATCAATGGCTGCATATTTAATCTTGCAACCCTTAAATCAACAGAACTTTATCAAACTTTCCATAAACATGCAGAAGCAATCCATATCCTGCAGGACACAAAACAACAGATCGGCAAACCACTCACGCTTAGTTAAACTTTTATGTCCAAGAGCAGACGAGCACACATACTTTTCTGATGAGCCCCTCTTTCCTCATTTTAAAATTAATCTTATCACTATTCAAACACTGCTTAACTGCTGTGATTCATCAACTCCCTGGCAACTCGCACAGCCCCACCTACCACATTTCCCCCTTATCCTTGCTGCCTCTGCACTTCGCATCCGCTCTCACCTCACCTCATCCTTGCCCAGCAGCACCTTCGTGGTGAGCGAGGGCCTGCCCACGTTGTCGCCGATGGTGTTGGGGTCCACGTAGACGATGGTCCCCATCTTGCCGTACTGAGTGACCACCACGAGGACCGAGTTGGAGAAGGCCGTGCACACCACCTCCGTCGGCACGCCGTGCACCACCTCCTCTCGCTGCTTGGACGTCACGATGGGACTCGCTTCCATCGCTTCCGAAAAAGAACAAAACGACAACAACAGTATGACAACATTGGATTAAAAACAAGCGCCACGAGCTACAAAAAGACCGAATCCTTTCCATAAGTTGAAATACCCACGGTTAAGTTAATTTCAGTGCAAACCCGCACCCCTGACTGGGGGGGACTTCGCAGCCCCGCAGCGATGGCATCACTGCCCCCGCATGGCCCTGCTGCCTCTGACAGGGGCCCCGCTAACGCGGATAGCTGGTACCCAGGGGGAAACCCTGCTTTCCACCCCGGCTCCACCAGGCTTTTCCTGAGGGAGACATGGAGACAGCCACCCCCATCCCGCCGGGCCGCGGCCCTCACCGCCCCTACCCTTGCCAGCCCCGCCGCGCCGCCGCTCTCCGCCCGGGCCCGCCCCGCCGTGGCGGAAGCGGCGCCTTTCTTTTCCTTTCCCTTCCCATCCCTCCCTCTCTCCCTCCCGCAGCCGGCGGGGGGCGATGGCGCAGGGCGGCCGCTGCCCTCACGGCCTGTCCCCTCCCCTTCCCTCAGCGCCGCCGCCATTACCCGCCGCGGCAAGGCGCCATCTCCGGCCCCCCCGCGCTCTCCTCACGGCCCTTCGCCGGCCGCGGGCAGGGCTGCCGCACCCGCTCCCTCCTGCGGGATGGTCCCCGGGGATGAGCCCCTTCTCCGGGGATGAACCCCTTCCCCCGGTCCGGTCTCCACGCCCCCTTTCTCCCCGTTTCATGCCGGGAGCTGGGCAGGAGTCACAGCGCAGAACCCCCCTGCGCCATGAGGGGGTGGCTGTGAGGGGACAGGTGACCTGGGGACCGAGAAGGGCTGTGAATACTGTTTTTCCCTCATTTTCCCCATGGGATACGATTACTCCCAGTAATGGATTTTATTAGGCCACGCTGTGAGACCCCGAGTGTGCTTTCCCATCGTAATAAAAGTGGCTTATAAAGGAGGCTTGTGCAAAAGAGGCAACTTTTTACATAGGCAGACAGAGCTAGGACAAAGTGAATGCTTTTAAACTTAAAGGGAAGAAATGTATATTGGCTGTCAGGGCTCAGACTTCCCTATAAGGGTGCCGAGGCCCTGACCCAGATCAACTGTGGTTGTCCCATCCCTGGAGGTGCCCAAGGCCAAGTTGGACAGGGCTTGGAACAGCCTGGGATAGTGGAAGGTGTCACCCACAACAGGGTGAAACAAGATGATATTTAAGGTCCCAAACCATTCTGTGATTCTATAAAAACAAGGCTGGTTTTGGTCGTGGAACTGGCCTTGCTATTAGCTGACTGAGCATTGGCAGATGCTCGATGGAACTGTATTGGTGGATAAAATAAAGGCATCTGTGTGAGGAGAGTGAAACCAAATGTTCTGTCTCAAGTGCAATTAATATTAGTTTATATTAATTATACCAAATTAATACAGTGCTATTTTTTTCCTTTGAAATACTGGTAGTCATGAACAAAAATTTTGTGTTCTAATTTATACAAAGCCCTGAAAATTGGTATTTCCCAGAAGTTTGCAATCTCCCAGACTCCTGCAATTGCTGCATCTAAAATACAGTCCAAACCTGCATTCCCATGTTTTAGCTCTCCTTTATTAGCATCCTCACCACATCCCAAATGTCCTGGCCATGGGTACAGCAATAGCTACCTGACCTGTGGGCTATCTGTTCAGGTAACATATCTGAAGGACTTAATGAATGCTTCCTTTGTTTGTTTTGCATTAAAAGTTTTACGAAACTTGGTTACAGGAGGAACACATAGACTTTGTGCTGAGAATCCTTTAAGGCACCATTAGAGAGCAGCAGAGGTCCATGGAAAAGCTCTTCATTCAGCAGGTTATTTTTGTGGTTAATTCAAACAGAGACTCGATACCTTTTCGGTACTCTTTGCAGTCTGGCAAATAGTCTGTTTTCCAGCACTGAATAAACAGCATTCCTCTTTCTTGCTTGCCACAATCACTCGAGGCTTTGCCTGTTTGACAGAGATAATAGCAGCTATTGTCAGTAAAACCTCCTGACTCATAAAGAAGTTTATTCCTGTTCTGCCTTCTCCAGAGAGTAACTTTACTTCAGGACACAAAGGACTGGATTCTTCCTGCCATCCTTGCCAGATTTTATTTTATTTTTTACATGACAGGGGAACAAAGGGAGTCCACTGTAGTTCAGATTTACATGGAAACATCATTCTTTGCTGTTTGGCATTAGTTTGGGACAAAAAAAGAGTTGTCTTTCAGAGTTTCAGTCAATTGGATGTCTCATTATGGCATGTAGCTGAGGTGGGATATAGCAAACTGAAGCAACTGAGCACTGAATCCTCATCACTGAAAATGAATACATTAAAAAATGAACTAAGGAGAAGACTCCTGTCTGTGTGACTGAGGCAGGGGATGGGGATTTGAGAATGAGCACCAGGACAGGTAATGGGACCTTCCCGGGGGGTATCTGTCTGCCTGTCATCTGCTTCCCAGCATTTCTGGCTGAGAAGGGTCCGTATCCATACTCACACTCCTGGTTGCTATCACACTTTACCTCCACAGATCCCTGATCACATTGCAAACGTTATTACATTTAGCTTCATGAACTGTCTTTCATCATAACAGATTGTTAATATAACCCATTTTATGGTTCGAGGGAAATAAAGAACCGAGACCGACAGCAGTTTCAGAGCCATCAAATCCTCAGCTGGAGATTTCACTGGATTTCAAGATCCCTTCTTCCATTCCCATGCACTCGCTGCCAAAGAAACATAAGTCATGCATGTCACTATCTCAATTATAAGAGAAAATCAATGACTGTGCAGCCCCATACTTTGACAAGCAAAACTACTCCTAATACTGCAGCTTAATACCTTTATTATTATTTATTCAAGCAGTTTTGTGCTGCTTTTCTTTTTAAACTGCTTAAGAGTCTCTGTGTTTGTAGACTGGAAGGAGGCTGCTTTTATATTAGTCTTTACATTTATCTGAACTGATTTTATAAGAGCATATGTGTAAGATCCACAGAGCATCAGAAATATTTCCCACTGCTCTCAAACATAGACACACACTGTTTCAGGACACCCATTAATAATCCCTGCTCTGGGGAGTGCCTCACTATCAAAGTGCTGGGTTGGTTTATTAGTTTACAGGTTATTACTTCTCCAGTTTAGATTTCTCTCTTGTCTCTTTTATGATGCAGAATATAGACTGTGAGCTGGAACCTCGGGTGCAGCTGGACTCTGGGCTGCGCAGCCGAGGAGAGAGGAAAGGAATTAGTTTGCTCCCTGATGCAGGAGCTGCTTGGGAATTATTCTGACCCTTGTTATAAATCAGGTACATGAAGTGGAGCTGCCTGTGAGTACATTCCTTGGGCCAGACAATATCAGAACTCTCCTCTTCCCCTTATCACTGTCACAGCAAGGTCGGGGTGTGGGTGGTGTGGGGTTGTGTGAGGGCTCTCTCTATGGGGCCCTTATAAAACGAGTAGAAGAATGGCAGAAATTCACCTCCTGGATTTCTCCTTTCAAGCCATCCCCACGGCATTTAATTAGTCTGGAAGAGACCGTGTTCAGAAAATAATAGTGAATTGAGGCCCTGGGGGAGGCAGGGAGTGGAGCACACCTGGGGCTGGTTAGCCCAGCAGTCGAGTCTCCCTGGATGGTTCTCTGCAGTCAGCAGAGAGAGGCTTTGGCCTTTGGTGCAGAGTGGAAACAGCTTTGAACCCGACTGTCCATAGTCAGGAGTCACCCCTGCTGCACCTCAGGTTGGTTGGTTTATCTCTGGGTTTCTGGAGCTCCTCTGATAGAGGGATGAGCCTGCAAAACACGACCACAGCTCAGCTGCTTCTGCACATGGGACATCAGGTGTGCAGGGCAGCCTGAGGCTGGGGTGTGAGCTGCTGAGGTGTTCAGATGTGTCCTGGATTAGGTGACACCTGAACAGCATCTCAGAGTTAAAGCTGTGAGGCTCTCAGTCTATGTGCTCATATTTTGAAGGAAGATGAGGGGATTCTGGCTCTTTTGTGTGTAGGTCCCTTTTCTGTGCTCCCTAGGATAACAAGATTATCAGTTCTTATTCTGAGAGACAATTCTAAGAGGTTTGCTTTGTTCTGAAGTTGTCCCTGTGACTCTTATTGTATGGAACATCTCTTATTTCACTGATTGTGTGAGAGGAAGGCTCAGCCAATCCATCACGAATTGCAGAACCACTCCAACCTACTTTGTTGTTGATGAAACATTTTTTTTCCCAGTGTAGAATTCAGCCAGCAAAAAACATAGTCTTAGAAGAAAAAACAAACATAACACTTAAACCCAAATTATTCCCTTTCTGAGTGAGCTGCACTCAGCTGCACATCTGAAATAGAAGTGCTGGATGTGCTTACATGCCTGAGACTGTCAGGTCATGCTATTGTTTTGGTTTCTCGCACTTGCAGCTTAGTAAGGAAGCAATAGGGGAATGTTCATTAATGTTTGTGTCAATAGTAACAGCCCACATATGAGCACTAGCAGATTTTCCTAAGAAAGCTCAATGCACAGGGTAGGATTTAAAAACATGGCAGTAAGCCAGCATGCCCTGGCTGGGCCTGGAAACGTCTAGGTAGCAATTTGACTGGTGCTCTCTGGAAGTTTTTTTTAGTCAGATTTAGCGACCTATAAATAGAGGAGTACTCCAGCCCTTGTAGGACTTTTTTATGCTGTGTCATTGGTGTTTTCTGAGCTGCTCTGCAGGCTGGGGGAGGAGGATTACAGATCCATGGGGCTAAGAGGAAAAAGGAGCAACCTTGTTGCTGAAGGAGAATTTTAGGAAGGGGCTCCTGCCAGGATTGCAGAGCCTGGCAGGAGTGAAGCAAGTCACACTGGCAGAAGGACTTTGCTGAAAACAGTTTTTGGGGTGCTTGGTATCAAACAACAGTATTTTTAATGTATTCAGTACCCTTAAAAACAGCACATCTTAGATTTCTTAGCAAAAATTTCTGCAGAAATTATTTCAACAACCACTGAAATGAAAGTTACTTTCTGGAAATGTGTGAGATACACCTCCAGAAACACTCCAGACTACCTAAGAGAGCTAAAAGAGCTCCAGCTACCTAAAAGAGTCAGGATTACATCATGCAGACAACCTGGTGCTGTCTGATGATAATTTTATCCTCGATATTTATCATGAGATAACAGCTGGCTGTTCTGGGCACTGCAGGCAGGGGGTATGGAACAGACAGAGTCATCATGAGGCAAGATTGAGTTTGAGTACTGTTTACATAATTTTCATTTGTCAAATAACAGCCCCTCATAGATCACAGCCATGACAGCGCCTGTGGATGGTATCATCCATCAGCAGATCTACTCTGTGAGCAGCAGAAGCTTTGTATTGCTGCAGTGGCCAAAGGAATTATTTCCATGGATCAGTAAAGACAGCAGTAATTGCCTTAAAGCTCACTATAGTTTATGTAGGAGATTTTCAGGTGCTTGTGGTGATCTGTCAGATGGAAGACAACATGCAAATGGAGTGGATTGTAAAAATTACTGTGGCACAGCTTCTAAGAGTAAAACTCATACTCCTCTGTTCCTGAGAAGTGTGAAAGCTCCGAAAATAACTCCATGGCCCTTGCAGAAGTAACGAGAATGTCAGAGTATTAGTATGATGCTAATAGTATAGTCAGTCCTATAAATCACTTAATTGTGACAGCAAATTAAATAGTGTTGTTGTCTGGAATTCACCCACAGTTAAAATGATATATCTTGATGAGACAAATGCCTTCTGTGCTGCCAGTAATAAATTAGCTCCTCTTTCAAGTGAGAAAACAATTAAAAACTTGGTTGAAAAGGGCATACTTTCTCTGTGGCCACTGATCCCTCAAACTCTGGAAATAATAAAGTAGTTCTAATAGTTGTTCATTGTTACACAGTTGAAAGAGGAAAAATCCATTGCCTCATTATGTACAAGACAGTTATGAAATTACATTGGGAATATTTGAAAATGTAAGAGGCATCTAACCAAATGGTTTCAACTTTGACAATGTGTCATCATTTGCAGTTCATAATGCTGCTGTTAACTTTTGGAGATATCAGTCAGTGCACGCAGTGGAAAATGAGAATAAATATTTACCTTGCATTTATATACTGCATAAATAACAGCAGAGTACACAGTAGACAAGTCATGATTCCATTTTGAGGGTTGTGTAACAAAAAATTCAGAATTACAGGAGTATTCATTTTCAACACTCAAATATGTGGAAGCATTTAGGCAGTTCTCAACAAAATGGACAACAATGCCTTGCCAATAAAACAATAACAAAGTGATTTATGAATTACTTCTGAATATTAGGTGAAGATTGGCCTCATATTTTTAAGTTCTTTATGTGTTGAAGATATTGAAGATGATAGAAATGCTTGGTGTCTGAATGTCTCTTTCCTGATACATTAAATTTGTTTTCCATCTAGTCAAAATTATCATGCTGTCTGGTGCTTAAGTTTAGCACATAAAACTGAAGCCACAGTAAAGAATCCAAGTGAGCCTTGCATAAAGACATTCCATGGCAAGGCAGGAGAGTGCAGGCAGGTGTCCTTTAGTGGGCCATAGAGACTCTCAGATTTCTGTCTTCATCTGCCTATATTAAGCAGACTCACTGAAAAGAGAGAAATTTTAGGAATCTGGGAAGGACCTACCTATAACAGAAGATTGGAAACATATTTATTAAGATTATTGCAATTTCAAAGATTTTGTGAAGCATCATGTGCATGTACTGCAGGAGTTTGTTTTTAAAAGAGTTTCTAATCCTGGTTATCTCTATTTCAGAAAACTTGTGGAGTTTACTACATCTCCTCCTGTGTCTAGAGAGTAATCAAATAAATATTTCCTCTTGGAAGCAGTTTTAATATTTCAAAGCCCTGCAAAATATTGAATCGGTTAAAGTTGAAGTTCAAAGTTAATTTTAACTGACCATATAAATTCTTTTATGAATCAACATAAAAAGAAACAAGTACTGAAGTTGTTTGTTAGTGCCATTCTAAGTAATGAACTGAAGTTTGTGATAATTTAATTGTGCTTTTGATGGACTGTACAAATGTACTCTTAGAAGAAAATACAATTATATACTGGAGAAAATGGCATTAAAATAGAGTATTGTCCCTTATTTCATAGGTGCTTATCTTCTGTTTCTGCACAAGAAACATGATAATTAAGAAAGCCAGATATGCTATCAACTTTTTAAATTTCATCCTGGAAATGAGGTTGGAATATTCCATGAGGAAATCAATGTTATTTTCCTACTCTCTTTTGTTTCTGTAATAAATGCTCTGCCTAAATCCTTCTTTGCTCTGCATTTGCAATTCCTCTTCTCTCTCTTTAGGTGAGTCTAGGCTGAGCTCATGTTTTTGTTCTCAACTTCATATGAGCCTCCTTTTCTAACCCTTCCAGGAGCATTTTGGAACTAGTTTGCCCTGCAACCCTGACATCTGAGAACACTGGAGGATTAGTTTTAAACTTGTTAAACAGAATTAACACTCCTGCCACATGATTCTGGCCTGTGCCAGTCTTTCTAATCTTGTTCAGAGTTTAGGATAATTTGTTTAGTAGGGCTGATCAGCTGGAGGTTAATTCAATTGGACTTTGGCTATTTATTCATGCCCGGATTTGCTAAGTGTCACAGCAGATACATGAGGTCTCTGTTACAGTTATGAGATGGCTTCATTAGTGTGACGGAGAGTCCATCTGGGTGACTTCCTCTCCTCAGTGCAATAACTGGCTGTCAGGGCTCTCTCCAGTGGAAAAAACCTCCTTATGTAACATCTCCCTTTCATTTGTGTCACAAGTGTATTGATTAGGAGTTAAAAGGCACCTCTCTGTTCTGATTGCTGGGATTGCTGATAAACTTTCTCAGAGATGTCAGTAGTATTCCAGCTCTACATTTTTAACTGATGCCAGAATTTAAAAGAAAAGCACTGAAGTGTTTGAAAAGCCATTTATTATTAATTACGTCTTTTCATGCAGGATTCTGGTCCTTCTCACTTCAAAGTCCACTTTCCTCCTGATAGAGGTGCTGCCAGCATTGGGTTGGAAGGTGGTGAGTCTTTTGCACTGTCCAGAATTGACTATCCAGAAATGGAAGACAAAAAGGAAGAAGAAAATTCCATCCTACTAAAACCTCTGGAGGAATTTAGGTTGGCAGAATGTTGTTACTCAAACTGGAATGTGGCCAGGACACCAGGATTAATGTTAGCACAAAATGCCATTTGATTGCAAGTGTTCAGATAACCTTGGATGAAAGTCTTAACTGAAAAGAGGCTCTTCTAACAGAAAAGGGCTCCCTCATGTTGGCCTGGACTTTGGTTCAGGGTTGACTCTGAGAATTTTTGCTTTTTGCTTCAGCAGTTTTTGAATGGGACAGCTCTTGAATGGTAACAGATCTCCCCTACACAGCCTGCAGCACAGCAGATTATTTCCCAGAGAGAATTCCATGCCATAGACTGATGTTTCTTTTTAGAGAAGTTTCCTGATATATCATGCAAACAGGACAAATAAAAGCTTGACAGAACACTTGCTAGGGGAAGGTCCTAAAGATTAGAAAGCAGGAGAGATGTTCAGTGTTAAGAAGGCACTGGGACAAATGCAGAGTAGCTATTTATGTCATGGAGTTGCTCATGAACAAGTGAGACCATCATTTACCCCATTCTCATTTTATTCTCCTCTCTGGTTGTTTCTACTGTTAATCCTCTAATACATGTTGTGGCTTGGGCTGGGAAAACCAGGTGGTTTCCAGCTAAAGCTTTGGTGATTAAGAACAGTGTTAATCAAAATTTCTTCTCTTTCTGTCTCTCTTTTTTTTTTTTTTTTTTCCAATTAAATTGTAAATATGTGCTGAGGAACAACCATTAGCTTCCAGGGACTGAGAAGTGTTCCCACATGCTTGGCCATCTTCAGAAAACCCTGTCACAGTTACAGACCATGAAATATGGATTCCAACAGAACAATGTTCCCCAAACCAGCTGGGACCAACATTACAACTCAGCATTCTTTGCAGAAGTTTATTTGCTGTTGACTTGGAAGCTACATTAGAGCTTTGGAGAGGAGTTTCTGCTTTTCTACACAACAATGCAACACGGATCCCACAGCATCAGCTCCCACAGAGAAGCTGGAGACAGCAGGTGATGTGTCTGTACCATCCTTGTCCCCAAACCTGCTGCTGGAGGGGATGGCCCTTGCACTGGGCCTGGGTCCCAAATGCCTGCACCGGGGAAAGGAAAGCATCCAGGGAGGATGTAGAGGCAACTTGCCATCAATTATGAAGGGGGCTGTATCTGCAAAAGCCAGTGTGTGTTCCCACAGGATTGTATCCCTGTCTGGAGGAGAAAGAGAAGTGTGCAGCTCCATCTCTGGGTGCTCTCCTGACACTACAGCTCCATCTTTTCGGTAAGGCAGGAGCTCCATGCATTGGGAACAATCCTTACAGGGCTGTGTGCATGGATAAGCTGTATGTGAGCATGAGACTTGCTTTGCTGCTTGTTTTTGAGGGCAAAACACATTGCTGCTGTTGTGTGGTATGAATGTGACCTAAACTTCTTAAAGTGGAGCTATTTTCCATTTTACTCAAGCTCCATTGATGTTTTCCCTTGTTTTCCATGAGAAGACACTGATTTCCACTTTTCCTCCAGCTCAGTTTTCCCATTCCTTTCCTGCAGCACTGAGGACTTGCATATGAGCCAAGATATGATTCCTCTAAGAATATATTTAATTTAATATTCTTTTTTCCAGCCTTCATTATTTTTCATTTGTAGGTTAACCAGCACCTGAGATGCTCAGTGCTTTCCCTAACTTTGTTTTAACTAGTTAAACTTTTAAATTAAACATTTTTATTCCCCTCTCATTCAGTTTGAGGGTTATTGTATAATTCTGCATTAAAAAAACCCAGCAAATGGAGAAGTAATCACAGATACATTTTGCTGAGAAGAAGTAGATGGCATAAAGGATTGAACATACTATCCCACAGATATCCCTGCATCTGACAAAATAGGCCAAACTCATTCTTTACATGGCTCCACCAGGGATGAACAAGCCTCAGGGGCTGTAAGGAAGACCACGTGCTGACTATTTGTTTCATGGAGTCCCTGGAATATTGAATATGTGCTTGATATGCAAGAGTAGGCTGAAATCTGCAATCAGCTCCATGAGTGCACTTGAATCTGAGTCAGGAGCAGTGACACCTGCGTGATGAAGAAGGGCATTCATTCTGCTCTGTTCAGGTTGTACCAGCCTACTGGTGTGGACAGAGTTCAGCATGTACTGTCTTGGGCTGAGGGATCACACAATCATGCTCCAACAATCTCCTCTATATATTTCTACTACATGCTGGACAACTCAATGCTCTGCTGACAAGTGACATCCCCTCTTATCTGGGTGTCTGCTCTGTCCATGCACAGCAGCAAACAGCAGCACACTGGACTTACCAATATGAATGGGGAAAAAAGCTGTTGTGTGACCTTCACGTGGGGCTGCCTTTCCTTCTGCAAGATCACTTCTGTCTTGGGGGCATCAGTGTCAGTGCAACCAGTCTCCCATTACTGCAGGCAGATGTGATGCAGCTGTGCAGGGTCTGTGGTGCTGTACATCTCACACACCTGCTCCTCATGCCCAACATTAATAACAGGACTTGGTACAAAAGACTAAAAGTCTCAAAGCCAACACATGAAGAGAGAAGGAGAGACCAATGCATGTCACCACTGCCTTAAAAGGAAGAATAAGAGGAGAAAATTCCTAGGTGATCCCTTTATGTTATCACTAGGAATGGTCCTTTTGGGAATGGTGCAATGAAGAGCTTTTGAGAAAGTGTTGTTGAAGGAATTTTTTTTTGGAAATGTTATTTCGACACATCAGGCTATATTGTTTTGATCACTCCCTTTTCAAAAGTAACTTTTAGGTTACAGTGTTCTGCTTTGATGATTTTTCAAACAAAGTTGCAGTCATTTCACTTCTCCTTTATTTTTTTATCCACATTTTATCTTACGTGGGAGAAGTGAGCAAAGGAAAACATTTGATTGACCCAAACTACCTGCAGGACATGCTGTTTTTGTGAAAAGATTTAAAATATTCCTTTTCTCTATTTGGGTGAAAATCTTAGGATGTCTCACATTTTGGAGAAAGGACAACACTTGAGGGCATGTGGTACCTAGACCAAGGTGCTAAACCAGGACTGGTACTGAGTCTCTCTCTGGTGCATCTGAATGCAATGGGTTTTGTATTTATCTACACAGTGATCCAATGTTTCAGTCGTGCCACCATGTGAGCACTGTCCCTGGGGAAAGCTGGGCTCAGTGCTTGGCAGGAAGGCTTTTGGGAGCATGTGCTGCAGACTTTCACCCTCTGAAACACAGCCCAGGGCTCCTTGAGGGGATCACCAGCAGGATTAGCCCTCAAGGAGGGTACTCAGGTGCCCTTGATGGGTGATTTAAATGGAGAAAGCAGCATATCTTGCTGGGGAGAAAAACAGCCTTGGCAGGTGGCCTTTGTGCAAGACAAGTGCATGGAAGTCCTCCTTTAGAGGAAGGAGATGTGATGTGGTGACAAGTATAAGGGTTAGATCCCCTCCATCCCCTTTGGATTTCCAGTCAAGGCTGGAATTCCATGTTCCTTCCCTATATAAAGAAACAACCAGTGTTTCTCCATACTTTGAGGAATTCTTACCCAAATCCCCTGTGTATACCTACATGTATAAAATCAGTTACTGAAAGCAAGAGAAACAAAACTACTGTGGAAGTAAGCAAGATCCTCCAGAGAGAGTGGTGCGAAATATGTATCCAATAAAACTTTTCTGATGATATCCATAAATACAGAACTGAAGTGCTGGCCCTGCTGTCCTCTCCAGTACCATTCCACCAGAAATGTGTAACTCACATCCTGAGTCATCCCCAAGGAGAGCAATAGATGTTATACACTGGAAATAGTTTAATTTCTAACTGGTCCAAGCACAGTTCATGCCTCTTTCATCAGGCAAGAGGAAGATGAAGAATTTTAATATGTCCTGGTGAGATCATGGGACCTCTGAGTCTCTAGGCTTATTCAATGCAGTCAGTGCATTTTGCCAGTTCCATGCAGGAAACTGCAGGTGTGGGAGAATTTGGGCTCCCAGACTCCCCTGCAAGGGCAGGAGAGTGATGATGCTTGTGTAGAAAGTTGGACTTTTCTGTTTGCTCTGTGCAGGACCATGAGATCTCCATTTTCAGATGAGGGAGACTCTTTTTTAGTCTTATGAGTTTATAGCAAGGTATCCTAATAGCTTTATTTCCAGAGGCAGGGATGATGGATTCCCACTTGAATAAACAGGTCTCTAGGCAGATTTGTTTGGTGGGCTCTAACACTTCATTTACCCTGGGAGACTGTAGCTTGCAACATCCATTTCTTGATTACTCCCAGCCTGCAAGCTGAGGTAGAGAGCTCACAGCCTCTGCTGCCCCCTCCAAAATAGTTGTCCCAGCATACACAGGGGGTTGGCTCCCAGGAATCTGCCCTCGTCCCACTTTGATGCCCTGTAAATAAGTTTCCCTGGGAATAAGTGACTGATGGCTGCAATTACAGGATGAGATCTTTGGAACAGATCCAGCCCCCTCTATAGGACAGTCAAAGGGCAAGAAAGATTTTTCAGGCATCCTGCAGCTGTGAGGTGGCTTTGCTTTGAACATAAACAAGAAATACATTTTCAGTGCACTTGGAATCCACAAGTGAAAAGGGAAAAAAATATAAGGAAATCAAATGGCTGAATTACTAACTCATCAGAAGCCAGTAGGGATTGTGGTAGTACAAGCTACATTATATTGTCGATTTGTATTGTACATTGGGAACAACAACAATCACGTTATTTTGAAATTAAGAGTAACCTGGAGGGGGAAAATAAACTAACAGTATACCACATAGTCGAGAGGGAGAGAGAATTTGTACTTGGCAATAATCAATACTCATGTATGTCTTCTAATTGAGTCAGCCCAGTCTTCCTCCAGGATGTGACAGTGACAACTGAACTCCTCTTCCTGTTTGATGGATTTGGTTGTGCTGCAGCTGTAAATAGAGAGTGCACCAGAAATGGCTTTGGTTTGTCCTCAGCATCTGAGCACCAACTCTGCTGGGTCCCAAATTTCAGTCAGGGGATCAGGCAGGACAGGGGCACTGATGCTGTGTTGCCTGGGACAGTTGGGGGTCACAACCAAGGACGTGTCACCCATCTATCTCCTCGTGTCCCCACCATTCAGCTGATATCATGTAGAACAAGCGTCTTCTAAAGAATCAAATTATTAGTTCTGGTGGCTTTCTCAACAATTTTATCATTGTCCCGTCTCCTAAAATATTTTAAAAATACACTGCTGCCAGAGGCACTGAGTGGGTTGGTTGATCAGCATGACCCAGTGCTTGGGGATCCAGAGCTGAAGTGTGTATTGTTCCTTTGGAATATGAGCTCCTTGCTTATGTGTGCAAACCTGCGGTGGTTGTTGGATTCATGACGGAAATAATTGCGTGCACCCAGGGCTGTCATCTGGCACGGGGCCAGGGCAGACCCCGGGTGCCCTTTTCTCACATCTCCACTTCCATTCTTGGCACTTCCTAACTTGTATTACTTCCTCTGTCCCTCTGCTGTGGCTGGAGGCACATCCAGTTCAAATGAAAGGCTTTCCTTTTCCCTCCTGAAATTGCCGCTTGCGTTGCCAACTCAAGCTCTTCCCTTGCTTTGCACTGGGGGGTGAGTCAAAGCCCTGGTCTATTCATATTTCACATCATGTGCACGTTAATTGGTGCTTTACAACCCAGGAACTTCCTAAGGAAGCACGGATTTGGTCTCTTAACAATTTTACTACAAACATATTTCGCCCCCTTCCTTTTCCCTCTTTGTCATAGATAAGATTCATTTTTTTCTGGACATGAATCCATTGCCTGAGGTTTCTCAAATCTCTGCTCTGGGACAGTGAATTCTTATCTCTGAGGCAGAGTGGGAAAGGAAAAGTAGTACATGAGGGGAACTGTGACTCATGCAGAAATTGAAATGATGAAGCAGATGCTGCTATTACAAAGACCCAGAGGTGTTCAAAGACCTACTGGTGGAAAGGCAAAAAGCCTGGGCTTTTCAGACTTGAAAGCTTCTGCATTTTGAAGCTTTGAGCACCAGATGAGGGTTGCAGACTCAGGAGCTCTCTGCTTGCCTGCTAAGTCCTTTCCATGTCAGCAGCAGTGCAGCGGAGCCGAGAGCTCGACTGCAGGCAGCATGCAGCTGATTTAACATCTGATTTAAGCCTGATCAATAGAAGATCTGTTAAAACTTGAAATGGTGCTGCCTTTTTCTCTGCAACAGAAACTTTAGTTTACTTTTTTTTTCCTCTCTTAAGAGGCTGAATCTGAATGAAAGGAAATAAGGAGAAAACATGCCTGATTTTTCTATTTCAGTGAATGAGCTGAAGGAGCCACCTATGTGTCTGTCATCCTGAGAAGCTCCTTGTTTTGATGGAGCCTTAATGGATTTTTCAAAAGACTCTTTGAGTGCCTCGCCCAGCTCTATTGGAAACAGTTCTGTTTTGAAGCTGGCACCTTGCCATGTCTATTTATAGTCAATATTGCCTGCAAAAATAGCATTGCTTCTATCTTTTCCCAATATTCAGGGCAGTGTTAGTACATAGGATGATGAGCTGGCCTTTCCTCCCCCATGGTAGGTAAAATGCTTCAGGGGAACCCAGACAAGCTCCTCTCCTCAAGGATGGGTAAAATTCTAAATTTCCTTTGCCACACAGCATTTTAGACATCACAGAAGGAAGAAAAGATCTGTAGACTAGAAAGAAAAGTTTACAGCTCTTGGCATGGAGACTCCCCAGCATCCCAAAGTTATCTGCTCCAGACCCTTAAACAGTCCTGCATGTCTAACCTGATTACTCTCTCTGCAATTTAAACCTGTGTCATCTTGTCCTGTCTGCTGCAGCTGTGCAGGACAGACTGTTCCCTTCCTCAGAAGGTTATCTTTTAAAGGCCTTAAGAACTGAATAGTTAAGCTGAGAGGGAGACAAGGTTAACATCTCTTCTCTGCTACTTGTTAAACTATGCAAGGAGAGGAACCATTCCTCATTTGGAGCTGCAGGAAAGACCATTACCCTGTAACTGCCATTATCCCAGTTCCTTTCTGGAAGAAAAGCCAAGCCTCTGTTCATCCCCCCCTGGATGTGAGCAGTTTGTGCCTCCTGCTGAAATGCAGTGCCTGGCTATTGTCCCCCATTTGCATTTCACCTCAGTATTTGGGGCCGTTTCATCCAACTTGTCTAAATAATTCTGAATTCTAGCCTTGTCCCCGAAGTGTCCTTGCCATCCCTCCCCAGTCACTCTTGTCTGCATGCATAATAACCCTTCTCCTTCATCCCTCACTGTGTCTTCCATTCAAACAGAGTGCAGCAAACAGGAGGAGGTGCAGCCCAGCTGTCCCTACAGTTGGGAGCCATTGGATGCAGCAGATCTGCAGGGCTCTGCCATCCCATTTTGTGCATGCCTGGGGCCATGATCCTTTCACTGCGTGCTCGGTGGTTTCAGGGGAACTAAAACAACAGGGCAGAGTCTTGTCAGCCCACAATCAGGGTGTGATGCAGCACCATTACATCACATGGCTGTGGAGGTGGCAAGGCAAGCAGAGGGCCTTTTCCTGGGAACACCTCCCCTCCTCTAGCAGCTGGCTGCAGGATGAGTAAGGTGCCCAGTCATGTTGTGACTCCCGAGAAATCCATTATCAAAAGCCTTTTTTCCCTTTGAAGTATCCTCAGCTCGGTGAGCGTGCAGCCTTATCTTTCTCTGTGCCAAATTCTCCTTAATGAGGTTTATCCAGCTTTGCCAGCATGGCTTAACATTGTCCATCCAGTCCGGCCAGAAAGGATCCTTTATTTTGCTAACATAATTAAAAGCAATAAGCGGCCCATGGTGTGCAGCGATAATGGTATTGATTCTGTAATGCCCCACAGACAGAGCTTGGGATTTAGAGAAAGTTTCATTCTGTGTGCACTGTTAGCAATTTCCCCAGCTCCCTTCCTAAACAATTTCTCTTTCTATTTCACATCCTGTGCTGGAATTTTGCCTCATGCCGTTTACATTAAAAATGCATTATACATGTGTTGAAAACATTGAGTTCTATGTTGCTGGCAAGGAAGGATGCTGTTGTGTTTAAGAAGCACTTTCTTATATTATTATCACTTTTGTTTAATTTAGTAGGATTATTTTCTCTAATTCCAAAGCTGGGAAAAGACTCCTGTAAATATTCTTCCCACTAACCAATTTTTGTATCATCCAAACCCATGTATAAGCTGACTTGCTTATGAAATGCCACATCACCAATGCTGATTAAAATGCTGATTTCCCTCTGCTAGCTTTCTCCTGTGCTTTGGATCAAAAATATACAAAGAAAAGGTAATGTCATTTAAAAGAGCTCTAAAGGGCTTGCTGCAGCACGGGGGAGCTGGGATTTATGATAGCAAGAGAGCAGTGCTAGGCTGGGGAAATATTGAGGTTTCTAAACTCCACAGAAGTGTCACATGGAGTAGGAGGAGTGAGATTGAGCAGCTCTGCACCTGTAGGGACTGGATGTTCAAATGCAGTTTATCATCCTCCATAAATAAGCCTCAGAGGGATTTTTCTATGGGTCTCACTGGTGTCATATCTAAGCACCTTATTGTACAAACAGTGTCTCAGGGAGAGCAGTTAAACCCCTGTCTCAAGCCCCAGAGCTTTAAGTACATGGACATTTCTAGTCTTTGTAATGTAACTCTATCCTGCTAAACTAGAGGCCTAAAATGAGGTGTAATGAGGGGGAATATGACAGAAATGATGAGTGTGGGTTGAAATCAGAGCACTCAAAAGAAACAAGGTGAGAAGAGAAGAGAAGAGAAGAGAAGAGAAGAGAAGAGAAGAGAAGAGAAGAGAAGAGAAGAGAAGAGAAGAGAAGAGAAGGAAAAGACCCTGTGGTGAGTGAGGTACCACGTGGAGGTTTTGTGTGTAAGACCCAGGATGTGTTTGGATTGTCCAGCTCAGGGGATGCTACAGATGAATCCCAGACTGGGGCACATCAATAAGGGACCAGCATGGGAAGTTGCAGGGAAGAGTTACAAACAAAAGATTAAAGAAATTAAATCTGTATAGGAAAGCAGGGGATATTCAGCCTAAGACATAAGGATGTAAGGAGCCCTGCCTGAGGAAGGAAATACATGATTTTGCTTAATTAGTGACTGACAAAACTGTACCTTGTGGCCATGAGCTGCAAGAGAAAAAAAAAAATCCATTACCATAACTGAAACCCACTTTTCAGCAGTGAGACTGGCTGGGGTTTGTGCTGCAGTGGAACTGGGCAGCAGATCCCTCAGTGTCCCCAGTGCAGGCAGAAGGGGCTGTGGCAGTGGCTGGAGGATGCTGTGGGTAGGATCTGTATTTGTTCCCACATTTTGAGAGGCAGCGGAGGATTGGATGCTGGCATGAGGAAACCTCTCAGGGGGGCAAATGGCAGCTGTTCAATGGCAGCTGGTGAGAGCACAATGGGGAGCCCAGCAGAGCCACGTGTCTGCACAGGTGAGCTGGGACAGAGCTGCCACATGTCTCAGGCTGGCCAGAGAATGGGGCCCCTTCCTCCCTGGGACAAAAGGCAGAGCTTGGGATGGCTTCCCTCAGCTGAAACATGCAGTTTGTCTCATTCCAAACCCATCATGCCCAGCAGCACGAGGCCATCAGAGACCAGCAGGAGCTGTTGGCGACCCCTCAGCTTTCAGGAACACTATAACATGTCTGTTAGATCTTCTTAAGCATTCACCAGGTCACTGCTTTATTCTTGAGGGAAATAACCTTGTGCTGAACAGTTTGATTGTCTAGTGCTAATATAACAGAAGAAAACCTACTAAATGTTGGCCTGGAAGGTCCTTTGGGTTTGGAATAGCTTCTCATTTTCTTTCCTTTTCCCTTTCTTTTTTCTTTTCTTTCTTTTATTTTTTTTTCTTTTCTCTTTTTACCCTTCCTTTCAATTTCTTTTCCTTTTTCCTTGGTCAGAGCATGGTGCTAATAACACCCAGGCTGTGGGTTTGGTCCCTATATGAACTATTCACTTAAGAGCTGGACTCGATAATCCATGTGAGTTTTAACTCCATCATTTCTGTAATTCTGAAATGAAAGCAGGGAAGCCAGACCTGTTCTGTTTCTCTGCTCTCCCAAAGTTTGGCTGACCCTTATGTCTCCCTCAGAAAGAATCCCTACCACACATTTGAGAAGCTTTCCTGCATTTGTGCAATGATCTCTTTCTTCTGCTCCTTGCTTGAGAAACCTACATAGCAGAACTGTCCTGGATTGTTTCCCACTCTCTGTGCAGCAGCAGCTGGCCAAGAAGAGCTGGCTGAGACCCCCAGGCTCCTGAGGCTCTGCAAAGACAAAGACATCCCATGCAGACAATGGTTGGCCAAGGTAACACCTGGACCATCTGTGGCTGATCTCTCCCTCACTTCAGCAGAGGTTTCCCTGTCACAGTAGCACGTGGCACTTCAAGGAGAGAGCCTCAGGGCATCTCCTCTCTGGCACTGCTGAGACACTGGTGGCCTGTCAGAAACAGCAGGAGAGGGACACGGTGGACTCTAGAGTGCATCTCCCATGCAGATGTGACTCTGAGCATTTGCTGTTAATTTTAAAAGGAGAAAAGAACAAGAAGCCTGTTCATTCATCACCTGGGTGAAACATCCCACGGAGAAGCACTGTGTTGGCAAAGTCCCTTTCCCCTGGGAGCTGGAGAGAGGCAGTTTTGAGGCCCATACAGCTGTTAAAGCAAACACTTGCCCTGCTAACAGCAATGCCAGGAGGCACTTTCCTCCTGCAGTTGTGTTTGGGCGTTGGGCACATGGAGTAAATCTCTCCAAGGAGTGAGAAGTGTGAGCAAGGCCCTCACAGCACTGAAATGAAAGTGTTTGTGAGTTTAGAGGCTGTGATGGAAACCAGTGCAATCCATGCTGGGAAAATGTCACTGCAGAGAGCACAGATTGTTCTATAAGGTGGTGGCCTTACAGCTCAAGTGGCTTTTTAAAGAGATGATTCCCCAAATCAACTGATCTTCTGTGTCCCTGATTGTTCATGGGTCTTTGCACATCTTCCAGGGCGGTGAGAGATGCCTGTTGACCCTCTGCAATTAGTACCCTAGCTTAATTGGCTTTAAGTTCCTCAGAGATAAATGGCTCCATCTGCTCATCCAGGACCAAGGTGGCTGTCCCTGAGATGCAGTTACTTATGAGAAGCAGATGTGGGACAAACCTCACATTCTTAGAGAGCTTTAAGGCTGCTGTCAAGGGGTGAGAGGCTCCTGGGACCATGCCATGGCCGTGGTCTGCACAGCATTGATCCCAATCATCCTGTCTGCTCTAGCAGGGATGTGGGGGGATGCTGTGCCAGCCCCTCTGACAGCAACATTTTTGAGTTTCAGAGGGAACAGGCACTGGAGCTCGCTCTCTGCTTGCATAACTGTATCCTTCACGTCTCACTGGCTTGGTTGGGGTCTGGGCAGGCGCACGTGAGCTGAGTTTGCTGCTGCAGCCTTGAGGGGAACCGGGAACATCCATGCATGTAAAGCCATCAGCTCCGGAGTGAAACCTCTGCCTGACCCAGTAATCATTGGCAGGGATGAGCAGAGAAACCACTCCTGACAGGCTTTGCCAACCTGGCTTTTTGCAAGGGATGCATTCAGAGACCTTAAAAACCCAACAACTGGGCTCTGGCTTCAAATAAATCATCCTCCTGCCTTTGATGTCATTAGGAGATGTGATGAAGCCACCCCCCAGGGGCTGAGTGTCATTTAATCCCATGTAAATCTGCTAATATTCTATGCCTCAGATCCCCAAATTGTGCTGTCCCACACCCTGGTTTGGGCAACAGGGTCACAACTCTGCATCTTGCCGAAGGCCCTGAGATGCTGCTTGTTTTTTTAAGGTTGGCTTTGTGCCTGCTTGGGAGCCTGACCTTGCAGGAGGAGGTCTGCCAAGAGGATCTCCAGCCACTGCTTCTGCAAATGCCACACACGCAGCCTGGCTGGGACTGAAGGAGGGACAGCAGGGCTGGGAAGAGATACTGACTCCAGACCATCTGCCTGACACCAAGGAAACGTGCTCCTGCCCACCATGCAGACAAAAGTGTTTCTCCTATGCAGAGGTTGCAACGTGTCCCAGGCCTTGGACCCTTCCCCATGGTGCTTGGGGACTCCTTTTAGGGCAGCTGCTGAGAAAGCTGTGGGGCACAGCAGTCAGTGTCAGCCTTGGCATGGGCACAGTGACATCCAGTGGAGTTGCTCTGTGTTGCCTCCTGGAGCCCATGTAACCTGCCATGATGTCCCAGTGTTTCAGGGTTCCTTGGTTTCCCTGGGCGCAGAAATTGCTCAGCTTGGCCTCGGATGTCTCAGCTCTTGTCACTCAATTCCACAGACCATATCAATGTTCATGCTGCTGACTGGCTGCTGTAGGTTGGTGTTCACCATACAGGCTTCTCCAGCAAGCCCAGGGTTGCTGGAAGCTGCAGAGCTCTTGGCTCTCGTTCTGCTCTCTCCCTGAAACCAAGAGACTTTACTTCAAAACAAGCAGGCTTGGGGCTTGCTGGGGAGGATGCAGCAGGAACATGTCCTGGGAGCAGGTTCTGCAGCTGCTGGACCTCTCATCCTAGTGCTGTTCCTGCCAGGTGCAATAGGAGTGTGGAGTGACCTGCAGACAGCCCCGTTTGCTCCAGCCTGCCCCTCTCTAACACCCTTGAGCAGCAACAGGACGGGGGATGCTCATGCACAATTCCCCTTGAGAACTAAGCCAACCAGCCACTGGATGTCATTATTGCTCCAAACCAATACATTGAAGAATCTATTCCAGACCTCCAAAAAAAAGTGAGTTTTCAGTACTTAAAATGTGCTTCTCGAGGACACAAATCTGCTCACCTCTTCTCCTGCAGCTCTTGTGTTCCCTGGCACACCTTTGCATGCCCGGGGACAGAGTGCCTGGGGTTTGGCACAGGGAGGACACAGTCCTGGGTGACCTCTGTGCCCTTCCCGGGAGCTCCTCATCTGGGATGACATCACGGCTGTTTCTGTAGCAACAGAGAGGGGCACCGCAATTCCTGAGCGGGATCGAGCAGGAGGGAGACGTTCCCCCAGCAGCGTCCTGTGGGTGCCCCTGCATGGGCCTGGGCTGGAGAGCAGAGCTGGCAAGTCAGAGGCTTTTGGCTGGTATCTGATCCAATAAATCAGGGAGGGAAATCTGGTTCAGTTTCCCCCTGCTTCGTCTTTCAGCTGGGGACCCCAGCTGTCTCACTAGACCTGAACTGAAATATTTTACTTTAGGTTATTTGACCTGACACACACTTTTCCTGCCTTCTCCCTGCTTCACTTTAAAAATGAGGTCTGGTCTTAAGGAAAACTGTCCTTTGAAACCAAAGTTAGAAATTTCATTTATAGAGGGCAACATCTTTCTTCTGCCTTCTTCCCCCAGGATTTTCATTGCAGCTTTCCCAAATTCAGCCTGATTTCACCAATGATTTTGAATTCTTGGATTGCCCATTTCCTGGCTGGTTTGATATTTACTGAGAACATTTTACATGTGCCTGGTTCAATGTAAGAGCTGATGGAAACAGGGGATCAGGGGTTCAGTTGATGCCTGACCCTCCTTTCCCCAAGCTACTCACAAGTCCTCTCACAGCACTCCCAGTGTAGCTGTGCCATCACTGCCTCCCATGAGCTCTGGCACAGACTTTTCCTCATGTCCTGGGAAGTCTTGGGCATCCCATTTGATGTGTGTATGGTCAAGACTTTATGGGGGAGTGGAGAACAGCTGCAGAGGAGGGCTGGTGCTTGCACCGCAGTGCAGCATGGAGAGGAGTGGACAATCCCTGGGGAAATCCTGGCAGGATGCTTGCTGGGGAGAGCTTCCATAGAGCTTCACTGATCTGTACTCTTTCATCTTTATGTGCCTGCTTCTAAGTTGCTCTATTTCAGTTATAGCCCTTTCATTGGCTTTTCTTCTTCCACCACAGCTGTAAAACAAGCCAGGGAAACATCAACTGCTGCAAGCCTGATGTGAAGAAATAATCCTGAAACAGCAGAGCAGGATGTACGTGGGCTGTGCCTCATCTCTAGCACTACCTCGGGTCCCACAAACAGCTCTGGCCAGCAACAGCATCATCTGCTCCCACTGCAAACCATTGCAAGGAGCTGCAGCCCAAGGGAAAAAAAGCACTTTGCTCAGCCTTGCTCTTAAACTCTTGCAGAGACGAGCTTGGGACAGGCCTTGGGTGTGTGTGAGAGCAGAAAGGAAGGAGTCTCAGCCTCATAAGAGCTCTCAGCATATGCCTGCACTCCCTGCTTGTTTTGACTCATGTGGGAATCTTTGCAATCAAAATGATACGACAATTCCAATCACTGCTGATCGCTTTAGGCAGGTGTAATTCAAGCTCTGGCTGCAGACGGCTGTCATTTAATTAACAAGGAAAGAGCCAAAATTCTGTGTAAGACTGGGGAAGGCAAAGGGAAGAGCCTGAGGGAGACCTGTGATAATAGAGAGCGGAGGATGCCAGCAGACTTACTCAGAGTTGATCTGTTCCCAGAGCCAGGTAAGGCTGACATTCCCTGCATCACAGCAGCAGGGTGTGCGAGTTCTGGTAGGCAGCACAGTTATGCACTCCTTCAGTCCAAGTTGTGGGCAATGCCTTGAGGACAGCACCAAGGGCAACAAGTCTTGGTACTGTTACCAGCTCTAGGAACTCACAGGCTCTGAACACTTTTTTCTCTTGCTCTTTCACCACTTTGATTTCATTCCTGGCTCTCAGCCTCTGGGGCCAAGCTCAGCTGGGTACAAATTGCTGCAGTTCTCTTTGGCCACTGGACTGGGGCTGGACAGTGCAGCATTTGTCCCTGTTCTGCTCCCTTTGTAGCTGCTGACTTGCCAGGGGTGGTATTTCTTTGCAGTGACTGTGTACCTTGTGTGCCTCTGCTTTCCACGCTTCCGACCCAGATTTCAATTTTCTACACCCAAAATGAAATTAATATGTCCTGCTACTGCAGCAGGGGAAGTGGTGAGCAGGAGAGGAAGTGCTTCAGTCCTGCTCATCTTGGGTAAATTGAGCACGTTTTGAAATGGTCTTCAATAACTCATGTCCTGATAGTGCAATGTTTCACCTTCTGCAGCACCTGGAGCAGATGGAGCTGTGGGATGGGGTCACACCCCCACCCCCTCCCAGCAGGGTGGGGATGCTGCTCCCACGTTCAGCCAGGAGCACTGATCACTGGAGCAGTGACCTCCCTTTGGGAGCCTCAAGTGAGGGACCAAGGGAAAGACCTCCTGTGCTGGGCAGTGTTGAGCTGGTGGAGGGATTTCCAGTTGTAGAGATGGCAGGAAATGTCACTGAGATGTCCCTTGGGCCATGGGGGTGCCTGTGTGCATTGGTACAACCTGGCATTTGCATGGCCCAGAGAATGCCATGTGCTGGACCTGATCCAGCTCAACAAAACCACCCTTGTTGTCCCACTTGGTGTTGTGGCTTCTGGTTTGACATCCCTGAGCTATGGAGATGGCAGGGCCTTGTAGTCTTTTAATTTACTTCTGTCTCATCAAATGGCTGCGATACTGAGAACCAAGTTTTGGAGAGAAGTGAGATGAAAATCCAGAGGAAATTGCTGGCTTCCTGCAGTGCTGACTCTGAGCTGTTTGATATTCTCTCTTTTTTAAGGTTTGCTTGTTTTAAAGCAACATTAATTGGAAAGATGCTGGAGTGTCAAATAGAAACCACTCCCTGAATAACCTCGCTAATGAGCATGTTATTAAAGCAGGGTTAGGAGCTCCCTAGAGGGCTCTCTCTGGATAGGATTAAATTAAAAAAAAAATCATCTAAACTAGAGAGAAAATCTCTGTTAGTCTGCAGTGATGAATATAGAAAAGTCCAATGAAAAATGGCTTTGAAAGGTTTAAGTGTATGTCTTCCTATCTAGGACTAGACTTCTCCATCCCTCAGGGCTCAGTCAGGCAGGGAAGAAATTTTTAATGAAGCAGAGAGTGGAGGAGTTGCAGCTCAGAGCCTGACAAGCCCACTTTCCATGTGGCCACTTGCCCATGTAGATCAACAAGGGCAGTCCCTGCAGGCCAGCAGGGTGGGCAGTGTCTCTGCCCAAAGGATGGGGCTGGTGGGAGGCAAGGGCCAGCAGAAATGGGGATGCTGAGAGCCTGTGCCAGGAGATGAGAGAGTGCCTGTCCTCTCTGCAAAGTGTAGCTTTTTTCTGACTCCACTGGAGCACTTTCCTGATAAAGCCTCGTGGTGCTCTGCCCACTGTGATCCTTTAAAATGCTGGCATCTCCAACTCCCTCCTCATCTGCCTCTCCCATAGGTCTGGAGCCACCTCTGAGAGCAGGGACACAGCAGCAGCTCTGGAGCAGATGTGGCAGCGGGATGGGATCACACATTCCCCCTCTGACAGCAGGGTGGGGATGCTGCTCCCACGTTCAGCCAGGAGCACTGGTCACTGGAGCAGCGGCCTCCCTTCGGGGAGGGACAGTGAAGGAGTGGTTTCATGGCTCCCAGTCCCTTCCCTCCTGCTGGAAAGGATGTGGGAGGATTTAGGGCAGGAAAACTGTTCTCATACCATCTGAAGACAGGCATGAAATGCTTTAGCAAAGCTTCCCTGCAGGCAACAGCGACTTCCAGAGCAATTCCAGCTTTTTTGTGGCTTGCCCTTCCTGTGAATGGTGGGCAGGTCATCCCTGCCCCGGCCTCGGCAGGGGGCTGCCTGGGGAGCTGATTCACTGCCCCTGCAGACAAGGAGCTTCACAACTAAGACCATTCTTTGCCTACATTACCATAGAGCACATTTCCAGAGGAGCTTGGCTGCCTGGGCTGCTCCTGCCCAGATATTTGGGCTTTGCAGGCAGGAGCATCCCTTCAGAGAGGATTTTGTCCGTGTGCAGAAGGAAACGTATTGCCTTTGCAAAGCACTGTCTGACAGGCTAATGCAAAACATGCCAGCACCAAGCTGTGACTCGAAACAAAGAGAGGGAAAACAGGGTATTTTTATTTTCTCTGCTGCTGCACTCAGTTGGAGTTTTTTCTTTCTTCTTGTTTTTGGTTTGTGTTTTGTTTTTTTGTTTTTTTTTTTTTTTTTCTTTGCCTGAGACAGGTATTTGGATTCTCTGTGCTCCCCAAACTCTTCCCCGGGCTGTCTCCAGCAATCAGACAGAGTGACAGCTCTGAAACTCTCCAAGTTAACAAGTTCAAGTGCTGATGATTAACTAGATTCACAAAGTTGATTGGAAAAAAATAGGGATATAAATAAATATTCCTGGAGATATTCCACCCCCTGTAGTCATGAACTTTGAATAATTGGAGGGAATTATGCTGAGTACTAATCAAAAGGGTTGTTTTTTTTTTTTAATTTGCTAATTACTGCTGGGTTTCATCAGTGTCAGACTCTAATCATCTCAAGACATGTTAATTGACCCTTGGGAGTTGTTTATCTGATGCAGAAAGTTTTAGATGGGGTCATACAAAGAAATGCAATCACTGAGGTTACTTCTTGCCTGCCACTCAGCTGGAGAGAAGAGTTAAAAAGTCTTTGGGCCATGAGGAGGTGTGCACTGACCTTCCCACCAGCCAGGCTCTGGAATGGCTCCTTGTGGACCCTGTGGCATCCTCCATCCTTTGGGGACCTTCTCCTTCCTGTCCCTTGCACTTCAGTGTCCTCTCTGCAGGCCTCCTGGCTCTGTACACACACAGAGCAGCTTTGGTGATCCACAAGCGATGAGTGCTGACAGACACATCCCTCTGGGATGTGGTGATGCTGGAAGGCTGTTCTTTTCCATGGCAAGATCTCTGGGACAGGTTTGTGGTGCTCCAGGAGCAGGCTGAGATTCCTGCCAAGGAGTGCAGGCATCACTGTGGAAGGATGTATGCAAAGAGGAAGGGTTTGGGGTGTTTTCTAATGAAATTCAGATACAGACCTTTAAATGCCCACATTGCTTCAAATTCCTGGGAAGGCAGTGACCAGCAGCAGGCTGTCACTGTGACTGCAGAGGGCCTCAGTCTGTCCCTAAGAGCAGCTGTCCCCTCCTCCCTCAGAGACAAGGCTGCTGAGGTGCACACTTCAGGGTTGGGTCACCTTTGCAAGCTGTGCAGACCTGTCACCTCCCTAAGCTGTGTCCTTTACTCCATCATTACCCCAAAACTGACTTTCTGGGCAGTTTCACAGCCTGGCTGCCTCATCTGTCTCATGTCCTGTTAATTAAACAAGAGGAGGTGGGAATTAATGGGATAAAAGGTGGGGGTGGTGAGGAGCAGGAAAGCACTAAGCAAAGGGCTGACCAGGTTTCTCAAGGGCAGGTTTTAGGAATGCCAATGTTTTCATCATTTAATGTTTTAATTAATGACCTTGGTATAAAAATTAGTGTTACGCTAATGAAATGCTCTAGAGACGCAATGCTGTGAAATACCCTCAATAGAGAGGCACATAATGTCATACCAGAAGACCTGGGTGATCTCAACATGAGTAGAAGTGATTAAATCTAAGAGTGCCAGCAGTGCAAGGTCGCTCACATAAGGGCAGATGAGGAGAACTTCTGCTACCAGCTGGGAACTGAGCAGCAGCTCGGGAAAAATGCCTGAGTCACGTAGTTAATGGTGGGTGACCACACTGCAGAGATGCAACCCAGCCCCAGGACTGCCTGTTGTGTCCATCTCAGCACCACAGGGATGTGAGTCAAATAGAGGAGCACCATTCCCAGGTGGTGTGTGAACCCGTGGCACAGGGGCAGCACCAGGAGCTGTACCAGGCTCTGTGCATCCGCTGGCAGCACAATTCACCGTGACAGTGATGGAAGGCTCTGGGTTCCCATTACTGACTGACAATATTTCACCCCCTCTTTTGTACCCATTTTCATTTGGATTCCAGGGTAATTTGTATCAGTTTATGAAATGTGGCCTTTCTCTCATTGCAGAAGAACACAAACACAACTATGTTGTCTGGATGTTATTGACTTAAGGCGTATATAGGCGTGCGTTTTTATTTGATCACCTTCATTTTTCTAATTTTCCCCTTCCCATATTCTTTTTCCTTTTTACTACATTGCTGGCTGTTGGAGGCCCTTAAATAGAAATAAACTTTCTAGGTAATATTTCTTAATAAAAACCATCATTTATTATTGTTATTCCCTACCAGTAAATGCTCAGCTCCTTCTCTCATTTGTTGTAAGTCTAGATTAACATCTTTTGTGGCAAGGCTGGAATAGATACCTGAATATGACTGCAGCTGTACCCAGGTGTAGGTGCTAACAGAGGTCTCAGCCACTGGCAGTGTGTCATGAGTGGCAATTCCTTACTGCCACAGCTGGACACTTAGTATGGAAGAGATTTTGTTTCAAGCTCCTGCATTTTCCCTGTAGGATGAGAGGCTCCTGACACCAGTGCCTATCCTGCACCACTTGTTGTCCTCCACTCAAGGTGCTGCTCGTTGAATCTCAGCTCAGATCTTCCTGTTTGCTTCAACAGTTCATCAGGAAGGAGGGGTAGAGATGGAAGACACCTGAGCTGTTGCTTACTGTATTGCCATTTTGAGGAAAAGCCTTTTGTGTAAAAGACACAAAAATAACTAATGGTATTAATATAAACATATACTTTAACTACCATTTAAGGCTGTCACTGGGTTAAAATAATCCCTGGTGCTGCATCCCAAGTGCACAGTAATTATGTGGCAAATCTCTTTATTAGAGGGTGTCAGTCAAGCGACGACGTAGCTGTGAGTGAAATCTCTTTGTGTCTCCACTGATATTCCCAGCACGGAGCTGGATGCTCCACCATGCTTCTGGAGCTCTGCCTCTGCCCAGGATGTCTCATTAAAACATGGCTGTAGGAAGGAGAATTGGGCACAGCAACTGTGCTTGGCTTTTGGGAAGGAAATGCTTCCTTGTGTCAGAAGAAAGCACACAGAAATATTTGTTCTAGTTGTGTGCATCTCCAGGTGATGCTCACAGGCCACTGTGAGTCCTCAGTGTGGCTGGGCAGAAGCTGGTCCTGCCTTTGCTCATGGAGGATGAATATTCCCTTTGAATTTCCACTTCCAGTTGCACTCCTTATCTCCTCCCACTCCCCTGCCCCTCCACCTTTCAGTTCTCCACCTTTCCTTCTAACACTGCCTTTCCCTTGTCCATGCTCTAATATTGGTGGGTCAGTTTTTGAGCAGAGGTTACAGAAATAATCCCAGCTTTTGCTCTGTGAAGACCTATCCAAAAGGAGGGCAGAGAAATGCATTTCCATGTGTTCTCGACTGAGGACCAGGGTGGTGGCTCAGGCCTGGCAGATGAGGTGAACACAGGCCGGACTGTTTAGTACACAGATCTTTTGGGTAGGACCATAAATCCCACATCCCTGCTGGTTTGTGAGGGTCTGAGGAACCAAGGACGTGGTTTTCTTGGTCCAAATTCCCCCTTCCTCTCCCCTAAAAGCAGGGTGGTGGCTGCTTTGCTGCTGTTGCATCCCACCAGGGCCTGTGTTTTAGCAGCATTCCAAGGACATGATAGCAAATCACTTTGGGGAGTGTTTATGATAAAAAGTGCAATACGAACAGATAATATCATCATACTCCACTATTAACAGGCTTAAATCCCAAGGATGGGGAGAAGCTCCTGTGGAGAGCAGAGCTATCTCTCAAACACTTCTGCTGCAATTTAAAAGCACTCCCTAGTGTGGCAAGGCTAATTTCACTTTTTTTTTTTTTCTCCAGGGAGTATATCTGGGGCTCTCCCTCCTTGAGGCAGAGCCCTCCACGCTGATTGGATCCAGACAGTGGTTTTGGCGATTGCTCTCCTTGACCTCTGATGCAACATGATGGAGAAGAACATGTTACATGGTGGTCACCCCCACTGAGGCCAAATCAGCTGTGAGCTGGGCAGGATGTGCTTACTGAGTTGTGTCCCAGTGAATGTGCCACCCGGGGCGGGCAGTGGGGACAGCTGGACAAATTTCCCCTTTTTTTATTGCTGCCACTGCAGTCCTTGGCTGGTCTGTGTGGAAGAATCTCACAGGTGAGGCAGGAGAGTCAGTAAAAACAAAATAGAAAAGGAGAAAAGCATGAAAGGCAAAAATCCTTTTCATAATTAGGGCAGATGTTCCACCCTTTCAGTTTGTACTGGAGGATGGAAATTGCTTTTTCAGATTACTTCTTTGTCTGGAAAGATTTTCTATCCAAATATTGCTGGTGTGGTTGGTGTCTTGACTGGGCCTTTTCATTTCAGTGGCCCTTCTGGAAGAGCCATGTTTTCATGCATTAAATTCGGTTTCTGCTTTGAACAGTGACTCACTGTTAGCCTGGGTCATGCCTGGTGATGCACACGAAGGCAGAGGGAATGCCAGGGATGAAGAGTGGGTGAAGGGATGTCCTCAGCAGGAGGAAAAGGATAGTAAAGATTGAGTTGTGCTCCAGCTACAGCCCTGTAGTGCCTTCAGGAGAGCATCTTCAGTCCCTGCAGTCACCCTGCTGCCAACACCTGCTCAGTGCACGACTGGGCCTCGGTGCAGACACCTCTCACTTCTGACTGCTTTTAAATCCCAGCATTTCCCTTCCTGATTTCTTTTGCAGTGGGGGCTTTACCCCACTCAGCATCATTTCCCTGCTCATCTCCGGCTCAGACAAGGCAGGAAACATATTTTCAATGTATTAATTAAAATGTCTTTGCAGCAGAACATCTGCATGGAGAGCGATAGATCACCGAAGTGTGCGTGTGCGCGTGTGCCTGTGCGTTGCAGCCTCCCAGATAACGCATTGCTTTGCATAATTTATTCCAGCCAGCACAGCAATAATTTTCATAGCCTGTGATCTTCAAGTATGCGATTATCAACCTGCAACCTGGCTCCATGTGACCCAGACGTTAGATTATTCCCAGATAAAGGAGACGCAGGACTTTTGGTGCTCCATCACCTCTGGCCAGATGGTTGTATGGGATAAAATTGAGCATTGTTTGCTTAGATCCCACCTTGCTGAAGCAATGGATCTTCTCAGGTATTCATCACTGTCAGCTATTTTGGGAGAGGATGGTCTTTGCCAATGATGCTATTCAATTTCCTGATTGTTCAGCTCATATCAGTTTAGCTTGAAAGATAATAAGATAGAAACCAGAGACTTCCCAGTCAATAAAAGGAAACCTCAGAGGCTTTTTCAGTCTTGCATCTGTCATACTTTGTTGATATTTTAGCTGCCGAGCATTTGACAGCTGGTTGTAAAACTCTTATTTCCTCCTTTGAGAGAATTAAATGCAGAACATTTAATTTATTCCATGGAGGTTTCCCCAAGTGACCCATGGAACAGGTCTCTTTCTGGCAGCTGGACCAAACCTGGAGGGATTTGGAACTTTCTTCACTCAAGGGAGGAAAAAAGTGGTTTCATTACCTTTGTCCTTCCTTTTTATATCATCAAAACAATTCTGAGTTTTCCAGCATTGGTCCTACTTCCCATGAGTACCAAAAACCATCACTGGCATCTGTGGTGCCAGCCTGGCCCTGCCAGTGGCACCCAGCATCTCCTGAGTGGAGATCTTGATGCAGGATTGCACTGGGGTCCAACCTCCAGGCACTGGTGGAACTGGGAGCATTTCTCCTGCAACAGGCACAGGGTGCTCCTGCATCAGACACACAGGTGGGCACCCAGCACCATCACTGGGGATGTCCCAGCTCCTTCAGGTCAGGACTTTAATGGGCTCATGGTTAATATCACTAATCAGTGTCAGGGGAAGGCTCCCTTAGCTGTGCCAAGGGCAGGCAGCTGCTCAAAGCAGCACAATAATTATGTATAGCCCAAGTAATTATTTTTGTCACATCTTCCTGGCAGGAGAAGACCATTTGTGGGCTGGGTTTAGCTACCTTCCACAACACGCCTGTGTCTTATTTATCCAGAACAATACTCTCAGTGTGATTTTTCTGTCGCCTTTTTCCTTTTAACGTCGTTTCCAGCCCACACTGCTTTTAATTTGGTGAGGTAAATTGAGACTGGGAGGGGAAGCTGCAGAAAACCTCCCAACTCCCAGTCTCTGAGCAAAACATTCCCCTGGGAGCTGACGGCACTGCTGAATAGCTGGTCCTTCCTTCCCAAGGGGCTTGTGAGTCTCAGTGGAGACAAATGCTATTTTGGATGGCTGTAGTCACTGCCATCATGGTCAGGGCTTATCTTGGGATCTGCTCACGGCTTTGGATCCTTCCCAGCAGCTCCTTCCTCACCTGGGGACCTCTGAGTCAGCAGCCCCAGCTGCCCTATTTTGAATGTTGTGTCAATAAAAGGGACATTAGCAGAGCTCTGCCTTCAGAGTCCTGCTGCTGGGTTGGTGTGGATGGAGGAGAATTGCTCCCCACACTCTTATTTCAAGGATGCACTCAGCCTGCCTGGCCCAGCTAAAGAAGGTGATCGATGTGGAGGTCTCTGCTCCTGGAATCCTGGGGAAAGGAGATGCACCACGAGACTCATTCTGAGCCCATTTCCATTCCCTTCCTGAAAGTGCTCATGCTCTCCTGGATCTCCAGTCAGCCTTAAAATAGGAGAAGAAGCTGAGATGGTGTCATTAATCCCAGATTTGGTGGATTGAGTAGCTGGATTTCCATCTGAATTGCTAATTTGTTCACTGCATTCAGCCATCTTAATTTTTTTTTCTGCTTTTCAGAGCAAAAGAGTTTAAATGTCCACAGCTGAGCCATAACCAGTCCTGTCTTGTAGCTTCACCTACACATATTCTCTCCTTTCTCCCAATCTCACTTTGACCCAAAATACAAATGACCCTTAAATAGCCTTAAATAGTGCAGGTGGCCACAAACAGGAGCCAGTAGCCAGCTCCATGGTGGCAGTCAGACAGGCTACTGCCATTTCCCCTTGTCATGGACATCTTGGAAATGCATCCTGAAGGTCCTAACGAGAATTCCCTGTCTGGATTTTGCACCCCTCACCTGTTGTATCCACTGTGGAGTTACACAGCTTTGAAAGGCACATTCTGTTTTGCATGAGGACAACCTCCAAGTCTGCTTAATACATGAGTGCTCACTCAGAGGTGTCCTTTCATTTACTGCTTTCACCATCAGCAATCTATAGAAGTTTAGGGAGCCTTGGGGAATTCCTGGCTTTAGCATCTTTTGCTTGGTAACAGCGCAGCTGCTCCTGGTGCACATGGATTTCTCCCAGCCCCCTCCCCACCACGTTGCAGCACCGCCCATCCTCTCTTTCTTGGCTTTCTCCCTCCTCCTTCCTCTTCCTCTGGGTGTACTTGCAAAGTGTCTGCTATAACTATTGAAATGGATATAGTGGCAATTTGGGGAGAAGATGCTGTTTAAAGCTCTTTAATTTAAAGGATGCTAATTCACTCCACTCCATCCTCGGGTGAGTTATCCAGCTTCGTGCAAACCTCCTTTTCTGCGGGTGTCAAATAGGAGGATGATTTTCTTCAGTCTATATTTGGAGACTTTGCTGAGCCCATGGCCCACAGGGCATCCTGCAGGGACAGCTGGGGGAGCAGGGAGCTCACAGCAGGCAGAGATGCTTTGGGACACCATCCCCATGGAGCTGGGATGCTGTAGCCTGTGCTGGGGTTCCCTGGGCTCTGCTTTGTCCCTCCTGCTTTGGACCACAGGAAGAGGGGAGCCTGAGGCAGGCTGTGTTTGGCAGCCAGGGATCAGGGTGAAGGCAGTTGCTGGGAATAATAATAAGAAACTTGGCTACAGATCTCTGTCCCAGATCGGGTGCTCCAAGGGCTGTAGTTAACCCATGTGAAAAATTGGCTGGAGACTTCTCTGCAAACCAGGTTCTGCCTCCAAGGCAAGCTGGATAAATAGCTCCTCAAGCCAGGGGGGCAGCTCTAAAGAGAAGCCACATGGCAATTCCCTGTGTTTTAAAGATCCCTGCAGTTACCATCCCCAATGGTTCCTGTCCTGGGCCCGTGTGTGCTCCGTTATCTCCCAGGCTGATCCGTGTCCCCACACAATGGCTCTGCAATCTCCCCCCGTGTGATATTGCAGGATATTCCACTGCATTAGCAAGTTGAACATGTTTTTACTGCCCACTGTCTCTCCATGCAATATTTCACTGTCTCCCTGGCTATTATCCTGGCGGCACAAAGTCCCATTGAAATTCATGGTGCAAGTCGCCCATTTGTTTCCTTTGAGCTTTGCAGGGCTGTTCTATGCAGCTTTATGCATATCATTTTTTGCTATGCAAAGTGAGGGTAATGACTTTACCTGCTCTCTTTCAAAGCACTGAACAAAGCCTGTCCCCATGCTGTAGACTGATTTTGGAATATTTGTTCTAGGGTTTGAGAGGGATGAATCAGAGCTCTTAGGGAATGTGCAATCTGATGCTCTGTAAATAAAAAGAAAGTCTTCCTGCATCTACATGTCTCCAAGGCAGGCGTGTGCTCCCTGTCAACCTTTCTTGCTGGAATCAGCTTCAGGGATGGCTTTGGCAAAAGTGAATAGCTTCATTTTAATGACAGCCCTGGGATAGCATCACTTGGTTTGGCCAATGCCACTGACAAGCCTTGAACTGGCTCTGCCTTTTGAGGAACAGATGATGCCCCTCATGCATGACAAGGTGAGACTCTTCAAGCAAAGGGTCACTGGAGATATCCTCACGGACATCAGGAGAGTGGGAGAACCAAATGCACAGCAGCAAAGGAAAGGTTTTGCTGTGAAGACCTTCAGGCTCAGGCTGACTTTGCTCCACCACCAACCAAAGGAGACTGAACCTTGGGTACCCATGGTGTGGCTTTGATGTCTTGAATGAAGCCCCCAAACCAGTGGCCACCTGTAAAGCTGGGGTTCACAATGTCTGTGCTTGGATCTGTGCAGTGCCAGGAGGGCAGAGACAAGGCTTCCCTCTCCACTCACTGGTGTATAAGCATGCAGGGTGGATTTTGGACATTGCCCTGGGCCATGATCAAATTGGCAAATTGGCACTTGAAGTTTTGGTGACAGACTCCTTGCTTTGAAAACATGCACAAGCTGAGAGTTATTCTTCAAAAAGACTCGTGAATAGCACCTAACAAGTGCACTGGAGAATTTCTCATTTTCTTCATGGACAATGTATGTGAGACAGAGTTAAGAAAAAAAAAGACAAAGATCTTTAAAGAATTTGCTCATTTTGAATTATTTACTATGTCTACTTTCTCAGAGTTCTCAAGAGGAAGATGCTGTGCAATCTGCATTACAATAGCATGTCAAGGTATCCAGAAGGTCCAGAAGAAACCATCAACAGTGGGATGAGTCCCTGGGGCTTTGGTGAAGGACATCCAACCGTGCTGCACTGAATCCAGAGCTGCAGATGTGGGCTCCACAGGGATGCAAGCACAGCAGGGAGGGACCAAATGAAACCCATTTTCAGTTAGTGGTCAATACAAGCAGCACACAGGATAGGGAAGTGTCTCTGCTTTGGGAGGTGGGTGAGCAGGAATGTCTACATGGTAACTGCACCATCCTCATGGACATCTCCTCAGCTGCCAGACCCAGCAAGTAAAGGTAGAACTAGAGACCAAGCCAACCCTGGGTGTCCCCACCAGCTCCAGGTGCTGAGCAGAGCGACTCACCATGCAGAATCACCCTGCCCCTGGGCTGTGGGCTGGCAGGAGTCCCCTGTCCCCACTGCTGTCACCTCTCGCTGACTTTCATGGACTTCTTGAGAGTTTCAAAGTCAAAACTGAAAGAGAAACTCAGAACAAATGGGGACCTATAAAAGCACATCCAAGCTGCCAAGTCTACAGCAGATGTGATTTGCAATGGATGAGGTATTAATGCCCTGAAAAATTGGAGTAATGATGTGCAGTAATATTTGTCATCACCAAGGCTGAGTATGTTAAACAAAAATGTTTTGAAATGCAGCTTCTGCCTGGGCCTGGTAACTTTCCCAGATGTAAATATTGCAGTTGTTTTCCAAACATTCTCTAAATACCATAAGGCCTTAGTCCACTTACAGCACTAAGAGCCCATAAAATGTCATTTTTTGTTTTCTAATTAATCTGATGATTTTTAGATAGAATTTGACAACAGCAGTGAAAAAGCATTTCAGGCTGAAAAAAAATATTATCCCTTAGATGTCCAGTAACCCACAGCCAAGCTGGTGCATCCTTGGGTACTGCAGAGCAGCATCCCCTCATGCCACTGGACGGTGACTCATGGCTGGGCACATCCACTCACCCTCCAAGCCAGGGGACACCAGCCAGCCTTGTAGGGATGCAGAGGGGGAGATCACACCCTTCCTGCAAGGATCATCCTTCCTTTTTTCTGGTAAGAGCTCCCCGTTGTGGTGCATTTTTCAGATTCCACAGCAGAGAGGGGAGCTGGAGGCAGAGCCCTCGTGAGGGTCCCAGGTGGAGCAGGGCTGGTTGGATTTTCACCCTCTGTGTAAGGTGGGTCATTGCTGGGCTCACTGCGGGGCTTCAGGTGCTTGGGATCTTTAATGCAGTTGAAGCCACTGCTTTTGGGGGGAGATGAACAGTAAAACCAAGCAAAGGACACCAGACCTCCATCCCTTGCCCACAGGGGGTCCTGTGGAGGTGTGGTGGGAACTTGTGACCCTCCCCCAGGCTCTGCACAGAGGCAGCCCCACGGCTGTCACATCGCCACCCTTCCCTCCACACTCCCCTCTTTTGGTGAGCACTTCCCTCTACAGGGACACCGGGTTGTCACTCTCACTGTGACAACAAGGAGAATCCAGAGTCAAGCCCTGCTGCTGTGGGCACTGCAGGGGAACAACTCAGTCCCTGCCCTGAGCAAGGACAGAAGAGACATCGCTTACCCAAAGTCACACTTTGTTTCTTATCTTGCTCAACACCTCCCCGTTCTGCATGGGCAAATGGAGCAGTGCCCAGCCAGCACTCTGTCCCTCGGCCAGCATTTATTTCCAGGTGATTGTCAAAAGGCAGCAGAAGAGCTCTCATTCCCATACCCCCTCCACATCATCGTGGGAAGCAGCCAGTGTTTTATTAACCACCTCTCTCTCCTTGTTAAACTGGGTTAGGACTGCCTGAGCCTGCTGTGTTAGACATCTTCTGCTGGTGGAGGGGAAGGGCTCACAGGAGCTCTCCTGACCCCAGACACCTTTCTCACAGCCCTCCTCCTGCCATCTCTCATAAATAGATCAGTCATCCCAGCACGGCTACGTCTTCTTTTACTCCTTCCTGTCTTTAATAATATTATCAATGTCTGGTTTAGATTTTTACTAAATATAGGGGCCAGAGTCTGGACTGGCGTCACTTCCTCCCAGAAGAACTGGAACAGCTTGCTCAGAAGTACTTTCTCCTTTTATTAATTTATTTTGGTTTGCAAAGTTGTTTGATTGCACCAAGTCTTTCCACCCCCCATTGACCTGGCAGCTGGAAGAAATTATTCTGCTTAAAGCCTGTCCTTGATCCATGGGTGAGGCTTGAGATTTTTGGGTCTGTCTCTCCCAAAGCATCCCTGAGGAGCTGGGACAAAGGGGACAAACTTGCAAAGACCCTTTGGCAAATCTTCCCTCCCCTCGCTACTGGTCGCCATGGGTGAAGATCTTTAATGGAGTGCCAGTGGCATCCATGTCCCCTCTGGGCAATTCTTCTTCCAGCTGCAGCTCCAGGGCTGGCATGAACCCAGTGTTTGTGGCTGGCCCAGGGTTTGTGGGCACAGATGTGGGGGCTGCACCCCAGAACACCCTGCTCTGGCACCAGGAGGGACCTGGCAGCCAGGAAATCCAGTCTGTTCCTTTTCCAGCAAAGGCAGAGGATGGATGGGACCTCTTATCTGTCATCTCCCCAGGAAGACATTTGACCCCAGAGCCACCCTCATGGTGGCCTCTGCTATTTCATGTCATTGCCTGGGTATTTATTAGTCCAAAGCAATTTCAGTGGGAATTCTTTGCCTTTGGGGCATCCCATGGGTCGTGGGAGAATGGGATATCCCTGCTCCAGGGAGGAAGGGCTCTCCCATGCTTCAAGGGCATGAGCACAGCTGGTGATGGTGAAGGGGAACAGAAGAACCTCAGATCAACCTCCTCACCCAGAGCCCAAGCCCCTGGGGACTGGGTCACAGCTGTGGAAGAGAGGATGCTGGATCCATTCTCCATGCCCATCCTCTGCATCATGCAGGGTATCTCCTGCCCTCCCATGGGCACTTTCCCTGGGCTGTGTGTCTAATGCAGCTGAGTGCTGTGCCAGCTTGCCAGCTGCCATTTGGAGAGGGGCCATTGCCTGCCTGTTCCCAGCTCTATTACTCCACGCTTCAGGTTTTTTGGCTGTGGTGGTGTTGGTGTTGTTGCTATTAAATTGAAAGGAGTAAAATTTCTCTCCTGCACCCATCCTTTTCTCTTTCCCCTTCCACCTCCTTACAGGGCTGCAAAAGGAAATTGCTGCCTAGGAGGTGGTTTTGGAGATGGTTCGAGACACCTGAAACCATCACAAAAAACCACACGGGCTAGTCCTTACCTCAAATGACAGTGCCTGGGGAGGGAGAAGAGCACTTCTGTTCCAAGAGCCAGCTCAGTGCCAGCCACACTTTAATCATCCTGATTAAAGGTGTGTTGTGTTGCTAAAACAGCATAAAAAACCTGCCCAAAATGGGGAGGCAGGATGGCAGTCTGTGGGACAGGGTCTGAGGCAGGAGGATGCCTGGGAAGGGCTGAGCACAGGGGCTGGGGACCCCGGGAGCTGTGGGCAGGGGTCATGGTCCAGCCCCATCAGGGTCATGGCTAGTCCCAGTCCTCATGCTCCCAGCATCACCTGGTGCTGCCCAGATGGCACCAGTTTGGCCCACGGAGGTTCAGATTTGGTGTGAGGAGCGGGGTGGCTGTCATGCCCATGGGGACACACAGAGATGTTCACACAGGCTCACAGAGACACAGAGCCGTGTGTGTAAATACTGACACAGCCCGGACCCTGCACCCTGCCACTGCACAGATCCAGCCCAACACACAGACACACCCCAGCACCATCACCCCTGCGCCCCTCCGGGTGTCACCACACACACACATAAAGGCAGATGTCCCCAACACGGACACACACCTTCACAAGCCCTGCACACTCACAGCCCCTCTCTCACAAGGTGTCACACACACACAGGTGGTGTCACACACATGCAAGTGTCACAAATACAATGTGGTGTACACACTGCATTTGTGTACCGCGCAGTGTCACACATGCAGTGTCACAGTGTCACACACCCCGTGTCACACTCAGTGTCACCCACACACAGCCCCCAGCTCCCGGTGCCAGCCCAACCCTGCCGGCCGAGCCGTTTATCGCTCCGGGCCGTCACCGAGCCCCGGAGAGCTCTACCGAACCGTGCCGTGCCGAGCCGGAACCGAGCCGAACCGGCCGTGCCGAGCCGTACCGGACCGTGCTAGGCCGTACCGAGCCGAACCGTGCCGTGCCCCATCGCACCCCTCCACCCGGCCGGCAGCGAGCCGAACTGCGCCGTGCCCATCCCATCCCAGCCGAGCCGCGCCGAGCCGAGCCGTGCCGAGCGGAGCCCCCCGGGCCTGGCAGCGCTGCCCGGCGCCGCCTGCACGGGCAGGGCTCTTCGCCTGACGCAGTGAGGAGCTGCAGCCCTTCTCTTCTCGGAGGCCGGGCTCCAGCGCTGGGATTTGCTCGGCTCCGGCTGCGTTTCCCTGCCCGCCTCCTGCCCCCGGCCCGCCCGCTCGGAAGGGCGCGGGGAGCCGCAGCCGCGGGCGCGTCCGCCGCCCATCACCGCGCCTCGGGGCTGGGCGCGCCGCCGAGCGCCGGGAGCCGCCTCCGGAGCAGGTAGGTGCGCCCGCATCCCCCGCCGCAGCCCGCCCGGGCTCCCCCCGCCGCCCCCGACCCCGAGCGGAGCCCCCCGCTCCGCTCCGCTCCGGCCCCGCGCCCGCTGTCGCCCCGCCGCGGCGCCCCGCGCTGCCCGGGAGCCCCGCGCAGCCCCCGGTGGCCGTTCCGTGTCGCCAAACTTTCAGCGGCTGCAGCCCAGGCTGGGGCTCGGGCGGGAGGGGAGCGTGGGGCCGGCGGCGGGGGGAGCGGGGCGCCCTCCCCTCCGCGGGCGGGGAGCGCCGGGCTCGGCCGGGGCTGCTCCCGCTGTCCTTGTCCCCGGGCGAGCGGGAGGTCGGGACCGGAGCAGCTCCCCACGGCCGGGCCGGGGCCACGGAGCCGGGAACCCCTCCGGCCGCTCGGGCCGGGTTCCCTCCCCCGCCCAGGGGGGATCCCCACTTCGGGGTCTCCCTCCGCCCGAGCCGGAGCATCCCCTGGGAGAGCTCCTGTAACTGTTGCCGCCGGGAAGCCCCGCTGCTCCGGGGGAAGAGCCGGTGCCGCGGGCAGCGGCATGGCCTCGGGGGCAGGGGTCTTCCGCCCGGGCCGCCACAGCGCCGCACGGAGCGCTCGGACAGGGGAGACATCGCCCTCACCCCAAATAACCCTGGAGGCTGCGAGCCTTGGGGTGCGAGCTGTGGCAGAGCCGCTCTCCGGCTCTGCTCCCCCCGCCCCCCCAATCCCTTCTGCATTCCCACGCCGGCAGTTGGGACCTGCCTCCCCCCACACGCGCTCCTTCAGCGGCTATTTCTGTCCTCGCCAAACGCGCCGCACATACAGCTTTAATTAAAGAAAATTAGTGGAGGAGGGCGAGGGGGGTGTCCGTGCTCCGGAGAGGGGGACGGTCCCCGGGACCTCGCCGGGTGCGACTGCGGTCCCTGATGGCTCGGGGGAGGCGGGGGGCAGGTGCTCGCCCGAGAGTTTGAGCCGCTTTCGCTTGGTTGGTTGTTGTTCTTTTTTTTTTTTTTTTTTAGAAAAGGGTGGCGGCGGAGGTGTGTGTTTGTGGGGGGGTGGTACGGACACACGACGACGCGGGAATGTGTTCCTTCCCGGAGGGTGTGTTGCAGTTTTAATTATAATGACAGATGTTGCCGTAAAGTTCCGTCTCGGTTCCCGAATACAAGCAGAGCACGAAGCACCGGCAAACTCGCCCGTCGGACCGGGGCACTCGCCCGTCGGACCGGGCACTCGCCCGTCGGCGCAGCGGAGTTGCCAAAAATTTTTTTTGGTTACGTTTTAAACGAGGCTCGGCCGGGTCTGGGGTCCTCGGGGCGGTGCGTGGTACCCGGGGATGCCAGGGAGACGCGGGCAGCCTCCGCTCCCTGGGCAGGATCCCTCCAACCAGCCCAAACCCCCGGCCGTGCCCAGCTCTCATCCCTCTCCATGTGGAGCGTGGCTGCTCGTCCCGTGCGCGGCCGGAGCTGGGGAGATGCCGGGGCGCTCCCCCCGCAGCCCTCTCTTCCTCCAGCTCTCCCTGGACAGAATCCTCCGCACCTCCGCTCATCGCCGCCTTTCCGGCTCGGGCAGCCCGGGGGACCCGCGGTGCTGCCCACGTCCCGGCTGATTTGCAGCCCCGGGAAAGCCCGGCGGAGGGAGGGGACGGGGGGACTGGCATCACCGGGCTCCCCCGGGGCACAGCCGCCGCTCCCGCCTCCCCGGCCGGGGACTCGCCTCCCCCCGTCAGCTCCGCGCGTTCCGCCGCCGGTTCACGCTGGATTAAATATTTAGAAGTTTGCAGCGGTGAATAAAGCGATCGTTAATAGAAATTGATGGCACCGATGCAAAGGGGGAGGCACCGGCGGCGGGAACGGCGCGGCTCAACGAGAGCGGGCGGGGCGCTCCTGGGAGGGTTTTTAGGGGTTTCACCCCAAGTTAAGGGTTTAGCGCTCCGAGTGCTGTGGCAGCGCCAAAACCCGGGAGCCGCTCTTCACATTTCCGACGATGTCATTAAAAAGCATGTTTTTTCTGCCCTGCCTGCCTGGAAAGAATAAACTCCTGCTTTCTCAGAGACGAGGCAATCCGCTCGAGTTTAGCACCTAAAATCCCCCTCCAGCACCTCCCGCCGTGCTGCCTGACACCATGCAGGGCTCACACTCCTCCAGACCCTCCGGGTTTGCCGTGGCAGCGGGGCAGTGGGCAGCGGGGTGCTGCCGGTGGGGACCTGGAGCGTGTCCCCAGCACCCCGAAGCGCAGCGCTGGGCAGTGGGGGTACCAGGCTGGAACGGGGATGAAGTTTGCCCGATCACCTGGCGGAGCGAGCGGCCCCCGGGCTCGGGGCAGCCTCCGGAGGGTGGGGTGGGAAGGACGCGGGGCTGGCCGCGTGGCCGGTGAGCCCTGGCCCCGCACGCCGGGCTCCGGTGCCCGAAATCAGCGCTTCTGTCAGCGGCGGGGATGGGGCAGCGCTCGGAGCGGGATGCGCAGGCAGCGGGAGAGGAAAGACGAGCTGGAATAGGATGGAGGGGCGAGCAGAGAGGGAAAGAAAGGGCGAGGGGTGCCCGGGGAGCGGCCGGGGGTGCGTGCCCTCTCCGCAGAGCGGCTTGGCGTGGGGATGGGGAAAGCGGAGGGCAGAGCGGAAAGCCCTGGGGCCGACCCGACGCCCCTGTTCCGGGTGCCAGAGACTGTCTGTACCCACCAGGGCGGGTCGGTGCCGTGCCCACGCCCGCCCACGCCCCTCACCCCGCGCTGGGGACGCTCCCCCGGGCCGGTGCTGCCCACGCGTGTCCCAGCCCGGCCGCCGCTCCGGGCTGGGGCAGCGCCGCTCTGTGACAACAGAAAGTGGCTGGAAAGGGGCGAGGCGTCACACGGTCTGCCTCCGGGAGGCAGGGAAAGGCTGAGGGACCGATGGGAAGGCATGAATGAATGAATCTCCATAAAGAGCCCCAAGCAGCAGGGAGAGGGAGAGAGGAGGAGGAAGGAGAGGAGGAGGAAGAGCCGGAGCAGGGCAGGCAAGCAGCAGACGTGACGCCGGCAGGTAAGGGGGTGCCGGTGCAGCACGGCCCCGCGGTGCCCGGGATGGCAGGATGGGGGGCACAGCCAAAGGGGGACAGGAGCTACCGGGACCCTGCATGGGTTTGGGATTTTTTTTTTAGGAAGCATGTTTTCCTCCTGACTCCTTGCAAAATGTGGAGTCCCTAAACTTCCTAGGACTCCTTTCCTCTCCCGGTACTGCCGCCCCGAGCCCGCCGGCTTTGGAGGGTTCCGGGCTGAGCCCCGCGGCTGGACCCGCTCCGCACCGGGGCAGCCCCGAGCCGGGCCAGCCTGCCCGGCGGCAGCGCCACTCGGCCGGGCAGCTGGAGTTACATTGCCGGGGACATCCAGCGTCTTCCGAGTCCCCTTTGCTTTCGGGGCTCAGTGGGGAGCTCCTCTCCCCCCGGTCTCCATCCCCCCTCGGCGCTCCGTCCCTGCCGTGGTTACATAAGGCAGAGGAGCCCGTGGCCAGCGCTGACGCGGGCCGGATCATCGGGATCGCACCCAGGGATGCCCAGAGCTGAGCTCAGCCCCGTCCTGCTGCTCGCCATCCTCGATCGCTCCTGCCCCGCTGAGCCGCCCGCTGCCTGTCCCTGCCTGCTGCGGGGACCGTGCTGCACAGGTCCTGCACACAGACACCCTGCCTGCCCTGCCCTGCCCTGCCCTGCCTGCCCTGCCCTGCCTGCCCTGCCCTGCCCTTGGCTCTCCGCAGATCTGCCCCGCACGGGAACGCGCGCAGCCCTGGCAGCGCACAGCCCGTCCCGCGGAGCGGCTCCCGCAGCTGGGCCCGCGCCGAGGCGATGCACAGTGCGAGTGTTTGCCCACAAACACAGCGCTGCGGGCAGCACACGGGCCACGCTCCCGCACACACGGGGGCCGGTGCTGGCCCGGGGCCCGTGCTCGCCCGGGGCCGGTGCTCGCCCGGGGCCGGTGCTCGCCACCGGCGGCACGGGCGTGCTGGGTGCTCTCGTCCTGCCGGCCCCCAGCCCGGGCAGGCTCTGGGAGCTCCGCTGGGAACGCTGCAGGCCTGGCAGGGCAGCCCCGGCTGGCTGCGGTGGGCAGCTCTGCGGCTGCCCGCAGCTTCCCCCTCCCTGACCGAGGTGCTCCGAGCAGGGATCGATAATGCCTTTCTGATTGGCTTCAGTTCCCCATTCAAAGTCACTGCATTAGGACTTGATTTTTCTCCCCTTTGACTCCTGGCCAGATTAGATTGTGAATTTGGCTGATTTCAAGCTACTGGGGGATGGAAGAATCATACAGCGAGCGAGAGAGAACTGAAATATCCTACAGGATCCCCTGGAGGGGAGAGAAATCAGGTCTAGATAAGAGCTTGTTCTCCCTGTCTGGCTAATGCTTCCCTGTTTGATGATCAGAAAACACAAGATCTAACCTCTCACCAGGATGCTCTAACTATGAAAGGTCAGGCTTTTGGCTTGTTCTAGGTGCAAGGTTTGTTACTGTGAGCTGTGGATTATGTATTCTGGTTCTCCTGTCTATGCTAAACACAGGAGTGCACAATGCATGCAAACAGAAGGACGTGGTCAGTGCTTCTGAGGCTTAGGAGTTGAGCTCTGGGTGTAATGCTGAGCTTGGAGGAACTGTGATGGGGACAGGGCACGAGGTCCATGCCCTGGAGAACCCAGAGCTGTTCCATCTGTTTGTCAAGTCTCAGCCCCATCCTTGGGCAATTTTTTTCCAATATTTATTTCTCCATGTATGTGCTGGGGATAAGTGAGTGGGTTATGTCAGTGAAGCCCTGCGTTCCAGAGGGACACGGAAAGCAGCACCCAGGAGCATCCCAGCCATGCTGGTCGGGGTGCTCCTCCCTGCTGGCTGCTCCAGGACCTGGATTTCATGCTGAGAAAAGCCCCAGCAGTAGAACATCACCTGCAGCATCCCAGCTGCCAGCACTGGCTGTGAATTTGCATTAGCTCCAGGGGAAGAAAAAGCCTGGGATTATGTGGTTTTTCAGCAAAGGGCACTGGGAAGTCTGGTGGGGCAGAGGGAAGGAGCTGTTGCAGGGCAGTGAGGAGCCTGAGGAGGAGAGGATGAGGGGCTGGGGCTTGCTGCAGGTAAGCTGTGCTGCTCTGGGCAGTGGGGAGGCAGCTGTGGAGTCACCAACAAGGCTGTGAGGTGCAGGGCTGAGGAGATGGGAAGCTACTGTGGAGGCTGTAAAGGGGGCATGAGCAAGGAGCACAACCTTGAGCTGTGTTTGGCATGATTTCGTGCAGCTGCTGGATTTTCTCGGTGTTGCAAACCCAGGGCTTGGGGAAGGTTGGAGTGAGCCCGATGTCAGGACAGCCTTGGGGTGGAGTGTCTGGTGTGGGGAGATGGAGATCTGATGGCCAGCAGTAAACTGGGCCCAGAGGAGGCTGATGAGGAGGAGAGGAGCTGTGTGGAGCTGCATGGGACAGCTATGGAGTCACACACTGCCCAAACTGTGGGTGAGGAGGGAGGCAGAGCTGTGAAAGCAGGAGGTCTGTGAGAACCTTGGGGTGAAGGGACTGGAGACCCTGAGCCTTGTCCAGAGTTCAGAGCAGTGCCAGGGGCTCGGTGAGGAAAAAAAGGACAAAGATTATGAAATGATTTGTGTGGTGTTATTTGGCTGCTTGAGTGGGGAGTGTATGTACCCAGCATGAGGGTTATCTCAGTCCCTGAGACATCCCTGTAGTAGGAGCAAAAAATAATAAATATCAAAGAAAAAAGTTGGGAGAGATAGCTCCAAGTGAGGGGGACCTGGAGCCTCCATGGACCACGAGGAGCTGGGGCAGGAGGGTCTGGGCGAGGTGGCACTGAGGGTGCAGGGGGTTTATGAGCCTGGGTAAGGAAGCTGGGGAGGAGGAGATGGGAGTTGGTGTGGTCATGGCGGAGCCCGTGAGAAAGCTGCATGTTTGAAAAACCACCTCAATAAACAAACCCAAAATGCCTATCTGTCAGGGCAGGCTTAAATCTGTTGTTTGGGCTTGGCCTCTGCACTACCTGGTGTGGTCCCCCATGCAATGTGGGGTTAAAGGCACAGCTAAAGATGGCCCAGTGGCTGTAGAACCACTGTCATGAGGAAAGCCCTCAGCTGATGGAAGTGTGGACAGCTCCCTCAGGGAGCACAGCATCCCACATTTGTGCCCTGACAGCCCCTTGTCCTCTCTGGGGACTGATGAGGGAGAAGTGGGGTCTCAGAGCTGTGACCCCTGTTCCTGCTGGGTGGGGTCCTGCCCCTCTTGGGGACCAAGCCATCAGGGGATTGTTCTAACACACACATTTGATGTATTCATGGCTCAGAAAAGCCAAATTACCACAACTCTGCTGGCTTTCCCTACCCCTCTCTCCTTTGTGCTTAGAGGGATTCAGTGGGAAAATCTCCAAGATCTGGGGTTTTTTTTTTCTTTCCTATTCCAGCATTTCTTTATGAGCTGGACAAGGGCAATCTCTGAACTCATTCGTATTTTTAAATCTGCAGGAATAAGTGTATGGAAATGTATGTGTTTTACTGTATCAGCTGCTATCAGCTTTTAACTTTATTACAGTAAGTGCAGAGTTTTCGTGGGCCAAACTCATTCATTGGATTTAATGGAGTTAAACTGCAGGCAGATTTGGCTACTTGTTTGTGTATATCTTTGTAAAATGGACAGGCAGAGATCATAAAATTTTATACTCTCTATGGCATCTTTTAGGGAAAAGTCTTCCAATATGTTTTATAAACAGCATACATATTTTGCTACAGTGTATGCTCATACCTAACACAAGGCACTTTAGTGCTGCTTCTTTTTTCCCTTTCCCAGAGCTATATGTATGCATGTGAACTTGGATTTGCCTGCATTATTTTCTCTTGCTCCTTTCCTTAAAAGAGTCTTTAGCAGTTTTTAACAATTTAACTGGATTTATTTCTTTCTTTTTGGTGTATTTGTGTCTCTTCCTAGAAATGGTAATAAGAACCCTAACCCTTGCTCTGAAGGGCTCAGAATGAGGGAATAATAATGTTTGTAAAGCCTCTTGCTAAATACCCAAAGCACTCCTAAACCATGCCAGCTGCAAATGCATGATCTCAGGGCATTTCACAGGTGCTGTGATATATTTGAGGGGCTGACTTTCCCCCCGCCACCCTTTTCCCTGAGATACTGTTTTCTTCTATTTTCACAGTGTGATGATATTGATTTCTTGACCTATTCTGGGCTGGGTTTAGGTCCTGCACGTGCAGGGCCTTTCCCAGTGTAACATGGGGCAAACCAACACTTGAAGCTGTAGAAAAAATGTATTTATAGGAGATGGATTTATTTTCTAATGAGGTATTTGATGTTTTTCCAGGCTCTAAACAAATTAGACCCAGATCTGTGGCTGCAGGGCATTGGGAGGGGAAGTGGTTGATGAGCTGAGCTAATTAATTGCACTTACTTATGACTTATCAAATGGTGATCACCACCCCATATGGAGCACTTGAGTGTGTGGAATTGAGGAGAGAGGATATTGATATGTGGGATAAATGTAAAGCAGTGGTCAATGGCAAGGACATAAATAAATCTGGAGATTCTGGTGACATTAAAATAAATTGTGGGTAGTGAGGTATGAGAGAGACTTAATGTCAAAGGAACCCTATAATGCATTTATATTCCCACTCAGGATTTGCTGGGGCTTCTAAATAATGCATTAATTCAATTACACATTCTTAATTAGTGTTTTCTCAAATTGGAGCAACATCATTAATTTACTGCGTCATATTTTTATTTTGCTGGTGTGGTGAGTTTCATTTTCGACTCTTTCCCCTCTCTGGTTTGTGAGACTCGTAACCCTCAGCTCTGATGCTTATGCCACAAGCTGCAGCTTCTTTGGGAATACCAGTTTTCTGTATTATGATTTTTTAAATATTTTTTTTTTACACTGACAGGCTGCACAGCACTGGCCTGACCCCGTAATAGGAGGAAGAGGGAGAAAAAGAGCCCAGATCTGAAGCAGCTCCTTTTGAATGCTGAGCAGCATCTGTTCTCCGTAGAGCAGGGCGATCTGCAGCATGCTGGGGCAGGATTAGGCCCTTTGGGCTCCCCCAAATGGGATTATTTGATTTTTTTTCCTCTCTGGAAACTCATGGCACCTGCAGGGATGGGTGCTCCCTGTCCCTCTGGGGTGAGTGCGACACACAGGGCTGCTCGTCCTGGCTCTGTGCAGGGATGGGGGCACCGGGAGCTGTCTGTCACCCCGTGGGGCTTGTCTGCCTGCTTCTGCATGGGAAAGGTTGAGGGACAGCACCTTTGCTGCTGTGCCCTTCACTGCTGTGTCTGCAGGGAAGATGTGCTCCCGAGAGCTGCTCCCATTTGTTCTTGGGCAGCTCCTGGAAAGCAGAGCTGGGTCAGTGGCACATGTGCGGGTGGGTGCTGGTGCCAGGGCTCTGGTCCTCGCCACAAGCCAAGCTTGAGGTTAGCACTTGCTTAAAACAAATGCATTACCTGGTTTATTCAAGCTGTAGGATGGTTCAGGGAGAGCAAAGCAAGCCAAGACTGCTCCCTCCAAGCGACGCCTTCCAGACCTGCGCTTGTCCCAACTTCGCAGCGAGCAGTTTGGGCTTTTCTACCCCCCACCCCATTTCTCCCTTTTAATTTTTGTCGCTGGCTTTGCCTCTCTTCCCCACCCTCTGCCCACGCTCTGCTCTCGCTCGGAGCGAGCGGAGCAGCCTCCAAAGCCCCATTCATCACCGCCCGCTCGCCAGGCACCGGCAGCCGCCGCTCCATTGATTGACTGCGGCGCGGAGTGAATCTAAAATCATTACGCTCCTGAGACAGCTTTTAAATATGAGGAAAATCAAGTCTGTTAAGAAGCCCTTGTGAAAGGGTGTCTCCAGCCAGGGAATTCCATGTGGCACCCGGTGCTGTTTGGATCCAGAGGAGGCTCTGCTGCTGTGGAACTCACGGGTGTCCCTGTGTGAGCCTGGACCACTCTGTGCTGGTGTGATGAGAGTGGGCAGGCAGCTGCTGGTGGAGAATTAAGTAGAAATATTTCACTGTAGAAAACACTATTGTGTAAAGCCATCCATCTGCTGCCTGTCTCATGCTTTGCATGAATTAATGAGCTGATTGATTAGGAGAACCTTGCAGCAGCCGGGTGAGAGAAATGATTCTTGTCCTCATGTTACAGGTGGGGGGAGCTCAGAGGTGCACAGGTTAAGATTAAGGTTTCCAGGTTGGGTTGGGTTTTTATGCCGTTAGTGAAGATTATGGTTGAGACATTTGTCTGTCTTGTTTTACTGATTGATTAGTCTTATTTTTTTGATGTATTTTACCTTCAAGAGTGATTGTGAGAGCTTGCTGTGGCTGCGACTCAGCCCCAGACAGTCTTTCTCAGGATCTGATCTTCCAGTGTGTTTGTGGCAAAACAGCGAAGGCTGCTGCAGCTCTTGGCTGTGGTGTTTGCAACCAACAGTCTCCTTTCTTTCTGCTAAGAGAGACTCTCACAATTTCTTACAGCATTGGCTGTTTAACACACTCTCCTCTTGCTCCACAGCCTTTACCAGTCAAAGCTTTCTGTGGACACCCCCCAGTTCCTCACAGTATCTCTTCTGGCCACCTGCAGCTGGCAGAGGCAGGTTACTGATGGCTGATGCATGGAGCATCCCTCTCCTCCACGCTACGACCAGTGCAGCTTTTCAGGAACGGAGCATTGAGCAAATGTCACTCCACAGCCCCAAAAATCTATCAAAGGAAATGACAGTGGCTGTAAGCATTAATCATCCCCTATCATCAAAATAAAGTTGTTGCAATGGAGAATTGTCAAAGGATAAATGTCTTAACTCCAGCTCAGTGCTGGTTCTTTTAATGCTGGTGGTTCACCAAGCAGGAGATGGTAGCTGTGTGGCCCAGGGGTTCATCTTGTGACATTATTAATTAACCCTTCCCTCTCCAGGATAAACAGTGGTCAGTCTGGTAACCAGGAAAAAGTCTGGGACACTTGAGAAGCTGAAGTAGTTTCTTTTCATCATTGTGCTAAGAAATTTGTGCCTGGCCTGGAGTAAAAGCAGGGGTGTGTGGAACAGCACTGTAGGGGCACTTCCCACTCAGCCTTCTGAGCTCTCACTGCCCCACAAAAGAAGGATAGATTTAAAGATATGGGGTAGGTACTGTTAAAGTAATGCAAAAAAGACAATGATTAAAAAAAAGGTATTAAACATCTGATTTGCAGTGTAAAAGTACCTGTTTCTGCTTTACTCCTGCCAAAGGACAGGGCTGGAAAGCAAACCCTGTAACCCTCGTGGTGGTCTCACCTGCTCAGGGTGAAGCAGGTACAAAGGCTGATGTGGGCAGACATCAGGGGTGTGCCAGACACAGCTTCCATCAGGACCAGGGGGGTGAGGGATGGACTGCTGGTGCATTGCCTCCTGGGGGTGAGGGGGGCACTGCAGTAATGCCACTTCCAGCCGCTGTCTCCCAGGGAAGGTGGTGCTGAACAATGAATTGCAAGGTCTGGTGTGCAGCCCAAGGGGGATGGAGAGCTGCTGGAAATCCCTTTGTGTTTAAAATCTGGGTGTTCAAGCCAGTCTCCTGCGTTTTCTGGCACCACTGAACTTCTCTGCTGCCTGGGCTTGAGCCTGTGTCCGCAGGGGCTGCAGGACCTGGCCCGGGCTGGGGACAGGCTGAGCTTTGCCAGCTGTGCAGCAGAGCAGGACAGTGAGGGGCATGGAGTGCAGCTCTGCCCCTGCCCAGCTCTGCTGAGCAGGCAGTGGGGCTGGAAATGAGGGTGCACACAGGGTGGGTGGGGATTCACACCTCGCTGAGCCCCTCTGGTGCTGCTCAGCTGTCCTGGCTCCTTTTGCACATTGTCCATGGAAATGCTGGAGCCTGGGCTCAGGAATAATACAACTGCTTCTGGAGAATGTCTACCACAGAGGAGCAAGGGGAAAACTTCAATAAATCAACATGTTTCACCCTCTGTCCCAGTTCACAAAGGAGAAGAAATTGAGCTGTGGAGTTTGTGTAGCTGCTTCATGTATAAAGAAAAATGGAGAAATAAATCTGTGGGATGAGATTCTTAAAGCTTCATTAGAAACCATATAGTCATTTAGGTTGGAAAACAGCCTAAAAGACAAAGTCCAGCCATAATGCATACAAGCAAAAATGAATATCACGGCCACATCCAAGTTCAGAGAAGTTTATCTCATTGTTAATGTATGGGTCAGTTTGTTAATCTTGTGATTCACTGATGGACTTGATGATCTTGGAGATATTTTCCAATGTAAATGATTCTGTGATTCTCCAACAGTTTTGCAGAAAAGTCCTCTTCTATATTAAAATCCTTTCCAGTTGTGGACTAGCTTGTAGGTTCTGTAATACCACATTGTCTTTAAGAAAAAGCCCCAAACTTTCTGCATGGCTTTTCATCCTCTCTGTCAATAAAGAATGGATGATTCATGTTATGATTTTTTTTTTTGTCCATTCCAGTCCCAGTCTTAACAGAACAGCCATAAAACGGCATCAACTTGTATAACCCTTAGGACAGCACACTCTCTTTTGCACTGGAACTCTTATATGTGGGGGTAAACAGAATAACACACTTCATTTTAATGAGGCTGGCTTGGGAATTAAGTGTGTGTCACTTATTGATCTTGCTTTTTCTCCCTATTTATTTTGAAAAGTTGCTGTCTTTATTTTCAGCAGGTGAAATCTGAAGTGTTGTTGCAAATGCTGCCTAACTACTGTGGTTTAGGTTGCAAGCAGCTCCTCGGAGCCAGGGCTTGTGGGGTCCTGGAGGTGCTGAGTTACAGGTAACCTGTCCTGCACACAGCTTGTAGACAGCCAGGCATGGGGACCAGCAGGGAAATGACCTCCTGAGCTGGTCAGGCTGTCTGTGACCATCTGAGAGCCCCTCACCTGTCATCAGAATTATATCCAGAGAGCTGGCAGCTGCATTCACTGGGTGAACCTGAACCAGGGTTATCTGGGGTGTCAGTACCAGAGCCTTGCTGGGACCAGGTCCTTCAACACCTGCTTCTGCACCACCCACAAGACTTCCTTGCTTTCTTTGTCCTTAGTTTTGCAGTGCAAGGAAATTTTTGTTTAATTTTAAACGTTCTCCTAAATCTTGGTGACGGCAGATTGACGTAAGCGTGTGCTGGATCAGGGCCTGCTCTCTTATGCATATGGATGTGGACACAGCTGTAAGCCTTCTCCATCTCCAGGCTTCTGCAGGGAAGGGAGAGATCTTCCCTCCCTGCCCATGGGTGTGTCCCCTCTCCCCCTGCACCAGGGGCAGCAGCTCTGGGTGCCCCGGCCTTCAGTGTGAGAACTGGGGGTGAATTTGGGTAGAATTTCTGGTTGCTTGGCTCAGTCATTGTCCATCAGGGTTGCTGCTGAAGCCTGTGTGTGTGCAGCCTGCTGGGACACCTGGGAGCTGGGAGAAAACCTCTGTGTTGTGGCTACATCTTCCTTGGACCACACAAGCTGGGAAATTCCTTCAAGCCTGGTGCTCTTGAAGGTTTTGGGTGGTGTGTCAACACATCAGCAGCAGCACTGCATGTTGGCCATGTCTTGTCTGCCAGCTTGGCCAGGATTTTGCTTTTGTTGGTGTCACCAGCAGCCAAAACGTGGGGTGGGAGCAGCAGCTCCTGAAAAGGGCAGCACACACAGGCTGGGGCAGATGGCAGGGCAGGTTGTGTTCATCCCAGCTGGTGAAACGCAGACTGGAAAGCCCAGGCTCTGCATCTCCTCGTGTGTGACATCCCCTCAGTCACACCACGGCCCATAGAGAGCACAAGCTGCTTCCTCATCCCACTGCAATATCTACAACATCCATGGAGCTCCATCCATTTACCAGCATGGATTGTGCCCATGGAGCTCCTGAATCAGCCTGGATGCAGCCTGGTGGAACTGCAGGGAGAATATTGAAGGAAAAAAAGGTGGTGGAGAGAGAGAGCAAGTCAGCCCAAGTCTGTTTATGGCGATTCCATCTTATTTAAAAGGGATAGCAAAGTATAAACCATTTAAATATTTCATCTGCAGAGGAGCCCTAAATGAGTTTGTACTACATGTGCATGTGTGATGAATGAGTGGGGATGGCAGCAGGAGCAGCAGTGAGCACCAGCCCTGCTCAGACCCATGTGCATGGGGGGAAGTGGTGCTGGTTAGAGTTTTTTACTTCAAAAGGGAATTAATATTTTATTCTTTTGTTGGTGGAAGTTATCGCTGTCTTAACAGGTTGTGTCTGACTGTCTGAAGACAAGGGCCTCATCCTGCTCCTCAGTGCCTTCTCCTGCTGGGTGCCTGGTGACTCTGGAGGATGCTCAAAATAGCCCCAAATCAGAGCTGTGCCTGCCCAACCTTGTGGAGAGTCACGAGGTCACTGGTGTAACTGGGAGGAGAATTTGTCCTTCTAGCTTTAAAAATAGCTGTGTTTTCTTTAATGGCATTTTCCTTGGGGCAGCCAGGAGCTTGCAGGAGTGCACAGCCCAGCTGAGGTGCTGCTGAGCGGGAAGGGGTGCCAGGACACCCAGTTAATCTCATTTCTAAACCACATTTGTCTCTAAAAATGAACCAAAGCAAGCTGGATTTCTTCTTCCTTCCAAAATTTTTTATTTGACTGGCTTCCTAGAGCCAGATTGGTGATGTTTCCTCTGTGAAAAATGCTCTCTGGTATAACTAAATAGGATTCTGTAATCTCCAGCAGCTGAAGTGTTTAGTTAGGGTCCAAGGGTGGGTTTTTTTCATTCCAGCCCTGTCTGCCCTCACCCAAGTGTGGGGTTTCTAGCGATGAGCGATTTGGGGCTTATCTCTGGGAAGTGCCGTGAATGCCAGACCCATGCTTACACAAGGAGAGAAATGCATGAATTTTTCCACATCAGTAGGAGCTGGAGATTTTGCTAAAGGTGTCTCCAGCTGCAGGGAGCGAGATACGGCTCTGCTGGAGAGCTCCGGAGAGGCAGAACTGAGTAGAAAATTTAAATGTGGATTTAATGCCTCAGAAAGCCATCTGTAAGGGAAGGGGCAGGTGCTGGCTGGCTCTTGGCCATGCAACAGGTCACTCGGGCTGGCTGGCTGTGAGCTGCTGGAGCTCAGGCGTGGTGTTTGATCTGACTTGGGAGGTGTTCATTAGGAGCCCTGGGCTGAGGCACAGCCCAAGGCCAGCGATGTCCCTGTGGGTGCTCTCCATCCACTGCTGGCACAGGGTCCGGCTGCATCAGCTGCTTGTGCCCCCATTTTTACATGGAAAAGCTGCATTGAAGGGTGTCAGGACCTGGGGTGCAGATGGACAGACTGACCACAGCAGGGCAGAGGATGCAGCTGCCTTCCAAATTCCAGCCTCTGCCTGTGCATGCTGAAGGAAAAGCAAAAGCAATAAGTACAATGTGTTTGCTGCTGTTAGGTGGTGAGATAATGGCTGAACCTCTTAGCTGATACTGCACAGCATTTTGTGGAGTTACAGGGTGCCTTGGTTAAACCCCAGCTCTGTGTGGACTGAGAGCTGCACCTCCTCGTGCTGCTCATTCCCTTGTGGCACAGAGGCTGTGCTGGGCATTCTGCTGTCCAGGGCAGGTCTGTGCAGAGCAAACCCACGCTGGGAGGGAGCATCACCTGTGCCCTGCTCAGTCTCTCAGGGCTCAGGACCATCCGTGCTCACCCCACCACAGCAGCGTGGTGGTCAAGGTGCAGCAGTGCCCTGTTTGGGGGTCCCTGCAGCCCCCTGTGCCCCCAGCACAGCCTTGCTGGCTGCTGCCCTGAGCATCACGTCAGCCTTGCCCCTGCCTGTGCCCCCTCCTCACACCCACCGTGGGGTTCTGTTGCCCAGCACGTAGCTGGTGTCAATTTGTAAAACAATACTTCAGCATTACCCAGTGAAAACACAGACAGCATTGTATAGCTGGGAGCAACATTGATTGAAGTGATATTTAATCCAAGGAAAATACACGATACATAGTCTAGGATTCCTCGCTTATCCATCATATAATGCAGTTCATGGGGATTAAATATCCCTCCTGTAAAGTTGGTTGAGATCAGTGTTGTTATTTGTTTTGCAAATGATCCTGACAGTGATGCTGAGAGCTATTGATTACCAATGGTTCTTTAAAAATTACTATTATACTGCAAATTACAAACCTTGGGGGTATCCAGTTATATGATAATGGAAAGGCATTGGTGTGTAATGACACATGCATCATAACAAATTTGCTCTGGCTATATAATGGAGATTGAAAGGGACATGATTTATGACCAACAGGATTAGCTGCTTGCCATGATACATCTGAGGTAACATGACAACTGTCTGGTTGTTCATTGTGGCAAGAAGTTCTGATGATTGGAACAATTTAAAAATAAATAAAGGAAAAAAAAAAGGAAAATCTCCTCTACCTTTCCATTTAAAATACGTAAACCACTCTTCTAATTAATAAATAGCAAAACCCCCTGCATCACTCTCCCAGGAGCATCCACAAAGCCCTGCACAGGTGCAAACCAAGGCTGCCAGTCCTGCTGGAACCCCTGGGTTTGCCTGGAAAGCCTTCAGAGCTTCTGGCCGTGGCTGTGATGGAAGTGCAAACAAGATCCCCGAATCTGCTGGGAATTTCAATGCATGTGTGCCCTTGAAGCCAGTGGAGGACACTCGTGTTGAGTTGTGTGCTCTCATCCCTGATGATGAATGCCTGATAACACAACTGCTTGTCTTCCAGGCTCTCCTGGTGTTTCCCAGCTCCCTGGCTGAGGACTGAATACTTGATGTGTTTGAGTGGAGCCTGAGGGCTGCTTCAGCCCACGGTGGCTTTAGCAGAGTCACAGGAGCCTGGGACAGAGCTGGGTGCTGTGACCTTGCCCTGCCATCCTGGGATGGCACAGAGGGCTGCTAGGAGGATTTTGCATTCAGGAAAGTGTGTGGTGTGAAGGTTAACTCTTGTGCTCTGGGCATGCTGCAAATACCAAATGCCAGCAATGCAAACAAACCTTTTCCTCATCAGCCAGCTGATCCACAGTGGAGCCCACAGGCAGCAGGGCCTGGGTCTGTGCTTCTGGGTTAACATGCTCAGCTGGGCATGGTGAAATGCATGTCCAGGAGCCAGTGCCAGCAGAAACTCTTGTAAAACAAAAGGGAGGGAAAAACAGTTTCCCTTCTTCACCAGCACCTTCTCAGCACCTTTTGTCATGAAGTTGTGTATTGCACTGAGGGTCCCCAGGCTGCCAGTGTGGAGAAATGCCCATGGACAAGAGTCCTCTTCCACAGGCACTGCTTTACTTTTGCCCTGTGCTTTTTTATTCTTTGGTGCTGCAATAATAGGGACACTTGCCCAGTAATTTCTTTAAAGAATTTTAGCATTTGATAACATGGCACTTCAGATGGAGGAGAAAAAGAGATGCATGGTTGTTTAGGTATTATTCTGCAAAACATCTGAATTTCCAGCTCCAGCCTCCCATGGATCTCACTAGATCACCTGGAAGTGGGATGGAGGAAGTTTGAATTAATAAAAGGCAACTTGGAGCCCACATGCACTAGAGGTTGGTGGGAGGTGAGTGCATCCCTGAGCACGAGCAGCACTGTGCTCTTACCCACCTTACCCAGAGGAATTACTCCCTCTGCCTGAAGTGTAGGCAGTGTCCTGGGATGAGGCTGCCAGGCTCCCTCCCAGAGTGAGGAGAAGCAGGGCTCTTTGAGACCACACCACAGAAGCAGTGTGTGCTATAAAAATCAGTGCAGAGTAAAAATCTCCTCCTTGTGGAAGTGCTGGCCCTTGACTTGCAATAAAGCACCTGTGCTTTTTCCTCAGCCCAAGTCCTCTGCAGGCCACCATGTGCTGTGGCCTGCTCCTGTGTGTGCTGTGCTTCAGGGTGCTCAGCAGCTGCAGAGATGCTGTTTGTGATCAGGGGAGGGGCACGTGCAGAGGGGGCTTTTTCTGTCCAATAAAAATGAAATCCCAGCATTTTGTCAGCACATCATATATGAGAGTTTCTGCTTGTGGAGACAGAGAGCTTTCCAGAGGAGCTGCAGTTTCAAGGAGGGTGAAGCAGGAGGGAGGACTCTGGGTCTGTGCAGTTTCTTTTTTGAAGCAGGACTTTTGCCAGTGGTGGCTCAGTGGTGTTGACTTTGTCTGGACAAGTCTTAGAACTCCTCCCAGGGTGGATATGGGTGGGGGGCTGACTGCTCAGGTTCCTGCCTTCTGGGGGAGCAGAGGTATTTGGGGTACAGGTCATGGGCTTCATCCTGTGTCTGCAGACCCCGTGTGAGATCCTTTGGCACTTCAGAAAGAAGGAGGAGCTGGAGAAGTTGTAGGGCGTGGAGGAAAGGGCTGGTTTTGGCTGTTTGTTCATCTTCTTTATCACTCCCAGCTGAAGCTGGGTCAGGGTACAGAACTGGACAGGAGGTGCCCTTACCCAGAGCGTGCCTGACCTCTGCACAGATGTGCACAGACATGAGTGTGCTCAGGAATGATGTTTTTCCCACCATTACCTTTGTAGATGACCTGACCTGATGTCTCTGATCCAGGCCCTCCCAGGAGGGAGGGCTCTCTTGCAGGAACTCTTTGACTGGCAAACACTTCACAGTGGCTCAGGGGAGGCTGGAGTGGGAGGAAGAGAGCCCTTGTTCCTCTCAGCTGCTCTGGGTTGGGTGGACCTAAAAGTAGCAGACATGAATGCAGATGTCATTACCTTAATGCTTTGTGTCACAGCTGGAGTGGGACATTGTCACATGTATGGATTCTGGGAGGTCTTTTGATCCGGCATTGTATCACATTTTAAGACAAAAATCAGTGTAAAGTGGTCGTGGTTGAGCTGTGTCCTCCAGCCCAGTATCTGGCTGCACAAGTCACTGAGTCAGGGTGCACAGCAGCAAAGCCATGCATAATTCAGGAGGGACCTCTGGGTGGCACAGGGGACAGAGGGGCCACTCAGCTGTCGCTGCACTGTGTGAATTAAGTTGGTTGGGTGAAGGTGGGGAGTCCCCCCTGCCCCAGAACACTCTGGGCAGAACCTGCTGTCCTTAGACCAGCATCACTGGGGCTGTGTTGTGTGAGACACACATTGGGGCAGGATTTGCTTCTCCTTGGAAGAGTTTGTCTGGAAAATGTGGGTATACAAGCATTTCTGGGTGGAGTACCCCACCCTGGACCACTGCCTGTCCTTATGTGTGTGTCAGGCAGCCCCTTCCTGCTCTGAGGGGCAGAGTGGGGCAAAGGGAGCCTCCGGGATGATGTGGCCATGGTTTAGAGAAGTTTGTAAGGGATTTGGTGACAACTTAGGAAAACTTCCTCCCTCTCCTGTGTGCTAGTGATGACTTTCCACTTTTTTTCTCTGCCATTGTAATGAAAGTCCAAGTGCCACACAACTGCAGAGATCCTGACATTGGAGCAGCCAGCATGCACCATTTCTCTGGAAAAAAGGATCCATCCAAATGGTTCCTTTATGTCATGCTCTAATTTTGCTGCTGTTGGTTTATTTTTGTTTTTGGCTTCTTTTATTCACGGTATTCTTAAAACTTCCCTTTCAGGGCTTAACAGCTTAACCATTTCAAAATCATGCCAAGCGGAAATGTAGCATACGATTTTCTCACTAAACATTGTGCTGATCGCTCAAATGTATTCTGGATTTGTGGAAAAGCTGCAAAAAACTGGGATGAAAGAGAGTGAGAATTAGCACTCAAATGAAGAGCCAGGTCTTTGCATGATTGGGAAAGGTCTGTGGAAGCAAACAGAGTGCTCCTGGTTGCCTTCTCGCTCTGCAGCATCCCACACTGGCATGGCTCACAGCAGGATTGGTGGGCAGGCAGGTGGTGAAGCACAGGTCTGCAGTCTTTAAACCTGGGTCTTAGTCCTGGCTGTTGGTCCCTGATATCTGAATTATGCCCCAGGCTCTGCTACCAGATTCCTCTCTGGGCTTCAGCAGCTCCTTCAGTCTCTTGGGCCTCCCTCTCTTCTTCACAGGAAAGGGATTATAGTGCCAAAAATAGCCTATTTTCCTAGGTGGGCCTCTTTGTGACTCTCCTCTGTGAAATACGTCTTTCTCCCTGTTCCTCCAAGTGAAATACAAAGGAGATGTGATTCACCACCAGTGCTGATGTGCCAAGGCAGCAGCAAAGCTGCTGGTGTGCAAAGGAAGCTTTGTACCTGCACATGTGCCCTTCTGACACACAGATCCCCTGCCTGGGCTGGTGGCTTCCTGCTCTGCTTGTCCTACTGAGTAGCTGGAGGATTCAGGGCAGAAATGGCCCTGCTCCTGGTGCTGATGGAGCACCTCTGATGGGGGAAAATGCCACTTTTCGGAGGTGAGGTGGGTGTTGTGTGATCATACCCTGTCCTGTCCTGTGAGAACTGATTTGGGATGGGTCTGTTGTGAGTTTTGTTTGGCTTTTGCTCCTGCAAGGAGCTGCATTTTCCCAATGAGGAGGAGGGCAAGGTACACATTTGGAAATGCAGACTTTCTCTTGGAACTAAATTATCACCATCTAATGACTGCTGTGGCTGCTGCTGAGCAAACCTGGGCTCCTGGGATGATCACAGGGGTGCAGACTGGCACAGGACAAGTCAGGTTGGTGTTGCAGAGCTGGGAGGCTTGCTTTAGTCCTGCCTTTCAAACACAAGGGTAACAGAGTTATTTTTTTGACATTTCTGGTTATTTATGGTTGCTCACGTTAGAAGATCTTTGAGGGTCCCCACTACTTGCAGAAAATGCCTGTGGGACCTTGAGCTGTGGAGCTGGGCTGTGGACCACAGCTTACAGATGCTCTGAGCTGGAATTTGCTCTTTCATTACAGCTCTCAGGCTTGTGAGGTGGAATGAGGGACAGCTGATGAATATTAGTAGCTTTAAAATTAATATTGCTCTTTAGAACATTTAATCTTTCATTAACAGTGAATACAATACACGCTGGGGTGCCTGCAGACCAAGAAACACTCAGGTTCCTGCAGTGCTACAGCTTGGGCAGCTGTGAGTTCTGTGAGCAAGGGATTTTCCAAATCAGCAGAGGATGTGAGGAAGGGCTCAGTTTGATTTCCAGAAGTCTCATCTGTGTAAATCCTGGACAAGGGACAGGCAAGACCCTATGCCCTGCTGTGTGTCTTTGAACAGTTCCACATCCCTGCTTACATCAAAGACCAAGAGCTGAACGTGGCCCCTGATTTATTTATAATATTCCTGGGAAAAGGAGGGGCACGTGGAGGTCTCTAGAAGCAGAGGTGAAAAGCATGGCCTAGGTACAACAACAGTGAGGGTGCAGATTGTGGACATGAAGTGAGACAATCAGTGAGAAACCAACCACAGTTTGAAAAACCTCAGGATGCCGGAGAAAGGAGTAGAGGGATTCCTCAATTTGTCTCCTTGCCTCTCCCAAGTAAATCCTTTCTGGCTGATGTGGTTGGCATATGCAGAGCATCTTGGCTTGGTGCTTCAGTGGATGGTCTCCAGCTGGGGTGACAGCTCAGAGCTGGGAGTAGGGAAGCATTAGGGAGCCCAGGGGGCAAAATGTCTTGCCATGATCTTCAAAGAACAGGAAGGAAGAGGATTTTTTCTGTTATTGTTCATATTACAGGAAATTTCCCCACTCTCTTTTCAGTTAATAACCACTGGGGCAAGAGGCTTTCCTAGCTCCTAGGGGAGCAAATCTGAATAAACCAGTAACAATCATGTTGTTGAAGAGTGGCTCCTCTTGAGTTGTTTTTCCACTGTTTGGATAAATAAGACAATAAGAAGAGATGCTGAGATAGTTGGCAGAGAAATGGATCCCCCAGGAGATTGGGGCAATGTTGTTTATTCATGGGAGCTGCCTGTGCATGAGGGGTCAGTCCTGAAGTTCTGTTGAGAGAAGGGAAACAAACATTCTCTGTTCTAGCACTGGGTTCATTGCAAGGAGGTATGCCAGGGATCATTAGTGCCACAGCCACCATGATCTTTTGCTCAGATTAGCTTTCTCTTTTTAAGGCAAAAAAAAAGAATAATGGCAGGTTCCTGTTAGATCAGATATGGACAAAGTTAATAGCAGTATCACAGAGATTGAGGTCTGCAAGATTAAAATGTAAGAGGGAGGAGAAATGATAGCTTTGGCCCTGCTTGCTGTTACAGCAGCCATGTGAATAAATGACTCTATGCAGATAAGCAGGGCAAAAATAAAAGGGATGCTTAGGACGAGATGGCAAAAAAAAAAAGGGGAACTAATCAGCAGATTCAACCACTGTAATAATGCAGTAAACATGGAAAATTACATTATATTAGCTCCTCTGCTTCCCCTTGTAGACACTAGCCACAAAGTCATCAATAGGTGATTCCCTGTGAAGGTGCAGTGCAGCAGAATCTGGAGCTCTCTGCTCCTGGGGGAAGGCCTGAGTGATGCTGAAGGGGAAAGTTGACTTTTGAACTGCCTGAGGAAGAAGTGGCTCAAGTGGAGCTGTGGAAAATCTCACAGCTCACCGAGTTAAAAACCTGCTCCCAGGAAAAGGGTGGTCGGTGTGTTTGTCCTCAGTGCTCAGGCAGCTGTAGGGTTCGTGCTGAGCCACAGCTTAATTGCAGTCCTGGGATGTTCCCCTGATGCGGGAGAAATTGGTCTGCTGCAGATTTTTTTTTTATATCTATATATTTCTTTTTTAACTAGTGAACTGATTTCCATTTTGTTCAATTTCTCACAAAGAATGACAAGTAGCCACTGCAGCTTTTCCCTGCGTTCAAGCAAAACCAGCATGTAACATTATTTGCAAATTAGCTTCATCCCTCTGGCTCCCAGTTAAAGCAGGAACTGCTTGGTCCAGAGTTGCTCCCAAAATATCCATTTAAACCATGTAATGATTCTGACTCTCTCATGCATAGTAGATGAAAGACGATCCGCGATTTATTTTTGAAGCTTTGAACCCCAAACATGGTCAATCATAGAAAAAAAGATTAAAAAAGGAGGAAGTCATGATAATGCAAAGCTGGGAGAAAAGCAGCCCTACACTTCACAGTAAAATCCGTTTTCTTTGCACTTTTTTATTAACAGCTTCAACTATGATCAGTGCATAAATCTACCTGCAACACAGGATGTTGGAAAATTACCGAGAGACAGCAACGTCCTCCCTGCTGCTTGGTGAGAAAAGAAGGATGCACCTTCAGGTATGGGCTGGAAAATTGTTTCATCCTCTGTTCCCTATTTGTGTTGCACTAAGCTTGCTCGTTGCATTGATTAGAGGGGGGAATAAGGTGTTTGCAAGAGGGAAACTTCAGAAGGGATTCTCTAAACGTTTCAAACCACAGATAAGTGTCTGCCTGGGACCTGCTCTGCACCCAAGCAGTGCAAGGCTCTTCAGGCTCTGCTGGGGGTTAATGGTGGCGTTTTGTCCTGCGTTTGCTGTTGTTCTTTCCCTACCCCTGTGGAGGCTTTTGATCCTCCTTCTTAGTGAGAACCAGATCAGCTCTGCTCTGGGTGCCCCCACAGCCTCCCAGGAGGAGCAGCTCTGCTCTGGGTGCTCCAACAGCATCGGGAAGCAGAGCACAGGCCCTGTCATTCCCTGCTCCTGGTTCAGGGAGGATCAGCTCCTCTCTGGGCTCTCCTGCAGCGTTGGGAAGCTGAGCACGGGCCCTGCCATTCCCTGCTCCCAGTTCTTGGAGGATCAGCTCCCCTCTGGTTTCTCCTGCAGCACTGGGAAGCAGAGCACGGACCCTGCCATTCCCTGCTCCTGATTCTTGGAGGATCTGTTCCTCTCTGGGCTCTCCTGCAGCGTTGGGAAGCAGAGCACACTCTCTGCCATTCCCTGCTCCCGGATCACGTCGAGCCGCGCATCCGAAATTGCCGCTTCCCTCTCCCTTCGAAGGGATCCCATGGAGGGCTGAGCAGGATGAAGCTGCGTTGGCTGCTGCTGCTCAGCAGCCTTTTTAGAGCAGAAGCAGAGCTAAGCACTCCTCCTGGGTTTTCTTAATCCAGCCTCAATCCATGCACTTCAAACAGGAGCCTTGTTTTAGGGCTGTGCTGAGCGCTCGAGTCTCCCAGAAAGCTGCTCTCGTGCCTGGAAGGGCCAGCCAGAAGCCAAAAAGCTGGTTTTACTCTCTTTTGAAGATGATGGAAATTGCTCCCCATGAGCAGGGGAGTTTGGAGGGGAGTTGTGGTTCCCAGGACAAGAAAAGGGAGGGTTGGTGACTTTCTGAATGTGGATTTTTCTGACAGTTGTCTGATGCTTTGGGCTCATCATGGACAAGCCACTGTCCCTGAAATCCAGCATAGCAACTAGATTATAGCTGTCACATCCATCTCCCTAGGGAGAAAAAAGGGTTTTTCTCCCTAGGGAGGACAACAGAGGCCAGTTTAAGACATGCCAGCCTTCTCCAGCATGCTTTCCTAAATGTATGTTTTGTAGCAAACGACGACCTAAGGGCTACTTAAATCTTGGCAACTGGTCAGCACTGTGATGTTGCAGGTTTCTCATTTATCTAGGTGGGTTGGTTGCTTGTTTTGCCACCTGTGCAAGTGGTTTGAGGAAATAGTGGGAATTAGCTCATCTGTCATCTCAGTTTATAGATGCCTGTCCAGTGGGAGTCGTTGTTTCTGGTAAAGCTCTTGCCTTCATCGTGTCCATCACTTCTGTTTGCATTTCCCTTATCACCACGTTTGCTCCCTGCAGTGACCTCTGGGGACTTGAAGTGGACAAATTGCTGTTGCTGGGGCTGGCTTTCACCTGGGGCCTCTTAGAAGGTGGCAGTGTTGTGAGCATTGGGGTCCCCAGCATGTGACATGGGCTCTGGAGGAAGCCTGTGGTGGGACCTGATGTCCTGGGCATTCCTGTTGGAGTGTGTCTGTGCTGGTGGATAAATGGGGTGGAGTGAGATGTGCTGGGGTCAGAAAGGAGCTGCAGATTTCAGGACTTGAGTAGATCTTTGATGCACTGATGTGTTTCATGGATGTGCTGGCCAGCACCAAGGCTTCCTCATCTGAGGGAATTACTGGCAGTCTTAGAGAGGCAGCTTAGGTTGAGTTGTGTCTGCTGAGTGGTGCTGGGTCCTGTCTGGATGTGGATTAGTTAAACAGATAGTTCTGTACGTATTTTCCAAAGGTGAGGAGACACAATAGAGGATGGCTGTTAGAAGGGGGTGAGTGAGAACTGCCCTCCTGTTGCAGTGTCACCTTTACGCTGAACTTTCAGGTGGATTTCCAGACTTCTGCCACCTCTGCCTTGGCTGTGGTGCCCCATGAGCACTTTGCACCACATTGATCTCTCCCTAGTTTTTCCTTTAGCCTCCTCCTGCATGACACACACTGCACAAGGGTGTGACACCACATGCCAGGAGACACCATGAAGGTGGGGTTTGCTCCCTGCAACATACTGCTCCCACCCTGCATTTCTTGGGAGAACTCTGGCATCCTGTCAGGCCATGGGGGAGATGTTTTTTACCCCTTCCCACATGCATGCATGCCTTCCTCCCTGCAGGGAAACCCGAGCTGGCACAGGACAATGTTGGATGATGCTGCACATTCAATATGAGGATGCTCCTCTAAAGCAGGATGAAGGCTGAGAGTAATGCCTTTTAATGTTTCTTCTCATAATTATCCTCTTAATTACTCAATGAAATGCCCAATAAAACAAATCACTATAATTTCTATTTTATTCCCTGCCTTTTGTGGGTTATTTAAGAGTGCAGGATACATTAAGGAGGCACTTTCTCATGAGGGAATGCTTTCCAGTAGACGATACTTGCTAAATGGTTTTATGTCCCTATCCTGTGTGTTTCATCCTCATTTTCCATGCCAGTTTGCTAATTACCAGAGGCACTGGGAAGCACTGCCTCCCTTGCTGCCGATCTCTGCTGTGATGAAGTCACAGCTCTGAGTTTGTGACATCCCCATGGCAACGGCCCATGATGTCACTAGCGGGGATTACAACTTTGCAAAGCATCCAGGCACAGGCAGCCGGGCTGGAACTCTCTGGCTCTCACATGTCTTTAAATAGCAAGAACTTAAACGCAGGGAAGTCTTTAAGAAGGCTTTAGATTTCCCTTTTTTTACCCTGAAGGAAGCGAGGCTGTTGATTGCAGGGCTGCCACCAGCAGTCGTGTCCCCTTGTCCTGCAGCAAGCCCGGCTCCCTCGTGCAAATGTGGGGTTTGCTTGGGGGAGCTCAGTCCTGCAGTGACCCTGGTGCAGGATTCTGTGGCCAAGGGCTGATGTGTTGGGCATCTCCCCAATGTCCCTGGGGGCTGCAGGTGTCCCCAGCCCCATGCAACTCCCTCTTGCTCTGTACTTCTTGCTGATAAAGTGAACATAAAGCAAACCTGGGCACCATTGATCCCCACAGCCCACGTTTCACTCCCTCTAAACTGCTGGCTCCACTGGCTTTCTTCTGTGCTTTTTGTCTAGTACTCCTAGTATTTGCATAATGAGACATTGTTCATGCACAGGCAGTGAGGGAGGAAGATTCATGTGTGCTTCTCTAGCAACAGGAAAATCATGTAATAACCACACTTTATTTTGTACCTGGGGAGGAAATCCAGTTTCCACGGCTGGTGCCACAAACGGTGCAGGGTGTGTGAACACACAGCCCCAAAACTTACACAGAGCAGCCACCTGGCTGATATTTATGTATCTTATTTAAACAGCAGAAGCAAATCAACCAGATGGAAGAGTCAATCTCTTTATTTTAGCTTTTCTAAGGTAGGAATAAAAATGATATTTCAAAGGCCAACGTGTCTCAGCTGAGCGGTGGTGGGGAAAAGCCGGTGCCGCAGAACATACTGTCCTGTCTCCTGCTTCCTCAGATCATAACTTCTAAGCTGGATTCAATAGAAATAAATGTTCAGTAGTTCCAGTGGTGGCCTTTGGAAATGGAGCTAATGGAACAAGACAAAAAAATAGTTACAACATTTTGACAAGCGCTTAAATGTTTAATGCTATGCACGGCACAGCCCAGCCGTGGGGAGGTGGTGGGTGCACCTGCAGGGAGCTGTGCCCCTCGTTAGCACGACAACGAGTCCTCCCACAGACACAGGAAATTAAGCAGATGCTGTTTGAGCTGTGTGGTAGTAAACAGGCCGAGGGCAGCTGTGGCTTTGGCAGCCCTGCACCGTGCAGCAGGTGAAGGGCTCGGTGGCCACACGCTGGAGCTCCCCGGAGGGAGAGGAGGGTGGCCAGTTCTTGGAGAAAAGCGGTGGAGGAGAATGCACAACATTACCCTGAGCTGAGACAGGGGAGATGAAGAGGCTGCAGTGATTAAATTGGATCTACTGAAATCCTTCCAAAGCAGGCTTAGGAATTAAGAGCCATCAATGTCACATTGAGGGTCACTCGCTGCAGGACACCTCCGGCCTCCCCCCATGCCTCTGTTTAGCCCCATCTGAGCCTGAGGAAACTCATCCTTTGTTTCAGAGCCCAGTTGGACATTCCCCTGTGCCACAGAACAGTGAATCTCAGCGAGGAAGGCCTCTAAGAATCCAGTTTGTCTGGAGAGGAAGGATTAGACTGTGCATGGCCAGATTTGCTCTGAATTCAGGTGTCATCAGGGATTTAATAACAGGGGAAGGTGTTGGGGACAAAAAGCATTGAACAGGCTGGGCTGACAGGGATCTGCTGGCTGGTCCCCTGGCAGCAGCAGTGAAGGAGAGAGCCCAGGAGGTGTCAGCTGGTGTCCCCTGTGTGTCAGGGATGAGGTGTTTTGCTCCCTGAAACGATTCTTACCATGCTTGTGGGACTCGACTGAAGCCACCGTGCTGTGCTGCAGGCTGGTCATGCCTGCCTGTCCCTGGGGCTGGATCCAGCTCACCACAGTCTCACCAGAGCAGTCCCAGCTTGGAGCAACGCTCCAGCAGCACGGCAGTGCCCAGCAGCCTGCACACACCAGCTGCACCTCAGTCTGGGATCATACCCCCAACGCCAGCATGGGAATATTGGTGGGACCAGCCAGAGCCAGGATGGAGCCCATGAAACTGGCAGGCATTCCTTGCCTGGGAGTGAGCTTCCAGAGTGGCTCAGATGCTTTGGTCATGCTGACCTGAACTAGACCAGGACTCCAATCCATCTGCTGCCACCGGTGGTGACACATTTACACACATCCCCATCAGTTCTGTGAAGCAGGGCCACCTCTCCCAGCCTCATGCAGGCACAGGGCAGAGCCCCAGAGGGACTGTCCTGCTTGACAAACCTCTGTCTGATCTGGCACTCCCACTGAAGGGTTTTTTTTAGTGCTCCTCCTCTGCCTTTCTCCTTATTTTCCACAGCTGGAACGACGACGGGTCACAGCAGGGAGATTTTCACACATCATTAGAGCCAAGTGTCCAATTCCACAGAGCCGTCAACCCCAATCAGAGCGATTTAAAAGGCAGTGCTTCCTTTAATCATCCGGGGACGCTCAGATCTGTTAGTGTGAACTGAGTGCTCCCATAGGCACGGGAGAAGCAGGGGGATGGAGAAGGGGGAAATGAGGCTGAGATGAGACTTGTGGCGTCCAAAGGCAGCGGCTCCTCACATGTAGATCAGCCCCAGGGCAGACCTGGAGGGTGAGGTCCTTCCTCCCTGTGTGTCTCCTCTGGTTTGGATGGATGATTGAGGTGGCCAAGGGTCCGTGTGTGCATGAACAGAGCTGCTGCCTGCAGCTGAGACCTGAGCCAGGGGTGATGTATCAGAACTCTCCTAAGCAGGAGAGAGCCTCAGCACCCCAGCATTTCTGACTCACGAGGTGGAAGCATCCTGTTGTGTGAGGCCCTGAGCTCTGGAGGTGTCCTGGGGACCTGCGGGCGCTGCGTCAACCTGCGGCTCCACGAATCCCCACGGAACAAACGAGTAACCCAAAATCTCAGAGCTCTGCTTCACCTCTGGCTGCTCCAGCCAGCATCCCTGACCCTGGGCCAGTTTAAAAATGTGTGCTGGGCTCTGTGAAGTGATGCAGCTCCGTGTGTGTGCCAGCAGCAGGAGGCACACGGGCACAGAGTGCCTCCTTTCCAAACGGCACCTGGAGCCCGCAGAGCCGTGCCAGGGCACGCTGCATTTCCCTGTGTGCAGCCACACGACCTTCTCCTGGCCTTCTCACAGTCCTGCCACAGCCCCGTGCAATGCAGATCGCACGTGGATACGGGAAGGACAAACACATGAGAAACATCACGGAGTTAGCAACACACCTGACTGCAGGAAGATGAATGTCCTTCCCAAACGCTCCGGCATGCGCAGAGTCACTTTCCACAGTCTCCCTGTCTCAGAGCTTTCAGTGCTCATGATTTGTCCAAGGGCAACTTTGCAAAATGTCAACGTTTTTATCAAAATTCCCTGTGACAGGCTTCAAGTTTTAATTAATGGAACTTGGGGGTGTATGTTTGTTTGTTTCCGTGAAATTAGTTTTTGGGTTTTTTTCCTAAGAAAGTAAATGTTTTTCCAAGGGAAAAATGACAGCCCCTGTTTTTTTGCTACTCTGCCTTGTCTTTCTGGGTAATCTGCTTTCTAAACCAACCCGTGAGCCTCTCCAGCAGGAAGCTCAGCAGCTTGGTGGTCCTGTGTCACAGGCTCATCTGAGAGAGTAGCACTGCTACGAGGCAGCATGTACACACCACTGGCCAGATCCACACATGCCAAGACACCTACAGCCCTGAAAACACAACCAGCTGATGCTGTAGATAAAACCAGCGACTTGCAGACTGGGTTCTGCCTTAAAATCCCCGAGACCAGCAGCAACACAGGCAAAGGCTAGGAGAAATTTTGCCATTAGCCTGTGAAAACCCAAAAAATTTCTGCTAAAGAAGCAATCAGGTTGGTGTTTGTTCTGCCCTTGCTGCTGCAAATTGATTGAATTGATAGGAGTGAAGGCAGTGGTGTAAGAGAGAGTCAGAGCAGCCTTCTGGACTTTGATTTGATCTCTGCCTTTCATGGTCTTCCCTTTTGTACTTGCTCATCACTTTTAAAAGCAAATCTTTGATGAGAGGTGGCAAAATCTCACTTAGGCAGAGCTTTTTTGGCAACAAACATTTGACTTTTGGAGCTGCCCTCATCTGTTGGGTAAACATGAAATGATCATCTTTGACTGGAACTGATCCTCTAGAGCCATGTCATTCCACTGGGGAGAGGTATTTGCACTGATTTTCAATGTGGATTATTTCTGTAACTGACTGTAATAGTTTCTTTGGCGGTATTAGGGCTTATTATGTCAGGATTTATTTCGGCGTGAGGTGATTCAACATGCTGTAGTCCTGTAACTTCCCTTTGCTTGCTGAAATCCAGGAGCCCATCTCCTGCTCCCACCACAGACACAGTGGGGCAACCTCTGTGCAGCTGGCCCTGTCTCCCAAGGTCAGCTTTCCCCCAGCTGCCTCGTAAGTGCTGAAGGAGCAAGTTAAGAGAAGAAATTCCCTGTGAAGGACAGGTAAAAACGCACCTAGGTGAAACATCTATACAGCAAAGCCTCCTAGAAAGAAGAGGAGAGGGCAGCAGGGAAGGGATTGCAGCTTCAGAGGAGCAGTGCAGGCTCTGGGAGCTCCCCAGCATTAGCAGAGGGGTTAACTGCAGGAAACACAATTGAGGATTAAATGTGGATTATGCTGCAGCGATCCTGAAACATCGGCAGTGCTGAGGCAACTAACAAAGGACTTTATTTCCTAAGGAGAAGAACTGCTGGGCCCACAGCAGTTGTAGATAAAACTCTTCAGGAGCTGCTGGTGATGAAGTGGTGAGGCAGTGAGGCAAGGCAGCATGTTTTGGTATCTGGTACCTCTTGGAGAATTTGGCAATGCAAACTGGTGGATCTGCTCCCCAAAGCCCCATGTAATAAGGGATTTTGGGCATCACTTCACCATCAGACACTGCCCAGGCTCCACCAAGTATCAGAAGAAAAGGTTCATATAAACCCCTCCAGTGCTGTTCAGTAGAAATGAATGGGTAAGAGTGGCTGCTGTTCTCTCTGTCAGCATCATTAAAATCATTCAGGACCTTGGGTTTATGGTGCACCTGTCTTGCTGGGATTGGGAAAGGATTGGGCTCATTATTTTTGGTCTCCCTTCAGCCAAAACAAAGGCTTATCTGTAGGAACTCCTCTGGGCTGTGCAGTCAGCCAGGCTTGGGGCTTCCTTGGATCCCAGCTGAACACCTCAGGGCAAACATCAGCTCAGTGGAACTCTGAGATGTAGAGATGGAGACATGGATGATTGGGATGGACAGACTAGGTCATGTTGAGGTGGCAGAAGCCAGGAAATTGGGACCTCACTTGCCTGCAAACACTGCCTTGCTCAACAAATGACATTGAGCAGCATTGACCTTCTCAAGCTGGAGTTTGGATCATGCTCTGCTTGGGAAAAAGGAGGCACTTTCAGCCTGCTGAGCTGGCCCCTCTGTCTCCCTTCACAGGGAGACCAGCAGGGGTGTGTGCAGGAGGAGGGATGCACCCTGAGCAAGGCAGTGCTTACACCTTGTCTGCAGCCACAGGGCATTTGTAGGTACCCTGGCATGACCTCGGATCTGGGAGGAGCAAGCTGTCTGTCTGTCCATCCTCTCCCACCACAGGAGCTGGAGTTAGCCACAGCTCCTTTTGGCAGCCCGATTCCCTGCTCCAGCAAGTGCTGGGCTAATGGGGAGGCGGCCGCAAGAGGAACACTCTGTTCAGCAGCTGCACATTCCATTAATTTAATGAGGATTTTTTTTTTTTTACAAGGCAGATGGTAAAATAGCTATTTTCTGTTGTCTAATAAATACCATCAGCAAGGCAGAAAATGTGCAATCTCGCCAAGTCCTTTCTGATTCCTCGCCCTCCTGTACCGACGCGCTTCCCCGTTCTCTGCTGGCAGCTGGTGGGGCTGGGAGGGAGAGGTGGGACACCAAAGGCAAGTCCAAAATTGCTGGTAGGACCTGCAGATTGAGTTAGCAGCTCTCCCTGATTGGGCAGAGCCTCGGTGTCCTGCTGGGAGAGCTGTGCTCTGGCAGCCTCCGCCGATCCAATTCTCACTTCATCTGATTGCAGTAATAACAACTCACACAAATTTCCTGCCTCAACCTGAAATCTTCCAGCTCTGCAATGCAAATAATATAATGTGTGATGAGGAGCCCAATGACGGGGATAATAATAATAATAGTGATGAAGCCTTTATTCAATGAATGAGTGAATCAAGCAAGCAAAAATAAATGGTATTCAGGGCTTGGAAATCAATAGGAAGAGAAATCAGGAGGAAATGCAGGGGGACTTGCATCTCTGGGGGAGAGCTGTCCTTAGGAATGGCGTGAAGGAGAGATGAGCAGAGCCCTCTGATCTGGGCACTCCTTGTCTGCCCGTGCTGCTCCTGGGCTCGCTCCTCTCCTGTGGCTGTATTGCTCTGCTGAGCTCACTGCTGTGCCTGGTCCCAGCCTCCCTTGATCCCTTTGGCCCCCTTGATTTACAGCTCTCCTGGGCTCTCTGAATGTGTCTAGGCAGCTGGCAGGCTACAGACCTGACCTGGGGTTGGGTAATAACTTGTCTTTTGTCCCATGCCCAGGAGGTTGGCCATAAAAAAGCTCCAGACATCAATTTTCCTCTCCACCGGGGTGGAATTGCAAAATGATGAGTTGGTCTTTGCCCTCATTTATCTCTTTTTTCCTTTCTCCTCCTCTTTTTATCTTTTTCTGTTCTTCCAACTCTACTGTTCATTGCTGTCTTCTTCAACCCCTTTCCACTATCTCCTCCATCATTTACCAGCCTGCCTCCCCTCTTCACATCACTGCTTCTCTCCCCGCCTTTTCCCTTCTTCTGCCTCATTTTTTTTCTGTGTGTTTCCTTCCCATCTCAAAACTTTCATGATTTTTCTTGCTGTGCATAGCATTTTGATATCTATACCTGTAATAGCTTGCTAATACAGTAATTCCACAAGAGACCCTTTAAAAACCCAAAGCCTTGGCAGGTAGTAAAACTCACCTTTTAACTTGGCTTCCTCTTTATCAGGGATTCATTTCAGACAGGATTTCTCTGTGCACAGCTCTGCCACTCTCTGTTAGTAAAAAAAAAAAAAAAAAAAAAAAAAAGGATTAATTCCTGCAACAGGTGAATATGTTTCACAGCTCTGGTGAGCAGGATCTATTCTCCACTTCCTGCAGGTACATGGGGGATTTAATAATCTAACATGGTGCTTCTCTTTGTCCAGTGTGTGTTTAAACTGTGCTTTACCTGTACCTGTGCAGAGACCTCCTGGGGAATGCACCAGTGGAGCATTCCCATGAAACCTTGGCATTATCCAAGGGATTTTTCCACTTTCTGGAGAGAGGCCATGTAGCAATTCTGAGGAATCCTGCTCTCTCAGGTGCTACTGGCATGGGTTGAGGTTACTGAATGCTCTGTCCCAGCACCACCAGTGCCAATCCCTGCCCTGAACCCACCTGTTGAGGTCCCCATGGCTCCTGCCTGTATCTCCAAGCAGTGCTCAGGTGAGGGGCTGGCACAGCTCCAGCCTGGCAATGCCCCTTCTCCAACCTCTGGGAAGAGAATATTCCATAAGCCTATAGGAAAAGGACAAGCTTCTCCTGCCCTTTTTCTCTCCAGCCTCTTTTGATGGGGTCTGCATTGTGTATTGTATTTGTATTGTGTTTAAGTCTATGCAAATATGTTAGTGGATAAAATATGCAGAAGGCAAACCTGGGAAATTTAATCTGACTTGCAAATGTGCAAATTTCACTTGGTAAATTGAAACCAGGCTTTTACTCCTTTTGGCCCAACGCCTCCAGCAGGACCTGCCCCAGGGCAGTAGGGAAATATCTGTGCCCTGACATCCTCTCCATCTCCACTGTTATGTGGGCTTGGGGGTAATGAAGAAACCAGGGTATTCTCCTGTATTGTAAATATTGCAGCAGGGCTGACCTCCCTTGGGCTCCCCAGTGTCATCCAGTTCCCTGCTGGTCCCTGAGTGTGGGTGGAAGGGGCAGCCTTGGGTTTCTCTGCAGTGGTGGCTGAGGTGGTGGCGTCTTGGTGGGGACATTGAGAGTGATGGGAACAGGCAGTGAGCAGCCCCTGGAGCTGGCAGAGGCAGTGAGAACTGCCTGCCAGCTCCTGCTTTGGGACTGCCAACCCTCTCCCAGGGTGGGGAGCCCAAATTTCATCGTCTCTAGTGGGTTCCTGAGCAATGGGGCAGGAGATGGCACTGAGCAGGGAGATGTGACTTGCAAATCTTCCTGTCAGGCTGTTTTCTGGACAGCACAAATCTGGAATAATTCCCCTGACCAGGCTGCCAGCTTTATACACAGGAGATGAGGTAGGAGATAATACAGCATGTCTTGTGCCAGATATTCAAGAATTTCTAAGTACATTGCAAACAGGGAGCTACAGGGCAGCATTGCTCTTTCCATTTCACAGGCAGGAAGGCCCTTGAAAATGGTGAAGTTTCCTGCCAAGTCACCCCAGAGACCATAATCTCTCTTTTATATTTACAAAACTTTGGAACAACGGCTCTCTGTGCTTCTCTGACAAGACAGGAGAAAGTATTCATCTTTTCTAAGATAAAAGAACCTGATCTGACAGAGGTTCCACTCTGGACTAGTCAAACATGGTATTTTTCAATAGCAAAAGCTGGCTAGCTCCAACCAAAATGGGATTTTCAGCAAGCAAGGTGACCAGAGTTTGGGGAGAGGGCTTGCAGGTAGAAAGACAGATACCAAAAAATTGTGGTGAGTCACATTTCCTTGATAACAGAGTTGTGAGATGCCCTTCTTGCACTGCTGAGCAGAGCAGTGGTTGCCATCTGCTCCTCCTTCCTCATCTTACTGACCTCACCAAAGGAGTTGAGAGGGGCCCAGGAGCCCTGCTGGGAGGCACAAGTGCTGGGGGGAGCTGACCCAAGGAAGTCTGTGGCTTTCTTGATCTGGCTGGATGTGAGCTGCTGGTTCCCTTCACCAGCACTGTCAGACCAACATTCCAGGGCATCCAGAGACTCCTCATCCTGCCAGACAGCAGGACCCAGGCTGGGAAGGCAGCATGAAATAACTACAGCTACTTGGACAGGGCTTACAGAGGTGACAGAGCCAAACCCTCCCCAGGAGCAGCAGGCAGCCTCACACGGGCAGAGGGCACACAGGCAGCTTGGGAGGCTCAGGCTGGGCACTGGGAAGGAGATGTGCCCTGAGAGTGTGGCACAGCTCCACAACAGATGGCCAGAAAAGGCCCTGACATCTCCATCCTTGGAGGTCTCCAGGGCTCAGCCACACCAAGCCGTGGCTGGTCCAGCACTGAAGATAATCTTGGAGAGAACTCACAGGAGAGCTCCCTCCTGCATCCAAAGGACAGCAGACTGTCACCTGCATGCCTGCAAGAGACTTGCCACCCCAAACTGCTGTGTACTTTGTGCTGAGAGAAGAGGCAGGCTTGAAATGTCACCTCATTAGCGCTGATAGGTGAGATTTGTTACAGGAAAGGAGAGCTATCAGTCTTCTGGCTCCTGAGGGGACGAGCTCTTCAGCCAGAATGACTGGGGGATTGTAATGGAGTTAACTGAGATTGCCACCAGGGAGCTCAGGCGCTGGCATTTAGCTGAAGAGGAGAAAACATCTAGATTTCTTCCAAACCCCAAGAAAACAGCATTTTCTCGAAGCAGGAGGAGGGAGCTCCTGCCACGTTGGGTTCCTGCCTGGAGGCTGCATGTTTGGGGCAGTGAGTGTGGTCAGTCGAGGTTCCAGCAGGTGGATCCTTTCCTTTTGTGGATGGTGGTCCCGAGGTCACTCTGGGTCTGCCCAGGAGATCTGATGGGCTGCCATGGAGCCAGGGCTGGCATGCAGCCATCGTTCTTCCCCTCCTCTCGCCCAGGTGTGAAACCTTTCTTCCAAATCAACCTCTATCATCTTGCCTGCAGTGGGAAGCTGATGGAGGGGAATCCTTTACTGGGGGCAGGGGAGATTTTAGCAAACAGCTCTGAACCTGTGTGTTAAACAGCAGCACCCAAGGGGGGTGGTTTTGCTGCAGCTGCTCCCTCCCTGCTGCAGAGGTGCCCACCTGAGCCCCGACCCAGCCCTGGCCTGGCAGCTGCTCTGCCCTGAGGGTCCCCTCTGCAGGGGCTTTGCTTCATTAACTTCCTGATAAGTTGAGACTTCAGCACTGAGTCTTAAGGAATTGGCAATAACGCCAAGCCTTCATACAAGGGTAAAAATAGCCCTAATAATTTAGGCAATTAGTTAATTAGCCTCATTTACTTGAAAGCACAGAGTGGCGTGGGAAGACTTTTCTGCTGGGTTTGTTATGCTTTCCTCATTCACTTTGTTTGCTTTTCCCTTGCCATTTTCTCTGCTCCCTGACATAGATACAGGGACCCACAGCATTCCAAAGCAGTGGAATGCCAGCAGGAAAGTGAATGCCAGCCAGGACAGGATGCAGGGCAGTGCTGCAGGGAAGCAGGACTGCTTCTGGTACCCAGGCTCAGTGGGTAGTTCTTTGTGATAGGGTCTAGTGGTCGTGGTGGTCTTTTCCAGCCTTAATGATCTGTGATTTTCTCCATCCTGTTCCTTCCTCATGCCACCTCTGACCCCTCATTGCAGGTAGAGGCTGTGGCACACTCAGGGTGTCTCACAGCTCCTTGTCAAATACCTAAGGACAATACTCCCTGTTCATAGCACTGCTTGCTTGTTCCCAGTTAGAGAATTCCTGTCTGCAATTCCTGACTGGAACTGACTGAGAGGTGAAAGGAGGTGAGATAAAACAGGTGTTTATCGGGGGAACTGAGGTGCTGGAGTAGCACAAGGCTCAGGACTGTGTTGCTCCCACCCAGCCCCTCTGCAGCACGTGTGGCTGATGCCTTAAGTTTTAACTTTCATGTTTCTCAGGTTCTGTGCTGCCTAGGTGTGTAGCTCTGAGCTTCACATTAAGTATTAGTAAGCTCTCTTCACAGGGTAGTTAGAACATACAATCCTTTTCCAGCTTGAGACCAAGGACAACTGTTACAAGCTTCAGGGCCAAAAGTAGAAACAATGAAGAACTGAGGGGAGCAAACAAGAAGGATGGGACTTCATAACCTAAAGCTGTAACTGTACAATTAATCCCAATATGCAAATGGACCAAGACTTATAAAAGTGAGAGACCCTATGACTGGTTGTCTATTTTGTGATCCTTTTTGGTGCATCTTGGCTGTAGCCCTGGCTGGGCTCTTGTGCTGTCCAAGGTGGATCCTTTTAAGGCCTTTTAATAAATTCCCGCTTTATTCTTTAGCTCTGTCTATTCTCTGTTCCAGGTTCAGCCTCTCAAGGCATCAGAGCCTCCAGTCCCAGCTGCTCAGAGCCTTTGTCAGTGCCCCCTGCGTGGCTGCACAAGCTCACCTGGTTCTGGAGAGCTGCTGCTCAGGTCCCCTCTGTCCTCCCCTGACTCACACGAGTCCCATTCATTACTGACCCGGGGACCTGAATGAATCCTGTCTTCCTGAATTATTTCTGAAGACATTAGATCTTCTCAAATTGTTCATCTTCCCCAGAAATGACAGCTTGCAGGCACCTGGGAATAAATGGTGCCTTGGAACAATTTCATTGTTTCTATTCCAGGCAACAGGAATTCCTCAGATCTCAACATCAGTCCCCAAACCCTGGCGTGTTAGCATAACCTCCAGACAGCTACGAGCTTCTTGACCCAGAAAAAGGAGAGGATTTATTATGAACCCTGGGAGCCCAGTGTCCTTGCAGCCTGTGTGCCCTAATGGTGTGCAGCATATTGTGTGCTCCTCTGGCTGGAATTTTCTTGTCAAAACAGCTCTCTGTTTCTCTCAGCAAATGCCACTTCCACAAAACAGGCTTATGTGTGTGAAATCAAATCAATGTTGATTAATTTTCAGTTTGGAAAAGAGGGGGAAAAAACCCCCCTTAAAAATGTCAAGATGCCTTCTCCTTTCATTCTTGCAAGAAGAGCTTCAATTCTTTATCTCTTAATGACCTTTTGTTTAAAGCCTTTGTGTTTTCTAAGAAGTATTCAGAAAAGGACGAAGCAAAATGAAGTGTTAAATATCTTTTGAAGGAAAATGTGTCCGGTTCCATAAGCTCTTTTTTGTAATTATTATTTAAAGGGAGGCAGGAATCACACTTCTTTTCTCTCTGATTTTTTGCCATTTTGTCCCAAACCGAGTATATTTCCCAAGGCTCCTTGCCTGGGCTGACACGTGCCCGGTGTGCTGTGCACTGTGGCACAACAAACAAATGTTTTAGCAGGGTCAGTAGTGGTAGGACAAGGGGTGATGGTTTTAAAGTAAAAGAGCGTCAATTTGGATTAGATAAAGGGAAGTTTTTTAGAATGAGGATGGTGAAACACTGGCCCAGGTTGTCCAGGGAAACTGTGGCTGCCCCATTGTTGGAAATATTCAAAGCCAGGTTGGATGGGGCGTTGAGCAGCCTGGGATGGTGGAAGGTGTCCCTGGCCAGACAGGGGGTTTGGACTAGGTGACCTTTAAAGGTCCCTTCCAACCCAAACTCTTCTATAATTTTATAATTCTATGATTTTCTTGCACAGGCATTTGTAGAAAAGCTTTTGTAGAGAGCTGATCCACATTGTTTCACCCACATTAAGGACTTTTGTTTAGGCTTTTTTTAATCCTGGGAAGAAGTTTTTTTGACCTACATAAAAAAGTTTGCTGAAAACTCTTGCATCCTTCAAAATCACTTATAAAGCTTAAAAAAATTTTTTTTTCAAGTTATTTGACACTCATGTAAAAAATTTCATTCTGGTTTTGTTAGTTTTCCTTTCCTCATCTCCTTTTTTTTAAACTCTAAGTAAAAAGCGGGGGGAAAAAGGAGTCATTAAAGAAAACTGAACATTTCTACTTGAAAGAACAAGAGTTGAACTGGAAAATGTTCTTTTAACTTAAAGAAAAAAATCAGGGAAAAGTTTTTTTTCTGAAGGGTAAATATAAACGTTTCCAGTGAAAATGTTCTGAGGGGAGAATGGTTATTTTGGAGCATTTCTCTTCCCCAGCCCCATGGGATGCCCTTAGTTGTACACTTAAAAATCTGAGCTGCACAGATCAGAGCCAGTGACTGCCTGGGCTCCTCCTTGGGACTGTGACTTTCCTGCTGTTGCTTGGGGGGACAAACTGCCTGGGTGGGGGGGTCAGAGTGAGCAGGGCTTTGCTCCCAGACTAAGGGACAGTTTTAACCTCTGGAGCTGGGATTTCACCCACGAAAGCCAGGGCACGAGCACTGGCTCTTATGCTTAATGAACCCCCTTTAAAAAAAACTCTTTATTGATGCAGAGAGGGGCAGTTTCAAAGCCATGGAGCCTTTTATTCAATCTGCATCTCTTCCTGCTGCACAGAGCTGAGCTCTCCGTGTGTGCATCACTTTTCTCTTTCCTGGCACCACATCCCTCTCAGCCTTCTGACACATATGTCTCTTGCTGGAATTTTTTCTCCCAGCCTCCAGCACTCAAGCAGCCGAGCAGCATTTGTGTGTCTCCAACAAGTAGCCACTGAGCCTGAGAAATGCATTAGCTGCCTGACCTGGTTCCATCCAGGTGTGAAAAGATGCAGTGGCTCTGGCTCTGCTCCACCTTTCCTGACCATGTGAGGAGAGGCAGAAGGCTTCTCCTCTCTCCACCAGTTTGCATCATTCAAGTCTATTAAAAAAAACCAAAAAAAACAACAAACAGGATAGGAGTGGTGAGCGGATAGACAGAGCCAATCATGGGGAAACTGTGCAGACTAAAAGGCATTTACTGGGTTTTCTGTACTAGAAATGAAAGGAAAACCCTTCAATTAGCTGTCTGCCTGAGGAGCTGAGCAGAAAGGGATGAAAGCTGAGATGCTTTTGCAGGAGCAAAGGGAAATCGCCAGCCAGGAGAGGGTTTGTGGGCTCTGAGTCAGGCATCCTCGTGTTCAGCCTCTCCTACTGCAAGGTGGAGAGCCTCCCTCTGTCCAGCTTTTGTGCCTTCCCCTGCTTTCTCCCACAGCTCTCCTTCTTGGCAGTGGTTCTCCAATCCTCAATCTGTGCTCAGAGCTCTGGAGTTTCACCTCATCGAGTGCTGGTGCTCATGTCTGGAGCCCTCAGCTGTCCCTGTGCCCAGGAGGGTGATGTGGGTGCTGAGCAGCAGGATTACAGCTCATGGTCCTCATCCTGCCCACCCAAAGGCCTCCTGCCCCATATGTCAGCACATCCAACCCCCCTGGCCAGCGCTTTGGGCCACTTGTCACCATTTTGCAAAGCAAACAGGTCACCTGGGAAGGGAGGCAGCAGCTGTTCTGCTTCCTGGGGTTTCAGGCATCTGCTCCTTGCACACACACACAGACATACACAGGCTGCCTTTACCTAACAAACAATTATTTAACAAAGTATGCAAATAGTATAATTACTGTTATTTGTTTAGCTGTTATAAGTGTTTGAAATGTAAATGTCAACTTTGGGATTTTTTTTGCAGGGTATGTGTGTGTTGCTGGCTTTCTCTCTCTCTTGTGTGTGCTCTCCCTGGATTGCAATTTGATGAATTTCTCCTTGTCCTAGAAAAAAAAAAAAGCTAATGTGATTTCTGTGCGATTACAGCCGAAGACGTCGAAGTGGGGATTACTCACAGTAACTCCTCTTACTTAGCAGATCTGAGTGGGAGGCAGGATTCATTACACCGAGCAGAGAAACAAAGAGGAAATGTCTTTCAGCTCGTGTCTGCCGAGGCAGCATCCTCAGCAGAGCCAGGGCTTCCCTCCCTGGCAGGCAGAGGGTCAGGCAGGGCGGTGACAGCGATGTCAGGATTTTGGCAGCAGGCTCACACCAACCTGTTCCTGGCCTGCCACAGCTCCTCCACGCACAGGAGGAGCAGCAAGTCTGAGCTCCGGTTTTCTCAGCAATGTTTTTCCTTCTGAAGGAGACTGGAGAAATAGAAATAACAGCGTGCTCAAGGTAGAGCCCTGGTACTCAGCACAGTGACATTTTCCAAGGGTGTGTCCCACTGTCACCCGTCCTGGCTGGCATTCTGTACAAATGGAGCTCTGAGGAGGTGGTCACAGCCTGCAGTCCAGGCAATCCCTCCAAGGCTTGTTACCATTTCCTCAGCCAGTCTGTGCTCTTGCTCCTGACTGGCTTTGCAGCCCAGTCTCAGCAGCTGGTCCGTGCTGGGAAGGCTGGCATGGACAGAGCCGTGCCTGGAGCTGCAGCCCCTCTCTGGTACTTCACAGCACCCCATACCTGCTGGGCAGAACCCAGCCATGCTCTGGCTTCAGAGCTTTCTCAGATGCACAGATCCAAGATGAATCCAGTTGGATTCATCAGCTGGCAGCAAGCCTGGCACCACTTTTCCTTCAGTTGGCTCAAAAGCCAGTGCAGGAGATGGAGTGAAAGTGGAAAGGCTGCATTGCTGCCATATCCCACCCTCCATCCTCTCTGTGACCCCTGTTCATGCAGAGTGCTGGGATGAGGAGCTCATGGTTTTTATGGGAATCCCAGAGCTCTGAGAGGGGTAAGAGGTTTTCCAGTGTGAACCAGAGGGACTGGGAAGAATGAGGCAGTAAACACAGCTAACAGCTAGGCTCCTGGAGGAGCAGGGAGAGCTTTGTGCCCAGCTCAGCACCAAGGGGTGAGCCCCAGGGCGTGGTGCACAGCCAGGGCACTCTCTGCTTGTGGCAGAAGATCAGGATTTCTCCATGTGTAGATGAAGCAGCTGTGCCTGTGCCCAGCAGGGATCCAAGTCTGCTGGGATCCGTGGCTGTGGCTGAGGGTGTGATGGGGCATAAGCCTGCAAGGGTGGTGGTGGTGGAGCACAAGCTGGGCTCTGTGGCATGGCAAGAAGATGCTGAACCAGGCTTTGCTGCTGCTCCATGATCCCCCCTGCTCTCTGGCAGGCCTTGAGCTTCTGGCACAGGAGCACTTTGGCGTGCTGGCAGAGTGCTGGGAGTTGGTGCATGGCTCTGACACGTTCATCTCCTAACTGGGGCTGTCTGTGCTCTCTGGACCAGCTTGTTAGTGCCCATCAGCAAGGCTGCTGGTCCCTGGGCACTCCCACCAGACAGTCGTGCCATGGGGTGGAACCAGCAAAGCCACTTGGTTTTTAGTTGCAAAGACAGGAATCCAGTGACCTTTGGCAGATTTCATAGCCCAGCAGGCTCGTGTAATTGAAGCTGGTGATGATTTGTCATGGCTCTAATCTTTCCCTATCTATTTCATTCCTCAGTCCCTCAGTCTCTCTTGTTGCCTCTTTCTCTTTCCTTCTTTGTGATCTCATTATCTCCATGCCTTTTTCTTTTTCTCTCTTTCTCTCTTTAACCATAGCATTTCCCAGCATGGAGAGGTACCTCAGGATCTGTTTGTCTTTGAGGGATTTAACCTCTGCCTGTCACAGTATTTTCTCCACTTCACATCCATTACCCAAGAAAACCTCTTTCTACTCATGACCAGGAGACCTGCACCTGCCACAAAAATCCAGTCCATTCCATCATAAATAATGCATTGCTGTGGTCAGTACCCCCAAGCAGCCATGAGGACAAATCCCAACTTTCCTCCCCCTGTCAGGTGAAGGTTGAAGTGACATTATCACTTTTATTGAAATTCCCTGGTAGAAGGCAGGTTCAATGCCATTAACATATTTCAATTCAAGCCATTCTTATTTTAATTAGCCTTAAGTAATTAGTTCTAATTCATTGCCATTTTTTGCTCTGCATATTTTGCGTTATTTACTTCCCTTGCTAAGTAACAATTTGATGTAATTATGTGCTACTCATTCTTTCTATTTACATATGCTCACTCACTCAGATTTCCTCGTTGAAATTTCAACAGATCCTTTGAATTCCCTCTTGAATTGTTTTCTGAGTTGTCAGCGGTGTGGAAATTGTGGGGTGGAGAGAGAATTGATCCTCTTCTTTGGACATCCCTGGTGCCAAAGGCAGAGAGAGTGCATGTGAGCACCTGGGCTGGCAGTGGGGCTGCTCTTGGCAGGCAAGGTCCATTGCCAGGCTTTGTTCCTGGGAGTCTGCATTCCCATATGAAAGGAGTTTGGGAACTGTATCCAACTCTCTCTGTCTTTCTCTTGGGTTGCTTTAGCCCAGATGCCAAAGGGACCAGTCAATGTTGCTGCTTCCTTTCATTTTCTTTGTGCAGCCAAAGATGCTTTGGCTTTCCAGAATGGAAATGCCCTGGATTTCCAGAAGTGCAGTGCCTCTGCTGCTCAAAAAGCCTGCACCCTTTCAAGTCCTGTATTTTTTTTTTGACATTTTGAGTACTTTGAGCAATTTGTCATATTCATACATGTCAGTTTCTTATCTGGAATGTACTTATCTCAGCAACCATTTTTCTAATTCCTCTGAAGGACTATATTGTTGTTTTCTTCTTTCCTCAAGGATTGCCCTTTTCTTACACCTTCTCTATAGCTGAGATTCTCAGAGGGTTGTGGTTCATCCATCTGAGGCTGTTTGCTGTTCAACTGCTCTGAACCCATCTTTTTCATTGCCTCAAAACTTGATTCTGAGCAGTCCTAACATCTGCCTTCCTGCAGATCCTGCAAAAACGTGGATTTCATGCTCACATGGAGTGTGTTTATACCTGTGTGTATATGCCTCACAACTTTTAAGTGCATTATCCAACTCCAGCCGAATTTGATAGAGGGTAGCAGTCTCAAAAATAGCAAGTTCCCTCAAGGTTTGAGCAGACAGGCAGAGGTAGAAGAGAGATGCCCTACTTCTACAGAGGAAAAAGCTGCCATGTTGTGCTGAGCCTTTATTTGATGCTGGTGAATCCATCTGGGAGAGAGCACAAATCTCAGCACCCCACCCACAGGAAGGACTTCAATCAGCCCATGCCCCTTCTTGGTGCCCAAGTCAATCAAGCTCAAAGAAAGCAGGAATTCATAGATCTGATGCTCATGGAACTACTTGGGATTTTTTTTTTTATTTTGTTTTTGTTTTTTAAGTATCTTTTTCACTAAAATCTTATCAGCCGTTTGAATCCTTGTTCCATTAGCAAATCCTACTTGCTTCATGAATATGCACGTTCACAATGTGTAGCATTGGCTTAACTGCTCCCAATGAAGTTGGTAATAAAACTCCTGCTGACTTCAAAGAGAATAGAGTCAGGCCGATGCTGAGTGCTTTGGAAAATCCCACCCCTTGTTGTTATTTTATTCTTATTTCATCCACTCAGGAGCTGTGGGATGAGACTAAATACTCCAGAATGAGCAAAGAGGGAAAAAAAGTTAACAAAAAGAAAAGATCAAAGAGCCAAAAATGAAAATCCAGATTCTGAGGTAAATATTTAAGGACCCATCTTTCAAGATGTGAAGTGAGAGCAGTTCTGCTTTTGTTTGAGGAAGGGTCACAAGCTGCAGCCTGGAGGCAGGAGAGGAGCTTCATACCTCACAGTGAGCCCATCTGAAAGTTCCCCATCTCAAAGTGTGGGACCTCCAAACTGTGCCAAGGCCACACATGATCATGGAGTAGAACTGATTCCTTAAATTCTGTCCTTACACCTCAGTTTTCCATGTCTAGGAGGGCCCAAAGAGGTTCTGGTCACCTCTGCTGGCACCAGGAAAAGGCAAAAACCCAAAACATCCCATGGGTTATCAACATCTGCAAGTGAGCAGGTCCCTCTTAGATGGATCCCTCTTAAATGATCTGTTCCTCTGCTCCTCTCTTGCTGTGAATTATGCAGGGAAAAGGTGTTACAGAGCTTTACTGCTCTTCACTTTTTGTTTTTTCCTCCCATGCAGGAAGTTCTTGGGTCTTTGTTTTCCCAGTATTTGAAGCCATAGCTCCCAAACGGCCATGGGGAGAGGAAGGTTCTCTACTACCACCCAATTTAGTGGAGAATTATGCTTCCAGCTGACTTCAAGGGGATATAAACAAAATTGTCATGCACAAATGTTCTCCACTGGGCAGAACTCCTTTGGCATGAACCCATTCTTACCTGTTTTGCTGAATCAGGGCACGTTCTTCTTGCAGGGACTTTGTGTTTTAGTGTGGGCTATTTTGGTATTTTCCTCTCCTAAGATTATTTCCACTGGAAAAAACACAGTATTTTTCATTCCAGCAGTATTTTTGGTAACAGTTACTATTTCCTGACAATATGTCTGTATTTTAGGACAAAACCAAATTACATGTTGGAAGTGCCTTTTCCCACTGCAGTTTCTCCAGCACTACTCACAAGCCAGTTACATCAAGAACATAATCTGGAAGAGGCACAATAGAGGCTATATTAAGTTTTATACAGACTTGCCATAAAATTACATGCAATAGCTACTTGATCATGTTATATCAATCAATTTTTGCCTGGCCATTTGGAAAGCAATTGCTTTTATCTTGATGGCTTATTTTTTAATTCAGACCTTGCAAGGATTTTTCCAAGAGTTTTTGTCCAATGGCTGCAGAATTCTCGTGGTCACATGGTTTAGTACAATATGACTGTTAATGCACTGTTGCATGACAAGGGGTATTGGCAAAAAGAACCCTCTCGCTGTAGTTCATTTTCATTGTTTTTCTGATTTTTTTTGTCTTTTACTCTCTGTTCCTTGACATCTATAAAAATTTTGACAGCAGCTAGAACTGGATACTATAAAACAGGATAGAAACTGTGACAATTTTTTTTTTCTTTCCTGCCTGTCACTTTGCTCCAGAAGAATGTGAATTTACCATCAAACTTCTGCAGAGTTAGAACCTCTCTTTTAAGCTTGGTAATAATAGGTAAAATCCTACTCCTGGCTGCACCATATAATCATTATTATCTTACAAATCCCAAATGCTTTGTGTAATCTTCAAGGCTGTGTTCCTAGTACTGTGCTTTAGGAGAAAATAGAAGGATCATAATTGTGGAAAATTGCATTTTGTTGCATCTTTTGCCAATTCCCTGAGATCAAAACAGTTAATTTCCCCATGCTCTATGCCTTGTACAAAGTTTAAATCAGTACAATTTACTCTGGTCAGCCAGAACAGGGCTGCAGATTTCTACTGCAGATTTTTCTTGTTGGTAGATTCCTTCAGCTTGGCCATGGAAAGACCTAAAGAGGTTGAGTGTCCAGTTTCAATTAGATACAAATTATTCCTAATTTACCTCCCAAATATCTGTTGTTCCTGTACTTTAACTTGAAGATTAATAATTGTTTTTCTCTAAAAAGAGTTGTGAGGTTGATTTTTAAAACTTCATAAAAATTGAGTTTTAAAAATTAAGTTTTAAAAATTAAATTTTTTAAGTAAAACTTAATAAAACTCAGTGAGTTTTATTATTAATAAAGGCCTGTATAGCTATGATTGCACTTTTTTTTTTTAAGTGCCAAAGAAATCTTGGATAGCTGCAGAAGTAACCCTAAGAAAGAGGGGAAATGATGAAGGAAGGAGTTCATTCAAATGCTGCCTAGTTGGAACCTGTGTACTTTGTTCTACTTTGCAGTTTCATTCTGAAACTTATGCAAAAACACCGTATGGGATGAAACTTTTAGGTGTATTAAACCCATCCCATAATGTTTATTTTTGTACATGGACAAGAGATTACAGCTTTTCCATTGAACTTCCAAAGTCATCATCAAAAGCCATCGTCACTTTGTGAACACTTTGTAGTCTGGTGTCTGTCCTACACTAGTTAATTCATGTAAATCTAAAGGAGTGGTTGCAGGCAGGATGGCATCAGAAATATGGAAATAGAGCATCTGGGTAGAAAGGGTAGTTTTTTGCAATGTTTCCATTGAAATTATTTTTTGCTGCCAAGTGAACAGATGCAGTGAAAACAGACAGTCTTATCGGCAGCCTTTCTTTTGGGAGAATAAATGAGTGAGTGATCTATCAAAATATTTTTTCCGTTTGATTAAACAGATGATATTTATAGCATTTCTAAATATAAACCAAGCTGAGGTGAAAAAGAGGAAGATTCACAAAGAATGGCCATTCTACAAAGTCAGGTGCTGTTCCTGTACCCAAAAGGATTTTTAAATTCCTATTTCTTTACCTAAGATGAGTGAATGCAGTTCACTGCACTCTGAGGGTGTTTAGCAGACTTACATCCTGATGCTCATATTTTGGTCTGATGCTGTGGGCTGCAGGTATGTTTGCTTATAGATTTCCTTTTGTTTCACATTAGAATAACAAAAATATAACTAAGGGTTTCAAGAGTCTGACTTTTTCTTATGTTACAGTACAGGTTCTGGAATAAATACCTGGAAAGGCTGAAAATTTAGCTATGAGATAATAGAAAAATTTGTACCTTGCAGAAAATTACAAGATTTTGACACTAGGTCGCATTCTGAATAGAATATTAAGTTATTATTAAAATATACTTTAGGTTAATTTTAATGTCATTTAGCTATGAACATATAAAGATTTTGTTATATGATAAAAATAGAAATGGAAAATTCTCCTGAAGTCTTGCAAATGAAATGTTTGATTTATCAAAACATTCCTAATTCTTTTAAAATGGGATTTTGCCAGAACTAATTCATGTCATGAGAAATTTCACCTTTGTTGGAATGCAACTTTCTGCTGGGAAAGTGAACTAACACCTGACCAGGGCTGCCTGGCTGTAGAGCCTGCTGGCCGTGTTTATTCCTTTGCCAGAAATTGCATGGTTATTAACCCTTTGACCATTGGTATGATACTGCAATGTTGGGCTTTTATGTTTTTTTCTTTTTCCAAGCTGAGCTACATCTTCTTATTAAAATAATTTTGCATTTGTTCTGAAAAATTTCCATATTTTTGTACTTTATATAAACTCCCTTGTAATAAGAGAAAGCAAATCCTTTTATCTTGCTGCCCCTTTCATGGAAGTCTCCTTTGGCCATTTTATTTGTAATTTTGCCTTTTCCCTTGATTATGTGTTGAGATTTCTGTTGGACTCTTTAGCATTCTGTCCTGCTTTTGGGTTACAGCATTCATCTTTGGAGCTTGTTGTCCCTGTGTTTCTGTATCAAGGGAAGCAGCTTTTTCACAAATGAATTTTCTTTACATTGTTAGCAATCCCAAAAACTGCCCTGGAAAAAGAGTTTTCACTGCTTAATGTAAGATGTCATCATGAGTAATCCTGAGTCATTTAATTTCATATCTTTTAAAATGTCTTTTTGAAGATGGTCAAACTGACATTTGTGTTCTATGTCAACATAGTATTGAGTCTAATACTGTGTGTTCCCTTCTTTCCAGTGAACAATCTGAATCCAGAAGATATCATTATTTGAGTGTTTTTGCTCAGATATTTAAATGCTGGTATGGAAGATGATTATTGACTTTTCACTTAAATGATGTAGCTGTTTGCAAAAATCAATTTTCCTTATATATTCACCAGCTGTATTTAAGAACTAGCATTTGGCTAGCAATTTTCACAATTTAAAATAGAAAAATCTCTCATGTGTTGGCTTTCCTTAAGAGATCTCCAACACTTCCCTGTCACATTAATAGAGGAAAATTGAGGCAGAGATGTAAAAAGTCATCCCAGGAAACTCAGTGGTTGAAGCAGGAAGGAAAAGAGAAAACAAATCGAAAAGGAGAAACCAAGCACTGGTATCTGTCCTGCTGGACTGTCATATTGTTAAGTGAACCTGTTCAATTCACAGGAGGGTAATTTATATCTCTTAGGCTCTAAGAATCCTGTGTGTTCCATGTTCTGGATAGACAGATGGATGCTCCCTTCACATGTCTGAGTTACTTTTGGTATCACGCTGTGAACTGAAGGTCTTGCTCTGCCTTGTCTTGAACACGCTCCCATGAGCACTGTGAATAGCCTGTTAAATATGGATGATCCATCTTGATTTTCCAGGTGAGCCAAGAAAAAATACTGGGAATTTTTCTTGACAGGTGTAAGCCAGTTGGTGTAGAGAGCTGAAGTCTCCAAGGCTTTTCCCTGGCCCCCAAGGAACCCTTTGGCTTCCAGCCATGGGCTTTTTGTCATCAGCTGCATCCTGTTCCTGGCAGCAGCACGCTCCAGGAAAGAGCACAAATCTCTCTCCTGGTGAATTAGCACTAACAACTCTTCATTAATTTTATCCCCACTCTTCCTCCACATTTGTTTGCTTTGGAGAAGGGTCCTGATGTACTTTTTGCAATTTGTGTGCCCTGCTCAGAACCAGTTGCAAACATTTCCTTTGCAAAGCTGTATATGGATGGCAGCCTGACCTTCCTCTGGTGACTTCTCCTGCCATTTAGGTTCCTATTTGATTTTCTCATGCTGATCTTTGAAATGGCAATATCTGGTTTTCCTGAAGAGTTCCTGAATCCTGACTAATGGGTTTTACACAGATAACCTGTCCCATTTTATATAGCAGGAGTGGAATCTAGAGGGGTTTTGGCAGGATGGCTCTAAGAGGTGGCTTCAATGGCTCTAAGATCTAAAACCTGAGCTGGCACTAAGAATTTGGTCTTCTGAGAGGACTAAAACTGGCTCTCAATGAAGTCATGGAAGGTAATAATCTCATTTATTTATGGAAGACATAGAGCAAGAAGCCTCCTAGAACACAGTAGGATTATTTTTGCAGTGTGGGTCATTAGCACTGACCCTAGACTATGTCAAAACAGAGACATGAAACCTTCTGTCTGCAAAATAGTTCTCAAGGTTGTAAGGAAACCCTTAAAATTGCAAGACATGGCTGCTCAAGAATGGGAAGATGGGTAGAAGAATACAGGTGGTGTGTCAGAAATAAACTGGTGGTTTGGAGAAGTTTGGAATTGCTAATCTCAGGAAAACCCAAGCTCAGTAAAAGGCTTGTTCTTTTAGGAAGGCTGCACGTAGCTGAGAGACCAGTCCCTGCTTTCCTCCTAGGACTGCACAATTACACCTTTCAGGTCACACTTAAAAAGCAATTGGATGTAATCTGTACCTTGTGCATGACATAAAAGAACTAGATGAGATAATCAGGCACCAGCATGTCCTCAGGTCTTTTTTAAATACTGAGATCACTCCAGGGTATGCTTATGATGATTTCCCCTCCTCCATCTCCTGTCTGCTGAGGGAGCTGCTTCTCCTGTGCCTGTTCACTTCAGGTGTTGGCCAAGTGCTCCCAACCTACCACCACTATTGGCACAACTTGAGTTGTTTTGTCTGGTGGAGCACTCCCTGTTTCAGCACTAGAAAGGTGAAGTGTCTAGGCCAAGTTCATCATCCAGACTCCACAGTCAGTGGAGAAAGTTGAACACCTCCAGTGTGTAATTCATCCCATCCAAAAATAGATGTTTAAGACAGGAAGAATGAATCACTCTCTGGGGGTTGGTGCACGTCTCTCTGTTCACTGATGATAAAAGAAGTCTAGACAATTACTTTAACCTAGACATCCAGCTGTAAGACACCTTCAGCTGCGTGAGATCGAGCTGTGCTTTCAGGTCCCTAAGGACTGATTTCCACCCCCCTGTTCAAATGGGAAGTAGTTTTCTGATTTCACAGCAGCTTTCTAGCTGAAGTCACTGACAATCAGAATCTCAGTGAGCCACATATGGCAGTTTTACCATAACTGAATAGCTTTTTAATGAAAGGTTTTTTTACCCTCAGTCCCATCTGGGAGTTATCCATGAGAAGTTGATGGTGTTTTGAGGAATATTTCTTTCTATTACTTGCCGAACCATTGCCACCATTAAATATTGCTGCATAATTTCCTCCCAAGGAGTCTGTTGCATGTAGATAATATTCAAAATGTGGTCCCCATTGATTACTTTGATTGAACACATGCCACACATGATGTTCTCCATGAGCAGGAGCACAGCTCTTCAGATGGTGCTTGCAAACACTCTCATTTGTGAGTTCATTTCTCATGGTCTGAAATTCATCTCTCATCTTCTGTCTTGCCTTCCCATGAGCTCATTTGTTAAAGTGTTTGGGGAAAGGCAGACAGGGAAAGGCAATGGATGACTGCAGAAGGCAACAGAGCCCCAAGATCATAAGGAGCATCCACAGAGCCCTGGAGAAGGAAACCATAGTGGAGACAGCTGAGAGAACTGAAAGCTTTCAGCACTGGACAACCAAAGAGCTGGAGCTGCCAGTTCCCAGTCCACCTCTGCAGTTCCTCACTGCCCACCTTGCCCTATGGAGGCGACCAGTGCAGGAGCAAAGCTGCAGAGCAATCCAGGGTTCTGGGATATTGGCTGCTCCCCTTTCCAGCCCAGCACTTAGAGCAAAGCCATCTTCAGCTGGTGCTCCCATGCAGAGACCAGGGAGCAGGGACCCTACGTGGCTGTCCTTGCCCCAGGACTGTGGTTCCTGTTGCCATTGATTGCAGAGCAGATAGCTGAGGATGATGATGATGTCTCCAAGGGGACGAAGGGTTCCCTGGCAGAGGTGGGCAGAAGTGTTACTCCATGGGCAGGGAGAACTGGTGGAGAGGAGACTTCAGGGTGCCACTCTGTTATCCTAAAGCTTCCATCCCAGACAGGTTAAAAGGTTTGGAAACTACACAGCTTTGGCATCTCTGCAGAGAACATCTCAGCTCACCTTGAAATATGTGAAGATTTAATTCCTTTGACCTTCGCTTTTAGATTAGTTTTTGCCCTTGCTCTTTTAAAAGTTGAATTCAACAAGGAAGTGCAGTCTTCAAGGAAAATACTTGGAAAACAGATTGACCAATATGGTTAGTGGAAAACATTCCTTTTTTCAAGATGTCTTTTATCTCTCTGTTTTGGAAGATGGCAGGTAGCTTGGATGAATCCTGAAATGTTTGGGGTTTTTGTTTGTTTATTTTGTTTTGTTTTGGTTTGTTTTTTTGTTGTTTGCATGTGTATGCAAATTTTCTAGTTGCCAGAAAAAAATAATTTGCCCAGTGATGTTACAGGTGCCTCTTTGCTTCCCCTGCCAAGACCCCTGCCCACTGCTGCCTGCAGGAGCCCTCGGTGGAGTCCATGCTGAAGCAGGGGATGTGTTTCTCTCAGGGAGTTCCCTTCTTCATCCCTCGCTGTGTCAGAGCAGAACACATCCTGCCAAGATTCAGGCAAAATATTCCAGAAAAGGTTGAGATATTCGCCGAGCTCCAACTTGCTGTACAAGAAGTACCCTGGAGCAAAAGCAGAGCTGCGAGACACCGTCACACCGAGGCGCTTCCCCCGCCCCGGCAGGCACCGTGCCGCACCAGGCAAACTCCTCCAGATAGGATCCAGGCAGAGATGTTTGCTTAACACAGCAGCTCTTTGAAAAGGCAAATAAATGGACAGTGAAGCTACACAGACGTGTCACTGTGCAGCGATTTCCGTTTAGCATTTACGTTTAGTGCCAGGAAACCCTGACTCATGAATATGAAATCAGAAGGAAAGGAAGAAAGCAGTTGTTCATTATTAGAGCTTCGAATTGGGCATGTGGTGGGAATTAGCATTAAAAAACACGCAGGTTAAAAAGAGAGGGGCTGGCTCTGATGGTCCAGGAGGCTTGAAGAGCCTGGCTCTTCAGCCAGGGTATGTGCTTTTGTGGGGGCCTCTCTGCTCTCGGGCTTTGTCCATGGGGAGTTCTGCTAGAGAAGAGTCCTGGAGCTCAGGGTTACCATGATGAGGCTCTTGCTCATTTTGAAGAGAGAGAAAGCAGGTCCTGAATATTCTTGGAAATCATCCAAATTTACCTTGAGGCAATGGTGAGGAAAGGCAGGGAAGAAGAGCCTCTTAATTATCAGAAATAAGAGAAATAACTGGGAGGAACCTCCAAGAAAACAGATCAACCTCAGATAGAAATCCTGAGGTCCTTAAAGGAAGCTCACCTTTAACTGAGACTCAGTGGGGTAAAAATGAAGGAACATTTCATTCAGCCCTGATGCTTCTGCAGGTGGGATTCCTGTCTCTGCCCCTCACCTGCCCTCTAGAGCTGAGAAAAGCCTCTGTGAACCTGGCTCCCTTCAACACAAGCTATCTTCCTCCCAGCCAAAGCAGGTGGGTGGGGCACCAACATTCTTTCTACACATATTTCACCTTGAGAGAGCTGAGCTTGTTCTGCCAAGCAGGGATGTGGCTCAGAATCACAGAATATCCTGAGTTGGAAGGGGTCCAGAAGGGTCATTGAGTCCAGCTCCTGGCCCTGCACAAGACAACCAACCCCAAGAATCACCCCTGAGAGTCATCCAAACTTTCCTTGAACTCTCCAAGGCTTGGTGCTTCAACCACTTCCCTGGGGAGCCTGTTCCAGTGCCAAACACCCTCTGGGTAAAGAACTTTTCCTAATGTCTCTGAGAATAGTGACGCTATTGCAGCAAATATTTTTGATGGTACTGGGAAGGAAGAAGCAAATAAAGACATTGCTGCAGGGTGGCAAGGCTTGTTTTCCAAAGCAGCTTCTTGCATCAAACCCTGGGAGCAGCTCAAGGCAGCAAGGAAGTGTGTCATCCCCTCCAGTGCCTTCATCTGAACCACCCAGCTGTGCTGTATAAGTACCCCTCAGTTTCCTTGCATTTTGGTAATTCCAGTGCCCTTAAAATGTGACAAGAGCTAATCTGTCAGTGTGGGAAACAGCTCAAAGTAATAGCAAAGCATTTGGCTGATCCCCCTGGCCTGGAGGATGCAAGGTGCCAGGCAGGAGGCTGGACAATGGGCTGGGTGGGCAGGTTCGTTCTGGACAGATCTGCCAGGGTGCTCCTCACCAAGTGTCCCCCTCTGCCCTCAGTGACAGCACTGGATCCTGGTTGTTTTGCAGAGCTTTGCCCCAAGGCCAGGCCATGGGAAGCTGCTGGCAGGGCTCTGCTCCCCCCGTGCAGCTATGACAGCTTCAGAGAGTCGTTAGCAAGCAAGGCGCGCTTGACGTGAATAATTAAAACACCTGCTGTGCTTTTCAGCAGTTCAGAGCCAGCCCCGGAGCTGCACGTGTGAGCCATGGCTGCTGTCTTTGGAGGAGGCCAGAGGAAAGAGGAGGGCTGAGATCCAGTGGAAAATTCAGGGCTTGGTGCTGCTTCTGGCAGGAGGAGGGATGGTGCTGGCGGCTTCCAGAGGGATGCAGGCAGTCCCTGCTCCTGAGGGAGGCTGGAAGCTGACACAGCTCTCCTTGCTGATGAATAGACATCACGGCACAGAGCTCTCCAAAGTCTCCTCTCTGCCAAAAATTTGAGCAGCAGTGGAGCTCAGCACCCACCCTTCCAGCTGCCCCAGGGCTCCCATGCTGGTTCAGCTCTCCAAACCTGTGGGATGAGGATGTGGAGCAGGGGAACAGGGGCAACCCCACAGCCTTGGGGCTCCATCAGCACTAGCAGTGTGGGGCTCCTCAACTGAGCACACACAGGTGGGCTCTGGGGAGGATGCACTGTCTTTTGTAAAGATTTCCCCAAGATATCAATTAGACACTGAAATCAAAACAGTTTCTGCATGAACAACTACCAAAGAGTTCCCTGCAGTCTCTCAACAGCTGGGATCCTCCTGCTCCTACCCCCAGCTGCCAGAGTTTGTATCAGAATAGCACTGAAGGGCCCCATGCCCCAGCATGGAGGAGCTCCATTGAGCAGGGGAAGATATCAAACACTGTGGCTGTGTCAGTGCTGCTGGAGCGTGGAGCTGTAAATCATCTCTTCTCATGAAAAAAAATGGGTTTCTGGGCAGGGGATGGAGGAAAAAATGACATTCCCCATGAGTTAGTTTCAGATTGAATTAAACCATTGTTTGACCATAGATCTATATCTTTTATATATATGTATTTATATATATTTTGCTGTGGAGAGCCTGGACGATTCCAATTTGGGGTCACTGTGCAGTGATTTTTTTTCCTCTTTTTTTTTTTTTCTTTTTTAGTTCAACCAATGAACCAAAAAATTGGTTATTTTCACAGCTTTTCCATTATTACCTCCAGGGCAGGTAAAAGCAAAGTTTTTAGAGACAGGGAAAAAAATTCTGTTTGGGGACTGGCACAGTGAGGAGACAGAGAAAGCTGTGCACTGACAGCTTTGCAACAGTGTGTGAACATCATCCTGATGTTTGTTGCATTCCCTGCTCCCATGTGGGGAGTGGGAGCTGCCACCTGCACCCCTTTCCTGTGGCCCTTTGCCCATGAAAGGCCAGGGCTCCTGAGCTGAAGATCAGCAAATTAGTCTTCTTCTCCCCCACTGCAGAATGCTATCCATCTAAATATTTCCTTTAATTTAGAGCCATGTGGAGTTTGAAAAGCCCTTCAAGTTCACTTGGGCTGATGAATTGGTAATTGAGTGTACCTGGATGTCAGTGCTGGCTCTGCCTCTCTCTGCATTTGTATCAGTCCGTGTTTGTTTTCTCCAGCTGTAAATCACTCAGAACTTGGAGAGGCTTTTATCAAATCCTGCTAGGAGCCAGTCGTTCTCCCTTTCACAAACACATTGCTAATGCCACGTGGAACCCACTGGCTTTGCTGTTCATTTAAAAACAATGAGGATGGTATTAAATGGGAAGAAAAAATCCTTAGCAACAAGGGAGAAGGAGGAGGAAAAGAATTGCTCCTGTCTCTCTGGAGTTTGCTCCTTTGGTCTAACGTCTGTCCCATTGATCTCCTAATATGCTCTGCTTTGAGAGCCTGAGTTATTGCTCCACTGTCCCTTATCCCCCCGGGTGTTGCAGCACACTTTGTTCTCAGCTTCTTCAGCCGCCAGCAGGTCAGCTGCCAGCCTTGGTCCAGCCTCACCAGTGCTCCCACCTCCTGGGCTGCTCACCTGTGCCCCTTTCTCACGGTTAAGCAGGTGGTTTTAAGGGTTTAAGGGAGTCAGGCTCATCTCTTAAGGTCTCCAGGGTCTCCAGTGTGTCCCTGGTGAATAGCTCTCCAGTGGCTTTGGCAATACCTGGCTCTCTCCATCAGTTACAGAGGGACCACAGCTGGCTCCCTTCCCACACTGCCCATATTCATGGCTCAGTAAATGTGCTCCAGAAGTGACACATTTGGCAAAAGGGAATTTCAAACAAGAGGGGTAAGAGTCCTGATTCACATTCCTTGGAGCTGCTGTGATTCCTCACCCAATGGAAGCACTGGAGGAACAGCACCACATGTCTGGCATAACCCATCCACACAGCCTGTGCTTGACTGCAGATTTTTCAATGAACTGTTACGTTGCTATTTGCTCAATGGAAAAAACCAGCAAGTTATATCCATTGACAAAGAAACGTGAGGACTTTGCAATCCGTGTGTGAATGTTTTGTGAGCACAAAATGAGGTGAAGTTTGCCAAACGATTATTCATTAGGAATTGTTCATTCAGCTCTAATTGCTTGGGTCTAACTGTTCTTAGAAGGACTGTGTGACAACTTTGCAATGTGCAGTTAAGGTCAGAAGAGTGTTGGTAAAATTACTTCACATTAAGTCAAGCTTTTCTTTGGGTGCAACAGGGCTGCTCCCCCTGAGCTTAGAAAGAGCAGTAAATGATGCTGGCTGTGCAGCCCAGTTAGCTAATGGAGGGTGAGTGGTGCCTTATTGACTCCCACTTTCTCTGTGGAAGGAGTAATTAAATTCACCTGCAGAATCCCCATCTTCTCATGCGTGGCAGCGTGCAACTTCCCTGCATCTCAGCTAACTAGATTAGAGATTACTCATGCTGATGAGAAAGCACCAGCTAGACAGGGTCTGGCTTGGCTTTCAGATCCCAGCTGTTATTTGCAGGACTTATGCTTAGGAAGAGCATCACTTTCTTTTGTTTTGCTTCTAACCTGACAAGGTTTGTCTGGAAACCCAGAGGAACGAGCACCAGGGAGCCCCACTGTCTGTCTTCCAGCAGCATTTTCTGAAATGGAACAGTACTTTAAAGTCTCTCCAGCTCAGCCTTTCACTTCACAGAATATGTGCCTGTCTCTAAAATATCAGGTTATTTTTCCTTACCCCCATAATATTCCCATCCCACATTCACTCTCCTGGAAATCACCAATCCAACGTTCACTTACCTGCATTCAAACACCTGTCATTGTTCTTGTGCTACTGCTCTTCTCCTTCCAATTTAGAGATTATATTTCATAACTGACCTCCAACTACCTATTGCCTCCCCATGACACTTCACCCTTGTCTGCCTGATTGATTAGTCTATTATGCTCTGAACTCTTTCTGATGACTTACAGATTGCCCAGTATCTGTCACAGGCTTCCTTTTGTTCTCTAATATTCTTGGAGTTTTGGAACACCCTCCGGCTGCCATTCTCTCTCCATATTCCCTGGCCACCACCTGCCTCTCTTATGAATGTCTAGTTTGGAAAAATGACAAGAAATCTTTTGCAAAATAAACCCCTACCTGCTGTGAGTTCACACATAACGCTGGTAAAACACACTTCTAAGACACTGTCATTTTCAATGGGGCTCTTTATTTTCTTTGCACAATTTGGAGGTATAAAAATGTCACTGGATCAGGCTGTGATCAGTGACATGGCTTGGAAGGCAGCTTTCCCCAGGAAATTTCCTCACCTGCATAAGTCAATGAAGCAGTGACAGGGAGGGAGCGATGTTGTGTTTAATGATGTGGGGGGTAGGAGGGTTCTGCGTCTGCTGGGGGAGAGGTCTGGGACGTGTCCCAGATCCATCCATCTCCCTGTGCTTGCCAGAGGTTGTCCAGCTCTCTGATATTGTTCCAGGCTTGTCCCAGCTCTGTCCATCACTCTGACATTTAATTAACTGCCCCATTCTCCTGGATCTTGCACCGGATTTGTGTTGTCTTTCTGAAATACCTCTTAGGTCATGTCTGAATATTACTAACAGGAGGAGTAACAAAATGGTTGTCACCGATATTGCTATTATTGTTACTGTGTAGATGATAATAAAACAAGACACTGGATATCACAAAGATGAGTATTGTTACCCTCAGTGTCACTTCTTCTTGCTGTACTGGTTGTTTGGCATCTCAGAGCAGGAGCTGACAGCAGTGGGAAGCAGAGAGAGCCCTGGCCAGCCAGGCATCCAAAAATAATAGAAAAACAGTGAAGGTGTGGGAACCGACCACTGAGAGCAATAAAATCACACTTAAGATATCAAAATACATTTATGAGGCCGATCTTCAGGTGTAACAAGGATTATCAAACTTATCAAAACCTGCACATGCTGGGTGGCTGGTGCTGGTGGGGGCAGTGGCTCCTCACTCCTCCAGGAGCTCTGCATTGATGTTTTGCCATCTGCCCTGGGCATGCCCAGAGCTCTCTTTTCCTGCATCTTTTTCCATCCCTGTCTGGCATTTGTCCCATTCTTTTTGCTTCAGTCCCAGGTTCCCTTCCAGCATTTCTCACAGTCCCAAATCCATTGGCAAGTGGATTTCTTTTCCCTTTTAGTTACTCTGTTGAGCAGCTACTCTCATTTGGACCTCCCTGTGGTCTTCTTCCCCTTCACCTCTGGTCCCTGTGTCTCTGTGTTCGATCCATGGCTTAAGCAGCTCTTCTGTCCCTGGGATGGCTTGGTATTAATCAAGCCATCAGTCAATCTTTTATCCTCTTTGTTGAAACTCCCTCTTATGCTTTCTCTTTTATCCTTGCAGTTTGAATACTGGGCTTGCTGACCACCTCGTGGGACCCCGAATGCCGTGCCCAGTGTGCCTCCCAGCCCCTGAGGACAACAACTAGGAGACATTCAGGACCGCGGCTGGGACCAGCAGTGACACACAGGCTCAGAGGTGAGGGTGGCATCTCTGGAGCGAGAGGAGTAGCTGCCTGTGGGGGAGAGGCAGCAGGGATGGAGCAGGTTTTGCTGGAGGGGGCTGAGTGCTGGGAAAGGAGCCTGGTGGCACTCATTCCCAGCAGGAGAGAGAGTGATGCAGACACAACAGCGAGCCAGGGTTGTGTTCCTCACACTGCTGATCTTAGGGGGTTCCTGGTGGGGCTCTTCTCCCAGTGCTGACCTTCCTGGGGAATCCCTGAGCGACTGAGCTGCTGCACTCCTGAAAGCGTGGCAGCAGTGAGACTTACTGTGGTTGCTTATTTAATTTTTATTTTTTTAAAGATCAAATTCACATTCTTCTCCTGAGATTTAGGGAATAAAGAAAAAGCACATTATTTCTCCCCTGCAGATGAGAAGTGCAGTGTGTGCCTCCAACCCAGCTTCTACAAAATTGTGTTTTACAAAGCAGAAAAAGAATATTGGGTTCATGTTGGAGCTGTAGCTCACTTTTCTAAGACCAGATTTTGCCCCATGTTCCCTGTTTAAATGACTAGCTCTGCCGGGCACCTTGAAATTTTCTCTCTTCCTCATATCCACCTTGACATTATGAAAAGGGTTTTCATCAATCCATTGAAAGAAGGAGATAACTTTTGTATAAAAGTGCACGGTTGACAGGGTTGAGTTTTTTGGGTAGTGTGTAATTTTTTTTTTTACACTGTTATTATTTAAAAGATGCTTTCTAAGAGGACAAAAGGGAATAGCTTAATGGAAACAAATTTCTGTAGCAAAATGTGCAGCTGGATAAAAAAAAGATTATTTCTGTTATTGCTTGGTTAGACAGGTGAATTTCGAATTTGAGTACAAAAGGTGCTAAAAAGTGTGCCTTAACTTCTCTTCAGTGTGCTGTTGAGATTGAAAAGAATAATTTTTGGAGAAAAACTTTTCTCTGAGCCTCTATTTCCAGCATTGTCAAATCTTTAGCAGCGGCCTTTTCCCACAGCTATTATCATGTTTTCACCTTTTCTTCTTCCACCTCATTTGTCCTTTTTTGAAGAAAATGTAGTGCTGGTGAAAGGCAAGCAGGTCTGTGGGCTGGCACTGATCTGCAAGGGAGGGACAGCAGAGCTGGAGGCACACGGGCATGTCTGGAAGCCAGACCAGACCAGGGATACAGTCCCAGGGAAAGATGGACAGCCTGGCCTGGGGGAAGTCATTTTGAAAGCATCTACAAGCCTACAGCCCTTAAGACCACCTTTCCAAAATGACTTTTAACCAATTAGGAACCTAAGCATCAATGAAGATAAGCAGAGCTTAGGTGCTCAGGTCCCTTGGGGCAGACACAAATATCTCAGCAATGCAGACAGATAGACAGTTTGCCTGTCCAGATGGATCCAGACCCAGAGCCAGGCAATGAATTACAAATATAAGTGCCAAAACAGCAGGCTTGGGACACACAGGATAAAAGACAGTTGTGTTATTTGAGCTGATAAGCTCTGCATCTCTTCTGGAAGATGCTGGCATCAAAGGCTCCTGCAGGGATTTCACAATGGAGTGTTACACCATCCAGCACTCAGTTACCTAAGATGTAAAATGGGCCTTGCAGAGAAAGCTTCATGCCTGCCACAAAGGAGCAGAATTAGAGTTTGTTTCGAGAACTATTAGGCTGAATAATTTGGGATTGATCTCCGTGGACATTGTGAGATATTGCTCCCAACAGAGCAACGATTGCCATTAGTGTCTCAGCTCTCTCCCTTCTTCCTCCTTTTCTCCCCAGCCTTTGCAAGGGCTGGGTCAAATGCTTCCCAGGCAGCATGAACAATATTTCCTCCTTTTCTGGTAATCACTGTCCCTTCTATTCATTCCTCAGAAGCCTTTTCACAAGCAAGAGGTATTTTCAAGGGTTGTAAGCATTCATCTCAATGTACATTTTTATGCCTATTCTCCTTGGAAGAGCTGGAGAACTGGTTTACTTTATTAGACAAAATGAAAGGAGCTTATGGAGGTAGCCTTGTGCAGGAGGTCAGGCAGCTAGAGAGGAGAGACCTCTGAGACTGCTATGGAATTTCTTGCAGGAGCTTAAAAGTAGCTTTTGCTGTTTGGATTGGTGCTGTTCTTCCTTGCATAGTGCTGGCCCTGTTTTCAACATTAAGTGCTGAGATATTCTGCATGGTCCCATCACTGGTCCAGCCACGAGGGCTTAGGAGCAGTGTCAACTGTAAGTACCTTGGATTGGCAAGCCTGGAGGTAGCCAGGCTCACAGCACTGGGCTGCTCTGCCAGGGAGGAGGTGCCCAGGGGGCTCTGGTGAAGGTGCCCACCATGGGGAGCCCCAGCCAGCCCATCCCAGGCCACACCCCACTGTGCAAACCCTTCTCCAAGCAGCTTCATGCAGATGACTAAAACCCGTCTCCTGGGCAATTCACTTCATTCATCAATTAAATTGTTTGCTGTGAACGCTTTGGCCCCATCCAGCTCCAGGATTTCAGCCTTGTAATTTTGCTGGCAGAGGACAGCAGTGCCATGTCCGTGAAATCTGCCTGCCAACTGCTTCCCCTGCTAAGCATTTTCTAGGCTAACGATCCCAAAAACCTTGCCAGCAGCCCCAGCTCTGTCCCTTCCAGGGCAAGCCACTCATTTAAACGTGAGCACATCTAAATGACTCCATCTGCTAAGTGACGTTGGTAAAGAAAAGATTATAGCAGGAGGCAGTGCAGTGTCCTCGGGTTGTAACCCTGTTATAAAATGGGCTGGGAGAACAAGGGGGCTGTGAGGAGCTGAGGCCCAAAACCACCTGGGTGACTGTCAGCTTGATTTATTTTCTTGCTCATTAGATAAATTAGAAAACTGGCAAAAGAAACCATCTCCCGCTCTCAGCTGCTTGGTAACCTGCCACGTGGCACGAGATGCCAGCTGCAGGGAGATGCAACTCCTTCCCACCCCTGTGGCCCCTCTCCCAGGGACACAGGATGGGACTTGGGTCTGCTAGTGCCACACATCCCAATCGTCCTGCACCCTAAACCACCTCACTGACCCATCTGGCCGATTGCTGGCAACCACTAGAGTTTCACTTTTCCCTAATTTTGTTGGTTTTTGAACAGCAGCTATTTTCTAGGTGAAAACAGCAGCATCAAATATTGCTTTTGAACACTGGCTTTGACCTCAGAACTGCTTGTTACCCGCATTTCACAAATCAGACAAACTAAAGCAAAATAACCTGGTTTGTGTCTGTATCATCAGGCAGGCAGGACCTGCTGCCCTGCAGAGATGCTGTTCAACACTTTGATCTTGTGGCTTGTGACCAGTCTGCCTTCAGCAGCTTTCCTCCTTGCTTATGAACCGGACTAATTTTTATCTGTCAGAAAGATGAAGCTTAATGGTCAGACTTGATTTAAATCCCTGGGTAAAAGTCACTGTCTAGGAGGTCAGACTCCATTTACAGCACCTTCTAACCTAAAAACTCACTGAAATATTCAGCCTACATAACCAAATGTTAAATGTGGACCATTTGAGCCATCCTCAGTACCTTTAGCTGTGTCTGATGCACTCCCATAGTGCGAAATGAGGCCACTGTTATACACATTGTATTTACACACGAGGAAAAGCTTCCAGACAGGATGAGCTATTAAGAGACTGCAATGCATTTCCCAGCCAAGGTGGAGGAATCCCTGCTGCAAACATGCTGAAACCAGGGGAGAACCAGGGCAGGACTGCGTGGGAAGGAGACCTGGGGGTTGCCAGCACTGCTGTGCCAGTGCAAGGAGGTTGAGGGGCAACACCTGCCCAGTGAACGATGGTTGGAGCAGATTTCCTCTGCTGTTGGTGCCCCTTTTGCACAGGATCCTTGTCACCCTGTCCCCGGCCAGCACAGGGACACACGTGTCCCGTGGCTCAGCCCCCTGCCAGGTGTGTGCCCATGTGTGCAGACGCTGCTGGGAGGGTGGAGAGAAGGGGCTAATTCCTTCCTGTCATATGCAAGGAATCGGCTTACGGCCCGGAGCTCTGATTACTCTTATCTGAGCCTGCACGATGCTGGCCACATCCTGAAATTACCCGGATTTTTTCAAAATCCAGGGGATGGCTTGGACTCACCCGACCAACGTGAGCAAACACCAGTCCTGCTTTCAACCCCATCAGGTTTGGGGGCTCAGTCAGTGCAGAAGATGGGGCATGTGGTTTGAACCTCCAAATGCACCTGGTGGGAAGCACCTGGGTGAGATGCCCAATCCACCTGAAATACCTGATGGAGCAACACCAACAGCCCCTTCCCAGCCTCTGTGCAGAGCTGATTGCTCAGGCAGACTCACCTGCTGGGATCCTGGCAGATAACATGCCTCTGAAATGGCCAGCCAGGGAGAGATGCTGTCAAGCAAAGCATGGAGTGAAATGTTTGGCTGCTGGGATTAAGCTGCGAGTCCCACCTGTCTGCTGTGTGACATGTGGCACTGCACCCTCCATCCACCACCGCTCCCCATTCCCCATCACTGCCTGCCAAGCCCACCCTGCTTGGAAATTCGAGTGGGGAAATCAAAGCCCTTCTCCACCCACTCCTGCTGTGCCTCTCAGCCACTGACATTAACACTGAACTGGCTGACATTAGCTTTGAATGGATTTTAATAACCCCCCTGCGAGCCTGAATTACCCACACAGCGTGAGGGCCACTGTGAGTGTGGAGATCTGGTGATGAGCAGGGCATCAGGGGCCAGACCTGCTCCCCAGGCTGGGCACACTGGGCCAGACCTGCTCCCCAAGCTGGGCACACTGGGCCAGACCCACTCCAGGAGCTGCAGTGGCTTCTGCCAGTGGTAGCTGCTGGTGTGGAACCCTGGCTGGCCCCTGGAGAGCTGCTGCTCTGGCACCTGCTGCCCACAAATGTCCTGGCACCAGCAGCTCTGCAAGGGGCTGATGAGCTTCCCAGCACTGTCTGCTGTCATCCCCCATCCCACTGGGGATGCTGGTCCAGGTGTCTGCCTCCATGGGATGTTCTTCCCTCTGGGGTAAGGTCTGGCTGCTGCAGGGGGGTGAGAACCCCCAGTGGCATCAGTGAGAGCATCCCCAGCCCCTACCAGTGCATGGCATAAAACAGCAGCCTTGGTTTAGCTGCCTCTGTGCATGGGATGCTAAATGAGATCATGCCTGGCCCAGCTGGGAGTCTGGACTAGTGTATGAAAATCTAGCAAGAAGATTAAAAGGTGTCCCCAGGCAGAAGAGGGTATTTATCCCTTTCTGTGCGGCTGAGATGCACATGGCGTGGGAGGCACAGGGACAGTGACCTCCCCTGGGCAGCTGCACGTGGGCAGGGCTGTGTCCCCACGGGGACTGCTCTTGGGGACAAGACAACTGACCAGAAAACTCCTTCTGAGACACAGGTGGGCACATCCAATGTCCCCTCCTGCACCAGGAAAGGGCTTCCTGCCCTGCATCTTCATTGCCAGCCCTGCAGCTCCTCTGCAAAGGGAAACCCCTCATTTTCTATTTCTTTTACAAGAGAGAAAGCTAAAAGAGATGGTCAGGTGGTTCTCACTTCTTCTGGAGTGTGCAGGGCCTGGAAACATGCTCTGGTTACTTTTCCTCAATTAAAGCTCACAAGATCTGGGCAAGGGATGCAGCCTTCTTGGCCAGTGACAAAGTCACATCACCGTTTGGGTGGAGAGTGATGATTTCCAGCTGCCATTGAAACCCACAGATATTTACAGTATGGAAACAGGAACATCCACACGGATATGGACAGGAGATCCCAGCTGGGGTGGGTCAGCAGCTTCTCCAAGTCAGGCTCTACAGGGGCTGTGAAATCATCAAGGACTTGCAAGAGCTGAGTAGTGATAACAACCCCTGCAAAAAAAGTCCATGATAATGATTGAGTTATATTTAAGAGGCTCCTTCATACTAAGTAAATGCAAACAGTTTACTCAGAAAATATTTCCCACTAAGATATTTTCTACATAAAATGCTAACAGATTGAGATTATGACTCTAATGATTATTTTTATTGCTGGTTTACATTTAAATGGCATATATTTCCCCCTACTGTTCTCTCTTTGGGTTAAATCAATAAAACCTATTAAGAAGGTTCTTCCTCTAAGATTCCACCCTCTCTTCTTTCTGTCTCATCTCCACTGGTGCCCTTTTTATCCACCCACCGCCAGAGATTTTTTGGAGCTGCCTCCACGATATTGGTGCCAAGGATTTGAACATCCCCTTTGACAGAGTGGAGTGAATCCGGTCTTTGCTGAGATGAGGAACTACAGAGGAATTCCAGTGCTGCTCCTTTTCCTCCTCCTGGGCTGCATTGCAAGGAGATGAAGTTGGAGCTTCTTCTAACATAGAAGCTGTATCTGTCTGTACTCCTGTACCTCCTCAGCTAGGGATGCTCTTGTGCTCCTTCAAGCACTGCCAAGGAGGTGCTGGATTTCTGTTTGGAGAGGAATTATCCTGGTATATACGCAGCGAAAACCATTAAGATGCTGACCTTTAAATTGGGCTTCTTCCTGCTCATGTAGGGAGGAGGTGGGTTGAGTGCCCAAATCTTATTCATTTTAATGACAAATCCCTCACAGAGAGGCTTTGAAATGCTCAGCATTAATGCAATTCGCCTCCCTCTGCTGCAGCTTGCCTTTGCTGTGCAGGGGATGCCTCTGCTTCCCTCTCACAGTGACAGACCCTATAGATTTGCTCCATAACCACCATGCCCAGGTACCATTGTGTATGGATTTGTGAGCTTAAGGCAGTGCTAACACAGGGATCTCCATGCTCCTTAATCAGTATCACTGACCTTTCTTTCCTTCATTATTCTCAGCATCACATTCCCCCCCACCCCAGCTTAATTTGCATAGGTCTCATGTTATCCATGTTTTTGCTTTGTGCCTGTTATCCCATTACCCTGGATAATCAAAGTTGGCTGTAATGGAAACAGCAGAAACAATTTGCTTACCCTTCTATTACAAGATATTCCCTCTACTAAGCCTGAGAATACCTGCAGTTCTGTGGTAATGCTAATTAACTGTGCATACATATAGAAAGTAAAGCAAAGGGCACCAGGATCCTTTGGGATGGTGGGGATTAAAGAAAGATGAGATATTATTCTCCTCTTTCCCTGTGCTTCACTGTCCCTACCCTCAATGGAAATTGCTTTGCACTTGCAGAATAAAATGTAATACATAGTGGAGGAGTCACTGACTCTGCAGAGAGATGGAGTTAGAAGGAGCAGAGTTCTCTCTGCTAGAAAACCCACAATGGAAACAGTGATCCTCCCTGATGTCTTGCTTCTTGTCTGTTCCCAGAGTGGGGTCTTTTCCCCATGCAGGTCCTCCTGCCTTGGAGCCCAGTGCTGATTCCTGGGGCCACAGCTATCCCCCAGAGCAGAGCTCCAGCAAAATATGGGTGGAAAACCTCCTGCCCAGCCTCAAGGGTTGGTTGGAATAGTGTCTGTAAATGAATGCCTGTGGCAGAGCAGGGTACCTGCTGTTGGAAGTGGCTGTTGTGTCCATCAGGTATCCTTCACCCTTCTTGGGTGGCTGAGGCAGCAGCAGCTCCAGAGCAGGTGAAAGGCCTGGGGAGAATAAGAAAGATGGTAATGAAAAAAAAAAAAGATCGCTGGGAGAGAGGAGACTGTCCCAGCCACCCCTCTTCATTTTGCACTGCACAGTGCCTCAGGTGAAGGCACATGGGGCAATCTCCCACCATTGGTGTGCAGCACCCTCTGAAAGTCCCACATGAGGCTGTCCTGCATGTCAGCTAAACCAAGAGTGACTGACACTGCCAGGAATGTGTGCAGGGCTGCTGAGCTCTCCGTGCAGGAGAAATCCCACTCAAGTCCACCCACCAGCTCCTTGCTGATTTCCCCAGCTCCTCTGCCAGCAGCAGGGACAGACCACCTCACTGCACCCCATGGAGCATCTCGGGCTGGCCCTGACACACTGGGCCCCTGGTATGGACCCTGTGCTCCAGGAGGGTGGTTAGACAACCCTTACACTACTCCTGCCCCTGAAATTGCGAGGGAGATGTTATTTGTGCTCTGATAACCACAGAACCTTTGATGCAATACTCATGTTTGGGATTTTACCACATCTCTCATCCTCCAGGTCTGCCAAGGAGCTTTACGCAGCCGTGACTCAGAGAGAGGCTGTAGATACAGCCAGCAGCTGTCATGTGGAGGGCTTTAATAATGTATATGCAGCCCTATATGCATGACCTACGAGCTCAGGACCCTCCCTGCCTGAATGAAATAAAAGATCTCTGCACCATGCCCTGGCTCTGGCCAGGCCAGAGGGCTGGGATTACACAGGCATCACACACATCTGTCCGAGGAAAATGGGCAATAAAAGGGCTGATAGGGCTGAAAATGGGCAATAAAAGGGCTGAGTCTTGGTGCTGCATGTCTGTCCCATTCTTTTTGAGCAATGTAATAACTCCTTCCCTGTCACTGAAACCTTCAGTGCTTGCTGCTCACCATCAGCCTGTGGGTGCTTTTAGGACTGTGGGTACAGCAGTGCCTTGCTCTGCTCACAAACCTGGTGGTTTTTGTGAGTCCCAAGTTAGTCCCAAAGGCCAGCACAGCCATCTGAGACATTTTGGTTCTGATCAGGCAGCACAAGCTCTAAGTGGAAGAATGGGTTTAAAAATGAAAATATGAGTTTGACTTGTAGAAGGGATGCTTGGGATTGGAGAAGGAACTGTTTATCACTGTGATCAGTTGGGAATTTCTTGTTGATTTTACATAGATGAGTCAAAGGTAAACCTCCTATTGACTTCCCCGAGTGACTCTATAATGATTTGACCCTTAAAATAAAAGGTTTGCAGTTACCAACTCCAGCACAGCTGCCCTGGTGGAGTTCAAGCAGCACATGGAAACAGCCAGCAGCTTTCAACAGCAATTGCACTCAGCACTGTTCTGTCTCCTCAACTCCTGACATCATTTGGGGGAAAAAAAGGCAATGTTTCAATTCACAGGTTTTGTTTCACTGCAGTTCAAAGGATACAAGAGCCTGGTTTTTAATTGGCACTGAGTTCTCCCAGCTGGTACCCAGGGCAGTCCTGGGACTGACACCCAGCCAGGCAGGAGGAGCAGCAGCCAAGGAGGGGAGGCTGTTTGAAGTGCTGGGTGCCTGCCACCCATCTGCAGGGACTCAGAACCCTCCTTGCTAGATCTGGGGGCAGAGGAGCATTGCTTCATTTCTGATCATTAATGCATTGGTCTCCTCTGTTTTCTTCTCACTGATCTTCTCTGTGCACAGGCCAGGGAGAGCCACATACTGAGTGGTTTGTTCTGGAGATCACAGTGCAGAGATAATGAAGCTGTTGGTGTTTCCTCACAGGGCAGCTCAGCCTGGTCCCAGGTCTGTGCCCAGCCCAGGGCAGGAGCCTTGCCCTGCAAGAGTGGGCTGCATGTCCCTGAGAGAGAAGCAGGAGCATCCCAGGCTGTGCACACCCTCACTTAGCCCCAGCAGCTTGGCCTTGGCATTCAGCAGCGCTGCCCTGCAGGGCTGTGGGGTGCAGGAGCTGCTGGGATGGAGCAGCCAGGAATGGAGGGGCTGGCTTTGTTAAGGAAGCCCTGGGTGCCTCAGAGAGTCACAAACCCTCTGACAGGGCTCACGGAGTGTCTGTGGCACTGTGCAGTGACACCTGCAGTGCAGACTTACTTCAAGCACAGCTGGGGTGGGGAGCAGTGCCCTGCTTCAAGAGGCACTGTGATCTTCCACCCAATTGGGACTTGAAAATCCCTTGTTGACTGAGATCTAACCAAAGCATCTTTCCAGGCCTTTTTCTCCTCTCTCCAGGGGCAGGAAAGCTCTGTGGCTTCTACAGGCAGTGCAGCTCCCTTTGGTGATTTCCTTAATGCTTAGAATGGGGTCCCCCCTGCTTGTCTCTGCAGGTTCAGCATCACTCCCACCTTTCTGGCTGCCTGCTTTTCCTGACCTCACCTCTCCTTGGCGAGCTGGCTCATGGCTTTGCATCCTGCAGACATCTTCACCCCTCTGTCTTGTCTGCTCCTTTGTGGTTTGACCTCAGGAAAGCACCATTACAGGTGCCCTGTGCTCTCTGCTCCATGCTCATTCCTGCTTTGCCCCAGGTGCCTTTATCATTTCCACCAGCACAGTCTCAGTAAATCCTGTGCAAGACAAAAACCTCTGCAAAGCTTTGTCACTCCACCTGGCCCACGCCAAGCTGGAGCTGTCAGTCCCAAAAGCTCAGTGGGGTGGATATACTTATTGCTAGAAAGCTTTATATTTACCATGGCCTTTCTGACATTACAGTAAATGCATTTCAGAGCCCAAGAAGTATAAAAATAAATGGCAAGAAAATCAAGACAGCTAATTAGCCAAAGGTTACTGCTGGGCTCTGTGACTGTCAGCCTTTTTGAAGTTCTCCTTTACACAGGCAGATGTGTGTGCAATGCTGCTGCTCCTTTGAATAAATGTCTTGGTTTTCAGAGTGGCTTCATATCTGGTTGTGACTGAACACATGTGAAGCCTGTCACAGTGAGCCTGGGCAGGATAATCAGAATCCTTTAACCCTGCACTTCTCCAGTACTGAAGAGCCCCTCATCTTGGGGAGTGGCTGATCAGTGCTGTGCTGCCTCCCAGCCCCTTGTGAGTGGGGTGAGCTGGGAGGTGAGGAGAGGCAAGAGAGCTGCCTGTCAGCACAGACATCCCTTTATCCTGCTCCTCCCCCTGTGTGTCCCTGCCCTCTGCACTGTGGTCCAGGCTGCTGAGGGTTGCACTGCTCGTCCAGGGTTTGGATGGTGCCACTGGTGTGCAGCTCTGTGGGGATGAGGAGCCTGGGAAGTGCTGGGGCACATCCCCTAGCATATCATGGTCCCACCCCACATGTCCATCATTCCTCAGTGTCCAGTATTCTCCTGAGGATGAGCACCTTGTGTGGAGCTGCAGGTACACCAGATGGGACAAGAGGAAGGGGAAGGGTGTCCTGGCTGAGCTGAGAGCTGAGGGAGGGATGGAGTGCCACGCCAGAGGAGAGAGGCTGAGCTGGTCATGACAGGGGTCCTGGTGGACTTGGGTACTGGTCCAGAGGAGTGTTTTGCTCATATTTGGGCAGGGGAGCCCTGGAGCAGTGATGGAGTTTGAGCCATGTCCCTTGAGCCCAGCCATCCCCTGGCCACAAGCTGTGTGAGCTTTCTCTCCCAGTGCTCTGAACTGCTCCACACAGGGATCAGTGAGAGTTTGGGTGCAGTGACCACAGGAACCACCAGCATCACCTGTGCTGTCCTCTCACTTCTCCTCTCAGGTTTTCCTCCTTCCCTCGTTCTGCTTTCCTTGGGCTCCGTTTCCCCTAGGAGAATCCTTTTTGCAGCTCCCTCTTCCCTCTCTGGCAGTTTCTGCTCCTGCTCACAGCTCGTGCCGTGTCATGTGTTTGCTCAGCATCGCTCCTCCTGGAACGTTCATTTGCTGCTCATTTCCTCACAGACTTTACACCACAAGTTGGGGCTTTATGTGCATGTGTGTGTGTGATTCAATTAAACAAAACACAATAAAATCAGGGAAAACAGAGGGAGACACAGACAGACAGCAATTCCCTGCTCTCTGAGGGCTAAGCTTGTCTGCCTGTGAGCTCAGCCCCAGCATGGCTTTCTGATGTTGCTACATGGATTTGCTTGTAGCAGCTCCCTGGATCTCATGTTGGGGTTTCCAACCCTCTGCCGGGACCCTGGCACAGCAGCTGCTGCTTCTTTGCTGTCAGAAGTTGGGACTGCTTCATCACATGAGGTGAACCTTGCAGGAACAAGTGTTCCTTTTGAATAAACCCAGAAATGCTGAGGCATCTCTTAATACTCAGCCTCCTCCATGTCTCCTTTCCCTCTCTACAGCTCAGTCCCAGCACCCCTCAAGATCCTCCAAGCCAGCAACTTCCCTACCCCCCAGTCCTGCTCCAGCCCTCTGGGGTGGCAGATTCCCCCCGTGCTGGGACCAAGCTCTCTGCCATATCACAGCTTTCCCTTGCAGTGCAGCCTGAAAAGCAGCAGCTGTGCTGTGCAGGGCCTTCCCTGCCTGGTGAGCTTCCCTCCCACTGCTCTGTGCCCCTCTCTGCCATGCCCTTCCCTTGCTCACCTCCTTCCTGCCTTGTTTTCTTTCCCCTTTTCCCCTCCAATCCACTCATACTGTGACTGGATGCTTTCTTAGCATCCTTTGCTCCCAGGCTTCTCCCTGGCAGGTTTCTCACCTCTCCACATGCTACATGGCCGTGGGTGTCTCTCTCTCTCCTGGAGAGGCTGTTCCTGCTCTGCCTCCTGAGCCTGTTCCTGCTCCCCCAGCCCTGGCTGGCTCCCTGGCTCTGCAGATTTACTCTGTGAATCCAGCCTCTGCCCCCGGCTGTGCCGCTGGGCTGCAAAGGTGATGCCTGAAGTGGGTCAGTGCAGGTGGCAGGAGGTGGTCCCAGGGAGGGCAGGGACAGAGCAGGCATGAGAGGCAGCCCCTGCCAGATTACAGGGTGGGTGGGAGAGGAGCAGATGCTCTTAAAAAGTGAAGATTTCTGGGGTTTTTAAAATGCACATAAAATGTGATTAACGAAATCCTGGCACTCAATGCCCTCAACTGAGGAAAAAGCACTGACAGCAGCAGGGACCCCCCCTTTTCCTGATAGCAGCCCCCACCACACAGAGCCCTCCTGGGGATGTGAAAGGTCTCACTGTGCCATTTTCCCTGGGTTTAACACCCCTCTGAAGTCCTGGGAGGGGCCTGGTGCTGCTGAAAGGGAAAGATCCCAAGGAGGTCATCCCTGATCAGTGCTTTAGGGCTTGTGCTCATCCAACAGGATAACTGCATCTTGCCCAGACACCCAGCAGCCACTCTCAGGGTGGGCTCCAGAAGCAGAGAGATGCTCCATGCTTTGAGCCTCTGCCCTCTGTCCCCTCCATGTAACCTCAGAGCTCCTCCTAGCCCCAAAGGACAATCTTGATCCAGTGCTTCATGGAGCAGCAGGAAGAGGTGCCACTCCCCGTGCTCTGTGTATGGCAGTGCTGGTGGCTGTGAGGTGACACTGGCTCCTGTCTCTGGTGACTGCATGCCCAGCAGGGGCAGGGTGGATGTGATGGCACGTCTCACTGCAGCTTTGGCTCCTGGCTTCCACAGGCTGAGTCTGTCCCATCACTTGGACTGTGTGGACCTTCTTGCTGAGCAAAGTCAAAGGATGAGGGCAACATTCCTGGTGTGCAAGAGAAGGGAAGGAGCTGCCTTGTGGAACACAGAACCAAGGGATTGTCCACCTTCCTCCTAAATTTGACCAACACCTCCACATGGGGACCTGTGGTCCCCATCTATTGTCCTCATGGACCACACGTGTCCACAGGAATAATTTTTAGCTGACAGCAGTACTGCAGCATTCCCTGTGCATGCAGCCAATGCACCTGGAGCCATTCCCAGATGTCTCTCCTCATTAATGCCCCCTTAGCAATTTTCTGAGGACCAGCATCCATCTCCAGCATTAAAAACAGTTCCTTCCTCTTGATTTAGGGATATTAATCCATGCCATCAGGCAAGAGGCATGACATGTCTACATAATATATTAATTATTAAATTGTTCCTTTCCTTTCTCCTCCACCTTCCAAGGCTGCACCTTTCTTATTTCTCTGGAAAATTTGAATGCTGAATGCTGCACTCAGAGACAACTTGCAACATGGAGCAGTCAGCATCACTTGGTAGATCAGCCCCACAAGTCTGTGCTTCCTCCCCAGTGGCCACAGCCAGGCTCCAGCAGAGAGAAGACCCACACAGCCCCATCCCCAGGGTATGGCTGCCCCAGAGCTCTGCTCAGGGTAGCTGCTGCTGTGGCCAGGGCTGTGGCACGCTCTCAGTCCCACATCACTTGTGCTGATCATTGCACAGGACAGGCCAACTGCATGAGCCTGCTGGCAGCTGTGCCTGAAACAGAGCCCAGGCAGGGCTCCAGCGAGGGAGAGCTTCTTCTGCAGTCATCCAGAAGCTGGCTCCAGATCAGTGGTGGCTGATGCTGTCCAGCCCTCTGATTCAGGGGCCAAAACCCAGATGAAAGAGTGTTACCTCCACCAGCTCCAGCCCTCCACCTGCTCGAGCCATGCTCCTGGCTCTGGGTTGGCAGCCACCTTGGCAGCTTGTTGATGACTTCTGTGGTACCTCAGTGTTCCCAAAGTACAGGACAGATGAGATTTAGCAGCCAGCTTCCAGTGATCTCACTGTATTATGGCCTGGGAAGTGAGGAAAGGAAGATCTCAGGACCTTGGCGTGGGGCTGTTTTAATTTTCCTTTCCTATGCTGTGTGAGAACTCAGCCTGTCCTGCACCCTCAGGACAGCCCTGAGGCCTGGCAGCAATGCCCTTCATCCCACTGAGATGCACCCTGCTCCCCATGGCAGCTTCTGCAGGCCCATGTCCCTGCCCTGGTCACCTGTTCTGGTAAAGAAGGGGAGAAGAGGCAGATCTGGGGATCCCATCCCTGCACCTCCCTCAGTGCACTCACTGCCCACGCTCTGACCTTGCCATCAGCAGTGTCACAGCTGTGGTGGTTATCTCTGTGATCCCCCTGGACAATCCAAACCCAAGAATCCCTGCAGCTCACACACCTGCCTGCCCTGGACCATTCCTCCACCTCTCAGCAGCGCCTTCCCAGGGACAGCAGCTGTGCTGTGCTGGGGGGCTCTGGGCACACCATGCCCTTTAAAAGCTGTGGGAATGCAGCCTTGCCTGAGTGGCTGTGCCCCTTGGAACACAGCCTGTCCCACGCCTGCCCCTCACCTCCACCCAGGTTCCTCCACCCACGTTTCTCCAGGCCTCCCTGCCATAAAAGAGCAGTTAGAGGAAAAGAGTGCAGCTAAAAAAAACTGACGGCATCTCTCTTTGCAGCCTGGCAAAGCTGCTCCAAATGCCCTTCCTCCCTCTTGCCCACAGCTGAAAGCATTGCCCCCACTCTGCCCTGCCCACGTGTCCCTGCTGGGGCTCTGCTCCCAGGGACCTCCGTGAGGGGAAGCAGCAAGGCATTAGCAACTTAGGGAGCTCAAGAGCAGCTTAAAAATACTTGTGTTCTTTTGGTAAGTATGAATTTGTCCCAGTGGTAATAAGGCTAGTTTTGTTCAGCAGGCTCTTAGCAGTGATTATTGCTGTTTTTCAATTTAAAAACCAGACGGTCTATTTATAATGCATAGTATGTGGACTGAGATTTTTTTTTTTATTCTCTTTAACCAAGCCTTTAAAACGTGCTGTCATTTCCACTACTACAATCCAAGGAAGCAGAGGGGCATCTGTCACCTGCAGACCCTGTGGGTGGAATGATAAGTAAAATATAGTTAACAGAGCAAGGCTGCAGTGAGCTTTGAGGAACTGGTGAAAGGTGCCAGGAGGGAAAGGTCTGGGGATGCACCAGGGAGGTGTTTTTGGTGGGCTTGGAGGGGGTCTAGATACAGATGCTGAGTATTTGGACTATCTACACACTGCTGCCCACATTTCTCTCTTGTCCAGGGCAGGGGGTGCTCAGTGCTCACATCAGCACCATCCCAGCAGAGACCAGGGGAAAAGCCAAGCTCCAGGCTTGGCCTGGCACTGGGCCCAAGATGGCAAAGACCCCTGAAAAGCAGCCAATGCCCACGGGTGCTGGGGTGACACTGAGCAGGACGGTGGTCCCAGGGTGCATGGAGGGGTCCAGCAGAGCACTGCTGTGGGCTCTGGCCTGGCTGACAAGCTCCTGCAGGCGTTATATGGACATCTCTACCTGCTCTGGGCATTGGCCCAGTGCTGGGCTGGCATGGCCCCTGCCAGGCTCACAGCTTGCCAGCCCCGTGTGCTGCTCAGCTGCAGGGCTTGCTTGGATGTGCCAGTGCCAGGCATTGGGAGACCTGGAACACTGAGCACAGAGATGCTGTAAGGCAGTTCTGTTGTGGCAGCGTTGAGGGTGTTTGCTGAATGCTCCCATACAGGATGTGGGGGCTGCTTTGGCTCCTCTGTGCCTTGCTCTCCATGCACAGTCCAGCACCATGGGACAGCAGGAAAATTCACACTTGCATGAGAATGACTGAGGCCCTCTTGGCCACCTGCAGCTCACCTGTTGACCCAAGAAGCTTCTTGAGGCAGACTTTGCTGCAGACAGGTGTTCTGAAGGTCGGGTTACCTTGTGTTTGCAGCCAGGCTGGAGGCCACTCTCTGCTGCCTCTGCCTTGCTGAGGCTTCTGTTTGTTCCCTTTCTTACTGCAGCTTATCTGACAGTGTTCCTCTCTCCATTTCCCCACACAGCCCCTTTTACTGCCACCATTTAGTTATTTTCTTAATTAAATATAGATTATGGCTCTGGGAATAAGGGATTATTACTTATTCATAAGCTACTTAGATTTTAAAGCGTGTGCAGGGTAGAGCTTATCACACGTCTGTGTCTGCATCATTTCCATGGCAAGAGCCAAGGTGAGCTCCTGTGGCTGCCAGGGCTCACCCAAACCTTGCTCCTCTTCTCTCCTCACGACCTCTGCCCCCAGAGGAGCTCTGCTATCTCCTCCTTGCTATCCCTTTTCCAGTCGAGGCTTGCCAGCCTTCTCCCAAGGAAACCATTCCCACTGCCCTCTCCCAAGCTGTTCCAGCCCCTCCATCACGCCTCTGCCTTGCCCCCTCCCCAGGGCTGTTGGCAGCTCTCTCCCAAAGCTTCCCCAGCCTCCCGCTGTGCCAGCAGCTGTTTCACCTGCCCTCCACAGCAGAACGGGGACTTGGCAGGAAGCAGCTCTGCAGGAGGTGCTTTTCTGCAAAGTTTTCTGGGAGATTCCTCCCAGTATGTGGGTAATTGTTGGCTGAACTGCAGCCCTCCTGAGGGGCAGGAGGAGGAGGGGGCAGAGGAAGGGCTGTTGGCAAGCTGGTGGGAAAAGTAGAGGAAGGAGAGTGTGGTGGGAAGGTGGATACTGCTGTATACCCATAGTGTTTGTGCAGAGCCTTGTGCTCCTGCAGTGTGCCCAAGCAGAAGTGCCGGGGTCGGCTGTTACTTGTCTCTGCCCCAGCACGGGAAAAGGTGGTTCTGGGCACGCCGCACTCTCGAAGAAGGAGTCTGGACTCTTGCTTTTGGTCTTCAGTTGAGTTTATTGTTCCTTATCTACAAAATTTTTCTGTCTGTCCAGCCGAGGTCTGATCAGCAAGACAGCCAAGGGCACTCTCTCCCGCCCACGGGGCGGTTGTCTGTTTTATAGTAAAAACTACGTATAAGATATTTACCTTTAATTTCCAATACTTTTCGTCCTTGTTGGCAAGTGCACTTTCACTATGAACCAATCCACACATGCCAACATCATCCTGAACATGGATGCCAAGGAGAAGAAAGAAGGACAGGGCACACCCAAATCCCTCCATCTTAGAACCCCTGACCCCCATGTATAGAATTTCAAACCCCCCTGTACAACATACAAAACCCCCCTGTACAGTGCTCTAAAATTTTTTCCTTCACCCTGTGATTCCTACTACTGTGCCACTTAAACTTTTGTGGCCTGTAATTCTTCGTATAAGGTTGGCAATTTGCTCCATGAGTTAAGATCAAATTTCCAGGTGTCTTTGGCTTCCTGTCAGGGTTTCCAAGCCCCTGCCAGGGCTTTGAGACATTCAGGGCATCCAGAGAGATGCTCTGTGTTCCGACACAGAAGGGTTGGGAGCTGCTCCTTCCACCCCAGGACAAGCAGCATCTTCCCAAGACTCTTTCTCTGCCTTAAAGAGTGGAGCATTCCAATCTCTGGGTAATAATAATAATAATAATAATAATAATAATAATAATAGCAAGAATAAAACCATCTGACCTGGTTTGTGCACACCAGGGGTGGACTCCTGTCTCCACCTCACTCCAGTGTTTCTGTCCCCAAATACTGCCATTAATGCCTGGTGCTGCAGGGCTTCTCCCAGCCTGCTGGCGAGCCCTCAGGTGGGACCAGGGCAGCTCATCACACGCTGACCTGAAAGGAAAGAGGCACCATTAAATGCCAGTGCTCATCTCCCTCCATGCCCAGCTCCAGGGCTGTCCCCAGGGCTGCAGCAGGGCCCCAGCCTCTCTCAGCAGGTATCCCTGCTTTCACCCTTGGGGACCCATTAGCATTCCCATCTTGCTCCTCCTCTTGCTTCTGCTCCCTGCCTGGCTGAGATGGCAGCGTGGGGCTGTTCTGTGTGAGCCAGCCTGTCACTGCCACCTGCCACTGTCCCCATGCCTCCCATGTGGTTCTTTCTGACTATTTTCAGGATAATGCAAAGCTCTGGCTTGATAGCCCTGAGGTCTAAAGACCTTTTGTCAACAGAGCAGATATAAGACAAGCTGCTGCCAGATTCCTCTGAGCAAAATGATCTTGATAAATTGGAGAAATGGCCTGAAATCAATACACTGAAATTCAATAAAGTCGAGTGCAAAGTGTTGCACTTAGGAAGGCAATATCAAAATCACAGATATAAGATGGGGAAGCACTGGTAAGCCAGCAGGAGAGTGGCTCAAGCAATGGAGTAGCCCTCAAAGTGAGCAGCAGACAATAACCTGGTGCTTGAGAAAGGGAGAGCAAAGGCACATCTTGCCCACAGATGTATTAATAGTTTCAGATAGAAAGCAGAAAGGTAATTTATTTGGCTCTATTTAGTGCTGGTGATGCATCAGCTGGAGACATATATCTCCAGGCTTTGGCATCACAACTCTAAGAAAGATTCAGACAAATTGAGTGAGTTCACAGAGTTTTGAAAACATGCTCCAGGGAAGATGGACTGAGAGAGCTGGTTTGTGCTCCATGACTGAGACAACTGGAGGTAGGATGTGTAACATTCATCAGGGTGGAAAAAGGCAGTTATAAAAATGATGCTGATCAATTGGTCAAGGGTTGGACAAGCTGCAATGGGCTTAAACTGCAGCCAAGAGTCTTGGGTTAGATGCTGAGGAAAAGCTTCTTAAGGACAAGGGTGACTGAGAGCCTGTGCAGGCTGTAGAGGGGTGTGTGGGAGTCCTGTCCCCAGGAGAGCTTCAACACCCAACTGAGGCAGCATCTGCATGGAGGTCACCTCCATAGCAGGGATGAAGTTTCACCCCAAGCAGGATTAGCTGTGCCCTTTGGATTACCAGGCTGAGACAAGCAATTTGCTTTCTCTTGTCTCATGTCCTCTTAGCAGCCATACCAGGGGCACATAGATGTATCAACAAACAAATGACATTTATCCACTTCTCAGTTTGCCTTGCACCACAAACTGGAGAGCCAATGGCAGAAACCAGAGACTGAGATGGACAAGCCATGTGTCACTAAGGATGCTTTGCTGTCTGGGCCGACCCCACTGATTTGGTGTTTGGTAATTTGGTGGCTAGCTGCCACCTGCCTCCAGATCAATCCCGCTCAGTTGCATTTTCTGATCATAATTAATGTTTGCTGTGTAATTACATTGATTTTTAATGTGCTCTGGGAGATGAGGGGAATTCTTAGGCCGAACAAGTGAGGGAGGAGGGGAGTGATGGTGATCCTGTGCTGAAGGGAGAGCAGTGGGGGAGCTCCCAGGATGTGCAAGGGAAATCTGCTCAAAAAGCTCATGTTACACAGGGGTGTTGCCAAGCTGCCGTGACAAGGAGCAGGGAATGTTTGCACTGCTGCTCCTTTATTCCCTGCCCAAACTGCTCAGCTGGCCCCTGCTTTCTACCTGCCAGCCTGGTTGTCTGCTGCCCTGGCAGCCCTGCTGCCATTACTGAGCTCAGCAGGGAACAGGATTTTATTTATTTACCAAGTCACAGTGGGAAGAGGGATTTTAGGGCAGCCTGAGCTTCCCAGAGCTGTGAGCAGTGGATAAAACCTCCTCCAGCTTTGTACAGGGAGGCTCCTGCAAGGAAGAAACCTCAGCCTGTGCACAGCTGGAGCTGTGTCCCTGCTGCTCCTCGCTCACTCGTGCTACCAAGCAGCTTTGTCATGAGCATGTAGAAATGTAAGAGGCACCTGTAAGCCTCCCAGGCTGCTCTGTGCTTCCTGAACAGCCAAACTGTTACAGCCAGCACCTGCACAGCAAGCCCTGGGAGATGCTGTAAGGAGGCAGCTTTCGGTAGGCAGCACTCAAGGCTGTCAAAATCATGAGGATTTGGGTGGCAACACCAGCAGTGAGCTCCAGGATCCTTCTACTCGTGATAAAAACTACCTGGGCAGTGCTGCTAACAATGCAGGAGAAGGATTGCTGGGTTTTCATCCATCTGGGGGTGTCTGCTGCCTTCTGGGTTCACTGTCCACAGCTGGCAAGGCCAGGGCTGCAGCAGCTCCTCGTGCCACAGCACGGGTGGTGACATTTCCCAGCCACATCTGGGATGCTGCGAGTGTGCAAATGTTTGTCAGAGCAGGAATGAGCAGGGCAGGTCCCCACAGCAGCTGTGCAAATGGCAGGAGGGCAGTTTGTATTCCTGCTGCCAGCAGCCCCCCCGGGCTCAGCAGGTCCCAGAGCTGTCACTGCTGTGGCACACGCTGCTGTAAAGGCTGCAAAAGGAGGACCAGCCCTGCCCGTGCCCCCCTCAGGGAGCAGGCAGCTCCTGGGACAGAGCTGGGGGCAACCACAAGGTGGATGCCCAGCAAGAACTGGGGTGCAAACACAGCCCGAAATGCTGACGGAAAGGCCAAATCCCCTCTGCCACCTCCCCTTACCATAACACCTGAGCTGGGTTGGCAGCCCAGCTCTCCCCCTGGGTGCCAGCAGCATTTGTTCAGGTGAACCTTTGCAAACTCACCACCTGCTCATGCCAAGCTTTCCCCTTTTAAAAGGGATGTCTTTCATATTTTTTCCTCAGCACCTTGTTTTCCATCACATGTTTCTTACACACCATCCAAGGATCGTTCTGAGCAGTTCAGAGGAGGCCACACAGCACTGACTCAGCATTGCCCAGATGAGAATGCTGTGACAATCACTGCTGAAAATCAGCCTTGTCACACACAGGTGCTAGGAAGCAGCCACAGATGTTACACAATTTTTTCAATTAAAACCCCATAAATTAAAAAAAAAATAAATAAAAACAATGAGGCAGGCGCTGTGCTGAGCAGAGACAAAGGAACACAAATTGTCACTGGCACTGTGCTGGGCCCACTTGCCACTGTGGGCAAAGAAAGCTTAGCTGGTCACACAGTGCAGTGGCCAAACACCTGTGGGGACTTTGTGTCACAGAGGTGGTGCCAGGAATATTTGATTTCTCCACTGGCAAAGGCCATCCATCCCTGCTCTCCCCTCTCCTCCTGGCTGGAGTTGGGGAGAGGCAGGACCAGTCCTGGAGCTGCAGCTATTGGTGATCACTCCTAGCATTGAGTGGATATTGCAGGAATTGGGAATTAGCCCTTTAAGTAGGCTGAGAGCCCATTGGTACAACAAAGGTTGTGTCTTTGGGGTTTGAGAGCCGTGGTGAATGGAGGTGGCTCTCCCTTTTGTGTTGTGTGCGTGCCCTAAATGCAATTATTTGGCTCCTACCATGTCTGATATTATTATTTTCTTGCTATCTTTGGTACTTTTATGGCCCCATCACCATAGTAACTGAGCATCTCAAAACCCTGTGAGGAGGGAATAATATTATTCCCCTTGTAGAGTTGAAGGAAGAGAACAACAGCAAGACTCAAAGCTGGAGGCACAGGAGGACTTGAGTCCCTCCATGGTCACGGACTTTGGTGTCATATTCCTGCTCCTTCCAGTTTTAAGCAGTCACACTAAGTTTTCCCAGTCAGCCCCAGGCCACATTTCCATCCCACTTCTCTTCCTCCTTCCTTGAGTTAGTCCAGTACCAGCCTCCCACCTGGAGCTACTCCCTCCTGCTGCCCCCTTGCCCTGGGCACCACCAGCTGATGGGCAGTGCCCATCAAGGCAGGGGAAGTGTTGGTTTGCTCTGCTGAAGACCTTTCCTTTGCCCAGACCATCTCCTGCTCAAACCCATCTTTAAATATTGAATGAAAACCAGAGTAACATTGGAGCCAGACGTGTCAGATTTTCTTCATCTCTGGCCTATCCCAGACTAATTTCCACTATGTGGGTTTAGCTGTTTTTCTTGAGAGACAGCTGACAGAGAGTCAGAAAGAGGGATTTGAAACCAAGTCCTCAGCAGCACAAACTAAAGATCCAACAGGTAAGGGCAGGCCAGTATGGTGGCCAAAAGATTGACCTGGATTTCCACCTACATGCTGTTTTTCTCTTCCCTGGGCACCTTCTCCCAGTGTGATGAGACTGCTCCCTCCCTTGCTTCCTCTGCCACCAGTTCATGGCTTGTGGTGCTGCCATCACACTCCCCAACGTGTCATCTCTCCGCTGCCTTCCCTGCCTCAGGTTGTTCTGGAATAAAACAATCTCTCCTTCCCCCCACCCTTTTGTGCAATATATCATTTTTTAATTTAAAAAATGCCTTGTGGAAGTGAAACGGGCTATTAAATGTTTTGGTCCATAATTAACATCAAACCCTTGACTTAAAATCTTTATGGATTGAGTGATCTTCATTAGCTGTTGCAGGGATAACACTGCATAACTTTTGGTGACCCAGGGCCTTCAAATCACCCATATTCCCCTGCAAAGGGGAAAAAAAATTCCAGAAAGTCCTCACCAGGGACTCTGTTCCATTCCAAGATTGTGACCCAGCTTGGGCGAGCAGACCACCCCCTGCCCCAGCAATTCCCTGAGGAAGGATATCAGAATATCCCGGGGAAGGATATCAGAAGGGACAGCAGGAGTCCCCCCCTTTGCCCAGGGGAAGGCAGGATGTGATCCTGGGTGCTGCAGGGAAGTTATCAGTTATGTCCCTGCAGAGATCACTGCCTGGCAAGCCCAGCAGATAACACCGCGCGCTCCCCGGGCTCGTCACAGCTGTGGTGAGCCCCATCGTGGTGACAGGCGGCTTGGGGGGGCTCTGCCAGCAGACAGGAGTGGGCATGACTTACTGGGGACTTGCAGCACGTTTGTCACCCTCCTCCCAGCTCCCAGGGGAAGGGTGTCAGCTGGCAGGCTGCCCTGTGGCGGGTTGGAGACAGCGCTGTCACCGAGGAGGGGACAGCAGGGTCCCGTGTGTTGTCCCTGCAGCACAAACTCAGCAGGCACATTTCATGTGCTGGAGGGGTCTCCAAATCACTGCCAGGACAGGCTGGTCCTCACCCCCAGCCCAGGTGTTGGGTGCTCAGCTTCAGCAGGGCGTTGATCATTGCTGCTGATGCATGGCCTGGGCACACGCTCGCTGCCTTCTCCAGAGGACTTGGGGGTTCACTTCTGAATCCCCTGATGATTCTCAGTGTTTTCTGTAATAAATTAATAGCATTTCGTAGCTTGGATCACCATCCAGCATTGGCTCTCAGCAGAAGAGACACATCTGTTGGGGCTGCTGGCAAATTTCAAGCATATTTCCACCCACACTCTAAAGGTGGAAAAAACATTGGCGTTGAAGAACTGGTCTTTGATCCTGGCGGATTTTATGGATGACCAGCTCTTATTTGAGCTGATGAATGCAGCTGCCACCTTGCCAATTTATGGTATTATTCTTTCTGGGCACCTCCACTGGCACATTCATTGTGGTCATTGGACACTAAGTGACAACTTCCATATTCTTGGCTTTCTGAATGAAGCTGGAGTTAGGAGATACTGGTGTTCTCATTAGGCCTCTGCTGTGTACTTAGCCATTAGCCTGCTCTTGCTAAGCAGCTCTGGACTGTCCTTCAGGCTTTGCCTGTACATGAAATGAGCTGTCAATTCAAAACCCCTTGGCTGTATTTCATAGTCTGGCTGTCACTCAGGCACCTCATAACAGTGAGGACATCAACAGCAGGCACTCTCCAAGGTATGAGAAGAGGGTCAACTTTCAGCACTTTTGTATTTTTCTCTTGAGCCGAAAATGAATTTTTCCTTGAAGGAATCTTGGTTCACCTGGGACAGGATCCAACTGCAGTCCCCAGTACTACATTGGCATGGCAGCTTGGCCATCCTCCATAACCCTCTTGTCTTTCCAGTTCCAGCTCTGGAAGGAGGAGAGCCTGAGAAAAAGGCCAGGCTGTGGAGGGGACACTCATCTCCCAGGCAAGACCTGCTTGGGAGAGCACTGCCCCATCAACAAGCAAGGCGTGCTGCCACTGTGTCCAGAAGTCAGACTGTGCCACAGGCACAGCTAAGCATCCACAGCCTGGGAAAAGGAAGGCAGAAGCAGGCTTGGCTGCTATGTTAAAATGACTCCAAGCCCCAGTTTGCTGCTGTTGTCATGTGGGAAAGAACTGGCACCATGTTCCCCATGACAGGGCTTGCCTATACCTGGGGGGAACTGGAGAGATATTTTAATAATCTAAGTATTAGTTGCGTCCCCAGTCCCCTCCTTGAGAATGATGCTGGGCAGCGAGGCTGAAAATTAATTGCAGGGTTTTAATTTTTTTTCATTATTTCTTCATTTTTCTTCTTTTTATTTTTTGATTCTCATCTCAACTGTATGAAACTTTAAATCAATAGAATATGGGATATACAGCAGGGTTTCTGCCAGCTCTCTTCTGCTCTCCTCCACTTCAGTCCCAGCCCTGTGGGTCAGCAACAACATTTGCTGTACACAGCCAAGAGCCTGTGGAGAAAACAAAGCTGGGAAGAGCCCATTTTCTGCTGCTTTGTTTCCAATCCTGCCCAGGAATGGAATAAACTCAAACAGGCACTGTTTCAATCAACTTAGCTTCTGCTGAGTCAGCTCCATTTAAAACTTGGCCTTCCCAAAAACCTGCAACTCTCAGAAACCCCGGCCAAGATTCTATGGGTAAATATAAAATGAACTAGGAGTCAGGTTTTTAAAATAAAGGATTGCTCTTGGAAACCAGGGGTAATAATAATTCCTGAGGAGAACACAGAATCTCTCAATCAGAAGCCCCGAGGTGCATGCTCAGCAGCACAGGGGGATGCTGCTGGGTGGAAGTGGATGGAGCTGCTCTTGGGCACCGTGGTGGATCCCCCATCCTGGCCCCTGGCACGGCGGCTGCTGCTCACTGGGGGCACAGCTGGGTTGGAAGGGGCCCTGGTTCTGTTTTCTTTTTGTCTCTCGGGTAGCAACAATCCTGTGAGCTGGCTGAAAAACGTCTCCAGGCAAGTCTGTGCACTCAGAACTGGTGATTCAACCCCACTGTCTGGGGGAGAGAGATTGGTTTCACTGTTGTTTTCAGCAAGGGCATTATCAAACAGGTTTCATTTGGATGGTGTCATTTCAGCTTGGCTGTGTGGCGTGGCTGGGATGCTCCGCTTCGTTTGTGCTACAATCGAGTGACTGAAAGAGATGAGAGGCAAAAGGAAAATCAATTTTGAAGTATTTCTTTACTGCAAGAAAAATAACCCAAAACATTGACTTGTGCCCCCGGTCTGCTACCAAATCAAGTTTTGCTATCTTGAATCTTCTCACAAGGCAAAATGTCTGGGATTTGTCCAGCCAGCTGAAGCGATAGCTGCAGGATGATCTCACTTTGGACAGTCCAGGAGCTCCAGACTCATGTTGGAGACACCACAGGGGCATGGGGAGGGTGCAGCCCTGCCCCAGGACAGCCCCCTCTCCCCATGGATTTGGCAGCCTGTCCCCAGACAGCATTTGTGTTTGTAGTGACAGAGCTCCTCCACCTCCCAGGTAACCACTGCCTTGCTCCAGGAGCCTTTTTTGTCCCCAAGTCTAACCTGATTTCTCTTGCTGTAATTTAAGCTGATTATTTCTTGTCCTGTCCACCATGGACATAAAGAACAGATTATTCTCTTCCCCTTAGCAGCAGCCTTTTAAGCACTTGAAAACTGTTATCACATCTCTTCTTCCATCATCTCTTTTAGGCAAAATAACCCAGTTCTTTCAATCTTTCTTTGTAGGTCATGTCTCATAGACCTCTGATCATCCTGTTTGCTCTGTGCTGCCTACAGCAGTGCCACCTCCTTTCTGATATGAGCTGCCAATACCAGAATCTACTCCAGTGCAGATCTCACGAGCCCTGAAGAGATCACAAAGATGATTTTGTGAGGCTCCCAGGCCACACTGCAGCTCGAACATCCCAGGGCTCTGTCTGCCTCTTGATGTGACACAGATACTTCATGTTCAGCTTGTGACCCATGATAATTCACAGACCTTTTTCTGGGGAACTATTGCTTGCGGGCTTGGTGTTTCCCTTGAGGTTTTGAGGTGAATGGCAAAGGCAAGAATGAAGCATCTCAAATGAATGTTGTTTTCTCTTGTGTTTGTCAGTCTCTTGCAGGTCCTGATTTTGGTGTGCTCGTGCATTCAAAGCACATTTTGGTTAGACTTTTGACTAGGCTGTGTGATGCCTGGGTTAGATGTAACTCTGTCCATGCTGAAGAAGCTTTATTGATGATCCTTTCAGTTGCTGACACCCATTACCTCATAATTTCTAGTGTTTTATCTCTTTTGTGCATGTCCTTTTACTGTTTAAGACATGCTTATGTTTAGCACTCATTAATCAGCATTTTATGCAAAAGAGATGAGATTTTCAATTTTCTGCAGCCAACAGAGCATTGAAAAGCCTGTCTCCATCCCTCAGGAGCTGTTTTTAGAGTGAGCTGAGCCTTTTTTCCATGACTTGACTTTTTTTCCTTAGAAACTGGAGGTTTCTGTTCAGAAGGACTCCATAGCTGAAGGCTGGTCCCTGGGGCTCAAACCTGAAGGGACTCAGTGCAAGGACTCCAGACAATCCCAGGAGAAGTGCTTCCACCACCCAGCCACAGAGTCAGTCTCCAATGAATATTTAAATAGTTTATGCCACGTGGAAAAGCCCATTCCCCAGAGATGGGGCAGCACTGAGGCAAGGGGTGAAGGAGCCCCCCGTGCTGCAGGTGAGCCTGGGCCAGAGCCAACCTGTCAGCAGACCTGTCTGACTGCCTGTCCTCCTCCCCAGGGGCTGTCACAGCATCAGCTTTGCTCAGTGCTGGAAATCCCAGTCATGCCCAAGGTCCCACGGGGAGGGAAATGCAGGTCACTGCTGGGACAGACGTTCCAGGCAGGGGAGCCGTGCCAAGGCACTTGGGTTGTGATAGTAATTAATGTGGACATGGCTGGTAATGGCAGAGCTGGTGCTTCAAGTAAGTGCGCAGAGGCAGGAAATGAACCCCATCAATTTTTAAGGTGTCAGCTGTTTCCTGGGGCAGCTGCAGAGGTGGGAAGGTTTGTTAGGCAGGTCCTGCCCACAGCTGGCAGTTGGATGCAAACACACTCCTCCCTGCCGTGGGCTGGGACTGCCTTGCTGCCTGCAGGGAGATGGCCCTGGGCAGCTGGAAATGGTCCCAGTTCTGTGAGTGTGCTGGCAAGACTGTGGATATTCCAGCATTCAGCCAGAAGGTGTGTTTGAGGGATGATTTAGATGAGGGTCTCTCTGCTGCTGTCTGCAGCTGTTCAGCCCATGCTTCCAATGGATCCCAATTCAGCAAAGCATGTTTGACTGCAGGTGAGAGCATTTCCAAACCCTTCTCTTGCAGTGGAAGAACCCCTTTTGTCCAGGACCTGAGTGGTGTTTGTAACATTTGAGAAACTACCCTGTTCCCACTGAAAACCAGGTGACTCTTGTCCCCAGTTCCCACAGAAAACCAGGTGACTCTTGTCCCCAGTTCCCACAGAAAACCAGGTGACTCTTGTCCCCAGTTCCCACAGAATCAGTACAGAGATTGTGGCAGAGTGGGTGTTTTTATGGACTGGCTGCTCTCTCCCTTCACAGTTCTAATTAAGTTGTATATTTTGGAAGTAAAAATGTCCTTTTTGATGATATTGGTCAGGAAAGCTCTCCAGTATCTCCAATAAAGGGCAGGGAAGAGGCAAGTGATCCAAGGCAGGCTGTGATGAGCTATCAGAGGCAAGCCTAAGGTCAGGGGGGGCAAAAGGGTCCCTGTCACACTGGCAGGTGATGCTCAGCTGGTTCCCTGCTCCTGCACACTCCCATCCCCATCACTGTACCTGAGGATTGGGGTCTGCACTCCCTAAACACACTCTGGAGTGGACAGACTGTCCCTGCCCCGTGGGCAGCACACTTTAAATCCACACAGTGGAGAGGAGGGATGTTCACCTCACTTTAGGGAGGGGACAGACACATGCCAAGAGCAGCACCCTTCTCCCCACAGGGGTGAGAGCATCCAGTTGCTCTGGAAGAGCTGGAAGCACTGCAGGAGTCGTCTGCAGGGAGAGACACCATGCTGGCAGCAGGCAGAGATCTGGGGCACTGATGAGAGGAAATCTAGGGCATCAAAGAGCAGAGATCAGGATAATCAAGGAGAAGAGATCTAGGGCATGGAGGAGCAGAGATGTAGGTAATCAAGGAGCTGAGATCTGGGGCATCAAAGAACAGAGATGTGGATAATCAAGGAGCAGTGATCTAGGGCAGGGAGGAGAAGGGGTCCAGGTAATCAAGGAGTGACAATTAAGGCACCAAAGGGGGTTGCTGTGGGGCATCAAGGAGAGGGGATCTGAAGCACTGAGGAGTGACGTGCCAGAAGGTTAATGTCCAGCCCTGACCAGCATTTCATACTCCAGGGTAGAGGGGAACAAACTGCCACAAGAAATGCAGCATAGTGAGCTGCCAGGGCTGTCCAGGACAGCTGAGCCTCAGCTGGCAGCTCCAGGCATCTCCAAGGAGGAACTCTGGGGTTGCTTCAGCCATTTGGAAGGAGCCTGTCTCCCCATCAGCAGGCAGCAGCAAACATGATCTGTCTGAAAAATAGAGCCACGTTAACAGTTATTGATCTATAACTTTTAACCAATTTCTTTTTTACAATATTGGATTGCGTGCTAATATTAGCTTTTTATGGTCGGCACTAGGCAAACTCCACTCCATCAGAGAAAAACAGCTCCTGTGGGCCAATCTGCACCTCCCATTGAGCTGAATGATAGAGGACTGGAACAATATTTTTTGACAGATCAGTTCCTGTTCAGGGTAGTGGTGGCCATTATGCAAATCGAGCCATAAGAAGTTTAAAAGTCTGGAACCATTATATTTCTTTATTTCATTAACATCAATGCAAGCAGGCAAGTTAATACAACAGAGTGATCCCATTCCAGGGCTTGCACAAAATAGTGCCCCCATCATTTAACAGGACTGGTGATTTCCTCTACAGGTGCTCCCAGCAGCTGTACTGGGGCACTGAGGCATTTTTTGCAGCTGGCAGAGGGGTGGGTGACAAATGTCTGTGAGCAGATTAGAACACAGGAATCCTCTGCCTGAGCTGGCAGATGGCTGGGAGGGCCCTGCTCCTGGCAGCAGGCAGACATCCAGGAGGACAGGGGACAAGTAGGGGATCCATTACAAGGGCCTGATTTCCCACTGGTCCTTGGGGATCTGCTCCCCACCTCGGAGCACCTGCACAAAATCTCTTTTGTGGTTCCCCCATCCCTAATTCTCTGCTTGGGCAGAGCTGCCCTGGAGTCACAGGGTGCACAGAGGCATGAGCACTTAGGATCCAGGTTTACAGGACAAGGCAGCACGGTGTTAAACCCATCTCCTCCAGCCCTGGTGCTGGACATACACATTTTCCCAGCACAGCAGCAATATGAGGAGCTAAACATTGATGTAATACAGGTATGATGCTATAAAGAGCAGAGATTTGTGCTCCAGCACATGCCCTGACACCCACTGGTGGCCACCCTCCTCCTCCTCCATCCTATCAGCACCACCACAGACACAGACCTTCACAGCCATCCCCATCCTCCCACATGCCCCTCACCTCCACCCCAGCAAGGCACAGGGCATTCACTGAAGCAGCTTTGCAGAAGAATACCCATCCCACTTTGTGCCCCCCTTCAGCTGAGGGTATCAGCACCTCTTTACAATTAGAAAATTAATACACAGTGCAAGGAAATTATAGGGTGTTGGGGCTCAGCCCTTGCATAGTGCCTTAAGGAAGGGAGTGGGTGATTCCTGGTCACCCACAAAAGCCAGCAACCCTGTGAGAAGCTGATTCTTTCCCACACCCGACACAGCCACGTGCACACTCACACTTACTTATTTGCATAAATCTGGAAAATAAAGATCACAGCCTGCCACACTAATGGATCCCAGCACTACAATAGCTCCATTATAAATGGCAATGTCTTGGAGAATTACTGCTAAAGACTCTACCTTTTAGTGTTGCAACTTTTAATTGATTTTAAAATACACGATCAATCACAGTTAATCAAGGAATCATGAAGAAGCTATCGTACACAAATACGCAAGGAAAGCATATAAACTACAATTAATGACCACTTAAACAATGGGGGGAATGAAAATAGGATTATTTATTAGTGTTTATGGACAGTAATGGATCAAGTAATGAAGCAGCAGCACGGTGGTGTGTTAGAAGCCAAAGTTGGTGATACTTAACTCCAAGTGGCCATAAGTGACTCTTCAGTGGATGGGTCAATGGCACAGTTTAGAGAAAGCTTTTCCAAGGAAGCAGATGCCTTTTAGTCTAAACATTATCATGGCCCTGCAGCTGCTGGTCATCCATCCTGAAGGAAGGATGTAAAAAGTAATTCCTGGGTTCTCACCACAAACCCCATCTGTGTCTTAGGGCCAGTCAAACCTGTCAGGTACAGCTTTGCTCTGGTGTGGTGTACTGTAGCCCCCCAAAAAACCCCTCTGGGCTGCCTTCAGCCAAATGCCCATCTGTCACCTGTCAGAGAGCTGTCTGGTGCAGCGAGACACCTCTGGCCTTAGTATTAGAGGGAGAGGTTAAAACCCCAGCTGAGTGCCCTGTGCCATCCTTGGAGAGCCAATTCTTTGTGTCTCAGGGTGGCAAGCAGCCTGATGGGCCAGAGCAGGGCGAGCAAAGCAAGGCTGGGGGTTATTTAAGCCTGAGCCAAGGACACTGAGCTTGGGCAGGGCAAAGGAGGTAAATTCCATGGAGGCATCTTGAGGCCCCTGAGGTCTGTCCTTGCCCACAGCTCCAGGTGGTCTGTCCAGGATTTAGTACAAAAGACTATTTTGTCTAAGCTGGCTTTATTCCCACCCACGTAGCCAGAGCCTTGCAAGCACAGAGCCAGGTGCTGCTGAGGCACACCCTGGCACAATCCCACCTGGGCTGTCTGCAGACCCAGTTTGCTCTTTGCTGTGCTGGCTCAAGGCCTTTCTGTGCCTCCAAGAATGCCTGCTGTCCCCAGGGACGGGCAGAGGCACAGGGCTGTGGCATTCACACGGGGAGCAGCCTTTGTCTTCTGCCAGTTTGCAGCTTTGCACCCACAGCTGTTTAGTTCTCTAAATTAGTGAGCAGCACCCAGATCCCCTGGCACAAGGAGGCAGAGATGAAACAACTCCATGGGGAAAGGGAGAGTCCAGAGGAAAGTTTGTCCTGTTGCACCATTCCCTGGGAGGCCACTCCAAAAGACACCACCAGCACAATCCACGTGCTGGTGTCCCTGTAGAAAGGTGGGGACTGTCCCTCCTGCCCTCCTGGGGCAGGGGTGTGGGGATTTTCTTGTGCTCAGACCTTTCTGTGGTGAGATGGAAGTCTCATGCTTGAAGAAGGCTGCTTTTAGCTCTGGACTTAAACTGCTATTAGTCATCTCAGATCTCTGAAAAGGAGCTGACAGCAGGTCAGCCTCCATAACCACATCTTCCCTGGGGCTTTGGTGGGGGCTGAGGATGCTGCAGCCCCTCTCTCCCAGCCCTGCCTGCCAGCAGCCTCCTTCCCACAGCGCTTGTGCTCGCTCACATGGATCAATGTCTTCCTCTCCTCCACTGTCTCTTTTATTGCCTTGCAAGTTGGCCCCAGGATGTTTTATCACACCACAGCACATAATACAAATGAAAAACAAAGGGGAAAAGTTTGAATCATTTTTTTAATATATTCATCCCTGTGCTGGGGAACAATGATCCGTCTGATTAAATCCGCATGCCAGAGTTTATTAAACCAGGTTGGCCTCTCGCTTTCTCTCTCCTTTAGGCAGGGACAGGCTCATTAAAATGAGCATACTCTGCTCCCTCCCCAGTGCAATCCTGCTTCACACAGTCCCTGTGCTGCTGCTATCTCAGAGGCATCACCAGGAGCTGATGAATAGGGCCCTGCAGCTCAGTTTTCCCCGGCTGCAGCACAGCAGCCAGGGAGCTGTGGTGTGGCTTTTTGGCAAAGGGCAGGAGGTGCCTTCACAGCTGATGGGAACACACATCCAAGGAAAGGCCCCTTCAAATTGGAGGGAGGTGGGGGCAGGGCCTGGCCACCTCTCTAGCCCTGCCCCAGCACCTGGTGGGTCATTTAGCTCCTCCTGGGCTCTGTTTCCCATCTGTAAAATGGGTTTCAGGGGCACTGCTTCCCCATTAGGATAATTAATGGCTATAAAGCACTTTGGATCCTGCACTAAGAATAAACCCATCAGCAATGACAAGGTGACCAGTGGCATCTGAGGCACTCTCTCCCTGGGACCAGGTCCTGTGTAGGCTCCTCAGTCTGCCAGCAGCTGCTGTCCCTGCAGCTCCAGCTCCCCTTGGGCTACCTCAGGAGGGTCCCCAGCCCACCCAGCCACCCTCACCAGGAGGCATTTCCAGCAGTGTTTGCTGCAGCTCCTCTTCTTCCTCGGGAGCCCTTCAGAGGCAACCTAAGTCTGTTCCACCCCGCAATAACAGTGGCTTAGGCCCTGTAATCCCTCCTTTACTTGACTTTGGGTTATTTTGAGCAGGAGATTAAAGGCGATTATCTGCATCACCTGAGATGCTGCACTTTCTATCTCTACCCCCTTTCCTCCATCCCCAGGAGCTCGCCCAGGCCCAGGCAAACAAACCCCTCCCTCCTTCCCAAATCCTCTGCCACGCTCTTGTCTCAGGACAGCTGTCTGGCCACAGGGTGCTGCCATTGGTGGTCCATCATCAGCCCTGCTTCCCAGATCCAGCTTCTCACCTGACTACCCATGTGTTCTGGTTCTGCCCCCTGAGCCAAGTGCAGAGATGCTCCACAGGAGAAGACAAAGGAGGGCACCCCAGCACACTGTAGCACTAATTGGGATTAGTTCTGTAGGCTTCTTGAGGAAGAGGTGGCAGCAGAGAGGATAAAGAAAGTCCTCCTTTGGGCACTACCCAGGTTGTGCTGGGTTCAACATCAGATATTTACTACTACAGCTGGAGGATGGAGAATGATTGTTTGTTTGGGACATCCCACATTGTTAAAAAACCCCAAAATGCAAGTAACACAGGAAAAGCACTGAAAAATGTCTGTGTCATGCCCAAGGAGGAATCCCCATCACCTGCAGCATCCAGCCATGGGCAGGGAGCTCCTCTCCATGTTCTGGGGACCACGTGCTGCTCTCCAGCTCACTCCAGCTTGGATTTAGCAAAGCACTTGGTGCTGGTTTGAATTCCTCCCGAACCCTTGCTGAAATCAGCAGCTTTATTAAATGAAGGTCTAAACAAGCAGAGCTACGAGCATTGACCAGAAATGTTAATTTACCTTCCTTTATGACTGAGGGATGCTCAAACATCCCAGGGGGGAGGAGCAGGTACCTGGAAGCAATTGTTCCCCTGGGAAGCAAACTCCCACACGTGGCATTGCGTGTGTGACCTGTGCACACATTCATGGAGAGCTCACACCTTCACAGGCTGATTTTCCTCATTTCAGACTACACCAGCCTAGAATCCATCTGCCACCCTGGAAATTAATAGCAATCATTAAACAAAAAGAGCTGGCAAAAAGAAGCCTGAGGTGAAAAGCAGCTATTTCTGCCAGAAAAAAAATTAAAACTATTTAGACATACAGAAAGTCATTTATTACTGTGAAGTCCTCCCTCCACCTGGGGTTTAAATCTCATTACAGTTTGTCCAAAACAGATGTTACCCTTTAGCAGTAGATTATTAACAATAAACTCCAATCCTCCAAAGAGGGTAGGTGTTTTGGGTTCACTTGCTTTTTCGGCTTGGGTAACCTCCACAGGAAATGTTTAGGAAAAGGACGGGCAATCCAAACACTGGCACAGCTCCCTGCTTCTGTTGTCTTGGACTCCAGAGTTTCTTTAACTCTCCCTATCTTCTGGACAAGCAGGGAAACACAGAGAGGGGCCACAGACCTGGCTGAGGGGCAGCCAGGGTGCTGAGCAAGGGCTTTGTGTGCTGCAAGCCCACAATAACACACCAGCAGCTCCTACTGCTGCTTTTCCACCATCACTTTGGCATGTGCCCAGACAAAACCAGTTTCTTTTGGAGTCCAGCATGAGCACAACCCATTTTTTACAAGCTTCTCTGCATGTGGCCACACGTTTTTAGGTAGAAGGCTGTTTGGTTGAGCTTTAGGCATGCTGGCACCATAAAGAAAACACAGTGCTCCCTCATCCCTGGAGCTGAGTATCCTCTGTGGGCAAAGATGGGTTTTGCTTGTTCCCACCAGAGCATGGGCATGCTGCAGTGGGAAATCAGGTTTCTCTTGAGAGAAACACTGCCTGCCACCATGTTTAACCAGCCAAGCCCACAGTGGGGTATCTGTGTTCTGTTTAGATTTAGCATAATAAAGATACCTGCTCAGGAATCTAGGAGCCTTTTAATCATGCTGTGAACATAATCAAATGAGACATTAATATCAGCTCCAAACACATGTGGCCATCTGGCTGTCCAGGCATCTCCCTGACCATCTCAGGTGGCAGGAGGCACATTCCCAGGGTTCTCCAGGGACACTGCTAAATAGATGTTCTCACAATGCCCCTCAGCACGCCTGGGAAGGCAGTGAGAAGCAGCTATTTTGGGACTGCTGATGGTGAAGCCACTACCAGCATCTCAGGGCTGCCTCAGAAAACTCTTTTTGCTATTAGTACAATTTTTGCTGCACCCCAAGGGAAGCATCAAGAGTTCTCCAGGGCCATGTATGTCTGTGAGTACTTATTGCTGAAGAGAATATTTCCCTCAGCACAGCACATCTCAGGCCTTCAGGCTTTACAGCTTGTACCCCATCCCTTCATGGAGCCCTGGGGGGCCCAAGAAAAGCAGAGTACTCACCTCCCTACAGGTGCAGGGTATGCTTGGGATGAATCTGTTGCACATCCTTTCACGCTGGGTCAGAGGCATGATGGAATAACTGCAGGGGCTGTGCTGGTGGGAAGACAAGGCTGTAATTCATGGCTGAAATTAAGCCATTAAAGAGCAGCTGAGGTGAATAAATGCACACAGCCATCTTGTGGACTCTGCCCTCTGCCAGAGGGTGCAGTCACTGCTGTCTCACATCCCTGTGCCTCCTCATGGGCTAATCTGCACCAGCCCCTCATCCTCTCACCTCCATCCCAGACCCAGCTGGAGCACAGACCTGCAGCACCCAGGCCACCACCCCCAGGCTGGGACCACTGACCCACCTCCCAAATATCCAAATAAATGGATATTTGTTTGTAGCCTGGCTATCTGACCTGTGAGGAGTGTCCTATTAAAAAATTAAATAAATAAAAGGGTGAGTGCATATTTCCACTGCTGAAACAGCAGACCCACAGCCTGGTAAACTGCTTTTCTGTAGAAAAACAGCATCTGTTTGGGTTAAGAGGGCAGGGTTGGAAATGTTGATGAGTTCCTGAGTTGACCTAGGGAAGGGTCTCCTCCAAGAGTGGACCAACGTGAGCTGCTCCAGCAGAGCAAGATAAATGGCAAGATAAATTCTGGTTTAAAATGACATCACCTGCAGGAGCAGGGCTGCGATGGGCAAGCTGTACGTGGAAGGTGGTCATGCTTGGTTTCCTCTGCAATGCTGTTATCCTGAATAAACATTAGATTGGTTTTGGAGGGCTGCCCAGATGATCATTAACCTTCTCCTGGCCCATGACAAGAAGCCAGCCTGCAGCACTGAGCTAAAATTAGGCTTGTAGGGCACTGGGGCTTGCCAGATATAGCAATATCTGGGCAGAAACCCCTTCAGAAAGTGGATAGCCAGAGGGTCCAGCCTTAAGCTGGGCTTCTCAGCTCCAGAAGACCATTAAAATCACAAGATAACCTGGATTGGAAGAGACATCTGAAAGTCTCCAAGCAGAAAAGCAGGACCAGCTCCCAAGGTGAGCGAGCCAGTGAGAGGTTAGTAGAGGTGTTTGCTCACAGCACAGACATAACAATCCCTGTGTGCAGGGCACGTGCTGAGGGAAGGGTGAATTCTGTTCTGCCTACCCAGAGATCACAGATCATGAAGTCCTTCATGAGCTGTATGTTTTCTTGTCCATCTCTCAGCACTCAGCATTACAGCCTAGAAACTGTGATGTTGCTCTGGCCAGAGACCCCTTCCCAGGGGAAGGGCAGGACAGAGGGGGAAGTGTTCTTCTGCAAATGCCACCATAAAAATACCAGAGCAAAAAAGACACTTGCACCACTAAAAAGAATTTCTAACAACTCACCATTTCACAGATCCATCACCAGATTTTCCTTTTGTAGAAGTGGGTTTTCCCATCTGGAAGGCAAAGGGTTATGCAGGCTTCCTGCAAAAATGAATTAATGAATGAAAGCAGTAAAGCCCTTTTCCAAACAGCAGCAAAGATCTGAGTGAGGATGACAATGCAGGGGAGGCAAGGCTCAGCTCAGGTTGTCACTGCTGAGGAACACCAGCAGCTCCACTTCCCAGCGTGGGGCTGGCTCCCTCCATGGCATTGGTGCTGGAAAAGCATCCTTTGATCTTCAGCACTTTTTACAGGGGAAAACAGGACTCTTGCTTCCACACCAGACCTCTGCTTTTCCCCAGCCTACCATCAGCACAACCATCCCATAATGAAGCTGTGATTCAGACTGATTATTTCTAAGGAAAAATCCCATCAAGAAAGTATTAGAAAGGCTTTCTCCCATGGAAACACATCTTTCTTATTGCTAGAGTGGTACCTGATCAGAGCTCTTACTTCTCTACATTCCCTAAAATGTTTTTCCTCTTCACCTTCCCCTGACTCTGTCCCTCTCATCACATTTCTCAGCTCCTTGAGGGCTCAACTGCACTGTCAGGGGCTGGAGCTGGTGTTCCACTGCAGCTCGTGCTGATGTTTTGGAAGGCTGGTTTAATGCACAGGTACCCCAGCTGGGCTTAAGAGGTTGCTCACCAAGAAGATCATTTATGCATTTACTTAAACTCAGCAGAGGCTTCTGCTCAGCAGCCCACAGCAGCATGAGATAGGGTTGTCATCTCAACAGACCCTGGAAACCAAGCAGCATGAGATGGATGTAAATGATTTCAGACTGCAGCTGAGTAACAGCAGAATAGTCTTATTTTCTGAAATCCCAACAGTTTATCTTGAAAATATTGTCATTTTAAACCAGAATTTATCTTTCCGTAGAAAAAAAAGGTTCTTAAAAATGTTTGTGCAAACAAGGTGTGTTCTGGCCGTTCCCAGGCTGCAGCTCTGGCCTCATCCTGCCTTTTGGAGGCACAGTGGCTTTGAACTAAGGCTCCCCTCAGACACTACAGCACTCAAGTTTACTGCTAAATTAAATGGGATTGACTATCAGCTTCCACTAAAGATCATAACCTGTTCAATCAAGGTTAAAATAGGAATAAACCAAGGATAGACTGACCCCAGCACCATACAGAGCCCAAGAGTGTTGACATACTGATGATATTAATGTCCCTGTATAGAGACCAAGCATGTAATTTCTCTTTGTTTCTCCCAGTGTCTACCAGAAAAGTTATCTCTTTGCCATCCTTCCCACCTGGATACTTGTCATACAGCCTGTGACCTCCCACAGTCCCAGTAAAAGCTGGATGCAATGCTGAGCACTTCTCTCTCAGCCTCCCCTTCACCTCTCTGCTTCGTTCCTTCTTAATCTCTCCTCAAACCTCAGTGGAAAATGTATCTCTTCTCCCTTTCCTGTTTTTCTTAAATAATAAATAATAGCAGGAGAGAGAGTAGAATTGACTGGACAACTCTATTATCTAACACTGTGAGGTGTTTGGGATGCACAAAATGCTGCCTAAGCCCTGTCAGTGAAGGGTATTAGGACCAGGATGTCTGGATATAAAATTAACTTAAATTCTACAGGCCTGAGCATCTTTATGATCCAGGGAGGTTGTGATTCTGACCAACAACACCCAGCAGGAGTCATGGAGCAAAGACCAGGAGTATGAATGAGGGAAAAAGCTGCCTGGAAGCCTCCTTTCCCCACCTGACATATACAGGATGGACATTAGCTATTTGCAGGTGATTTCATCACTAGAAAAGGTTTAATCTGCCATCTTGGAGCTGCCTCTTCAGATTTTTTTACACATAATGAAGAACCAAGGTTCATTTTAAACTCTGGTTTCTCTAAGCCAAATTTTCCCTCTCCTTCTGTTTGGGTGACCAAACACTCATATTTGTAATGTAGCACTCCCATTTTCCTCTGGCTCTCTTTGTAGTGGGGATAATTTTTTGGTAAAACAGCCCAAATGGCTGTGAAAGGGGATCCAAGAGGAGCTGGAGCTGGAGCAGCTAGGGAAAAGGAAGTGGTGGAGATGCAGAAATGCCAAGGAGAGGAGCACTGCTGTGTGTATACACACACACGCATGCGTAATCTTGTGTTCCCTCAGCAAATGTAATCCACAGTTTGAAATAACTCATTCAGTAGAATAACAAAATTAGGAACTGAGTGCCAGCTCTCTTCCCAGCCCCCACAGCTGCTTTGTTTGCTTCCTTGCAGCTGCTGCTCTGGTTTAATTTTCCAAGATGCCATTAGTTGGGAAATGGAAGCAAAAACTTCCCATTCAGCTTGCATTGGTTTTTGAAGCTCCAGCTTTTCCTTTTTCTTTCCACTTCCCTTGCTATGGGTTTTCAGCCAGGATAAGGATGCTGCTGCTCATCAGAGCAGGCTACAGCCTGGAAATTCCAGCCATCCTCTTTACTGCTGGGTTGCTGACAGGACCAGGGCTGGAGAAGCAGAGAAGGGTAGGAGGGGAGCATATCACAGTCAGGGCTGAGGATTAGCAGGGGGAAGCATGGATCTGGGCTCCAGCAGAGATACTGGATGTCAGAGCAATGTGCAGGAGGAGCAAGGAGTGAGGGAGTTGTTATTGCCCCTTTGCTGGCCTCTGTTAGACACAAAACCACAAAATCTCAGCATCATCTCAGCTGGTCAATCCATTCTGCCTCCTGAGAGTGGAAGGAAAGGGAATTACAGCAGTGTCTGCAGGGCCCAGGAAACTGTGCAGGAATGGTGCAGGAATTTCCTGGGTTGCTCCCATGGCCTTGTCATGGATGAGCCTGTAGTCATTGTCACCATGGTGCCACACTTCAAGATATTCTGACTGAGATTAAACCCATCATTCCTAAACATTTCTGTGTTATTCCACACTCTCTTCATTCCTACCTTTTGCTTCATTCTCCAGCAGTAAGAGACTCCCCAAACTGCCACTTTCCTGGTTGCTTTTCATGTGAGAATTTTGCTGGTTTATTCTCAGGTTTTCTCAGCTCTGTGGGGGTTCAGAGGACTGGAAAAAGGAATGTGCAATTGTGTTACCAGGAGAATAAACTCAGGACAACTGGGCAAAGATGAACCAAGCAGGCAGGAGAGTTAAAGCACCAGATCCTTGCAGGATGCTCGGTGCTGGTGTTGCTTGGGCACACACCCACACCCACCACGGGCTGGGACGGAGGCTCTCAGAAGGCAGCAAGATGAACAATTATGCCTTTTGTGCAAAGCAACAAGGCCCACTTCTCCACTCACCAGTCATGTCCCGAGAATCTAATAAAAAGGGAGATTAGCCCCTCTTTCCTCTCTCACATCTCCTTAATGCTGTCATTTTATTCACACTTTGTAAAGCAAATAAACCAGCAAATTGCTTGCTTTAATGAGCTGAAATTAAACTCGGGCTGCTGATAAAATGCCATTTCTCCTTTCTGTTGTTGGGAAGGACCTGGCTGATAGGCAATGTATGGGAAATAAGAGAAAACATACACTGGGAGCCTCACTGAATGTGTTTGAGTCATTTAGTACTCCTCTTCTTCATCCCAAATATTTCCAACTAGATGGGGGAAGCACGAGGGTGCTGTAGGGGAAGGCTTTAGATGGTCAGCCTGGCAAGATCTGTGGGGAATCTGTCTCTGTTCCTTCCTCATGAATGGTCCCACTCCACAAATTTCCTTTGAGGAAATTTCACAAATTTCCTGTGAGGAAAAGGCTGGTTTGGCTCTGCAGAGCCTTCCCAAACCCAGGTTTGCCCAGACAGGGTGGTTGGGTCACAATGGGAGATAGAGGGGACAGAACAAATGCTGAAGAGAACATACCAAGTGCATCCCTTCCTGCTGCCTGTGCTGGGTTTGGAAGGGCTTCCCCTGCCTGCAGGAATCCACAAGTCCTTGGAGGAAAACAGGGAGATGCTGGAATCAAGGGCCACCCCTAAGGGACAATGGGGCAAGTCATTGCTTATGGCTCTGCAGACCAGGAATACCCCGATCCCAACCCTTAGGGGCAATGCACATCCCCACAGGATGCAGGAGGAGCTGGACACCAGGCAGAGAGCTGGCACACCTAGAGAGAAAGTCTCCACCTGCAACACAATGTGTGTGCTGGGATTTTCACCCCAAGAAGAGCCCAGAGCACTTTGCTGCAGTCTCCCACCAGCCTGTGAAGTGCTATCATTATCTCATGGTACCAGGGAGGAGGCTGGAGTGCAGAGAGGTTAATTGAGTTGTCTAACACCAGAGGGATGCAGCAGCAGGCGTGTTTCAGTCTGGCACTGCAGCCTGTGTCTCTGTGGGGGTGGCAAGGGGGGGCACTCACCTGCAATCTGCCAGGGAGCACAGTCCCACTTCCCTTCCTCGCTGGCTCCAAGGACTCAGCTATGTTAAAATGGACTTGCAGGTATTGCCAGAGCATCTCAGGACAGTGACAGCACACGGAGGAAAAGGTGGCTGGAAATTCTCATGTGCAGAGAGGTGATGTGAGAGAAGGTCCTGTCATTTATGTAATGGAAACACAACTGTCACCAGGGAACTGACTCATTGGTCACAATCCAACCAAATAAACTGTTTCACTGGTTCTTATTACTGGCCTGTTTACCAGGGTACAAACTGAATGGAGGAAAGGGGTCTCTGCAGTGAAATATGCTCTCCTTTCCAGCCTGGTATTGTGGCTGGAAAAGAACCCGGTTTCTTTGGGACAAGGGTCAGAGTATACATCTGCCTCTAAACAATGAACCCCACACAATTTTCAGGTATGTAGCACCAAGAACAGTCCAGCCTGGGCACTGTCAAATGGTCTGGAAAACTGTTTCTGGGTTTATACTGTTTTTCAGATTTACTGAAAGAAAATTTGGATGTAAGGTGTGCTCCTATCGCCTTCACAACTTCCCAAGAAACCTGCAGTTCTTATCAGCTCTGTTTCCAATGAGTATTGGTGGTGCCTTCTCTGGCTTCTACAGTCTGCCCTTGGACAAGGCAGAAAAATCGTGTTCCTGTTCCCAAAAAAGTTCAAAGAAGGATTTTTCTAGATAAGCCATGATGATTTCTCTCCATTTGTGGGCAACTCCATCTCTGCTACAACATCTCTCTTGCATCCATCCTACCAGCCCAGAGTTCTGTTTGGCAGTAGAGATATTCACAGATAATGTTTTCAATATCTGGTGGAAAAGCATGACCCAGGAGTTGCTGGTGCTCATGCATTTCCTACCTCTCCACTTTTGCCTTCCTGTTTCCCTAAGAAATCAGAAAAAGAAGTAAGAGCTGTCCATGGAAATTTATGCTTAGTCAAAAATTTAGGTGGGAAAAAGAATGGAAAACATGAGCCAGAAATTAGTTTCTCTGTGGGGAGTGAGGCTGCTGGAAGTCCCATAGGTTTGTGTCTAATGAAGACTTTTCCTAGTCTTCAAACAGCTGTTTCTGGATGGGGAGGGAAGGTCTTGTCCCATCTTCTGCAAATGCTCTTGTTATGCCACTGAATGTTTGCTGGTTTTCCACACCTCTGCATCATTTCACCTGGGAGGGAGAGCCTTGGAGAAAGGGAAAAAGCCCCCAGCAGGGACAAGGACACTGGGTGGTTCACAATCACACCAGTGGATTTGACAAAGGTTCCCAGAAACAGGACAAGCGTTTGATGCTGGGCTGTACCCAGCTGCCACATGGCAGTGCAGGCAGAGACACAATGTCCTCGACCAGCACCCCTTGTGTGGGCACTGCTGCCACGCACACCAGCACACGAGACAGGCAGGATTCCCCTCAGCAAAACGCTGCAGCATCAAATCTACATCAGAGCGAGTTGTCTAGACTTCACCTGCTCTCAGCGGAGAGGAACAGACACTTCTGGGGCATCACTCCTCTCCTCCTCAGGTAGACACCTAAATAGGTCAGACAAACGGTGTGCTGGATGTGTGTTGGTCTCTCAACTGCCAAAAAAGTGGTGCTGGACAAGGGCTCAGAGGGTGACCACAATGGCCAGTGACTGCCTCTCCCTGTGCTGCCAAACAGTACTGGTAGCCAAATAAACCAAAGGCTCCTTGAAAGGCGGTTGCCAGAATGAGAAGGCAAGTGCCTAACTGATAGGGGAGTTGGATGGATCTCCAACACCTCTGACTGCTGACTGTCTTTCCTTTGTGCTTAGTTTGTGTTTGTGTTTTGTTTTGAGCAGGTGAGCTGGGGGACTGAGTGGGGACAGCCAAACACACGGAGGTACAGGGAGATGGGGACCAGCGCCACGATGTGCAGCAAAAAGAAAACGAGGAGAAGTACTATAAAAAATGAGAGGAAGGCTTGTCTCTAAGCCTCAACAACTCTGCACAGGCGCTTAACTTCATGACTCCCTCCTCGAGATGCCAGAGGCATGGTGATGTGGGACCAGCCCCAGCCTCCAAGGCCTTGGTAGCAGCCCCTGGCTGCTGGCTGCCAAGTACCGTGGGCACCGAGGTCCGCTTTCTCCACGGACGCTTCCCTCCCGTCTCTGAGCCATGAGGAGAAGGGAGAGGCAAGCAAAGCTGCCGAAGGAGCACTAGCCCACACCTTCCCGGCCCCTGTCCTGTTCCCCGCTTCCAGCAGACCAGGAGCCCTTCTCCGTGCTGCCCTTCCAGATGGCAGGTCGCCGGTGGGCCGCGACGTCAGCCCTCTGCATGTGCGTGGCGGCCGTGTCTCTCCTGCACGCCGGCGGGGTGCGGGCAGACTGCTGGCTCATCGAGGGGGACAAGGGCTTCGTCTGGTTGGCCATCTGCAGCCAAAACCAGCCCCCCTATGAGTCCATCCCCCAGCAGATCAACAGCACCATCGTGGACTTGCGGCTGAACGACAACAAGATCAAGAGCGTGCAGTACGCCTCGCTCAGCCGCTTTGGCAACCTGACATACCTCAACCTGACGAAGAACGAGATCTCCTACATCGAGGACGGTGCCTTTTCAGGACAGTTCAACCTCCAGGTGCTGCAGCTGGGTTACAACCGACTGAGGAACCTCACCGAGGGCATCCTCCGGGGCCTGGGGAAGCTGGAGTACCTCTATCTCCAGGCCAACCTCATTGAGACCGTCACCCCCAATGCCTTCTGGGAGTGCCCCAACATAGTGAACATTGACCTGTCCATGAACAGGATCCAGAGACTGGACAGCAACACTTTTCGGGGCCTAAACAAGCTCTCTGTCTGTGAACTCTACAGTAACCCCTTCTACTGCTCCTGCGAGCTCCTCGGCTTCCTGCAATGGCTGGAGGCTTTCACCAACATGACACGCACCTACGACCGGATGCAGTGCGACTCCCCACCCGACTACATGGGCTACTACTTGTTAGGCCAAGGCCGGACTGGCTACCGCAATGCTCTGAGCATGCTCTCTTCTCTTTGCACTGGCGGCTCCTACACTGTGATCCCTCGTTTTATCCCTCCCAGGTACCAGGTGACCACGGTGCCCTCCGAAAGCCCCTGCTCCGAGGAGGAGTGCTCCTCCGGCGACGGCACGACGCCGCAGTTCTCCCTGTTCACACCCATCGGTGAGACGGAGGTGCGCCCCAACATCCAGGTCAAGCACCTCAACCACAACTCGGCCGTCCTCACCGTGCAGATTCCCTACCCCTTCAGCAAGATGTACATCCTCTCCCAGTTCGAAAACGGCTTCTCCTCCATGATCACCAAGCTCAGGAAGAAGGAGGAGAACATCACCGTGAGCAACCTAGTAGCACAAAGAGATTACACCTACTGTGTAGTCTCTGTTCACCAGTACTCCAAGTACAACCACACCTGCGTCACCATCACCCCCACCAGACCCAACCGCAAGGAGCCGGTGCCCACCCCTTCCACTGCCACCCATTACATCATGACAATCCTGGGCTGTCTCTTTGGCATGGTGATTGTCCTGGGCGTGGTGTATTACTGCCTCCGGAAGAGGCGCCAGCAGGAGGAGAAGCACAAAAAGGCTGCCGGCAGCATGAAGAAGACCATCATCGAGCTGAAGTATGGGCCAGAAATGGAGACCACCAGCATCACCCAGCTGTCCCAGGGACAGATACTGGGTGGGGAGACAGTGACCCGCATCCCCTATCTACCTTCTGCTGGTGAGGTCGAGCAGTACAAGCTGATTGAGAGCAGTGAGACCCCCAAGGCCACCAAGGGCAACTACATGGAGGTGAGGACAGGTGAGCAGCCTGAGAGGCGAGACTGTGAGCTGTCCCTGCCGCCAGACACGCAGGGCTCTGTGGCTGAGATCTCCACCATTGCCAAGGAGGTGGACAAGGTGAACCAGATCATCAACAACTGCATCGATGCCTTGAAATCCGAGTCCACCTCCTTCCAAGGGGTGAAGTCGGGGGCAGTCTCCACGGTGGAGCCTCAGCTGGTGCTCTTGTCAGAGCAGATCCCCAGCAAGCACGGATTCCTTTCCCCTGTCTACAAGGAAAGCTACAACCACCCTCTCCAGCGACACCACAGCATGGAGGCGGCCCCCAAACGCTCCAGCACCTCTTCCAGTGGCTCCATACGGAGCCCCAGGTCCTACCGCTCCGAGGGATCGGGCCACAAATCCGAAGCCAAATACATCGAGAAGACTTCCCCCACCACCGACACCATCCTCACTGTGACACCGGCCGCGGCCATCCTGCGGGCAGAGGCGGAGAAGATCCGCCAGTACAGCGAACACCGGCACTCGTACCCCAGCTCGCACCCAGGGGAGCAGCACGACAGCATGGGCGGCAGGAAGCCCTCCATCCTGGAGCCGCTGACCCGGCCTCGCCCCAGAGACCTGGCCTACTCCCAGCTCTCGCCTCAGTACCACAACCTGAGCTACACCTCCAGCCCAGAGTACACCTGCAAACCATCGCACAGCATCTGGGAGCGCTTCAAACTCAACCGCAAGCGGCACAAAGACGAGGAGGAGTACATGGCAGCCGGCCATGCCCTACGCAAAAAGGTCCAGTTTGCCAAAGACGAGGATCTTCACGACATCTTAGACTACTGGAAGGGCGTCTCTGCCCAGCAAAAGTCCTGAGTCCTCACACAACTCGTGACTTAACACACTAACTGGACCAAAAGAAATCCGCAGCAGCTATTTTTATTCAGACTGTCTTTGAAACAAAATAAAATTAAAAAAAAAAAAAAGGGAATCAATAAAAAAAAATTAAAAGAGAGAACAAATAATGAAAAATCTATAAATATTCTATATAATATATACAGTGAGATATTAAAATGTCCTCACGTTGGTGAGACATGCACCAAATTTGAACACAAACTTTGCAAACAAACAAACTGTGGAGTGGGGGAAAAAAAAGTTTTGTTTCATTTTGATTTTTTAAAAAAATATAAGAAAAAAGAAAAAATTGAATATAAAATGAAAATGAAAGAGCGGGCAGAGAGCTGAGGTCTGGCGTTTTCCAATATTGCATTGCATGAGTCCCTATTCCGTGATTTTGTGGATTCTTTGTGAACAGTTTGTGTTCTTCCTTCCTTCCCTTCCAAAATCAACAGCGACAAAAACAGCAACAAAAACCAAAAAGAGACCAGAAGGAGCTCCATCTTTTGGGCTGTTTTTGCAAACGGAGTCTTCCAGTTTAGACTTTTACCCGGTTGAAGGCCCGTTCACATTTTCACTCACTAAGAGGTTTTACCACACATTGCATTGTAAACCGAAGTCGTTAATTGTACAGAGAAAATTTCTATATTTGCAATGTTTGCTGTATAATGAGAGAGAGAGAGGAGAAAAAAAACAATACTACATCTACTAAAAAAAAATATATATATATATATATCTCTATATTCACCTGTTTGTACCAGGTTTTAATCATGGATTTTAGAGAAAGAGATGGAGTTTTATTTGAAGGACTTTTTTGTTGGTTGGTTGGTTGATGGGACATCTTTTGGAGGGGGGAGTGTTTGAATTTCTAAGTGTTTTGTTTTGATTTCTTCCACCAATTGTCTGTGTCCAAGTTCTCATCACTTCCAAGTGCATTGAAGAAAAAAGGCTCGTACCCAAGAAAATAGAATCCCTCACCTTATTCCAGTTGGGAGACCATCATGACCAGGAACTGGGAAGGGGATGAGGAGTGAAGGGCTCTTGGCTGAGCAGGTGCCACCATGCAGTGGGGTTTCTCCTGCACATCAGAAGGTACTGGTCTCTGCCCCTAAACAAATGTGTCTGGGCAGTGGTGGCCCTGGGGGACCAGCCACTGAGGGGTGGATTATCCCCCCACTTTCAGGATGGGGAACCCAGTGATGGGTTAGGGCACAAAGCCTCTTGCTGCTCTGTGGAGGAGAGAATGGAGGGGTGATTTTGCTTTTGAGGTGATTCAGCATTTACAGCCTGCCCATACTGAGACACCCTGGGGAGCCCCTGGCCAGCCCCTGGCACTCTGGGACTGGAGGGGAAGGGGATGGCTCTTTGTCAATGGGTCCACCCAAGCAGCCACCCCCTCAACCATTGCTGTCCAGCACTGTTCCAAGACTCCACAGCTTTTTGCCCCATCTCCAAAATACTCACATGAGGTGAGAAGGGAGGTGTTGGGGCCATGAGGGCACTTCCAGGCCACACTGGTGGCCAAAGGACAGGATTTTGTCCTGATCAGCTCCAGCTGAGTCACAGGCCCCTATGTCTCACCCACCCATGACCAACAAAAAGTGAGGGCTTCATGAAGGTCTGAGAGCTGCCCTGCTCCCAGGTGGGTGTGTGGGTGCCCAGGAGGCCAGCACAGTGAGGTGAGGTGCTAAGCTCCCCAAATGCAGCCCTCTGAGGCCCTGCTGCAGTTTTTTTCCCTTGCATCCTGCTCACAAGTCGCTTTGGATGGGCATCCTAAGTCCTGACGGATGAGCACTAGGGCCCAGGAGCAAACCATATCCCATCCTGTTATTTCAATATTTCAGAGCGATTTTGACAGGTATTCTTGCAAAAGGTTATGTTTGTTCAGAAAGGAGCTGAGCCAGGAAGACACAGAGCAGGCTGGGAAGTGCACGAGTTCATTCCCCGTGGTTATTTGTGTAGACAACAAACCATTAGCAGGATTTCATAATAAAAGGCAGGTAATTTCTCCAGGAATGCATTCACTCTTCCTCCACCTCCTCCAGGTCCCCAGACCCTGCCCACAGCACACAGCTCCCCAGGGCTGTGTCTTGCTCAGCAGGCAGTGAACAGAACTGGAGGGGGAGCTGAGGGTCACCCCTCTCTTGTTTAGTGCCTTCATGGCAGGTTCATCCCCAGATCTCAGCACCTGGACCAAAGCAAACCTTTCAGCTGAAACAGCCTTTCCTTGCAAACCCTGAGTGCCTCCTCATAGGACCACAGAATGTTTTGGATGGGAAGGGACCTTAAAAGTAATCTAGGATTATAAAATAAAAAGTCATCATCATTTCATTCCAACTCCCCAGCCATGGGCAGGAATGCCACTCACTAAATCCTGTTGCTCAAAGTCACAACCTGGAGAAAAAAGAGTTGGTCAGCAAGGATGGATGATGGAAACAGCAGTGGGGCCTCCTGACACTGTTTCATGGTCTCACAGGATTCCTTATCAGGAGGCTGGGGTGGTCCAAAGTGATGGCAGCTCATGAGTTACTTTGGGGTCAGATGCTCCAGGGCTGACAGTCACTGATAGACACCCAAAGGATCTCTGCATTGAGACCATTCCCACACCAGTTTGGAAACACCAGGACCATCTCCACAGAACTGGGAGCAATGGCCCCCCCAGTGCAGTGTGAGGCCTCGCTCTGGAGGCAGCAGCCAGCTCAGCTCTTTAGCTGGGGCCAATAATTTTGCTTCTCTGCCTCTGTTTCCTCCTCTGCAAATGCTTCCTTGTGGCATTGAGGGCACAGGCTGGCTGGGGAGGCTCAATTAATTAATTGGCTGTCTGTGAAGCCCATTGAGCTCCTAGAATAAAAGCTGCTATCGAAATGCAAAGCTGTTAGTGGTGTAAAACAGCAGGGGCAGATGAAATCAAAGCCTGATTCTGTTTTCACACCTGGATTTCACTGGTGATAAACCAACAGAGACTGACAGGAATGTGATACAGCAGTGCTGGCCTTTCTAAATTAAACACTTCCCACATGCAAACGGTCTGCAACTGGAAGAAAGGAGAATTAGAAGAAGTCTAGGCCTCTCTATCTCCAAGGCATCTCTAAGTCATCACCCAGTACCCCATTGTTGGTGGGGCCTCACCACAGGTCTCCAGATGGCTCCTGAGCTGCTGAGCACCTTCCAGCCCCTTGCCCTCCCTCCAAAACAAGGTGCAGTCCTGGCAGCCATTGTCCACATCCCTTGGTAGGACATGCCATAAGATGAGCTGTGAAAAAAGCCAGACAAGAAAAGGGAAGAGATTCCACTGTCCCCAGGGCCACCACCCCATGGATGAGCTCCAGGGCTGGCTCTGCACAGGGCCTGGAGAGCTCTGTCCACAGCATTTCCATCCCTCCAAGGCAGCTACTTTACAGACCCCTCTGGGGACAGAGCAGGGATTGCATCACCTGTGACATGCTGGCTGTTTTTGTTCTCTGTTTTGTCTCCTGTTCAATCACCAAAGCTCCCAAGCTGCCTCTGCAAAGAGAAGTGATACCTGGTACAGATAGGCTGCCCTAAACTCTTCCAAAAGAATGGGCCCCCACCAAGCAGAAAGGAGAGGGCACAAGAAAGGCATGTTGGAGTGAAGAGGAGGGGAGGCTAGGGGGAAAAAAAAAAAATCACAGTTTCCTGCAGTACAGCCATAGCCCTGGGGCCATGTGGAAATGCATTCTGCTGATGCCCTTTCTGTGTCCACAAAACTGCTGTTGTCTCAACAACCTGTCTTCAAGGGCAAAACCAAGGCAGCACTAAAAATCCTTTCTCTGATCCTTCCTCAGCAAGGGCAGTTCTAGCTGGAGAGTAAATCCAAGCCCACACTGCCCATGGCTCAGTCCTCACTCTGGCCCAGAGGCAGCAAAGGACCCTGCCATGTGTTACAAGGCCTGTGTGGCATCCAGAGCCTGGATATTATTTAAAACCCTGTAAATTAGGACAGAAACATCCCATTATATAGACATGCACCATTTAAGCCCAGGATTCCTGAGGGCACCTGCCAGCCCTGGTGTGCACACGGGGTGTGTCCATCTGTTCCAAAGCATGGCCTGTGGGAAGGGCCATGCTCACAGACAGAACGTGGAGCAGCACAGGGTGCAGTGGAGGCAGGCAGTGCCTGCCCAGCTCCCTCCCTGATGCAGCACAGCACTCGAGAGGGGAGCTGGGGGCTGCCTCCTTCTTCAGAGTGGGTGGTGGGTGTTGGAGGTGTGAACTGCCCCCTCCCTGCCCAGCATTTGAGCCTCCTGGTGGCTTCAGCTGAGTTTGCCATGAAAGCAGGTGCAGATCCCATGGGAGGGGTCTGTGTGGGTGCAGGGGGCCCTAACAAGGGAAGGGGCTCCCATGCACCACCCTGACCACACAACAGCCAGGCCTCATTGTCTCTGCCCAAATCAGGCCTGCAGTGACCTGCAGTGCTTCCTGGGAGCTGGCACCTTTCCTAGAGCTGCCAGGGAGCCATCCCTGGCAGTGATGCATCCCAGCCCCATGGATGCTTATGGATCTGCCCATGCACCAACACTTGGGTGATGCCCAGGGAGGCAGGAGAGGCAGAGCAGAGCCCTGGGCTCCAGCAGCCCAGCCAGCTGCTGCACACCCCTCGCTCCCAGCAACCTCAGCCAACTCCCCCTGCCCATTTTTGAGGTCAGCCCTTCCCAGAATCAGGGCTGGGTCTTGGCGAACCGAGAGCCCCGAACTCATCCCGGTGTCGGACCTGGCTCTGCAGGGATCGGGAGCCGCATGCCCCCGGGCTGTGGAGCAATAAATCACCTGCCGGCAGGAGAGGGGGCGGGCAGGGGGGAAGGACAAATGCCTTGGGCGAGGAGGGGAGGCAGCGGAGGGATGGGATGGGATGGGATGGGATGGGATGGGATGGGATGGGATGGGATGGGATGGGATGGGATGGGATGGGGTGGTTGGGATGGGATGGGGTGGGGTGGGATGGGATGGGATGGGATGGGGTGGTTGGGATGGGATGGGGTGGTTGGGATGGGATGGGATGGGATGGATGCGATGGATGGGATGGGATGGGATGGGATGGGATGCATGCAATGGATGCGCTGCGGCGTGGCTGGAGCAGATCCAGGAGCTCGGATCGATGAAGGTGATTGAAGCCAGCACTGTGTTGGGATATTTATAGCACAGCCGGCAGAGCAGGAATTTGGGAGCCCAAGTCAGAATCTATTTGCATCTGTGAGTGCTTGTCAGGGGGAGGATGAACAGCACCACCCAGCACGGGTGCAGCAGTGCCCTGCTGATCTTTTTGGGACCTGCTCACCTTGGCTTCAGGAACCCCAGGGTGCACACTGTGTCCCTCTCCTCTGCAGTGCCTTTGGGGACAGTGCCACCCACCAAAGCCTGGAGCTGTGAGCACGTGGATGCACATGGACACAGGATGGGGACAGAGCAGAGAGGGGAGGGGATGGAATTGAGAGGATGAAGGGTTTATTTGGGAAAAGCACTGATCATACCTTAAATGCACAGGTCTTGTAGCGTGGCTGCAGCACTGCCATGGCCAGGCAGGTGTGGACTTCAGAGGTGCCCCAGCCTCTCCTCCAGCTCCTCTCTCCCATTTTCCTCACCATAGGCATTCCACCATTGGCCTGGGGCAGTTTTTCTGGGTAAGTGTTCTGAGATTAGATTGTTCTCCAGAGAGAGGAATATAGCACATTTCATTTCCTTCACCTCCAACCTCCAATACCAGCAGTGCCCAAGGCAGTGAAGATGGTGAAGGTGCTGGAAAGCATGGCCAGAGCTGCTGGAGAAACCAGCCCAACTCCTTGGCTTGGAGCAGTGACTTTGACTTCACCTGAATTTACTTAGGCTCCAATTTTTTGTATCATCTCCTCTGTGTCACAGCTTCTGTTTTACCCCTCTCAGCCAGCTCACCAGCACCACCAGAAGGGTGGTAGAGATTGTACAAATGCTGCCTTGAGAGTTTTGTTCATTTCCCATTTTCCCCCACCCCTGTCCAGAACTTAATGGAGGGAAACCATTTGATCCAGAGTGAAAGCCAGTTTTCTGGACTCAGTTTCTTCTGTGCAAGGGATAAGATGACACAGAAGTACCAGGGATGTGGATTTTCATCACCTGGGGAGTAGCCAAGCAGGATGTCAGTTTTTACTTTAGTTTTGCTGCCCTTTCTGTTGGTTCAAATTGGATGTGAGCATGCCTATATCCATCCCCCTGCAACCTCCCTGTCCCTGCAGAGTAACCAGAGGAGCTGCCAAGTCTCCAAGTTTGTGTGTGTGCCTTTTCAATAATTCAGTGGGAATGTTAATCACAGGGTTGTGCTGTTGTTCCTGTACGAGCTTGATCTCTTCTCACATCCCACCAACATCTGTTTTTTCACACTCAGCTCAGCTGTCTGGCAATAGCCATTTGCTGCTCACCTTTACTTGCCTTGCCATTAAAGAGCTCATTAATGCACTCCATCCTTGCTTTCTTTGGGACGAAAAGATTTCCATTTCTGTCTTTTATCAGCTTTCACACGGCTTACATCCTGTCCTCCCTTCACCATGCAGTGCCCTTTCCTAATGAGCTCTTCTCTCCTGGCCCGTCTCATCCATTAAGATCTGAGAGTGTTGTCCCCTGCATTGTCTTGCTCATCTCCTGGGATCTGCTCTGGGTCTATCATATTCCTCAGTGTTTTCAGCTGTGAAAGGAAGCAATCAGCCCCACACACAACATCCACATTTCCTCCCACCTCATTTGCTTTCCTAGTAGCCCTCCAGTCTGGCTCATCCCACCACAGCATCCAGCCTTGACAGGCTCCTCCATCCTTTCAGAAGCCCCTGGCTGGCCTCACCTGGACTGCAGAAATGTCATGGAACGCCTCAGTTTGTGTGTGGTGCCTGCAGCTTGTCTCTGCTGGGGGCCTCTTGAATTAGTTCCTCTCTCTCAGCTTTGCTTTTATGCAGCAGAGCTCTCCTTGGGCATCTCCCGCCTTTCAATCAAGAGCTCCCAGCCCATCCAGACGCAGGAGGCCTCTCTGGGTACTGCAAAAGCTCCTCTGTGGTCTCACAAGTAAACACTGGCACTCTTCATGTGATGCAGCTAAATTAATTAATCTTGTTCCACCACATTTGGAGCCTAGACACAAAGGTTTCCATTCCCTGAAGCTGGAGCTTAAAGTCTTCTTGTCCCAAAAGTGCCCTCCTGCCCCACCTGGGATTTGTGTTGCAGTTAGATTGGAAGAGTGGCAGCAGAGCAGCTCTTGGGAGTAGCTCCAAGGGGCTGGCAGAGCCAACAACCCCCTGGAAAAGTGGCCATGGGCACAAACCATCTGCCACCATCCAGCTGGACCATCCCTCATGTGTCCAGCTCAGCCTAGGCTGACAAAGAACTTGTGAGCCCAAACCCAGTTGTGCTTTGGGTTTTTTCCCCAGCCATCTCAGGTGCTGCAATTTATCACCTCTGCATTCAAACTTTGTCTCACTTATATCCTCAGATCATTCTGCCTGTAACAACACTCCCACCCACCACCAAGGCTGCACACACACAGTCTCTGCCTGGGAAATCCCAGGCAGAAGCACAGCAGTCCCAAGAATGACAAACCCTTCATGAGCTGACAGCTGACAAGCCCTGAGCTGCTCCACAGCTACCTCCAGCCTTGCAGGGTGCCACAGCTCCTAAAAGAGCAGTGCAGACACCAGGGCTCTGGGGAGGGTGTGGCAGGATCCTGGGGAGGGCAGGTGCTGCTGTGGCCTCTCCAAACATATTTCCCTGTCAGAGCTCAGAGTGGGATGAGGGGTGGGCGGCTTCTCATCTCCCCCTACCTCACACTTGGGTCCTGATGACCAGACGTGTCCCAGCACAGCTGTCAGGGGTGGAGAAGCTGAGATGGAGGTGCTGGAGCAGAGCTGGGAGCTCCAGAAACCACCTGAGATGATGAAACACTTTTGGATAGAGTTGTGAGGCTCTTCTGGCTGAGGTGACTGAGAAGTCCCTGGGCCAGGGTGGCTTTGGAGAACAGCACACCCAGAAGAGCCCACCTGTGGCTGTGAAGGATTGGTCCATCCATCTCTGAAGCTGCCAGGAGATGGATTCTCCTGCTGGTGTGAAGGCTGAGCCAGCCCCACCTTTCTGCAAAGCCACAGCCGTGCACGGGTGGAGATCCAGGTCTGATGGGAGAGACTGGTTGGGAGCACAGCACAAAGCCCTCACAAAGAAGAAGAATAAACCAAAACATCACAAGATGCCAGCAAGTGGGAGGAGATTAGATTATCCAGGGAGCTAATTTAGCTGGAAGGAAATGGAAAGGATGCAAGATGTTCTCTTATTAAGAAGGAAAAACAGCATGAAAGAGCCAGGAACCAGAGGTTGCAATGCCCAACAGAAAGTGATGTGGATGCAGTGATGTGGGGCAGATTCTGGGCCCAGAACAAAGGCTGTTTCTACCCAAGCTTGAGAGGCAAAGGTTAGGATGAGACTTGCAGAGACCTGGAAGCCACTGAGGTGGGTGAATTGTAAGTGGCACTACGTTTAATCTGAGCAGAATGCATGAAACCAGATAATGTAATTGAAAGGGTTATTTAAAATGAGTATTCAGAGGGAAAAATAAAGCATTGCAGAAAAAAAAAAAATACTTAGCACTTGTAATGTGCTTGGCATCTTCAAAAACTGGTCAGCCATTAACTCATTGCTCCACTGCTCGTCCAAAGGCTAATAAAATGGGACGGTTCATTTAGTTATTTCACAGCTGAGCTTCTCAATAAGGCATGAGGAAGTGATTGCTGCTCTCCAGCATGTTGGTAAATAAACAGTTGGAAGTAGAAAATACAAAATCCTCTCAGTGCTTGGTCACAGCTTCATGGTCAGCTCCTTCCTTCCTCACCTTGAGTTTGTCCAGAGCAGACCTGTGACAGGGAGTTTGTCTGGAGGGCTGGCTGGGGAGCATGCCATGGATGGGGGCCAGGCTTCCAACAGCTCCAGCACCTGGAGTGTGCTGCCCAGGAACTGCCCCTGTGCCCACACCCACATGAGCAGGGATATGGAATCTGCAGGGCACTTGTCCGTGGGTGGATGGGGTGGGAGACTGGGCTCAGAGAGACCCCACCTCTGAAGCCCTGTGGCCTTGGCAAGCACAGAGGCTGAGGGAACCAGGCAGCCTTTTGGACAGTGATGAAGAGGAAAGTATTTTATATTTGTTTTACTAAAGAAGCAAACAGTTCCTTTTGTGTTTGATGAGCAAGCGATTTCATAAACTCGTCAGGGAAAACATGACACACTTGCACCTTGGTGATTTCCAGCCTCTTTTCTTGGCAGCAGCACCAGAGGAGCAGAGAAGTTGCTGAGCAGCTGCCCCACACACACCCCCACAGCTCTCTGGGGGTGGCCAGGGGTCTGGGGGCTGCTCCTGGTCAGGCCTAAAGGGAAGCAGCCAAGAAGAGGAAGTGCTTGTCAGGATGAAGCCATTCAGCCTGACACACGTTCAGTCCCACAATGGGTGAACAACAAACCCACTGCATGTCAGGGACTGCCAAAGGCTCCACATTGTGCCCCAGGTACAGCTGCTCACTCAAAACAAGCCACTGGTTATGTTGTCCACTTTGTGGTGGTTTCTGGCCTTATCAGCTTAGACACCCACTACAACACAAGCTTCATCCCTCCAGAGAAACAGAGCTGCACAGAGGCTCAGCTGCCCCCCGGCTTTGGTGCTCCAGACCCTGCTTTGCTGGGACACAGGTCTCTGAGACCCTGCTCCAGGTGTCCCAGACCCATGCCAGAGGGATTTCTCCATAGGGTCCCACTGGACTGTGCAAGGTCTGCAGCTCACCCTGAGCTGCTGGGACAGCAGCCAGGAGAAGGCAGTGGTTCATCCATGACCTGCCCAATCCCAGTCCCAGCTACTTTTCCACCTCATTCTTGGGTGATCCAAGAGGGGTACTGTTTTACTGATGCACAAGAATTCAACTCTGAAAGCATTTCTTGGGGAAAAAATACATCCCCCCAGGGCATAGGGCTGAACTTGGCTTTTCTTGGACATGTCCAGCAGCAGAAGGGCCATCATCAAAAACCTTTGGTGGAGACAGGGGTTGAGGGATCTTACATTCCTCTGGCTTTTTGCTCCAGGCACTTTCTCCTGCTCTCTCAGCTGTGCTCATGGGCTTTGTGCTTTGTTTCTCTTTCTTTAAGTTTTGTTCCTCTTAAATGAAACATTCCCCAACTCTGCTGTGAGCACAGCTCTGTGGACTCTGTGCTGAGAGGATGAGGCAGGTGAGAGCAGGAGGAGGCGAGCAGGGACTCCTCACCCCAGTGTTATCCCTAAGTGCCTCTCCCCGAGGCAATTTTTGCTTGAGGGAGGAATTTGGGTCAGGACCTCGATGATTTACAGTGGAGGACGTGTCCTCCTCATCATTTGGGGGACCTGAGGAAAGCACTGAGACAGCAGCAGCCTTGATGGGTTGCTTAAACACCTTTCTGACAGGAGGAAGTTTGGGATGTGGTGCGCTAAATACTCCTTGTTAAGGAGTTTCACTTCTGTGAAACGCTCACGTACTGCTGGGCAGCAGCTACACGGTCTGTGGAGGCTCTGCCAATCCTCCTCTGCCTGCTCCTGGCATAACGAGGCCCAATGGGTGTGTGTAAACAAAGCAAGCATCTCTCTCACTGGACCTCACGCATCATTTATAGCCAGCTTTTTGTGGCACAAGAAACATTTACATATGCCAGCATTAATTCTGAGCGCCACTTCAAAGCCATCTCTGTCTAATGAACCCCGCGCGCTGCGCGCAGCAAATTCCACCCCAAAAATAATTAGCAACACACGCCACCAAAGCGTTACGAGGGGAACGCAGCACACCACCTGCTGAAGCAAAATGAATGCCTGATTTATTTATTTTTTTGCCACTTTTTAGCAATGTTCAGGCACTGACTCAAAGCTGTGCTCTGTTCTTTGTAGGGCCCCGGGAAGCGTAACGTTCCCGCTCTGCTTTCCAGTCTGAGAAGAGATTGATTTGGGAGGGTTATATAGAACCATAGAAAGGTTTGGGTTGCAAGGAACCTCAAATATAATCTAGTTCCAACCCCCCCACCATGGACATGGGCAGGGCTTATATTTTTCTTACAACTGGACAGAGCTGTGTAAGACCCTCCTGATTTCTCCATGCCAGAGGTGCCAGCTGGGAGTTAGGGTGCAGACAATGACCCTTTCTCTGAAGCTGCAGAGATGGGATGCTGTCACCAGCTGACCAGTCACAGGCTGGTGGCTGGGAGCAGGACAGGACTCACCAAGTCTCACCCTGGTCTGACATTCCCACAGAGCCTCTAACCCCTGAGTGGGATCAATCTCACCGAGAAAAAAGGAAATTGGAAATGAGATTAGGAGTTGAAGGTTTTGGTGCTCCTACCAGCCATGGTGCCACACCCTGTGCTGGCTACAGGCAGCCCAGCTGTGAACAGCTCAGGGGACCAAGCTGGCTGCACTGAAATGATTTCTTTAATCTCTGTCAGAGCTGCCCAGCCCAGCTCACAGCAGAAGGAACAGCATGTTTAGCTCAAAGCCTGATGTGGTGGTGTTGCTGTGGAAGACCCAGGTCACAAACCACCATGCAAGGGAGATGGAGACCAAACCTGGAGGTGGCTGTGGGCACAACTGTGTCAGGATGGTGCTGGGATCCTGTATTCTCCTAGTTCTGTCCTTCTGGAGTGGAAAGGAAGGTGCTTTGCAGGGCACTGCTCTCAGCCTGTGTGTCTCTCCAGCATCAAACCATGGAATTCAAATTGTCAGTCTCTGCCTTGTTAGGATGCAAGGGGTTAAACTGTTCTTCCTATGCAAATTAAGCTTAATTAATCCTTTTCATCAGTTGCAAATATACCTTCTGAACCCTATTAAAAACATGAATATGCAAATTCAGACCTTTTTTAATACTCATTTTCAAGGACTTGGAGTCAGGCTTGATTATTCGATTCCCGTTAACAGCCTGTAAAACCTGGTGCAAAATTTAATTTCCATTTTAAGTTACAAAAAAAAAAAATCTGTTGGTAATTAAGCTAATTACAGTGTTACACTAAAGAGGAGACAAACAAGGAGGACAAGATCATTCATTACATTTAACACTGGTTACAGGACCTGAGGACTGTCCCGAGTTAACTGTGAAGCCAGGAAATGGCAGTGATATAAACAGGGTGTGTGTGAGGAGGCTGTGGCTTTTGGGGGGCCTGGTGCTTTCCTTACCTTGGGAACAACCTGCTTCAGTCCTGTGAGCCATTCTCCTCCTTCTGTTAAGGACAGAAGCAAGGAAGAGGAGGTGCAGCCAGGCTGGAGGAGTCCTGTTGGTGTTGTGGGCTTGGAACATGCTTGAGGTTGGAGTTTCAAAGTAACCTGTAGAACCACCTTATCTGCCAGAGCTGAGCATCCTGTGCAGGTGAGATTTCCATCTTCCCTGAGCACTTTCTCTGTGTGGAGTGCAGAGGGGAGGTTTGCTGACAACTCTCTTTGCACTGGCAAAGCCACCAGGAAAGAGACATGACAAGACTCTGCAGAGACATCTATAAACTGCTGCTCCACAGCCATACTGGGGAGCAAACCATGACCAGGATGTGACCTCCTACTGCTCATGCCCATGGCCTGCACATGTTGGGAGATGCCACCCAAACCAGCTCAGACCACCCCACCCAAACCTCCCTTGTGGTCACCATCAGAGCTGGGCAGTCAGTGCTGGTGGCTCCCAACTCGCCCATCAACCATCCCGTGCCTCCAGGCTTTGCCTGCATGTAACTTAAAAAAACCAGCAATGCTATGGACTGCTAATTATGTATTACCACCACAGTGATCTCTTAAAATCAGTCCTTAGAATACCCAGCATGTATTCTGAACTTGGTGCTTTCCAGTGAGTTTGCAAAGTTAATTTTTGCCTCACCAGAGCTGTAGTCCTCACCTCGGCACAGCAGCACAGCCTGGTGGGCTCAGGTGAGGACCCCCATGGCTGGGGTGGCACACATCACACAGGGGATGCTCTGCCCACAGGAGGTCAGGGCTCAGTGCCCAGGATACCAGTGCAGACACTCCATCACTGAGCCAGACTGTTGGCATTACCTCCAGACTTACCCAAAAACATCCAACACTGGCAGGACAGACCCACCCAGGGGATTGGTGCTATCTGGGGAACTTTTCTCACTCCTCATCTCAGTGCCACGACAAGCAGCATGGCTCCCCGTGGATTTGGTGGTTCATTCCTCACCATCACCTCCTCTCCAGGGCTGTTCCTTCCCCTGCCAGGACTCACAGCAAGAGGAGCTGTCACTTCAGAGCACACCACTCACGGGTGACTTTGCCTTGCAACAGCGGCAGCAGAGCAGGAGCCCATCACATACACACCCAGGGGCTGAGTGTGACTCCCAAAAGGAGCTGAGGAAAGGCACAGGCACACAGAGGAGGCAGGAGAGCCCAAAAGGAGCTGAGGAAAGACACAGGCACACAGAGGAGGCAGGAGAGCCCAAAAGGAGCTGAGGAAAGGCACAGGAATGCAGAGGAGCCAGGAGAGTCCAAAAGGAGCTGAGGAAAGGCACAGGAATGCAGAGGAGCCAGGAGAGTCCAAAAGGAGCTGAGGAAAGGCACAGGAACACATGGAGGAGCCAGGAGAGCCCAAAAGGAGCTGAGGAAAGGCACAGGGACACAGAGGAGCCAGCAGAGCCACGCTGCAGATTAAGATGAAGGAAGGACAGTGTGACTGGCCATCACCCCACTGTGAACAGTCAGTGGGGAGTGGGAGGCATCTCCAAAATGAAGGACCCAAGTGACATCCATGGTCTGTGTTTCTTTGAGGAAGGCCACTGCTGGGCAGTGGTCATGGAGCAGCCTGGCAGATGAAGCAGTCACTACCAGCAAAGTGAAGAATCTGCCATGATACAGTACAAATGTCACTCAGCAGATGCTCCTTAAGAGGAAAGGTTCATCTACCAACCTTCAGAGCCTTTCATCTTCCTGGAGAACATTTCCCACCACGCTGATACCAGGAGTTTCTGATCACATCAATGGAGTGAGACAACAGAGATGACAAGGGAAATGCTCTCACCCTCCAGCCAAGCCCTTTGACCTGCCTGGTGCATCCTGTCAACTATATCATATTTTGGAGGGAGTCAGGGATGCAGAATTACCTTCTCAGTCCCTGCAGGCAATCATCTTGCTCCCCGAACCATGAGATATGATTGCCCTTATTACTTTGGTTTGCATAGCAGTGAGCCTTGTTAATGGTGATAAAATTATCCAGTCCTTATTTAAATCCTACAGCAGTCTGTGTTTCAATGACCTCCCGATGGTCTCTGGCTTTGCTCCAGGCTGAAAAAGCATTAGAAGGACCAGGAAGGGAAAAGAGACAGTGGGAGGATTAAAGAAAAAATAAACCAGAACAACAACAAGCAACAGTCAACAAAGAGAATTCAAAGTGAAACACGGAATATTAAAGAGAGCTCAATCAATCAGCTGGAGAGTTCAAAAAAACATAACCTGTCATGAAGAGAAGGAAGCAGCATCAGGTAAAATTAGCAACCATAATAAACTCATCAGCACTGGAGCCTGGGCCAGGAAACAGCACAGGGAAGATGAAGGGGTTGGTAGAGGCTTGAGCCCATGTTGGGGAAGCGGAAGAAAACTGACACAACCCAAGGCAATGTGCTTTGGTGGAGGAATGAGGTTTGGGTGGAGACCAAAGACATGGGCTGCTTCTGATACCTCCAGCAGCAAGAAGCTGCCTTTGTGCTCCTTAAATTACATGGCAGCATTTTCTTTAAAGTGCATTTTCCTTCTGTTTTGTTCCTTGTACTTGCTCTGAGGGAAAACATGCACAGAAGGAAGGCTGGAGACATGGACACTGTGGGTGGAAGGAACAGGAAGGATGCTGGGATGGCCTGTCCAGGGCTGGGCTTTGGCCAGTGATCTTTCTGGAGCAAAAATCTCTCTTTCTTTTGGATAAAAGACTGTTCCCCTGTCTTTTCCAATAACATCTGCAAACCCCCAGAGCTGCAAAAGATTTTACAATAATAATCCCCCGAAAGAGAAACAAGAACTGGAAAACCCCCAAGCAGCCAAGAACTGTTTTAATGTAACCAAGCTCCAACACAGATTTCCATCAATTTTGCAGCAAACCTGAGTCATGAAATTAAAAGTAGCATCAGCATATTTCGTATTAGCTATGGTTCCTTTTTCAGAACAGATCATACATTCCTACCCTATTTTTCTAGACACTTGTGTCAATGCGATATCATCAGATGCCGTTCAGTCTTTCCTCTTAGCCTGAAAAAAGCTTTCCTGTTGGGAAGGATGGGATTTTAATATTTAAAAAAGACTTCGTGAAAGAGCTTTGCTGATTTTTTATTTATTTATTTATTTATTTATTTATTTAATATCCCTCCCCTGATCAGAGTGGGTGCATTTTGTAGCTTTTAAATATCATGCAAGTTTTAGCAACGCTGCTATTAAATCTGAATCTGCTGTCACAGCAGGCAGCAGGAATGTGATTCACACCAGCACAGAGAGCCTGTTCCATCCTCCCAGCTCCTGTCCTTAGCTACAGACACCTGGCATCAGACACCACCATTGTTTTCCCAATGTCTCTGAACAGCTAAAAGCTCCAACAGAACCAATCCTGCCCTGGCTGTGCGCTCTCACACCCCGAGCAGCAGGGGTCTGGCATCAGCTTGGTGATGTCTGAGGAAGGCTCTTGCCTATCACCCCCTGGGGTTTATTTTGACAATTCTGCCCATCAGCCCAGCTCACACCACTCTCAGCTGCCTCTGAGCCCACTGCTGGGCTGGGAAATGTAAAGATACTGCTCAGTGTTTGTTTGGAGTGAGAGGGGAGCAATGGAGAACTGAGAGCACGTCTGGCACTGCAGCTGTTCAGGAATGGAGGTGGCTTCTCCTTCTATCCATGCTCTGTTTCTTCCATCCGTCCCTGCTCTGCTCCTGCCCTTCACTCTCTAAGCACCCACCTCCAACATGGCTCCCGTGCCCTTCCCCCTTCTCCTTCCCTTGCTCCTATAGTGTTACATGGAGAAGATCCAAAACTAACATCCACAAACTCCAAACTTCTCATGGCTCATCCCAAAAGGGTTTCCCTGGTTCCTTCTCAGCATCGCACACTTCCAGGACAACGCGAGTAACACGTGATGACACCAAGAGCCAGGAGACACAAAGCAGGTGCAAAAGGCTCCAGATTCAGAGATGTGCCCTTAGGAGAGGCACAAATCTGGCAAAACCTGCCTTAGCCCAGAGCTCTGCTGCTTCCCCCAACAGCTTTGTGCCCGTTTGGTGTTTGTATATGCACAAAGATGCACAGGGCTCATTTACAGCAGAGCAGGGACTCACGAGCAGTTTGAGTGAAGAGAAGCTTCAGGCAACACTGCAAACAAGACTGCTCTGACACACACATACACACACAAAAAATCCTGCAGTCATGCACCCATAAATGATATTGCACAGCCTACAGCACATAAACCCAGCTAGTGTGCACAGAAACGCAGTGAGCACACACACTTGTGAGCGCTCCCGCCTCTCCCCTCCAACCAACTGAAAATTTATTAACCAGCTCCCAAAATTTTCTAAAAGGACTTTCCACAAATAGGGCTGGAGCTTTGCAAGTGATAAGCCAAAACCAGATGGGACTTGTGCCCTCACCACCTGGGGCGGTGGCAAGTGGGATCTCTTTGCACTGCCCCAGGGGGCTGCACTCATGGAGGGGGATGCAGGGGCTGGTGAACACAGTGGCAGCACCTTTGATGGGCTGCTGAGCCCATGTAGCTCATAAAGAAAGGAGCAATCACAGGGAAATTCAGTGTCACAGTTATTCCTTGCGGCTCCCTCATGGCTCAGACAAGCAGGATAATGAGATGGGAGCTGCCGTGGTATCAGGTACAGCCATAGGTTTGTGGCTTCATCCTGAATTCAGTGTTGGAACTAGAAACTGGGGAGTTTCAGCTCCTCTTCTCCATGGGCCACAGGTGGCCCAAGTGGCTTTGCAATGGTCATACCTCCACATGAAAAACCCCCACGCTTCCATGTGTGAGCCTTAGAGATATCAAGCTTCCCAAAAATCTCAGTTTCATCCCTCACTGCGGAGCAGCATATTGCCATGAGCAGGGCAGGGATGCTGCTGACCAAAGCAGGAGTGTCACCCAGCAGCTCCCAAGCCATGGACAGCTGCTGCACCAGACCAGCACACCCAGCCAAGCACCCATCCTCACCACACACCTCTCCCAGCCATGCTGCCATATTAAACTTAGTTGAACAAATCAGTCTTGCTGGGAGAACAGGGAGCAGAGCAGTAATTGATGTCTCCTCCCCACCGCAGGCGTCTCGGATGCCTACTGTGTGTTCTCTCCCAACTTATTATCCTCTCACTCTCGGGAGGCAACTTTCCAACGGGCAGAACGTGTTTTCCCTTGTCGCTCTCCAGCATCGCTTCTCGCCTCACCTGTGTTTTGCTAAGATAGAGGGTTTATTGTAAACTTATTAATTACTTCATTTCTCCTGCAAGGAGCCAGGAGAAAAATTTTCCGCGGCAGCCAGGATCTGCTATTGTGTTGGCGGCGGAGCTGAATGTGGCTGACGTCATGATTCATTTTCCCCATGACTGGGGAAGGCGACTCTCCGTGCCACGCCGTGCATATGAATCAGGCAGCCTTCCCCTGGCACAGCATGCCCAGCAATTCATCTTCCACCGGGACTTCTTCAAGCAGAAGAGAAAATGACAAACTTTTGCTATTGCGCTTCCCTGCAAAGAGGAGAGTTGGGGAAATGGGGGCTGCAGCCTCCCCAGGTCTCATGTTTGTCCCTCCACCTCTGATCAACAGCAGATGGGGTCAACAGCAGATGTTTTCCATGCTTGTAGACACATCAACAGGTGACTCCAGCAAGCCTGACCAGCCCTGCAGTCACTGCAAGTATCTCAGTTAACTTTCTAGCCTGCTCACTGCTACCTTTTCTCCAAGCCTAGGGAGTGTGCTCCCGCTGAAATCAGGGGGCAATCAATATACAGAAAACAGAACTTTATAGCAAACTGATTTGGTTTAAGGCAGCTGGGGTTGGGACTAAATGATCTCTAACATCCCTTCCAACCCAAACCATTGATGATTCTATAAATCTATGAATGAGACTTGCCTGAAAAAAACAGAGGTAATGATGTCCTCCCTTTGCAAAGCACATCAGACCATTGATGTGCTCATCCTCTACATGGGAGAGCAGAGCTAGGCACAGAGTGCATCCCAAATAAGAGTCAAACACCCAGTTTGGGCAGTGACAATTTATTGTTGTGACAGAAGAGCTACATCCATTATAACACAAAATGTCAGACTTCTGGGGACGCTCCACCCTCCACAGAGGGGAGGAGGAAGCAGACCTCCCAGAACAGATACCTACAAGGTGGTGGCAAGCAGCAGGCTAAAGCCACCAGCATTGAACACAATGGAGCCCAAACTGCTCCTTTCCACTTTCTACAGTCCTGAGATAACCAAGAGCCCTAAAGACTCAGTAAGGAACCCAAAGCACGGCAGTGACCGAGCCACAGAGGTGTCAACACAGGTATAGGGGCTTCAAATGGCCATTTATGCTTATGCTTGTCTGCTGAGTGATGGCAGACTCAGGCCACTGATATCTTAAAAATAATTTCAAACTTGCTGAGTGAAGAGATATTTGCAGGAGCAAGAGACTTTTTCTGGGTCTCTGTCCTCAGGGACCAAGCCCTTGGCTGCCATTAGAAGAGGACAACCATGCAGCAGGAAGCACCAGCTTGATGCAGGTTTGTCTCTTTGCTAGGGCCCAGATTTAGGGAATCCTTTTGGGAAAAGCTGTGAATGGTGATGCTGGGGCTCCTCAAAGCAGCAGTTCCCACTGTATTCCCAGACAGATCCTGAGAATGTGGGTAGTGATGAACACATGGCCCAGTTCAAAGGCAGGGACTGGATCCTGGCACAGGAGAGCCCTGAGATGAAGCTAGACTTGCCCTCCCACAGGAGGAAAATTATGCTTTTGGTGGGATTGTGACTCAGCATGAAAGAAGGGGGAAGAAGGAGTTCCTTGCAAAACAGAAGCAACCCAATACCACAAATTAAGGGCGGTAAACAGGAGAATTTTTCCTTGCTACCTCAAGTGTCCTGCCCAGGAGGGCCAAACCCTGGCTGGCAGCTGGCAGTGGGACACTAAGCGATGGTCTGGCGGCTGAAGAGGTCAAGGGTGAGGGCGCTGAGGAAGGCTGGGATGCTGTCCTGGCGCAGCAGGTGCAGCTCGATCAGCTCCCGGATGGTTCGCGAGAACTCCGTTTCCAGGAGCTGCATTTTCCCACCAGAGGAGCTGGAGGCCTAAAGGGAAAGAAGAACAAGTCCATTAATATCAGAGGGTTTTAATTCACCTCCCTGACACAGGAGCAGTGCCTGAAGTTTCCTTTGGCACGGATCTGCCTGTCACCAAGGACATGCCATCTGTCTGGCACATGGCATTCCTGAGTCCTGCATCCCAGTGTCCCCAGGCAGGACCCCCTGAGCCTTCCCTGGTGACAAATGTGGCACTGGGGAGATGAGAGGTTTGGCCATCCTGGAAAGAGCCTGTGCTGTCAGCACAGAACAGAGATGGCCACATCAGGGTCACTGTCACCAACACCACCCAGGGTGGCAGGAGGTTTTCTCCTCATGAAAGGGGTGAACAGGGGTTTTCTCTCCATGAAAACATTTATCCCTGAAGTCATGCCACTTCTGTAGGAGGAAGCAGACCTGCTCCTAATTAGCATAACTCCTTCCCAATGAGTACTGATCCACCCTGCGTCCCTGAAGTGTTTAAATCAGCCTGGCAGCACACAGCTGAAACCTCCAGAGGAATTATTCCAGGGATGCTCTCAAGAAAATAAGGAAACTCAACATGTGGGAAGACACTACAAATCTCCTGTAACATATAAAACAAGCCAAAAAAAGCTAAATGCAAGAGAAATAAGGAATGCTTGAAGCCTCTCCTGCCCCCGGAGGCATGAAAGCAGCTTGTTTATTAATAAACAGCAAAAGCATCACAGTGCAAATGCTAATTTTTTTTCCCCTGCCATTTTCCCCCTCAAAATACTCCCATTCCTAATTGCTTTGCAGCTCTGCTTCCTGTCAGAGCCAAGGTGGGACAGCATGGGTGGTGCCAGGCATGGCTGGCAGCCCCCTCCTCAATCAAAGAATGCCAAGACCCAAAGTGGGACATTGCCATGGGAGGGGAAAACATGGCTTTAGCTGCTGAGAGCCCCAAGGACCCTGCTTCCTTCCAATTTCATGTTCTCAAGAGCCTGGATACATTTGATTATGAATTCTCCATGTCTGGGTCACTTTGGATTGTGAGGAGTGCAAGGTACAGAGGATGCCCCTCCCATCCCTGAGCCAGGCAGGGAATCAAAACGAGGTTTTCACGTGGAAAAGTGAATTAACTTTTGTTTAGATCTTTGATTTGGCTGGGCTGTTTTTCAGCAAATCCTGTGCTTTGATCTGCTGCTTACCAGAGCTGCCTGATACCTCCTGTGCACCTGAGGTACCCCTGGCCCAGATCAAAGAGGGAAGAGATGGAGATGCAGGAGCCAGTTGGAGGCATCAGGAAGGATGTAAATTCCCAGCCCACGTAAAGCCAGAGGTGTCACAGCACAGCAGAAGCACAGGAGCTGGGTGCTGTGGCAGCAGCACAGGTTTTATTTTGCAAATCCCCCCCAGATTCAGCTGATGAGAAGTGCCAGTTTTGGAGGAAGGTCCGAGTATTATGAATGCATCACTTGTATCTCCAGCTCTCTCAGTGCCGAGCTGGATTCATCTGAAATGGGAATTCAAGCTCTGTATGAAATACAAAGCCTCCCTCGCAGATTTAAAACACTCTTTGGGCACAGAATTCATTTTCTAAGAATTTACAAGCAAATCCATTAATTGGTTTACTAGTTTAATTAATTAAAGTAAATTCCTTAAGAAATTTAGCATCCAGTGCCAGACCATTTGCTTGTGTTTTATGACCTCAAAAACAGAGCAATATAAATGTTTTAAATTTCCTCTGCTTTGAGCTCACTGGTGTAACGGGTGAAGGCTACATTTGAATATCTTCTCTTTTTTATGAGATTAATTGTAGTTTCTCTCTACTATTCTTCATAAATGAAGTTTCCTCCCGCAGTAGAGGCAGAAGAATAATGTTCAGAGAAAGTTATGTGGATAAATACGTGCTTCTGAGAAGATTGCTATTACCCATTGAGTTTTCTCAGCTGTCAAAGGAGGCACCATCCTCCTTCTCACCCCCACGACCTCTCCCCAGGAACTCTTAAAAAATCAAAGAATACCCCAAATGCTTCCAAACCCCAGACATCTCACCCAGGTTTCTTATGATTGCTTCTGTAACAGGCACAAGGCAAGAAGGCAGCCACTTGGAAAAAAAGCAATTCTTCCTCTGCCAGTAGATGTTTACATGTGGACTTAGAGGATGGATGCACTTGCAGTGCAGCTCATTCAATCTCACACTGCTTTAAAAAAATGGAGAAACTTTTTTTTTCCCCCTAGGAGTGTTTTAAAATTGCTATCATTGTAACTTTTCTTATTATTTGTTTTTATTGCTTTTTTTCTTCACCCATCTGTTCATAATGTAGTATAGACTGGGATATATAGATAGATTTGCTGCTTTGGGTTCAGCAGCGGGAGTACCTCTGCAGCCTGTGCTTTACAAATAAAGTGATTATATGAAATAATAGCAATATGTTCCCATTAATTCACAGGATTTCTTTTCAAAAGGCAGCCTGCACCCTGCCTGGTGCACTTACTGGCAGAGAGGGAAGTGCCCAAGGCAGGAACAGGAGCAAGCAGGGGATCAGAGCCAGGCAGGGGATGCACAGGGCTGTGCAGGAACTGAGGGGGAGGACATGGGGGGGATGCTCTGCTGAGTGAATGCTGCAGGCTCTGGTATTCCACACCACTCTGGATCAATGCAGAGCATGCCTGTGGTTCCAGCTCTAAAAACTGTATTTCTGAAAATACGAAATATGAAATTTCCAGCAGTTCAAAGCTGCAAGGGCACTTAAGTCCTCGTCTTCACTGTTCATAGCTAGGATTCCCTCCACCCATTTTTAATATATATTTTTTTTATTCATAAAAGTTTCAACCCTCAAAGGCAAGCTCCTGGACATTCCTGCTGCAGGTGCCAGCACAGATCAGCTATTCACAGCACACTCCATGTACTGCAATCACCTTCACTCTGCTGATGCATTCCCTAAAATTCTAAGTTAAGACGAAGCCAAAAGCCACCCCAGCCCATCTAGGAATAAAATGCAAAGCTGAGAGGAGCATAAACAAGTTCACTGATCCATAGGGATAGTCCATGAGTGGGAATGGGGTGAGAGAGACCAGAGCACGTTCAAACCCAGCCCTGACTGCTCTGTGCCCAACACTACCAACATCACTGCTACAGTGTGCTCTTGGTCTGAAAGAGAAGGGCAAAAAATGCAAAGAAAAAATTAAAAATGTAATCAACATTTAGAGTCAAACTGAATACATGGGATCAAAGGAAAAGCTGGGTCTGTGAGTATCCCCATCCACCCCAGAGTCAATGCATAGAGGAGTCAATGCAGGAGGACGCTTTGGGGACCACCATTATGTTTCACTCTCCCTTTCCCCTCTGTGCTGGGCCACACAAGTGCAGTGCTTCACCAGAGATGTAAATATTCCCTCCTAAACCTCAGTTTCCCTGAGCACAGGGCAGCAACTAATCACGATGAGAATACCATCTCTCAGGTACTCTGTACATAGCTCTGTATTGGTTTCTTCTAATTCATGGGAAAAGTCTGCCTGGCTCACTAAACTACCAAGATTCAGGTCTCTGTTATGTTTTATTCAGATCTCAAATACTTGCAAAAGGAAAGAGTTCAGCTTTCACTAAGCTCTGTTGCCAGTTTAGTCTGATTTAAGGGCTATGGGGACCTTTTCTAGAAAAGCAAAGGAAATCACTCTTTGCCCAGTGTTACTGCACACCCAGCTCTGCTGGGCTGGGTGGGATGTGACTCTGGTTGTAGATTTGAAGGATGACAGCCAGTTTGTCTCCTCACAGGCTGTGCTACCCCACAGCAACCAGATCAAGGGGCAGACACCTCTATATTGCAAACCACAACACAGGTCTATTTAGCACAGAACAACATGAACCTGGAGTAGCTGCTCTGAGAATGGAGCTGTTAGCACAACTGTTTCTTCAGGGGAATCAAGATCAGCAGCCACCTGCCAGAAGAAAACATCATAAATCTTCCTCTTAACTCTGGAAACCAGTAAATTATTCAAGGCTTTATAGTTCAGTTATACATGTAAAAATCTCTCCAGTAACCACCAACGTGGTAGAAAAGCGGGTTCTTCTCTCCATCTCATCAAGGAGCAGACAATGCAGATGATGTGGAGGAGCAACAGCCATTCCCAAATGTCCTCTGTCAGGGGATGGACCTGCAGCTGGATGAACTGGGCTCGTAAAACTGCAACATATGGACTTTAACAGGATCTCTTAACTGCTGCCACTTCAATGTAACATGTACAGGACTCTGTCTGCACTGCTGCTGCAGAGATGGCTCTTTGCACCCGTGCTGCTTGCACACAAGCCTTTCCTGAAATCCAACACCCAGCATTTCCTTCTCTGATTGCTCCAGCTGCCAAGGGGGACCTATGTGAAAAGTGTGACAGTGTCTCCTTTAGTCACTCACAAGCTACCACATGGTTCAGAATGCACTCTCACCTAGATACACTCAGGTTGTATTTTCTTGTACACCCGTTTCCTCTTCTCTCTGACGTATTTTGGTTGCTAAAAACAATGGCTCCAAAAGTGCCCTCGGCTATAAACTGGCATGCAGCATGAGTTTAATCACACAAAGGTTGCTTCTTGAAAAATACAGGTTGAGTGTAAGACCCAAGGTCATGTAGACCTTCAGACACTGGAATAAGACTGAAAAGAGGGTGGCTGCACACCCCAAGGAGAGAGCTGGCATGGGGACTTGGTATCATCAGAAAGTATGGAGCAGAAATGCAGAAACGGGAAAATTCTGCACAACATGAATTCTATACAACAGAATTCTATACAACTTGAGATTTCAAAATGAAGTGAGGATTTTCTACTTCTGATTTCCACACTGAGAAAGCACAACTGCCTTTGGGGACGCAATCCATGCAGGAGATGTGTTCCTGCAACTTCAAACACATACATCCAGTGTCGCAGGTGGAGTTCCTGAATGGGTTTTGGCAAGCTGACAACAGGGATGGTGGAGCTTTGTGCCAGGCACAGCAGGTGAGACAGTTGTGTCTCAGCTTGGGAACAAAGGAGGTTCAAACACCTCCACAGCATGCAGAAGGATGAAGTCCAGGGCTTTGGCAGGGCTGCCAGAGCCACCCCTTGGCGTGGTGACAAACCTTTGCTTTGCAGATGCTGCTTGGCCACGCTCTATGGTAGATGGTGCTTTCCAAGGCTAAGATGTATTAGGGGTCAAAAGGAGCAAGTGAATCATTGCCTGGTGACATTTACCCAGTGAATGTATCTCGAAGGCCCCATCTCATCTGCTCTGCTCCTTCCATAAATCACTGTCTGTGCTGTGTCCCCACGGATGCCAGCTCTGAGCACACACAGCAACCAGCCCCGTGTGTGCAGGGGCACCACGGCTTCACACCCAACACTCCACTGCTTCTCCCTGCTCTGTGCAGGTCCACAGGCTGCTCCAGCACTATGGGCCATGCTGTGGCCTCTCTGCCTGAGTTCTCATTCCCCCTTTCCCTTCTCCTTGTGCTGTTCCCCACCCTACCCTGAAAAGTGCTGTGCTGTCCACACTGATGAGGGTTATGCACATCTCCCCATCATATCGACCCCTTTAGCAATTTGCCTTCATCACATGAGTCCCTCAGATCTCCTCTTCATGTGGAGCAGTCACTTGCTCTTCCCAAAGCCTGACTCAGGCCACTGATATCTTAAAAATAATTTCAAACTTGCTGAATGATGAGATGTTTGCAAGAACAAGAGACATTCCCTGGATCTCTGCCCTCAGGGACCAAGCCCTTGGCTGCCATTAGAAGAGGACAACCATGCAGCAGGAAGCACCAGCCTAATGCAGGTTTGTCTCTTTGCTAGGGCCCAGATTTAGGGATTCCTTTTGGGAAAAGCTGTGAATGGTGATGCTGGGGCTCCTCAAAGCAGCAGTTCCCACTGTATTCCTAGACAGATCCTGAGAATGTGGGTAGTGATGAACACATGGCCCAGTTCAAAGGCAGGGATTGGATCCTGGCACAGGAGAGCCCTGGGATGGAGCCAGCAGAAGCCCTCAGGGTTGGCTGTTCCAAGTGATCACCTCCCAACAGCTCTATTGCCATGTGTGCCTCGGAGCCTTGGGCACACTGCTGGTCCTGAAACCCCCTCAACTCCCTGACACCTTCCCCATGGCACCCACGGCTCCCTCAGCACCCTCTGACACCCACAAACCCTGCCACAGTCCAGCAAACCTATTTGAAATTTTCCTTTAAGAAGCTGCTGGCTCTGACCTTTAAATGAGAAAATCCTTTTGTTTCTGCCTCTTGCTTCAGATGCCAAGATTTTTCTAAATGTCAAAGGCCGCCTTGTCCACGTGCAGATGTTGAGGGGGGAAGCAGTGATGCTGAGGGGGCTGGCACCCTATCTCTGGGTCTGCACAGCTATATCACCACTTCAGATCACCCCAGACAGACAGACAGACGTAGGAAAGCCAAAAAACTGGAGTGCCCATCAAAAAACAAGGAAAAAACCAAGGGAAAAATGTGTGTGTGTGTTTGTGTGCGTGCACATGCAGAAACTGCCTGCTGAAGTTATAACAACCCAAACACGCGGTTTTGAGATTTAATTGCTCAAACTTGGCTCTCTCGGGTGATGATATCATTATCAAAATACCCCAATTGAGTTATGCCTCACCAATCAATCTCTCCTAAGCATCATGCACTGCTCAAATACCAGGTCCCAAGGTAGCCTCTAAATCACTTTAATTACAGACCGTTCATTTAAAATTAGGGAAATATTAAGGAAAGAAAAAAAAAAAAACAACACAAAATTGAACCACAAGATGTGCTTATGGCTGGAAATATTTATGAGGTTATTTAGCAAACTGTTTACTGATTTCCTTCTTTTTTTCAAGGTAACTGGCAGGTTCCAGCTGGCCTGACAGGATGCCTGCCCATGGTGGCTCCTGCAGGATGTGCAGCACTTAATCAATCAGGTCACCTCCCTTTCACAAATACCATTCCTTGTCTGCAGCAAAATTCCCCCCCTCTTTAATATCCTCATTGTAACCCAAAGAAGAAGAGCACTTCCTTATAATAATTGTTTCTTGCCAAGACCTCTGACCTCTGTGTCACCAGCTTGGTATATAAAGTGAATTTATGAGGCAGACAGGGATGGATGCCTGTAAAGAGCCTTCCAGGAAATGTAATGAAAAAGCTGCTTTTAGCTGCTGAGCAAAGAAAAGCAAATGCCTGCCAATGCCAAGAAGAAAATTGAATGCTGGGATGGGGTAAGTGAGAAACAGCCCTGTGTGCACTGAGATTTATAGCAAACATTTCCTTTCTCTTTCTTATTATTCAACACTGAGATGAACCACAACCCCAGAATGTCTTTGGAACAGGAGGTCACCTCGAATACTTCCATCTTAATCAGAAACATGACCCAGGCACTGTGTGGCAGCAGTGATGGGTCCAGGATGCTGCACCAGCTCAGCAGCAGAGGAAGAAGAGCGGGGTGTGCTGCACCAGCCTGTCCCCACAGCTCCCTGTTTTGATCTAGGCGAGCTCTCCTGCACCTCACGTCAAAAATGAAACATAAAAAAGAGCAGAGACATGTGCTGAAGGGCTGCACCCCTCTCTGTGGGGGAAAGCTGCTGGTTAATCCTGGGGGACAGTGCTCTGTGCAGCAGAGGGCGAGTCAGCACCTTCTTTCAAAAGGTTTCTCCTACAGGTTAATGCCCTTTAGACTGTCAAATGTGATGCCATAAAAATAAGATCAAAGGCTTTAAAATAAGGGAAGCGTATTTTTTGATTCATACTATTACTATTTTATATCTGAATATTCCTATAGAGCTTTTCATCCTGGAAGACAGGTCTTTGAACTGCTGTGATTTCACCTATCACTGAGGAACAACCCCCGGGGTAAAATGTGACAGCTATTATCAGGGTGCATTAATGTTACTGAACAGTTCAGGACAGACAGAGACAAATATATCCAATTTAAATCATAGGATTGAAGAACTACTGCTCAGTGTGGATTAATACCATGCATTTTCCAAAAGTGCTTTGAGAGTTTTTAGAGAACAAGTGCAGAAACTAAATTCCCCATTTCATCTGTAGGATTCATTCAGGCTCCCATCATTATGCTGCAAATTGAACATTGTCAAAGAGGGAAGATGGCAATGTAAATGATTCACCCGTAGCATCTACTTTTGCATCCACAGATTCTGATGGGATGTCCAAACCAGCCAGAAGGAGACTCACCCTGTGGAGATTTGCTGAGGTGATACCTAAAAATGGTTCCACTGAACACATGGCTGGTGAGAGTAAATCACAGCAGACTACTCACATCACAGAGAATGGAAAATCACATGGGATGTCACTCTAAACTAATACTGGCAGCCAGCTGTAGTCAGAACTTGAGCTCATAAAGTACAAGTTTTTAACAGACTTCAGATCTGCTAAATAGTGTGCACCAGCCAAATATGCTTATAAACATCAAGCATGAAAGAGTAGAGATGGGAACAAGGCATGGAGCTCACAGAATTTTTCCAACCCCATTCCATATAAATACCCAAACTATGGCATTAATCCTTTAAAGCCAATACCTCCACAAAATATCAGGATCTTTACAAATCAGAGTTTCTCCTCGATACACAGGGAAGCTGTGCTGCTCCCACAGCCGTGGCTGTCTCTGACCTACAACAAATCCCTTTGGAAAGAGCAGCCAAACGTGTGTTATCCCAACTGCTGTCACACCACACGTGGCAGGGCTGGACCACTCCAGCACCCCGGCTGCAGCTTCCCAACCATCTGTGAGGTGACTGTGTTGGACTGGTCAAGCTGCAGAGTGAGTAGCTAACAAGCATTAACAACATCTAGCCCATGTGTTCTGTCTAGTAAAATGCCAACCCATCTGTCTGTAACATCAGCGACTCCGTAGAAGCCATATGCAGGAGAGACATAAATTAGGGACTGAAAAATCTCCCATTACTTTCTCTGCAGTGACTCTGCAGTTGTCACTGGGAATGAGAGGGACTGGGTGTTTGTTAAGCTCTGTTTTCCCAGCCAAATCTCATGCTCATACAGCTCTCCAGCCCTGCCGTGCAGAGGCAGTTTCTGGTCTGCACCTGACCCTGGTGAACGTGGCTTGGGACAAAGTGAAAAGTAACTGCAACTCAAACCAGGCTCCAAACTGGTCCCCCAGGAGAGCCAGCAGAAGGCAGAGAACTTGAGGGAGATACCAGGGACTGGCAAGTGAGCCCAGAATATAAGAACCCCTCAGTTAGACAGGGAGCTCATTAACCAGCCAAGCTGCTTATCACATTCCTCTCCATCTCCCTTGTTGGAAGCTCTCTGAGCTGGAAGGAACAGAGGAGCAGTAAACCAAGAACACAGAGTTTCTGGAACATGAGAAAGAAGCACCTATGGGAGAAATGCAAAAAATATTATCTGTGTGGTCTGTAATTAAGACTGCCTGTTCCCAAGGCAGGGAGATACTCCACTTGTGAACTGCAGCTGGGGGCATGAGGTTTGTAAGAGAACACAAGCAGCAAAGTCTGCCAAACCTTGACATCAGTGAGAGATGTCTTGAACCACTGAGAATTTTGACAGCAACTTTTGAGGCTGCAGCGTTGCCTGGGAGATAGGCTTCCCTTCCCCAAAGCAAACCACTGCTCCCCAAGAGGCAGAGCTTGCTGGAGCCTTCATCCCTCACTGAGTCACACCAGACACACACTGTTCCACTGCTTGGCTGCTCCTGCATCATGGTCCTGCTCAGAAGCCTCTACCTTATCTCTGGATTAGAGCAAATCAGCAGGAAAGTGCCTGCACATGACACAGTGAAAATAGGTCATAGAGACCTCAGGACTCACCAGCTGCCAACTGGAAATGAACCCCTGAGTTTGGGAGCTGGGCATCTCACCTTGTGTGAGACGGAGGGAGCGTGCCTGGGGCTGAGAATGGTTAAATAAGCAGAGGACACACGGCCTGGGAGGCACATCTGGAGTGACTGCTACTCTGCTACGTTGCAGATGCCATCATGTGATTAACATATTTATCCTCATCATCTTTTTGGTATCCTCTTGGAAGTCTTGCCACAAGTGGGGTGGACGGAAGGCTAAAGAACTGAACAAGGTCCTGTGACCAGTAATGGCTCAAGGGATTGTAAGTGATAAACTTAATGACAAGCAGACAATTAGACCTTAGCTCTGTGGCTGAGGGATGGGACAGTATATGGAGCATGTCCGTTCCTGGCTCATTGAGTTTGCAAGGCTTGTGAAGGAAGGAGTAACAGATGGACCTGATGGCAGATTACAGCTGAAATTCTCACCATGTTTATTCACTACCCTCTCCTAGCTCTTGTTTGTCATAGTCTGGCACCCCGGGCTAAAATGCAGGTTCAAGCCTTACATCAAGGAAATTGGTGACACATATTAGTCACCTCTGTGCAGAGCCAGTGCTCTGCACTGCAGACCAAAGCCACCGCTCTTCTAAGAGCAAGAAGAATTGCTCAGTAATTACCCCTTCCTGTGGGACCGTGTGACTTGCTTACAGTTATGATCTACCAAAGTGGAATTTAAGTGTTGGCTCTGGGAATAACATTAGTTGCCATTGCAACATCAATAACCAAATGCCACGATGTTAGTGTGAGTTGAGGAAGGTGCTTTTCCTGCTGTTGCTTTTTTGCTGGCTCATGTTTTCCTTTGTTTTTCTTCATTTGAAATCGCTGTCATCAGCACGACTGCCATCAGGACCAAAGTAAGCCTGAGTTGTCAGTACCCAGCAAGTCAAAGAAGGAACTTGATTCTGAACATGCAAAATTATTTTCTTGCGTCCTCAAGAATGAGTTTTAACCCCTAACAGCTCACAATCTCACATTCCTCAGACTGCATCTATAGCCACAAGTGGAAGTTTATACTGAGAAGATGTTATTATTTTTATCATGGGGCTGATGAATAGAGGTAATTCTATTTGTGGAGTTACTCAACCAGACTTGTAGCTCATAGGCAGGAAACCTTGAAGAACTAGATAGCAGGTAAACCAGTCAACTGGCCTGTGCAGATTGGGGATATCTAGCTTGCTTGAAATGGGCTTTTAATGTTGAAATCCAATGTGAAACAAAGACACATAGGACTCCTCTCTCCTTGAGCAGGTCTCATCTCACCATAAGAAAGTCCACAGCTCAAGAGACAGAGGTTGCAGCTAAGGAGTGAATAAATAGGGAGATTTCAGTATTCACTGAAACAGCAGGAGAAATTCTGCTGTATCCCTTGAGGGGACACTCATCCCTTTGGGCTACGACGCATTTGCTGAAAGCTCCTGCTGTTGCTGCCTGTGCTGTCATTTGGCACTAAGCTCTTGAAGAACATGGCAAGACAGCACTGCTGGTTCTCATGTCTGGATGAACATGCTCCTCTCCCTGAAGGGAAAAGGAGAGGTTTTGTGTTTAGCAAGTGCACCATGTTCGAGCAACCTCTGAGGAACCTGCCTGGGGCCCCGGGCCTCCCCATCTGACACACATCTGACTGGTTGTCTCTTCCTGCTGGTGTTCTCCCACTGATGTGCTGCCATCCTCCAGTCAGCTCCTTTCGCTGCAAGTGCAGGGGGGGAAGAGATTTATGCAGACACCATGTATGCAATTATGAAAACAGAAGACAAGACACCCGGATATCTCACAAACTGATGCATTTTTGCTGGCAGGCTTTTTGCATGATCTGGTAACAGCTGTCATGCTCCAGCTTCTGTCATCTGAGCTCTGCTACCACTTCAGCATCCTTCCACATCCTTTAAGAGGGCTTCCTTCCCTTCCTGGTGCAGCCTGCTCCAGATGCCACAGCAAAGTGGGCAGTAGTGTGGGATGCAAAGGGGACACAGTATGGCTGCTTTTCATAGCAGCACTAAAATGAAATGTTCACTTCTTTAGGCAAGACACTGCTCATTAGCAATGACCTCGAGGCATGCAAGCTGCTCAACCAGCAATCTCTCCCACTCTGGAGCTCTTTAAAATTTGCCCTTTTCCTGTGCCAAGCCTTTCAGCAAGCTTCCCTACAGCGCAGTGGTGATCTGCAGAGATACATGCACATTGTCCCGTGCTTTCTGGAGAAAGGTGGTGATGGGGAGCTGGTATGGAGCTTGGACTTCATACCTTGTGCCCTACTCAGCATTAAAAGGGAAGGAAAGGACAAGCCTACAAGTTTCCCTGCCAAGTCAGCTCCTGCTGTGAACTCTAAAGCCTGGGAGCCTGTTAGTGCCCACATCCTCCTGGTTTTCAGCACTCCATGCTATGTTTGCTTTTGTAAATAGATTTAACCTTTCTAAAATTAAAAACAGAAAAGAACTTCTCTTGGCAGAACACCAGTTTTAGAAAGATGGAGGAACACAACATTTCCCAAACACTTCAAAACTGCAGACTAAAGCTATGTGTTAGTCTCTGCAGTGCATGCTGGTTTTGCTCGTTATTCTGAATGTTAATACATTAATAGATCCTCTCCTGATTAACGGCTGCACCAGGCTCTCTTTCTAGGAACACATATGGCTCTTTCTTGCCACAATATTGGAATAGAGAGCCAAAATATTTAAACACTGACACTAATAAAAGATTTTATCACCCCCATCCTGATGTAAATAACTAAGGCTGGAGCCAGCTCTTAGCTCTATATGCCTATCTTTCAAAGAGTTCTTAATCAAATATGAATGAACTGACTGAGGCCCATTTTAAGTAATTGAGCTGTTTGTGGTTACAAGGCTGCAGCAACAAAGCCACTGTGACATCCTCTCATCCCACAGGATGCTGTGGGTCTGGATGAAAGTAGCACATACTAATTGGGATTTTAGACCCAGGTGTGTGTCCAGGGGCTGGTTCTGCCTGCAAGAAAAGGAAACACATTTTTTCTTTCCCCACACCTGCAAGGTTAAAATATTGTCCTGAATTAAGATGATTTTAAGGGGACTCCAGATGCTTCTCTCCCAGATATCTCACTCAGCAGCATTTACCCCACCTGCTGAAGGACATGGGAATTACCCAGCCCAGAGGGTATGATAAAAATTCTGGTAGTGTATGTTGGGCTTGTTTGGAGTTGTAGGTCAATTGCCAATACAGAATTGCCGAAAAGATCTGTTCCTCCCTCATTTTTTCCCATGCTGTGCCATTACCTTTCCTCTCTGCCCTATGTCCTGCTCTAATCCTACCTGTCTAGTGCCATCAGCTGCTAAAATAAAGAGCAGTTCCCACTTTGTGCTACTTGCCAAGCTGCTGATCAGACCTGTCACTGCCGAAGAGTGGCACAACCTGACTGCTAAGAAAACCTTTAAGTTTAAAAAAACCCCTCTTTCTACATTTCAACAAGGGAGACCTGCAAGGGGAGGGACTTCAGGTTTGTACTCCAGAAAACATTTATCACTACAGAGCTGAAACATGGTGTGAAAATAAAAGCCCTCCAAACCTGCTTTCACACATTCCCCAGCGAGCCCAGAGGTGTTCCTGCTATGACCCACCCAACAATGCTCTCGAGAATTGTTTTCACAAGCAAAAAATACAAACAGAACAGCAAAAGAGTGAAGAAGTATTTCTTCAAATGCCTCGGATCTAGGCTGTGCTCTAAATACATTGTAGAAAAGCACTAATATATTTTCAGATGTTACACAAGGCCACAGGAGAAGGCCTCAGCAAATCTGAACTGTAATACAGAGCAGGTCCTGACTAAAGTGTCAGGATTATTTGAGATCACTGACCTCCTCCTGCTCAACCAGACTATTTTACAACTCAATTACATTTATTTCTGTATATACAGATGTACATGAGATACTTAACATTCTTTCTTGTGCAAGAACCAGACAGAAAGCAGAAGATGCAGATGAGAAAACGAGCGGATGAGCTCCCTCAGAGGTTTCACGGACAAAGATGTTTAAACGAAGTAATTTAAAACTAGAAAGAACCTCACAAACACAGTGCTTCTAAGCATCTCATTTCACTTGCTTGTTTTCAACTACATTTGAAAAAAAATCTCAGAGGGAATCAAACCACTTTAGCTGCTGCTTCCTCATTCCTGATGTCCTCTGGAGAACATCACCAACTTTTTTTTCCTACCAGTTACACACCAGAATTTCTAGAACAAGTCACTCTACAGCAGCGTGGAGAATTGAAATACATAGAAAGTCATTGCTTGTCACACCTCTGAAGGGAAGGGAAGTACCAGCATGGCCTGAGACTGACAGACAAGAAGAAATGGACTTCCCACACCAGCAGGGCAGCACAGAGCCACACAAAGGATTTGGTGCTCAAGGCCCCTTTTCCTCCTTTGCTGCAGAAACCAGAGCTGTCCCCAAACAGGGGCTGAAGGGAACGTGTGAGATGTGGGATCAATTCTGCAGTAACCAATCCCAAACCCTGTGGCACGGTGGGAATGCCCACAATAAAGCTGGCAGTGATGCCCAGGCACCTGCAGCATCCCCTGGGCACCATCCCAGGCAGGGCTCAGCCTGCCTGGGGAAGGGCCCAGGGCTGTTCCAGCCCAACAACCAACCCATTCATCCCCATGACTGCTCCTTTCAGCACGAGCTGACACATCCTTCCCACAACAGAACCCTGCAAATGACTTTATTTGACCAGGAAAACAGATTTGTGTTGTTTCTAAAGACAAATGAATTTAGTTTTGGCTGCAGAAGGCCGAGCTGGGCTCCTCTCTGTGCCAGTAAAAGCATCAGGATTGTGGAGGAGACTTAAGAGACTGTGTTTACTTTCAGTCTCCCATGGATCATAACTGAACAGAAAAAAAGGGCTCACACAGCACAACAGATCAGGCTGTAACTGTAAAGGAGTCCCACACTTTGGAGGCTGTTTCTCTCAAACTCTCAATGAATTTTTTTTTAATTTAGTGAAAGACTTCCCACAGTTTACTGGTCTGCAGTGAGAGTGGGGCATTTTGGGGAGAGGATGGTGAAGCAGAAGATTTCATAGAATCACAGAATAGCTTGGGTTGGAAGGGACCATGAAGATCATCTAGTTCCAACTCAAGTGGGATGCTGCCCACAAGATCTGGCTGGTGAAATAATATGCTTTTCTTTATTATTTTGTCACTTTTCAGTACATACATAATCCCAAACGTGGCTGAGCTCTGCTCAAAGATGCAAATATTTCTGTGCTGGAGGTTCCTGACTGTGTGCTCCTGATAAAAGGGGAATGGGCAAAGGAGTCCCCAGAGAAGCAATGAAAAGTGCCCAGGGTCACAAAGCAGGTCAGCAACAGAGGCAGGAGCCATGGACAGACCCTGCAAGTCCCCACAAAACACCCAGGCTGTGGGGAAATCTCTGCTATCCAGAGCAAAGGCAGAGGCAGATATAATGACATAGATTTATTCTTAAGTTGCTATGCAGGGAGGCACAATTCTTTACTTAGTGCCCTGTTATTTAACCTTAATGCTCCACTGACATTATTTTTTTGTATGGAATGTTATATACGTGTCTGTGTACAAATTTGCAAAGTATAAATAGCATAGATCAGAGGTGACCTTTAAGTTTGTGCATGTGGAGATTCATACAGTATGAGGGCTAGCTGGGAGGATGAAGTCATTAAGATGTGTTCTCATCTAAAGTTACTTATGAATTCTTTGTAAGCTATTTTCTCACTTATTTTGTTACAATACCCCCACATACTCACTCACCAACCAGTAAAAATAGCTTACCAGTGAATACGTGTTTCGGAATTCTGTTTGCCTATTTCTCCTTTGTGCTGCAGCTGCTGTTGCCATGCTGTCGTTGCTATGTTTTCCTTTTTCTTTCTTTTTCTTAAGAAGGGAAAAGGCAAAGAAAAAATCTATTCCCTAAACATGCTAGACTCAGTTCATGGAACAAAATACCTGAGGTAGAGCCTAGAGGAATACAACATAATCTGGTTGAAAGAGCATCATAGTGTAGAAGAAAGCCTTTTTGGCACTAATAAGCAGATTCTTGTCTGAAAGAGTGAAAGAGTTAATGAAACTACAAATATCATTTACATCAGGTAAAGATGTAAATGAAGATGTAAAAACTATGAAATGGTCAGGGAAAGGTAAAACTCCATGCTGAATAGGTTGATAGGGAAAAATAGATTCAAAAGAGTAGATGTGGCCAAGTTTCATCCGGAAGACAAGACAATGAAGTTGCTCAATAAGCTTGTTAAAACAGTTCTTAAAGCTTGAAAGCTAAAGCTTTTCCTCTGTGGGACAGCCCTGAGAAATACAAATGCTCTTTCCAAAGGCTGCAAGTCCAAGGTGGAAAATTTGGTTCTGGGTTGTGCGTCCCAAGTTGTTGCCTTCTGCCTCTGGTCATTGTATGAAGAGCAGGCAGAGCTTGCCAGACTGGGGCTGGGGCTCAGCAATTAAGTTCTGAAAAGACAATTTGGGTTGCCCATTCCTTCTTTGTCTCTCAGCTCCAGAGGAACTTGGATTATTCCTCCATCCTCAGTCCCCTGCCAGTCTCCAGGAGGACTGTGGAGCAGAGCTGGCAACATGATCACAAGAATCAATAGTTTCAGCCCAATGACTATTGATTTAGAGCACAAAAAACCCCTGTGAGATGGCAAAATGACTTGGGTGGCTTAGGAGTGTGGAGAACTGTGAGGGACCAGGAGAACCTGTGAAATTTGGGTCACTGGGCAATGCTACAGCAGAAGAAATTCCATACAGACAAGTGCAATGTAGCATATGTTGTTCTGCCAATTTAAAGGACTTTTAACATGCTGATGTGTTGGAAATTATGTAACCTCTCAGAAAAAGAAAAAGCCAAGTGCCACTGTGGCCACCTTCTAGACAATTTCTCAGTGTACAGTGTCAGTCAAAACATCAAGTAAAATGTTAGAATAAAATGTGTTTGAAAATACAGCTGGGAGTATCATGTCATGGTTTTACACAAGTTGAGAGCATGTTCTCTTCTCCTGAGCAGTGAGTCAGCCTTGGTGAGTTCAGTACAGCATGAGGGCAAAAGATAAATTAGGTTTTCCTTGTTTGAGGCATGTGCTGTTTAACCTGCCTTTCTTCTCATCACTGACTGCATCACTGGGAGAAACATTAAGGGCTGCAACAATTTACTGCAGAATTAAGACAGGCAACAGTAAACAGAGGATGGGCAGGGTGGGGAATGCTGGCTCAGATGCGACACTAGAAAAGAGAATTCCAGTACTTGAGGTACTTTTCAGCCACTACCCTCCTCAACTTTGGTGGGTGAGAGTTACAAAGTGCAGCTGGATTCAAGATGCCCCTTTCTCTTCATGGAGTTTGGCTGCATTAGCTGCCATTTTTCTTCATGGAAAACCATGTTTCCACATGTTAAAAAACCTCCAGTCCTGACCTGTGTGGGGCAGGGGTGCTAGTCCTGAGTGTAAGCTTGAAACACAGCTTGATCAAGACCAGTTCTGCCATCCCCTGTGTATCAATTATTCCCGCCTTTACCCACATCCCATCAGCCCCAGATTTTGGGGTCTGACAGAAACCTCTCTCCATGAGGACTGCCACTTCCAGCCAAGCCAAAGAAATCACAAAGAGCTATGTAGCCCCATCATTAAGAGCTGTGAGTCAGGAGCTTCCAAGTTTATTCCTCACTTTGGGTCCCAGCATGAACTACACAAGTAGCATCATTTCTCTGCATCTCAATATCCTCACCCTCCAGTAAAACTAATAACAACTCCTCCACTGAGCAGGCCTGCTGTGAGAATCAATTGGTATTTGTAAAAGCCTTTGAGAAATGTAAGGCACAGTCTGTATGTGAAAATTATTGATATGATTCATTACCAGGCATTCATACTCTATTTATGTAACTCCCAGTCTATTACTAAATATATTGTCCATTTGAATATTGAAATCACTCCTGCTAGTAATTTCTGCTAATGTTACACTGGTCTTTCAGAGGTAGCTTTTTTGACTTGAATGGGAGAATTGTGGAGGCAGTGAATAGGGGAACAAATGCCAGAAGAGGAATTTAAAAGAGGACAACAGCTCTGTGCAGACTTCATGGAAAACAATAAAAAAATCCATTTAACAAATAACTTTGTGCTAACACTTTCCTGACTCCTCTTCCTGTTCTCTTTTTTACTCAGCTGAATTTGTGTGGATATTTGATCTCCATTAGCCTTTGTCTGCAAGATGAAAATGAGCAAACCTGAGTGCATTGTGTCTCTCCAGACAGACCATCTGCTCCTCACACACTCTCAGTGATGCCTGAGACCCTCTTTGTGACCAATCTCCTTCAGAAAATGAGGATGCTCTATCCAAACCATCATCCTACAACCCTCAATCACCAGCTCCAGCTTTCCCCTGCCTTTTCCTTTGCCATGCTACTGAAAGCAGCAAAATCTGGGACTACTTGGAGAATTTCTGAGAAGAGAGAGCATATGTCTATACATTATATATTTATTCACACACTGAGACATGTTCTCACTCCCAAGACACACACGGTATGTTCCGACTTTCTCACTCCAGCATGTTTTGCAAATTTCTTCTCCACCCCCTCTATTCCCTTGTTTCACTTTATCAGTATCTTGTTTAAGGGAAATGCTGCTTACTGTAAACTGGAAACGTTAACATCAGGTCAGCAGACCATTTTTTAAGATGCAGCTGTGGGACAGGGAGTGATGGGGCTCCCATTTTCCTGGCTCAGCTTCTTTTCCTTCCAGTTGGAAAATTTGTTTTCTTGCTGTGATCCTTCTACTCTTGGTACTGACAAAATGTTGCCAATATCCGTGGCGTGGGAACTCAAGGACAATCGATATTTCGTTTGAATCAAATGCAATGATTTTTTGTTTGTTTGTTTTGTTTTCAAAGCTCAATGTTTTGCAATTAAACATGTCAAGACATGAGGAAAGTTGAGGTGGGAGTTCTTTTGTGAAAGGCAGGAGAGAGAAGCACAGAAGTAGAAACCAGAACAAACCAGCAGTGAAGGCAATAGAAATCTGCTGCGTTGTTTCTCTGTCTTCTCAATACATTTTTTACAAGAAGTGAGATCTTTGATTACATTTTTGATTGGGAGAGACAGGCATTGCCCTGCCCAGTGCACAGTAAGAAGGAAAGAAGCCTTTCATGTTCACAGATATCAGACATCAAAACAGCCATTCCCAACTCTTAAAAGGATCAGACGAAACTGCAGCTCAAACTGTGCCAGGGTACTTTGGTGCAGGCAGGTTCCCAGTGGAAGGCATTCTCAGAGCTGTAAGAAATCCTGTGGATACTGACACTCCTGTTGAGTGTGGGGAGAAATACAGGAAATTTCTCCCAGAGAAATCCAGGACCATTGTAAGGGTGTTTCAAAATGGGCAGACAGAGAGCCATGACAGCCAGGCTGCAGAGAGAGCTGCCAAAAAGGAGCTCCTGGCTGTAGAGAATGGGTAGGTGCTCCATCAGAGGGTCCAGGCAGGACAGCTCTGTGGGGAAAGCAGCCAGCAGAGCACAACCAGGAGCAGGATTGTGCAGATGAATTACATCTCTCCTTCCTGGGGCTCACTAAAACTCCCAAAGATGCTGATGCCCAGTTGCAAGACAAGAGCACTGACAACAGCTCCACATGCACCACAACTGGTCTCTCTTCAGAGCTGCAGAGCTCCAGGGCCCTCCCTGGTTTAGAGGCCACCTTGACACCCTGACAACCTACAACAGCTGAATTGTGTGAACAGGAGATCAGAGCTCTGATCCTGCATGACTCCAGTTGAATACTAACAAAGACAACATGGTGTCCTGGCTCATCCCTCACCACCACTGCAAATGGCCTTCACCGGGCTGTGGGATCTGCAAAAACTCAAAGGCTGAAATGAGACAGGATAGCAAATCAACACATGGGTATATTCAGAGTTCAGTTCAGCCTGGATTTAAGCACTTTCTCCTGCCATAGCTTGCCAGCATGCATTACAGAAGAAAAAAAACCAAACAAACAAATCCTTGACAATTTTCCAAAGTCCAAAGCAAGGTTTGTCTAGGTTGGTAGCAGACATGATGCCCATCTTCCTAGAGTTTGGCTCAGCTGCACAGATGTCCTGAAAGCATTGGCTGCACCTGAAACTAACTTGGATGCTAATTCAGACACCTGAACCTTCTCCATGCGTCCCCAGTGCTGAATACTGATCCTCAGCCATTAAATGGGCTTGCTGGTGCAGAAGTAGTCCTACCTCATCAGGAATCCAGCCTGTTTCTAATCCTTCTTTACAGAGAAGTGTCTTCTAAAGCTTTGCAGCATCACCTCACCTCCAACATCATCTTCTGTGCTCCCTCTAAGTCAGGATATCATATAGAGAGAGTGTTGGGACTGCGCAGCCACCAGGACACCATCTAGTCCAGCCTGTCTCTGGAAATGGCTCAAATAGCATCAAGCTGACTCCATGCTCAGACTGGTGACACACAGGTTGCAATGCACAGTTGTTTCTTCTACCAAGGCTGCTGAAGATTTTTACCCTGTCTTTCCCTTCTAATAAAGTAATAATGTCAGAACAATGGAGTCTGGAGATTCCCACAACTCACCCTCAATGGTGCACTGACACCCAGCCCTACATCTGCATTAAGGATGAGCAGAGCCATCACTCAGATGCTGAGCACCAAGGTAAGGAAAGCACGTGGATGACAAAGAGCTGCCTCCAGCTCAGGACAGACACTGCAGAGGTGCTGCTGGAAAATTCAATCCCATCTTCCACTGAAGTGCCATATCTATCCAGGAGATAAACAGCCCTTATTTCCTTCTGCACACATGTCTGCTACTGATACACACCAGCAGTGGCTTTGAACATCCCTTCTGCTGCTCTGACCAGCAGCTGCTCCCAGGTCGCAGCCTTTTCACTGTGATGCAGGCTTAGCTCGCGGGATCCCAGCCTCCCTTCCAGAGGGTGTAACTCACAAGCACACTTCCCAGCTGGATCAGCTCGCAGCAGCTTGTCCACTTAGCACAGAGGCAGGTGAGAACACGCTGTACTCCAGGGCCGCCTCGTATCGGCTCGTCATTAAACAGCAGAAACGCTGCCATTGATTTCAGTTAGGTTTCTGTTCCCAGCAAACTCTCTAGAAACACTTATCCCAAAGCCTGAAGTGCTCCTGAACACACGCCCTCCTTGTTTTCTACTGTTTATTGATGCACTCAGGATCTGTCAGTGTGGAAGGCAGACAGGAGGAAAGCTGCCATCTGATTTCCTCCCCAACAACACCAATGGGATCAAAGCAGCAGTAGCAGCACAGCCATGCTGTTGCTCTTGTGGCTTTTTGCTCTGTGAGACATGTAGACTTTTGATGGTGTTTGAGGCTTTGATTTCACTGGCTGCACTGATTTGATGACACCACCAATTGTTATTTTTTAATCTTTACCAAACAACAGTGAGCTGCTGAAGCTCAAGCACAGCCCCATGCAGTGATTAGCTGCATGGTGGAAGAAAAGTAAGATTCCCCTAACACTGAGGCCTGAATAACAACGAGGAAGATTAATTTTTCTAGGAATGCTTTCATGCAAAGCAGCCTTTAGAAAAATCCAAGGGATATTTGGTCCTCTGGATGATGAGAAGAAACCACTAAACAGCTCATCCTGCAACCTGAAGAAATACTCCCATGTATGATCTCAGAGATAGAGGATGAACTTGAGGTATAGAAACAAACAAGTGCCATGGAGTTGTGCAGAAGTCTGCTCCCAAGTACAGCTGCCTCCTGTTGATGTCACCCTGGATCCTCCTCACCCACGAGCCATCAGAGCAACTAAAGCCAAGACCCCAAGCTCTGTCCCTCATAGCACAGCTGTTGAAGTAGGCTGCTCTCTATTCTCATGCTGCAAAGAGGGATAGTGAGGAAAAAAAGGAGCAAATGCACATATCTAGATATTTATGATATCTAAAGGAAACCTGTGTTGGTGAACAAAGGAGAGAGGCAGGAATGGATGCAGAACCAGGGAGTTAACAGGCACTACCTGGGCATGTTCAGCTCAAGCAAGCATTAGCCCAATCAATTTATATGTAACTACCTTAGCTGAAATGCCACTTAATTTAAAACATCCAGGAAACAAAATAATGACTTCAAGGTCAGGTGAGGCCAGCTTGTTAAGGACAATTTCATTTCCTGCTAAGTTGCCACCCATACTAATGGTCCCACCACAAGAGCAGTGTCAGGGTGAAAGGAGCAGTCCACAATTCCAGATTTGAAACAGCCCATGATGTGCAACCAGAACTGGCAGCTTCCTTCTCATGGCTGATACAATCAAAGAGCCCAGCTCCCAGTCCCAAATGCCCACCTGCCTGGAGGGGCTTCTGCTGAGTTAGAAATGAGAGCAGAAACCTTAGAGAAACACTTCAAAAGATGGGCCTGCGGTTCCCCTGCTCTTCAGCCATGTGGTGGGCACCAGAGGAAGGGACATCCCTCAACAGCACAGTGACACTCTGAATACAGGGATTTACAAACCACACTGGATGCAAATGGCTCAGGAGCCCCTCTGCCCTGGGTTCCTGTAGTGCTGCTGGCACACACTGCAACACCAAGGAGGCTGGGACAACAAAGCTCAATCCACTGTGTCGAGGGACACCTGGGATCTCAGAGCACCAAAGGCATCAATGACTGCATGGCCACCTTCTGGTGCTCTCCTTCCCTGATCACAAATGACCATTTCCATAAAGGCTGAGGGATATGAGACAGGAAGGTGCAGAATGAAAAACTCCACAGCGTCATCAGGAGACGGATTCTGGACAGCCACAGGACTGCACCTGGTGAGCAAACAAAGCCCTGAGGCAATGCCCAACCTGATTAAAATAAAGTCATACTCCTCCACATGCTGTGCTGCCTTGTACTCATGCTGTTCCTCAGTTTTTCAGTTTGTAAAAGAGAGGAATATTTGCTGTACCTCACAACAGTCCTGGAAGGCTTAATTCATGTTTGTGAAGTGCTTTCAGATCTTGAATTGGAAGGCATGAGAAAGTACAAGTTGTTATTATAATTGCATTATTAAGTGCTGTTAAAAAAAAAAATCAGCTTATGTTTCGTAGAATTCAGGTCCTTCTTCAGACTAGCTTTATGTCCCTTGACATGTGTATTTGACAATAACCCAAATAGCCTTGATCTTTTATTCTCAGCAGGGTTTTCTTTATACCTTAATGAGGTCTCTCCTTAATCTTTTTTCCAAAGGATAAACACCTCATCTCAGTATAAGCAAACTCTCTGAGCTGCTGCGTGTGAGCCTGGTTTACCTGGGCCAGACTGGATCTGCTCCTGTAACAGCAGTCCAGAGAGGGGTCCAGACTGGTCAGGGGGAATATGGGTGGGATGTCACACACCCCTCACAAAATGCCACAATATACTTGCAGATTTGCATAAGATATCTCTAATTTTTCTGCCACGTAGGACACTCCTGTAATACTCAACTGCTCCCGAGAGCCATGCCAGGTTTAGTCCCAAATACAGCAATATTTTTAGCCCTCTTGTGTATAGTGCCTGATATTCAACCTTATTTCTGTTGCGCAGCAGAAGAGGCTTTCAGGATATATTCCTGACTATGTTTCTGTCTTGAGACTCCAATATTTTACTTCCCTTACCCTTACCATTACCAAATCACTCAGAGATCTACAGCCTTGTTGATATTGACTTTCTTCTCTCCTCAATCCTTCTCTCAGGTTCCTTTTTTCCCTCTCCTATCATCTGCAAATTGCATCATTTTTTTCTTTCGCTATGCTGGAAATCTTATCATGAAAGAGAGACTTTTCTTTTTTCTTTTTTTAATTAGTACTTGGTAATATTACCAAGCTGTGAGTTTATGGCTTTGTAGATCTTATATTTTTGACACTAATTACTCACAAAGGCTTTTAAAGCAGCATTTCAACATAGCAATTGGCATGACTGTAATTAAGTAAGAAGCAGCAAATTTTTTTTTACATTTCAGAGGAAGTCTCTAGCATTCCTGCCCTGTATCACAGCTCAGCCCCTGGTATTGCTCCAATGAACGAGACCAGATGTTGAAAACATATTACTCCCAATGCACACAGAGCTCTCCCCACCCTCACCCAAGCTCTTGGCTGATGTATTAATAGTGCTGTCAGCACAGAGCACCCACAGGGATTCACCACTTGCCTATTGCCAATCTGAAGGGCTTGGCTAATTTTAGATTTGTGGTTTCTGCTACTTGTGGGAGAGTGTTTTCCCTCTGTTCAAATCTCAAAGATTCATGTTGTACAGACCACATGACTGCGCTTGATTTATTTCCTCCCCATCACACCCTCGCTGGGACCCAGAAGGAACATGGAGGGATGTTCTGGTTTCCATACTGATGCTGGATGTGCTGCCTGGAAGGTGCCAGGGCAGAAAGAGCTCTCATGATATGTTTGTAAACTAGCTGTTATGGAGATGATCAATTAAAGGCGTCTCAGTGGGGAGAGTTTCATTCCACTGGCCTAATTCATTTTCAAATTACTCCAGGATGCTGCCTTTTACTATTACATTATTTGTTCTGAAACTCCAAATTAAGATTTTATAGTGCCATTAATTTTTATGCAGAAATTACCATTAAAATCAATGTTTTCTGCTTAGAAGTTGACAGTTGGAGATGACTGATGGCCCAGCCTGTTTCCTACTGCTTTACTGCCTTGGAAGTGGATGGGTCCATCTTCATGTGCTGCTAACTCTGAGCAGTGTTCTCACTGTGCCCCACCAAGACCTGAGCACATCCATCTGAGGGAGCTGTGACATCCTCATCAACATGTGTGTCTCCAACATCACAGGTTGTTTCCAACACCTCCTGGAGGATGCAGATCCTCAGGGCAAAGGGCATCCCTGGCCATGCCAGCTCCTAGAACACTAGAAGAGCCACCCAAGCGAGGTCTGTACCTGGGGTACCACCCTGGCCAGGCTGCTGAAGTCACTGTCCCCCCTGCTCCATGCAGGACCTTAGCTGCCTGTCCCCATCTGTGGCCTCTTGTCCCGTGAACAGCCTGAACACTGAATTGTTGGGTGGTTTTTAAAGCCACCCAGCCTAGGGCAGAGACTCCCACACCCAGCAGTTACACCAGCCCCGAGTAGTGCTGGCAGTGACAAGGACTATTCAGGTGCAAGTGGTTTTACATTTGACACTACATCAGGAGCACTTCATACTGATGCTGGCATGGTGAACAGCAGTATCAGCCCAGGAATCACTCCCAGGAATTTTGTTTCCTAATTCTGAGGGAGCCTTCAGGGAGCTGGGCAGAGGAGAACATATAATGACAAAACCAGAGAATGGTTTGTGCTGGAAGGGACCTTAAAGATCGTCCAGCTCCAACCCCTGCCATGGGCAGGGACATCTTCCACTATCCCAGCCCCATCCAACCTGGCCTTGGACACTTCCAGGGATGGTGCAGCCACAGCTTCCCTGGGCAACCTGTGCCAGGGCCTCATCACTCTCGGAAGAATTTCTTCCTTATATCTAATTGAACCCTGCCCTCTGGCAGTTTGAAGCCATTCCCCCTTGTCCTGTCACCCCATGCCCTTGTAAGTCCCTCTCCTGCTCTCCTGTAATTCCCTGTTAGGTACTGGAAGTCTGCTATAAGCTCTCCCTAAAGCCTTCTCTTCTCCAGACATTTTATTTATTTCAACATATCTTTTGAAAGAAACAAAAAATATTTGCCCATCCTGTGGCAGCCAGAGGGAAACAAAAGAATAAAACAGAAAGGGAAAAGTTTGATCCTCTAAATATGAAGCATATTAAGCAAAACTGCATGTGATGTGTAGTGAGTATCTGTGACAAGAGCAAACTGATCCTGCTGTTGGAATATTCATGCAAATAGGAGCAATTTCACTATGATTAAAAAGGCAATTAACTGAAAAAAACGCCAGCACTTTCAGAAGCAGCCTGTGTGTCAGTGAGGCCTCCACGCAGTGCTGAACTGACATTTTGCTCACTTTCATATTCCATCAATGTGATACTACTACAGCCTGAGAGTACTAATTACCCCAACTGGAGGCAGATGCTCTTAGAAAGACTCCAACAAAGTCTCCACGAGGCACTTCATACGCCCTGCACAGAGAGGGGGCTGGCACAGCCCCCTGCCTGTCCCACCCACGCTCAGATGAAAGGCACTGGCACAAAGAGCATCCACGGAAAGAACGGCCCCAACCTGGAAATATTCACCCTGTAACACAAGAGAGTTCAGGGAGTGCAGCACAGGCAGAATTGGGGCTGCTGCCTTCTCCACTGTCTGCTGGTGGGATTGAAAGCACTTCCACCTCTGTGGTCAGATCCAGAATAGGGAGATACTGATGAAAAATCTTCAGTTACCCACGTGGTAATTGATAGGATGAGTGCAATAGCCAATAATCCCTCACAAAGCAGAGGGATTTAGAAGTAGCATCTGGTGATGAAACCTGAATGCCCAAATAACTTGCCACCCCCTCCAGAAGAAAGCACTGGGCAATGCTTTGGGCAAAAGCACAGAACCACCCATTTTCAGAGCTCTTCAACTCCCAGACCACCAAAGATCTCTGTGTGATGACCACGTACCCCAAGCAGCTGGTGAACCAAATATACAGTGGGCTGGCTGTCACCTTCCAGAGCCAGGCAATCCATCCCCACCAGCACAGCCTGCACACACCAAGAGGCATCAGCAAATTTTTCCATAGCTGCTCCATCAGCTCCCCAGCACCAGCACAGGTAGAGCCACTGCAATATGCATGAGGTGGCTTCAGACCTGATCCCTGTGCAAGCTGAGTGTCCTCTGCTTGTCTTTGATGATTAACTGAGCACCAGGCTCACCCTCTGCTCAGGGCTTTCTGTGGCTGAGGTATTTTGCAGCTAGTCAGAAACTCAAATATATTTCCTGTCCAGCAGATACTGTCTACTCTTTAGAGGAATTTTTATTGGATTTGTAATCCCCCTTTCAGTTTTTTCTCTCCCCTTTTAATATTGTCTTTTAAGCCCTTTACCAGGAGTTCACTTTCTGAAGGCCAGCAAGGAACAGTGGACAGCACCTTTGGGTTTAGAAAGGAATATGCACAGAATGTTAATGCAGGAGAAATATGCAGCACTCTGACCCCTTTCAATTAAGGTGTCATCTCCATCACCTTTAGCTGTCCTCAAAACTTGGACGTGCCCTGAAACAAACAAAGAAAAGACCCAAGAAATCAGTGCTATGAGCTAAACTTGAGACCTTTAACCATTTATCTCCCCAAATGACATGTGCTGGGACTGCCTTTACTTATACAACCTCTCCAGACCAAAGTCAGCGCCAAGTGCTGATCAAGGGCAAGCAAGAAATGAAGCTGGAACTGTTAAACAGAAGAAGAAAGGTGCTTATTCAGAGGTGGATCTCGCCACAGAAAACTGCAGCCACTGGTTCCTGGAGCAGCACTGGCACACCTGAAATGTGGCACTGAATGAGGATGGGCTGCATCTGTCTGGATACACATGAAAGGCAAATCCCAACCATCCAAGGAAATTTGGTATATGTCCACATCTCTCCTCCTCAGATCATGAATCCAAGCTGCAGAGAACATGGGTAGGGAGTGAAAATGTTCCTTTTAATCCACCAAAGATTAGACTGAGAGGTCACATAGACACAGGAGGGTAAGAGCAAACCCCTCACTTTCCTCCAAAAGAGATGAGGCCCTTGCAGAGAGGAGGATTGCAGATGCCTTCAACAGGTACTCCAGCCATGTGGGACTTCATGAAAACCAGGAGAGGCAGGAGGGAGCAGCAGCATGTGCCCAAGGCAAAAGGCAAAGGAGCAGACTTGGTGTGAAGCTCTTGGGAAGCATCATTGTGGTCCCTTACTACACCATGTTCTCCTTGCATTCAAATGAACAAGGCAAGACTTGAGGTTCGCTACAAGCAAAAAAAAAAGTCACTTTTAGACCACTCTAGCAGGTGGAAATACAGGATTACAACTCCTTTGTACCTTCAGAGTTTGCATGAACTAGACTTCCCTCCTGTAATGAAAGGTTTTGTAGACCTCTGGGGCTCGTGGTAAAACATGTCTCCAGCCCTGCAGCTCATTTCAGCGCTGCAAAGCCCTCTGCAAATTGAGAGGTACCTGAGGTTCACCAGGGTGCCTCAGCCCTGCCTTAATTAACAGAAACAGCAAAGGGAACAGCATTTCCCTGGCTTGCCAGTCTCTGGAGAAAAGTAACCAAATGAATTAATGTGTGGAAATCAGTTTGTCAAAAAGGAAATGGAAGAAACTCTTTTCTCTTAATTAGCACCGCTGGAGATTGGGCTGGTGTGGTCTTTGTAGCTGCACTGCTCATTGTGGCTCCATGGCCCGAAGCCTGCCCAGGGTAACACCAAAACAACCCAGCACAGACAACATGAACTCCATTCTGCCACACACACATTCTCTTTCCACCTCTCCTTTGATGGCCATTCCAGTATGATCTCCTTTACAGGTGAACAAAAGCTCCTTATGTTTATTTTTCATGCTGTCCTTCTAATTCCTCATTTTGGCACCAGTCCCCCTGTACGGAACAGCGAGCAGGATGCTATAGCCTCCCTGCATCATTTTGCTTTATGTCTGCAAACATCTGTACATGCAATTAGAGGGCCAACTCCTTTTATGTCCCTAAATGAGTAGTCTTAATCACCGCCATAAGGAATTAAAGCCTGGCTGGGCAGCACAACTCAGCAATGCAATGCTGGCACTACCTGCCTGCAGGATCAGCCCTCGGCAGAAATCTCCCACCCAGGAGCAAGCTCTTCAGGCTTTTCTTCTCCATGGAGGCATTTTCACAAGTCTAATTACAGGGAAGCAGTGAGATGCTTCCCTGCTGTGCCCAATGCTTTTCAGAGGCTTTCCAGGGCGCTGAGACACCGAGCTCTAGGTGATGGTGCTGCCTCACAGAGATGGTTTTTGGGAGCAAATGGCTGCAGGCTGGGGTTTGGCTGCCACACTGCAGCTTCCTCTGGCACTGCTGAGGGAGTTGTAAAGGGAATTGTGTGATGATATCATGAAAAATGGTATAAGCAATGGATGCCTGCATTCCTCCAGAAACGCATCTCTTTTCTCCTCTCTCTTCACCCTTGGCCTCTCCACCAGCCTTTGATGTGTTGCCCTCTTTTTTCTCCACGTTTCTCTGGCATTTCTCCATCACCACAACCAGAGTGCAGACCCGCCCAACAAGCCCACTTCCCCCCAGTGAAACCACCCATGTTCCACAGCTCCCACCAAAGGAAACAGGCCCCCAGAGGCTTGCTGGAACCTCCCTTGGAGCAATCACAGAATATCCAGAACTGGAATGGACCCACAGGGATGGGATTACTGAGTCCAGCTCCTGGCCCTGCACAGCACAACCCCAAGAATTCCAATGAGAGCAATGTCCCAACTCTTCTTGAACTCTGGCAGCCTTGGGGCAGTGACAACTGCCCCGTGGAGGAGAGCTGGTCCCAGGTCCAACCCAGCTCTGGTGCTGCACTTTCACTGGCTTTCCACCACCCCCTCCTCCCACCTGTGCCTGCTTCTGCCTTTTTTCCACCCTTCCTAAAGTGATCTCTTGCCTCCACACCCACTTTCCAAGCAAGATTCCTCCCTGAGCAACCTTCAAAGTCTATAAGGCCAGAAAAATTTATGGCAATATAGTGCATCTAGACCAACAGCAGGAAGCATTTTGTCCCCTGGAAAGGAGCACAGTTGGTTTGATTTGTGTATGTGCAAAATATTAACTCCATTTTCCACTTCATCGGACGCGGTGCCTGCATGAAGCCTCTGCCTGTTCTCAGCACTCAGGTCTCGAGGAATATTCTGTTCACCTTGCCCTTAGATTTTATGGCATGCATTCCAGTGACCATTTTGGATTCCAAAGGAGTGCTCAAAATACACACAGCCCTGATTTTTCTCCTTTAGATTTATGATCTGTTCTTCCGCTATGTAGCTTTAAGTCATTTTATTTCAAGCAGGAATATTTTAAAAGAGTAATCTGTATGTGCATGTCAGGGAAAAGAATTAATTATTGCTCTAATTAAAAGAGCACTGTTGAAAATAATCCCTCTCTTTTCCTGCTGATTTTGCCCTTTTTCTGTAAGCTTTACATTTTTGCATGTATATATTTCTCAAGTAGTTTAAAATTAACAGGGCTTATTTTATTTATGCAACAGTATCAACCAGGAGTTGTGCATCAGCAAAATGCACATTAAGCTGATGGCAAAGGCAAACATCAATGATTTTGTGTAGGTCCTAGCTAAGTAGTTGTTGTTATTATTACTATTATTGTTGCTGTTATTATTCCATAAAATCCTGGATCCTTTAAAGAAGCCTAAAAGGCATTCCCTTTTCCTGAGGCTGCACTTCAGGTTTAAGACTCTGAAACGTGTCAATTAAATTTTGCGAGTGCAATGTGCTTTAAAAGTCATGTCCCTGGAGAGCCTCCTCCTCCTCCCAGAGCAGCACAGCCCGGCCATCAGGGCGGGCTGGATGGACCCAGCCTTGGCTCAGCTCCCAGCCTGGGGACACCACTGGCTCGGGGTCCCCCTGCACTGCCTCTTTTCCTGTCTGTGTGGCTGGAAAGGTGGCTCTCATGCTGTCCCCAGCCCGTCCCACATCACGGGGTCCCCAGGCAGGGCTGCTCAGCCATATGGGAATGCTGGCTCCGTGAGCGCCGCTTCCACTGGGGATGGGGACAGCTGGATGGAGCCACCTGGCCCTGTGAGCTGCAGCCAAGCTCCAGCACTGCTATCAGAGATAATGTCAGCACAGCCTACATGCATCTCCTCCTGTTTTGCCTTAAGGGAGAAAAGATTTCTTCAACCACAGCTTTACAGTAGTGATAGACAGGGAGAGATGGGAACTGCACAAACCAGCAAGTCCCAGACACAGTCCCAGACATTTCCTCCTTAAATTAAGCAGGAAAAAGCCAGATTAATCCCTGGGAAGATGTCATTACACAAAAGTGTCTGGCCATCAGAAAGCCAATTAAGTCAATAATTTGAAACTAAAAAACTAGGGAACACAAAGCAGGGAACAAGCAGGAGCTCACGGTGGGATGTGTGATCCACAGAAACCCAGGATTACGTCACAGAATGGGTAAGGTTGGAAAGGACCACAGTGGGTCACCTGCTTCAGCCTCCCTGCTCAAGCATGTTTCCTAGAGCACCATACTCTGGATTGTGTACCCAGACAGCTCGCAAATGTCTCCACAGAAGGAGACCCCACAATGCTCCATACCAACACTATGGAAAGCCTCGGCACACTGAAAGACTTGCCAAGGTTTACATTTTAATTCATACAAAATCCAAAGTGTTCCACCCAATCTGAAAGGAAATCCTGATCTCCCAACCGATCACTGCAACTCCTCTTCCAGCAATACTTAAAGGAGAAAGAGAGAGAAGAAAAGGAATACTGGACCACTGCATAATTCAGCGTGTTTTGACAATCACCTTCGGGGCATGTCACACTTGACTGCTCATCATTCTCAAAGATGGATATGAAAGAGACTGGAGAAAGGGACGCTGGATGATATAATGAAGAGGCAATTAAAGAGCCCAGAAAACGAAAAGACAAACCAGCTGCATCTTTCTCTAATTTACAGGACACAGAGTAGGCAGTATGACTGATTCATACGTTTCTCATCCTGCAGGAGGAGCGTATGTACGGGTAAGAAATGATGTGCAGTGTGAGGAGCACAAACTACCCGGCCTCTGTTGACATGTCACTTTGTGACACCTCTCCCTCTTCCCAGGCAGATGCTTGTGGAAAACCCATCAGGGGTTTAGCACTTTCTCCAAGCACTGATGGTTTAATGAGACACCATGACACTTGCTGTAAATGCAGACTCAATTTTTGCACAGAGCTCGCAGTACTCAGGCAATGCCTGCACTAAACAGTGGAGGGACTTGAGCACAGTGACCTCCACATGTAGGTTCAAACTTAAACAAAAGTAATTTATAGTTCAGAACTGGTAAAATACTGTCTGCTGGTAATTTGCAGTAGATCCTCCTCAGATGATGCCTCGGAAGAACAGAGCTTTCTCTCATTTTCTCTTTCTAAATGTTCTTCAGGCAACTCTTTCTTACCTTATCCACTATCACCCCCTAGATGCTGACAGTTCACAGTCAAGTATGTCAAATACATCTGTCTTTCCAGGGTATTGTAGCTGTATCCTGACTGGCTTAATCTTTTGTAAAAATGTTCAAAATATCATAAACACACTGTTATACTTAACAAGGAAACAGAAAACATGGGGAAAGCCAAGGATTGGTGTGAAATAGCTTGTACTTGAATATCTTTAGAGTGCTGTCTGCAAAAATACAGATGGAGAAAAGAAACCATGCTGGAGAGAGCTGGGTGGCTGCCCATAAATCCAAAAAAAATTAAGTTCCCAAAGCTCTGAAAGTTGCCATTGCTCTCCTTGAAATGAGCAATTGGGTAATCAGCATAAATATTAAACAGCTTGTTCTGAAAAAAAATAAAAAATAGACAGTTTGAGAGATGCTGCCTTCCAGCACCAAGAGACAGTCAGAAAACCTAAGAAATGGGACATTTTGCTTGTTCCTGAACTCACATATATAGCTATGTTAAATGTGATAATGAAATACCAAAACATGGGGGTCATGCCAGCATTGCCTGCCCCCTTGCCAACATCTCAGCTCTGTTTTGGGAGGATTTACTGGGTGGGGAGGCAAAGGGCTGGGTCACCCACAGCAGCATTGCCCTATGCCTGATGCAATCTGCTTGCACAGCAAGTCCACCTTGAGTCAGGCTCCCTCCTGATCTGAGTGAGAGACATCAATAAGAGACTGGATGTTCCAAAACCTGAGCTTACAAATGCTATTAACATTGGAGAATTTTTATTCCATATGAATATATATAAAATACACACACACACACACACACACACATATATATATATATATATATATATATGATGGCCATATCAAGTTTCCCATGCTAGCTGAAGTCCAGAGCCCTTTAGAGACCATCAACAGGTAGCATTTGTGTAGATAAACATGTCAATAAACTTCAGTGAATTAAGTTGAGGACTTTCTAGGCTAGATGCAAGTTCTGTGGCCTCTGGAAAGCAATGCATCTTTTCCCAACAGGATGAACATTTGTTTCCTGACCACTTGACCCTAAAGGGAAGATTTAAAATCAGTTTGAGACAGTAAGATTGTCTATTTTGAGACTTACACAGTCAAAATTATTTGGGGGGGCAAAGCTAGAGGCACAGATGAAGCAAAATATGTTAAGAAGAGCACTTTTTCTTTTTAAAGTGGCATCTGCATGCCATGGCTGGAGCAGTCAGAGTATTAGCATGAGGCCCTGGGGACAACCATCAGGAAGAGCCACTGTATTTCTCAATAGACACAACACTCACTCCTACACCCCCAGGGATGCTCGGGCATGATCCAGCTGCCTCTGGCAAAACCAGGTGTTTCAATGCATTTACCCTCAGATGGGTGTGACTCTGGCACGTGGGTGAACACACTGACACACACGGTCCCACTGCACTGTGTGGAGTTCATACAACTGGCAAACACGGAGATAAATTCATTCCCTGCCTTTCCAATGGTTTCCTGCTGGAACCAGTTAAGGGCAGAGACACAGCTCCTGGTGAAATAGCATTTTGTGCCATTGGTATTTACAGGAAACCTGGAACTAAACTAGGACTTTATCAGCAGATTACAGGCTTTATCAGTAGATTATGGCTTCAGGGGCTGGGCACTCCTGACCGTGAAATAAAAATATACTGACTTCTCTGTCCCTTCCTTGCTCCAGTGGCCTGGCAGTAGGTGCACTTATCCCACTCAGCTTTCTTGGAGGCTATTAATTTTTGGCTGCGTGCACAGGTCTATCACAGGCCACTCATAACCAGCCTGCAGAGCACTTGTGCCACCACCAGCCATCTCCTTGAAAATGAAGGTCAGCAGCATCAGGACCTCTGAGTTCCCTGTGTACCACCACAATACAGCATAAGACAGTGCCAGGGGCAACAGCACTGCTCCATGGGCCTCTGCTCCATCAGCCTGACAGAACCAAAGGGGCAATGCTCCCTTCCCTCTCTCCCACTTGCTCGGGGAGATCCAGCTCCTCCCTGCACCCCTGAGCTCTGGGCTCCAGCGCATGTGCGGGCTGGTTCCCAGCTCCCAGTTTCACATTCACAGCCGCATGTCTGCTGCTCCTGAGGAGCCACAGCTCCTGCAAACGCAGCAGTACCTGCCTGGAATTGAAAAGCTGGACATTACCACCCCAGCCAGCTCTGCTGACTTCTCATTTTGCTATCACCTGTGCCTCATTATCATGCAGTTTCTCTCTGGGTCTTGGCTTTCCTAATACATTCCCCCGCTTCCTGGCTCTGCACCTCTCTCTCCCTCTCTTATTAAACATGGGTTAGATGCTATCTACCAGCCCTGCTTGCTCCACCTTCCCTCTATTGATTATTTCCTGGGAGCTCCCACTGGCTGCTCCCCCAGCACCACGTTTGACCTTCCCCTGGAGGAAACAAAGCCCCAATGTCAGGCGACTGTCAGCGATGCAGCAATATGAAATGGCCACTTCAGCTCACTCCCATTTCACAGACAGAAAGGAAAAAATTGAAAACTTGGTCAGAAAAGCTGCACAGGAAAGAGATCAAAATACAGCATTTGAACTTTACAGCCCCTCCCTTGGTCAGAGCTGCCTGTGCATCATTGAAGCACAGCTCACTGCAAGTGCTTGCCATGCCCCAACCCACCTCCTTCCCTATTTTATGGAAATGGTGGAGCTTTTTAACTTGCACATTGACTGGCAGAGAGAAATCCTGGCAGCTTAATGGCATGCTGCAAATTCATCATCACTTGAGTTGCCAAGGGCCTTGTAATGACCATCCCACATACTCCTGCAAGGATGAGGTTGGCACTACACGCCAGCGGTCTCGGGAATCTTTGGTTTGACTTGCATTTATAAAGCCTTCCCATTTTTAATGCATTCAGAGCAGAGCATGGGAAGAAAAAGGAAAAAAAACCCAAACCAGACACGAAAAAGCTTAAGAATCACTTGGGTTTCTGCAAATCAGATGAGCTGGAGAGAAATATATGGGCTGTACCATCAAAGGAGGGGCAGGAGCACAGCGGGAAGGTGCAGAGCTGACGGCAGCCCAGCTCACTCACACTGCTGAGCTTGTGCAGAGAGCTCACACACAAAAGGAGGAACTTTAAATAAAGATGAAGCGGATGTAGTGACATTGTTGCATGGCCAATCAATTCCACCTCCACCTCAGGGGTCACCTGAGAGAGAGAGACCTTTCTGGTGGCCTTTTCCAACCCTTCTGTTTCTCACCAGCAGGTCTTTTCATACTCATATCTTGTCTATTAACCCTTAAAGCTTCCCATTGCTCTCCTCCCATTTGTTATGTCCACGCACTCCTTTAACCCAATGCTGACCTCTCTGTTTCTTACCCAACAAAACCTCTTGGTCACATCTATGCTGAGGGCAGTCCTTGGTCTTCTCTTCTTTCAGTGATTTCCCTGTTTCTCACACTCAGCCATCATAATTTCTATGTCAATAATTATGAGGTTTACATCTCACCTCATTTGTTTTATGTCTTGGCTCTCTTACTTATACATCTCAAAGGCATCTCTCAACCACTTCCTTAAATGTGGATTCAGTGCTTTTGGAGTAGTTTGAACTTGGAAGTGCACAGAAAATCCCAGCACCTTAATCTTTTTTCTTCCTAATCATTCTGTGTTCCTCTTCTCCATCAGTACTAAAACCATGATTATTTGGTTTGGGTTTCGTCTCCTGCAATAATGAGCATCTTAAAGGATTAGCCCTAACAGTTAATGTATGACTCCTCTGAGATTCAGCTTCCTGTGCACAGGATGGACTAAGCTCAGTGCAAACAGCCTGGCTGTGAGACACAGACCCATGGATTGCTCCCTCTTTTGGGCTGAGGAAGGGACCAGACAATCCTATGTTTTAGCTCTTTCCCATGTCATTCTGCTCTAAATGCCTACAAAATGATGGACGGACGGACGGACAGACGGATGGATGGATGGATGGATGGATGGATGGATGGATGGATGGATGGATGGATGGATGGATGGATGGATGGAAGGAACCATAAGCATTTACTGGGTCTGACACAGAAAATGCACAGCTGGCACCTTTCTAGGGTAGGAGGACCGCCAGTACAAAGGCAACTTGTATAAGAAAGAGCAAATATTAACAACAAATACTTCTCTGCCAAGCAGCTTTAAGCACCATGGGACACATTTTGTCTCTTCCTAATGCATTCCTCTGTCTGTCACTTACTGGGTAAGACCACCTCATGACCAAGAGCATGAACTGCTGTGTGGATACAGAGCTGTGAAACCATCAGTGTAAAGTTATTCTGGACACCAGAGAGCTGCTTCACTGACCCAAACTCACAAAGACACCACTCAATATTAACACAACAGCACATATTTTCAAGCCCTTAAGCTACAAGTTACTTGGCTGCAGCCTATCCTCTTTGAAGGAGAGAACATCTGTAAGAGAGCAAAGGGCAGAGGGGAACCCTGCAGTCTCCAGAAGGTGATTTTATCAAAGGTGGGAATAGAATAGAACTGCAGCTATTGCTGTCTCATGGGCTTGTAGAATTTAGAAAGATATCCAGGTGACATAATATGATTTAAAAGTTAATTAAACTGAGTGATACAGTATAACAGCCCCAGGTGTTTATTTCAAGCAGCCTGTTTCCACAGCACTTAGAAGGAATGAATGGGGCAGGGGGAAATCTAATAAAAAACCTTCTGCGTGTTGCATTAAGAAGTAATCACACCGTTAAATCATTCTGGTTCTGGAGCACTTCTAATACCTTAAAATCCTGGCAATTCTCTCCAGCTCAGGCTCGTTTCCATCGCTGTCCTGTCCTCCTTCCCAGAGCTGGCACGTTTTTCCTTTTAAGAACCCCAGGAGAGAGCTGCCCCACGCGGCAGCCGGGGCCTCGGGCTGCGGCTGTGCTGGCAGCTACGCTGCGTCTGGAAGGCACATCACATCCCTTCTGAGCACTAATGGACTGGCTGGGCTGGCACCATCCCTCTCACACGGCTGCTCGGATGGAAGGGAACAGCCTAGGCACAGCACTGGGCACGTGGCAAATGCCGACAGACCTTAGGAAAATCAGGAGAGTGGCTGGAATGTGAGTATTGTATTTGCAGGGATCCCCGTGGCAGGGAGGAATGATGAGTCTGACTCCATGTTCTCAGAAGGCTAATTTATTATTTTATGATACTATATTATATTAAAGAACACCATACTAAACTGTACTAAAGAACACAGAAAGGATACTTACAGAATGCTAAAAAGATAATAATGAAAACTCATGACTCTTTCCAGTCTCAACACAGTTTGGCACTGATTGTCCAATGAGTCAAAACAACTCACACCAGAACCCAATGAAACAATCTCCAAACACATTCCACACATGAGCACAACACAGGAGAAGCAAATGAGATAAGAATTGTTTTCCTTTTCCTGGAAGGCTTCTCAGCTTCCCAGGAGAAAAATCCTGGGCTAAGGGATTTTTTCAGAGAATGTGAATGCCACATGTGAGGTGTGAGTAGGAAGGAGCAGAAGGATCCATAGGAAAAGACCTTTTATAAATTGAATGGTTGGGAGAGACTACTTTGCTCCCTCAAAGATGTTTTAAATGGAAAATGCAATTGTAAGAAATTGCACAGGGAAGACTGAGGTACAACAGTTCCTGTTGCTTCTTGGGAAATCTCCCAGCATGGGCATTTCTCCTTCACAAGCAGAGATCTTGCCCCAGGACCATGCAGATGGAGAACCCTGTTTTGCAGGACATTTGTGCCACGTGCCTCATAATCATCTGACACCAACAGCTGACTCTCTTCAGAGTTCATCACCTTTTCTTCCAAGGGTTCAAAAATCTTCTAAAACTTTTGAACTTCAGACCTCAAGATCTGTGAATTCCTAGCCAAGCAGCATCTCTATGCAGCATAAATCCAAGTGATGTAGTATTTGAACAAGAGCAGGGAGATGGAAATCTCAAGAGTCTGAGATGAGGTAAAAAAGAAAGAAAAGAGGTTTCAGTATCATCAGTGTCACCAAAGGCCCTGAGTTATCTCAAAGGCATCATGTCTAGGAAAGTTCCTCTGCATTCTGAGGAAAAGTCCACTTTTGTGTAATTCATCAGGTTAATAAATGGCTCCCTCTTCTCCCTACAGCCGCTCCTGTTACCAGTCCTCATGCAGCATTGCCAGAGCCTCCTTTCACTATTAATACCACTCACAGTGAAATGTAATTACCAGCTCTATCACAAAGCGTCAGGCACATTTATCCACTGTACACCCTCGTTGACTCCAGATCACATCAGTCACTGGCTGGCTTGTTCTGACAATGCTGTCCAAAGGAAAAAGTGTCTGCACAGGCTCCCAGCTAACTTGGGCTGCTTAAGTGGAGCATGAAACTTGTTCTGGGGGCCCAAAATGGGTTCAACAGGCAAACACAAAAACAAGAAGCAAAAAGAGATACCTAAATTAATACAGACTCATAATTTAAATCCAAAAGAATGAACGATGATAGGCAGAGAGAAGTGTTTGGCTGGAGAAGATGGATTAGTAAGCGCTCTACAAAGCAATTCAAAATGATAGAGTGAAATTAATGGCTCCCTCCTCCAGGCTGACACAAGCAAAATCCCTCCTTTGCTTTATGCTTTAGCACTCCTCATTATGTTTTGATTAAAACTGATACAAAAGAGTTCACTTAGTGTCCCTTGCTCATGGCTTTCTTCTCCTGCCTCCCTCTTTACACCTCCTTGCAGCTGTTTCCACCAAGCACACAGGATACCCAGAATTCACATTGCCCAGCCCTTGGTCATGTGGTGAAGCTGCAGCTCTCACAAAGGGCAGGGACTCAGCCAGACGTATCAGCTTTAGCTTTATTAAAAAATCCTATTAGTTAGAAGAGAAAATAACACAAATTCTTACTGATATCCAAGTGACTCTTCTATTAAGTGCTTCTAATTCCATGGGGCTAGAGGCAGCTTTTCCTGCCCTGTCTGAATATCAAGTATGTACTTTGAAGGTGGTATCTTCATTGAACTCAGTATTCCTGGAGCTGTTTAAAAGCACACAGCCTATGCCTATAATGGGGAACAGATAAAAGGTGAATTTTGTTTACTGGTTGAGTGTTATCATGGGGCTATGAACACTGAAAGAGAACCCGAGAAATGCAACTCAAAGCACTGCTGACAAAATAAAATAAGAATTATCAGCATACTTGAAGAGGAAAGAAGTGGAACTGAAAGAGGATTAGTTATGTTAAGTGCTTATCTGCCCCTGAGTCTCCAATGTTTAGACTGTGTTGTCCAAAGCCAGCTAATGATCTGTACACCAGCACTTCCCTAGGCAAAGACAGGGAAGAGATGTCTGTGAGAAACCAAAGTATTTTAGAGTTTTCTTTGTGAGAAAAAAAAATGAAAACAGGAACAGAGAGATTGCAAAAACTTTCAGGTTCTAAAAAACCTGAGGATTAAACTGCTGCAGATGAGGAAGGAAATGAGGTAGGCGTCTTTCAATTAAAATAAAGCACAACAGTGTGACCTGCTACGGTGTGTTTGTGCTAGGTACACATCCCAGCAACACCCCCAGCAAATCTCCGTGCTCCCAGGACCATCACAGAGCTCCTGGAGCCTGGCTGAATCCAAGGTGCCTCTTTCCACCTGAATGGGCTCCTCAATCTCAGCCAAATGCAACTGGTGGGGGAGAGGAGAAGGGAACGGCTGAACTTCAAACCTTTCCCACGCTCTCACCATTCTGGTGTCGCTTTCAATAATGATGAATCTGTGGATCATCTTCTTCTAATCTCACACAATAATGATGTTTCCTGCTTTGATTCAAGCCCTTTTAAGCGTGATGGTGGCAGATGGCAGGCTATTACACAGCATGGCCACACAGCAATGGGAGCAGGAAGGATTAGCCACAGAAATAGTGACTCTTCAAAATCAAAAAGGTGAGGGCCCATGGAAGGGCCGTGGTTTTATTTTTACACCTCAAATCAGTTATTCGAATGCATTATGAATGCTGTAAATACACCCAACGGATATAACAAAAATACATTATTAATTGACACTCATTATTAATGAAGTTATAAATTCACAAGTGATGGAGCCATGACAGTGTGAGGGAAAGGTCATGAATAATAACTGGAGATGAATAATATATGTACAGTTAGCTCACAGGATACTATGTTCATATGACTGTAGTACCTCATGTTTATTTAACTCAGCATTGCATTGACTTTTTATTCTCTGCTAGATAATAACCGAAAGAATTACAGGGACTATAATTTCTATTAATTCAACATAACAGATCACAATGGACAGCTGATACTTCTGCAGGGATGCTCCTGCATCTTAACTAATATTAAAATGCTGGAATCATGCTTTGCCTCATTCACCCACTGCTGGCACATGGAGAATGTCACTTCTAGAAAGTCACAGCAGACCCAGAGATAAACTCATGACCAGCCCAAGTGGCACATGAGGGTGACTATCAGTGGAGAAATGGCAAAATCTCTGGGTCATATCCCAGTGTGACAAACAGCGGAAGGCAAGCCATGTGCTGTGTGCACATACAGACAAATTTGTTTTGGTTCCATCTGTTAGGACTAATTTGTTAATTATTAAATAGATAATTTATCATCTCTGCTTGCTTGATCGGTGTTTATTACCCACGGTCTGAGGCAGAGAGTGCTGCGTGAATAAAGATGGGATTAATTAATTACAAAAAGTTCAGGCGACTGCAAACTTGCAGCGACTGCTTCCAGTCCCTGTCTACTCCTGAACAGAAAGGAGGCTGGGGGATGGAAAAAACATCAGGAATTCAAGCCTTTGAATGTGAAATTTCCTCCTTTCTTCACAAATTAACCAATGGTGGATGATGAAAAGCAAACTCTATCTCTTAAGACTTCACCTCACCACATTCCAACCAAATTCTCTTGAAAATCTCTGGATCCAGCTATCCTGTGAATGACAAAGTGTGAACAAGTGGTTTTCCAAGTCAGCACCACTGGGTCATCCCCGCTTCATACAGAATGGTGTCACTGTCCCCTGGCCACTGCCAGGGAGGTCTATACACCACAGCCAAAGCAAAGCAGGTCACCTACCTGGGGCTTGGGGACTCTGGCTCTGCCTTTCCTCTCTCAGCTGTTGACCCACTAGTGCCCATCCTCCTCTCCAGGTCTTCCCATACTGTAAAATTCATGGTGTTGAGAGGTTCCTTGAGCAGTCACTCCCTCCTCACTGCTTTAGTATCAGAAATCTGCTCTTGTCATTCCTTGAATGGAGTCTCAAGACTGGCAGAAAAACCAAAGCCAGACTAAGAGGTCAAAAGAAGTAGGAAGCCAGAAGCTTTCAGGAGCATCCTGATACACTGAACCTTGCAACCCTCAGCTCATGTGATAGAATGTGAAAGGGAAGGCACACCTCCAATCCACCTACTCTCACTACTGAAAGGTGTTCACTAAGGTTCAAACAACATTTCATGAGGAAGGTCAAGATAGAAAAAAAAATTTCTGCTGAAATATGCCAGCCTATGCAACAGGCTACAGGTGAAATAAACACCAACCTGCCTAAAGATACAGAAAAGATCCTGAAATTCAGGGATGCTGAGCTGCAGGAAACAAGAGAACATAATTCACATGCTATCAACTGATGCTACAAATGCAACAGGTAATGAGTAACTTCCAAGGAGCCCAGCACTCAACTCACCAGATATTCAGCTTTCTGAAGGGAGACATCAAGGGAAATCAAAGGAAAGGGATGGTAAGTTATTTGATCAAAGACACTTCTAAGGTTAATGGACAGGCCACAAACAGCAATCATGCCTCCAGTCATGCAGTCAGAAAAATAGATACATCATGTTTGGTTTGTGGTAGGAAAAGATCTTCCCCACAGAACTCATTCAGCCAACTCTTCAGGGATTTTCAGGTGAGTTTTTGGGTAACTGTTGCCCTGCTGTGTCTTTGTGTTGCTGCGTATTCATTCCCTCAGTGCTCATGACCAATTTAACAAGTATTTTGTACCAACTAAAGTTTTCTTGCTAAATAAATTAATTATGACAGAGTAAACAAAAAACTTTTTTAAAATGCATGTTTTGATGTGATTACATCTTTAATTGGTTGGTTTAACATTTGAAATTTGATTTTAATTTAAAACTTGATTATCCTCACGGCAGGGTCAGGCTGCCAGAGACATAAACAAGCACTGAAGCCTTTGGCACTCCCTATCCAGCTCCCAATGGAGCCCACTCTGTACTGCAGCATTCCTCCAGCACCTTCCCTCTTTTATTATTCTTATTTAAGAAAGGAAGATCAAATTCAGGCCAACAGCACACATACGTTTCCTAGCACTCCATTACTAATTTTAAAATGAGATGGTGGCTCTGGAGCCCTGACTATTAATCCCAGCTCTGACAGCTCCTTTCCCTAATTGTCTGAATGAAATCTCCACCCCACCCCGACTGTCCCTACCCATCAAATGAGCAGGGATAACGAGAAGCCAGAAAGGTATTCCAGGGAGCGGATAAATTATGTTTGGGAATTGCTTGAAAGATGGATGCTAGGAGCTGGGACAAAGAAAGCCACTGCACTGTCAGTCCTGTGGCAGAAACCACAAGATATAATGAGTCTGATGAGGTGACAACATCTCCAGCCAACTCTGGAAAAACCAGCCAAAGCTGGGTATGCAGCCTGATCCCTGAAACACAGGGAAGCCAGTTTCTTTCCAGCAGAATTACCAAGTTGTTAGTAAATGTTACCACAGATTTCTCTTTCCTGCTTCAAAAGAGCCTTTTGCACTATTTTTCTACTTCAGAGTACCAGTATTTGTACTCTCAGGTGCTCTGCTCATCAGCACTATCCCTGATTTCTCATAGGTTCCCAAATTGTGGAGCTCAAAAGAACCGTAAGAATCAGCCAATCTAAAAACTGATGAAAAGCACAAGCTGGTGAATTAAGCAAAGCAGTTCCTGCATCAGGCTCATAATTACCAGCTGACTTAGAACATTTCTTGTACGAGAATATCCCATCTTCATTTAGACACTTCAAAGTGATGGCAAATCCCCTCCGTACTGAGATAAATAGTTCCAATGGCTAATTACCCCTGTTGTAACAAAAGCATTTCCTTATTTCTAATCTTTTCTGGTTTCTACTTCCAGCATTTGATCTTGTTATGTTTTTGTCCGATAGATTAAAGAGCTCTTCACTAGCCACAATCTCCTTCCCATATAGGAACTCAGACTATGATCAAGCTGCTTATTAACCTAGCCTTTGTTAAGTTAATTAGAAGGGAATTCTCCAGCCTCTCACTGGTTTTAGATCTTGAGGTGAGGTAGAAGAAATAGAGACTGCTCACCAAGAATTTCCCCTATTTTTAGACAAAGCAGGTTAAGATAATATCTTGATAAATTAGAGCCCCATGTACCACGTGCTTTATGCTGTCCATCCCATCTTTATGTCACCTTTCCTGCCTCCTCTTGTCCTGGTATAAGTTGATGCAGGAGGTGATGCTGGAAGCTGATTTCCATCTGAATTTGCACATGTTGAAGATCACTCACCCCCTCAAAGGAGACAGAAAAGAGGGAAGCAAATACTGAGATACCAGGAGGTTCTGCTGGAAGACCCAAAGGAAGCACTCTGCTTTTCTGGCAAGAGGCTGCTTGCTAAGTCAGGCTCTGTCATCTTTGAAGGCCCTTTACCAGCTTTTCTCTCTTCCCAAGGCTGCTTTGCTCTCTCCTGCCTGTGTGGCACACGACCTACACAGTCATCTCTTCCCCTCATGCCAACGGGAACTCTTGGACTGCTTCTCCCTTCTCCTCCCACTTCTCTCACACACGTTATCTTCTCTTTAGTGTCTTCTTCGCCAAACTGCCTCAAAGAGTGCTTTCACCCTTCCTTTCCTCCATTTGCTTCACATCTTCTCTGTGGGAGGACTCACAGGGCTGCTGCTCTCCTCTGCATCCATACAATCCCTCATCTCAAATCCTGCTCTGAACAAGAGCTGGTTTTCTGCTCCCCCAATGAAGCTTTTTTGGTTCCCAGCACTGGGCTTAAATGAGCCCAGCTCCTATATGAAATATCCCAAACTCAGACACCTCCCACCCTCTTCTTCTCTCCAGCCTTTGCAACACTCCTGTCCAACTCTCAGCCCTGCTGTGCTTCTTGCTGCCCTCTGAGCATCACTGTAAGCACCAACACTCCAGGGCAAAACTGCTTTTCTACCAGTAGGCTCTCCAAACAACATCATCTTTCTGTGACTCACTTGCTGGGAAAGGAAGATGGGAACAGCTGTGCTGTTGCCTCAAGACTGATTCCTCCATCCCCGTGCTGCTTCACAGTCACAGAAATATTCCTCCTCAAGAAGTATCTCATTCTGACTTATGCTAACCACTGCCTGACTTCATTCATCATTGATTGTCTCCTCTCTGAGAACCAGAGTGCTGCTGCAGATGCATTTTGATTTGCTTTAAATTGAGTGGTGATGGGGCTTTCATTATGCTCGTGCTAAACAGCAGCGTGCCAGTGGTGAGGGAGCACAGTGCCATGGAGGAGATGTGGTGGGAAAATGTGAGCATCATGGTGGATATCTGGGAGCAAGCAGGGATAGAAATCCTCTAACAAATCTAAAACTGGAACTACAAAAAGGTGTTGGGTCATTTAACATCATCGTGTCCCTATGAATGGGGTCTAAGCAGAGAGAAGGAGGATCCACCTTGCCACATGAAAGGAGAAAACAGGAGGGACACAGCAATTAAGCTGAGTTGAAAGAGCTGACACTATTCCCCTGTTATCCCAATCTGATTTGTGGGAACAAGGCAGACTTGGGAAAAAAAGATTGGGGCCATCTTGGTGTAAAGAAAAGCCGGGGGAAAACTGAGGAAAAATTGTCAGCAAACAATAGAGGATGAATACAGAAAACATAATTCCTGCCCTTTATTATCTCCACTGTCTTTAGCACCTTCTCCTGCAAAACAATACCCCAAGGCATTGGTCAGGAAATGGTGGGATTCAAACACTGCTCAGCTCATCTGTGGGGCAGGATCCAAGGGTACTCTGCATGGTTTTCTCTCCCTACAAACAGTACCAACCCCAACACACTGCTTCCTCCTGATCTACTAAAGCGGTTTAATTAGAAGTTAATTTAGTGAAGTGGGAAGGAACTGATGGCAAGCAGCAAGAATGAAATGAGCCATCCCAGGAGAAGGGTGGCAAGACAGGAGAGCTGGGCTCAGCCATACCATGAGAGGTGACATGCCCCAGTGTCCCTAGACAGGGAAGACTCTAGTCCTCTCTTCCTCAGAACAAAGATTAGCATGGGTGGATCCCAGACACAAAACTGGGATGGTTTCTGTGTTGTTCTTCTCTTTAAGAGGAACTAGATAAACAGATAAAACCCTTCCTACTGAGAAAAACTACTGCTCAGTGTCAATGATTTTCTGTCGCTTCTTGCCAGAACTCTGGGTGACAAAGTCAGGCCTGGGGACCTCTGGGTGAAAAAGTCAGGTCTCAATTGACTTGTATTCTGGCAGTGAATGCTGTCTAGTGGTCTTCTGCCCACTGGCAAAAGACAACTTTTCCCACCAGTTGAGGCTATGATTTATTAGTCCAGGGGTTGAAATTCAATAAAATGAGCTCCCCCATCATCACCTCCCAGCAATTGCCTTGCTGCTCTGCTAATTTCACAAAGACAACCCTAGAAGACACCCAAAGCCCAGCCGCAGTGAGGCAGGAGGCTCTCAAGTACATGTGTCTGTGTCACCACAGTTTGTAACTGGCTGTTGCGGCACTTGGAAAGGCATCTGCAGAGACAGGGACTGTCCCAGGTGCAGAGCAAAGCTGAAGTCTGTGCTGGTGGCACAGCCATGGCTCTGCTGTGTCAAAAACTCCTGGATCCAGAGTAAATGCAGGAGACTGTTAAAAGAGTCAGCACATCTCCCACTGAGGCCTTTAGGCAACAGCAGCACAGGGAGAAGAGAGAAACCAGCTCCTAAGAGTTGGTTTGGACCAGTTGTGAGGGCACACTGGACATAAATTTTGATCTATTAATGAGTCACAGCAGTCACATAACCCGCTGTTCCATCATTTCTTCCTCTCTAACAGCTCCTTCTGGAGATCTAATCTCAGTAAAATGCTGGAGGAGCCTCTCAAATGGCCATGTTTTACTGCTGTCAGTCTATCACTGGTTCCTCACCCAAAGGGCCATGGGGAAATAACCTCTTATCTCAGAGATCAAAGCCCTGTATTAATGACTGGGAGCTGCCACTCATCCTGTGCTCAGACCACCCGAGGAACCTGCTGCTCTGCCCAGCTCAAAGCCTGGTTTGTTTATAGCAGCAGCATTAATCTGGAGGATGGCTTTTCAGTACAGGCAGGTTTTATTATTTATTTAGTACCCAATATTTATTATTTATTTAATGCCCAAAACACAACAGGTCTTCGTGGCAACATGACAGAGGCAGAGTCTGTTCCTGGAAAAGTCTTCAGGCTGATAAAGAGAAAGAGACTAAAAGAAGATGAATGGGGTTGAATGGACAAGAATGGGCTTGAAGAGATAAAGTACTCAATTGCTCCTCACTACTCACCTCACAGAGCTATTTTATACAGCTTTCTCTATGCATGGGACACATGCAATGGAATGGCTCCTTTATTTGGATGTGAAATGGGGAATTGAAGGGAAAAAGGAACAAGTGGCTGTATGGACTCCAAAGAGAACAAATAGGTAGAGAGATGGGAAGGATAAGGAGCCTGAAGTCTCCTCCAGGCTCTCCTGGAGACACTTGGCCATATTAACAATGTCCAATCTTCTTCTGGATCCAAGGCTCCCCATGCAAAGCCCATGATGCTGCTGCACTTTATGTTGGACTGGTTGATATAAATATTTGCCAGCTCTTATCCAGCTTCTGTGGAGTCATGTTATCTTTCTCTTTCCCATATCTCAAAGCTAAAATATCAGGGAAGACCAGCTAGAAAAGTACTGATCTGGCACAGCCTTCCCCAGAGAGCAATCCATGGTTTTGGACTCCAGGAAAAGAGGGACTAAATCTGAAGTTCTCAAGAATTTTACATTTATGTGCTGAAAAGTGCTCTAGAAGAAATTCCTGAGTATCTTTCTCTATTTAACATGGGGTGACTGTCTTCAATCTGTAGATCAACAGACAATGTACAACCATTTAAGGTAAGGAGCAAGAAGAAACATCATTAGGATGTGATGTGGCATGTTAGCAAAGGCTAGGAAATAGAGGTAGGTAAACCTGAAGGTTTTTGACTTGACAATTATCAGAATTGTTGTAGCTTTTTTTGCCATGGAGATCTCCTTTTTGCAATGTCAACTTGGTCCTCCCATATATCACTTCCCAGCAAGATTCCCTCACAGCTGCATCTTCCAGATGAGAAGCTGTGGGGAATGGGGTGCTTTTGACACCAGGAGAACCTGCTCAGTGCAGCCACGCTGGAGCCAGAGGCTGTTCTGCCACTGCCCTGGGTGTGCCAGTGCACTGAGCCTCCACAAAGCACAAATCCAGCACAAAGGGAGGCTGCAGGAGCATGAGCTCATCCAGAGAAGGTGTTACTTCTGCTGGCATTAGGAATGGTGCATGGAAAGCCATCTGCTGGGAAGGAGCACGTGCCTGGCCCTGTGAGGATGCTCCTTCCTCTTTGCCACTGCTCCCATCACTGCTGGGGCATCAACAGCCCATCACTGCCAGTCCCCCGCCCAGTGATGCTCATTCCTTCATTTGTTCAGGTTGCCCTATTCTGCTGACTGTACTGTCCTTCACCCTGTGTACAGCTGCCTCCCACCCTGCCCTCTCCAGCCTGTCCTGACTCTGGGGACAAGCCCAAGATCAATGATGTAAAGAGATCTATGACCATGCTGTCACTGCCACCTCTGCCTCTCAGCTTGCAGATGGAAAGAGGCAGAGGAGGAATAATGAAACAGAAAAGAAAGGCATTGCTTGCAGAAATTGTATTGCTTCTGCTTCAGACATTAAATACAAGAGCCTACAGCATTTCCCTGGGGACCTACTCCAAATCCATGCACACAGACTTGGACATTTCCTGGATAAAAGCTTCCCTGCCTGGGTTCATTTCAACTCTATCAAGTCCATTTCTTAAGAAAGAGACTGAGCTAACAGAAGGCAAGGTTGGAGGGTGCAGGCCTGATTGGATTTGGGAAGAGCTGGGGGATTGCTAGTCCCCCTGGTTCTCTCTACCAGCACAGCACCCTCTGCTCCCACAGAACAGCCAGTCTGCTTTGAAAGGCCTTCTCCAGCGTGAGAGAAGGGAAGCTGTGGCTGGGCATTCACCTCTCAACCCTACAGAAGAGGGAGCAGAAGAGCACCGATGGTAGCACTTAATTGAGGATACCATAATGCCAGGCAAAGCCATGTTTAGCTCTCCAAGAGAGCGGCATGACCTTTCCTGTGTGCCTAGAGATATTTAGCACTGCACAGTTTGGGTAAAGAGGGTTTGTAAAAAGGGAAAACAACAGAAATCCCAGTTGTCTACACTGACAAAAACACACACAGAAGGCAGAAGAGCAGCAGAAGATTTTCATGCCTTGATGGAAAGACTGCATTTAAATAACATAGAGCACCACATTTCCCCCTGGTTCCACAGCTTTGCTTATTGAAGGAAATCCGTGTGGTTAACCTGGCAGGGAGAACACATCTCTGTGATTTTCACTGAGCTAATGGGAGCCAACAACCTGTTACCTGTAACTCGGAGGACAGCATTCCCACCCATCCCAATATTTGCCTAATAAAAGGTCACCCCATCATACCGCACCTATTTGCAAAATTAAGAGCCTCTCTCCAGCGGCTAAATGCTTGCTTTAGATTTGGAATTACTGTAATTAAAGTTACATTGTGCTCGGATTGGTGCCAATCAGTGGGGAGCTCCAGGCGTGACCCGCGTTCCTGGCGCCTGGGCTCCCACTCCATTAGCTCCAGGGAATTAGCTGTCATTAACGAAGAGATGCACACTCCTTCGTGTTGTCAAACCGCAATCAAGCGGGTCACAGGTGAAGAATAAATACTTTCAGAACAAGCCCAATTACACCATTTACATTTCATTACAGAACCTGTTTAATCCACTGATGGGCTCCCAAAGTTCTTCTGCCTAATAAACAGCATTTCAGAGGAATTAATAGGCCCTGCAAAACATGCTAATTACACTCTTTTGCATTGCATTTGCAATATTGATTTTAAAGTTGCCACTTCCTCCCCCCCTCCACTTTCCTTTCCCAGCCCCAAAGCCTTAACTTTAAGCAAAGTACACTCAAACCAACCTAATTACTTGTGAGTTTGGAAGCTAATGCATCTCTCTTGTCAAAGCTCAGTTCCAGCAAAGGCCAAGATACAGGGACGGATTTTAACGTCCATAACTTGTGCAAGTTTCTCCAGACAACCACTGGAAACAGCTGCTGAATAGCAATTGCAGGCAGAGAGCAGGCATCAGCAGAGACTTTGCCATGGCAACGAGCCTGGCTGGGCCCGCTCCCCAAAGACGCCTCCTCCTCCCAAAGACCAGAGCAGTGGAACAGGTACAATGACAACACAACCACCACAAGCTCATTTTGATTTGAAACCTGAGCTGTTTGATGCTCTCCTAGGCACTGAACTGTTTAAAAAACAAAAGGAAAGTTTATTTTCAAATTGCGGGTCTCAGCTAAACCGTTTGGAAGGGAGGAACAAATCAGCCATGCTGGTGGAACACGCCGGCTGGGTGTTTATTCACCCTGGTTATTCTGCCCAGCTCCTGCCATGGGCTTTCAGTTCTCTTCCTCCTCTTTGTGCTCACTCTGCCTTCCTCTCCACTTCTCTGAAATCCATTTTCTTTAATCAGTGGTTTACTTCCCCACCTCTGACTTTTTGCACTGCCTTGGTGGCTGTCACTTACGCTTGGGGTTTTATCCCAAGCTTCCTGACAGCTGAAAGCTTTTGGAGGAGGAGATGGGAGAGGGACAGAGTGCTTGCGTTGTTTCTCTACAGCACCTGCAGGGTGGAGGAAGCAATAGAGGACAGTAGCCTGCTGTGTTTCATTCCTTTGCTGACAACAAAGCAAGAAAGGAAAGCCAAAGGAAGGTCTGTCAGAAGACAGTGAGATACGGAACAGCCATGCCACCATAAGGGCTGACACCTATTCCTGCTCCTCAGAAACTCTCACCCACAGTAGCTTTCAAAGGGAAGGGATAGAGAAGCAGATACTGCAGAAATGGACATAAGGAACAGTCAGAGTTTAATGCAGACAACACATGCTGCTCAGCCCGACTGTCCCTTTCCTAGGAGTTTGGGCATGTCCCCAGCTGCACCGAGGAAGAACCAAACACCCCACGTCCAAGGATTTCATCTCCTGGGTATCCAGTCTGTGTGAATGCTCATGCAGGAGCAAGTCACTGCAGGAGTCAGAACTGCTTGTGCTTGCCCAGCCATCCATGTAACCCTCAGTGTGAAGTAGGACCAGGTGCTGCTCAGAGCCCCAGGTAATGCAGTGAGTGCCGTGCCCTTCCACCGTCTGGCCAAAGCACGGCCCAGGAGCTGCCTCCTGCACTGCAGAACCTCCACCCCTGCATGCCCACAGTCCTCTCCTCTATGAGAACATCTGCCTCACAGGAGGCAATGCATGGCAAGAGGCATCCAAGCCACGTGGGAAGGGTGGCCTTCATCTTGTACCCTTTTTTACCATTTATTTATCGCATGTATGGAATTTCTTTTGCCTCTCGGAGATTCTGTAGGGATTTACAAACTTGAAATCCTACAAATAATACCTTGGGATCTCTTCCCCCCCACAGGCACCAAACTGGATTAGTTAGCTATTGTCTGGAAAACACTTTGAAGTATCACTTAATACTACTAATCATGCAGCACCTCTTTAACACCATCTACCAATGCTAGCACAAGCTGGAGAGGAGATATAAATACCAACCAAGCTTTGTAATTACACTGCAAATACATCAATATTTGTCAAGAACTACTCTTAATCTCATAAAGTGCCACAAGAAATCAAGACCTACGAGCAGTTCTGTATCTCTTCCGCAGGGCAGATCCTTAGGCAATGCAACATCCCTTGATTGCACACTGTGCCCATGGCTGCCTTAGGCAGGGGTGTTTTTTACTGCAAAATCTTCTGACAAACCTTTACTGCAGGTTTTCCAAAGCAGGGCTAACCAAGAGCAGCCCTGCATAGTTTGCAACAGCGGAGAAGATCACAGGACAAGGAGAGTTTGCAACAGAATGGCTAAGACCATCTCTAATTTAAGCTGACAGAAAAGCAAATTGAGAAAAAGATATAGTCAACAATTTGAGGCTTGGCCCTTCTTAATCATCCACAGAAAGCAAGAGCTCAGTGTTGCCATCTCATTGCACAGGTAAGATTAAAGACAGGCAGAAGATTTTTACCCCGTAGTTACAATGATTAATGTTCCTAAACAGACATATCGTTTGAAAGCACTATTACTGGAAAAAGAAAAGTTGTTGCCTCATTCTCAACCCACTATTTTCCCTGGGCAGTGAGCCAGCAGCTGAAGAATAAGGAAAGTTGCTATTTTAAGAGTTTTCTTGAATTGCAAGGTTTGGTAATGAACACAACTTGTTACCGTTCCCGTTGCTGAAATCAGGGGCAAAATGAAAAAGATGTGGATGAGTGCTCTGCTGAGCACTCTGTCCTCAGTCAGACTTGCAGGAGGAAGACTGGTGATATGCTCCTGACAGCTGTCCCTCCATCCCAGCTTCTCTCCTGGCATCAGAACAAACTTCACTCCCTCAGTGCCCACAAAGAACGGGGAGCTGCTCTGTGCAACTTTGTCTCCTGCTGTCAAGAAAGATGCAAGAAAATTATTCAGAGTCCCAGAATGGTTTGGGTTGGAAGGAACCTTAAAGATCATCTAGTTCCAACCCCCCTGCTATGGGCCACTGAATTCAAAGAGCAAGACACAGCAGCTTTGAGATTTTTATACAAGATAGGACACTATATAAAGCTACTGGTCTCATAATGGTGACATAATACACATTCTACAGGTGATCATGCTGGGAAAAGAAAAGGTGTGAGCTTCCATGAAGCCAATGTTCCTCATTAGTTGCTGCAATACTTCTGAGAACAACTCCTGCCAGAGCTGGGATGCAACATGTGTGCTGGCACCTTGCTAGGAGACACAGGAAATAAGTTGGAATAAGTTGGAATAAGTTCCTACATACCCAGCTTGTGGTCTGGCTGGGCATGGTGTGCTGCTCTCAGTCCCTATTGTACCTCATCATGCCCCAATGTAATTTAAATAGTTCACTGTGGGAAGTGAGAGGAGAATAGATTCCATAGGTTTTGTTTCCTGCTTAGTCTCGGGAACACCGATGTTGTGAGTTGCTCTAAAACCTTTGTGAAAAAAAACCCAACATGACCTTCTGCATCCAGGGCTTCCTGCTATTATAAACTCAGCAAAACAGCATGCTGTGTCCTGCCCATGAGGCAGACAGACAACAGACTGTGGTCTAATTAGAAAAGACATGCTTCCCACATTATCCATAAAGCTGCCTCAGCCTACAACTAAGGACAAATAAATAACTGTCAGGGCTAATAAGCCCAGAATCATAAGAGGAGGGAAAAAACTGCAATTGGATCTACTCAGATCTGTTATGTGATCACAGAAAACATGTGGTAACAACTGTGAAGACAAAACCAGCTATGGTTCAGCCAGCTCCTCTTCAGCCAACTCAGACGTGCTCCACCTCAACAGATTGTGCCAACCCCTTGGCATTTCTCTGAATTTCCAAATAAGAGACACAAACTGCCATAGGTGATTAATTGGAGCATTTGAGCATCACAAGAAGATCTTCATTTCAGCATGCCAGAACACAACAGGAGGACATGAGGAGATACCCAGCGTGGGTTACTGAAGAGAACAACCCTGAAATGATGAAGATTGTGAGGCTGGCACAAGCTCAGAGGGCTGGCTGTATCAGAAAGTTGTTTAGAGCATTCTTGAGATAAAAGATGCTGAAGGGATGATATCTAGAAGCTTTGTGTGCATTACCCATTTGGATCACAGCCTGTCATTACACAAGTCCTGAATCTGATCCCTTCAATTGAAGATCCCTTCAATTTTGAATTCCCTCTCCCCACATCTCCACAGGAAGAGAAAGACCAACTCCAGGTACTCTTCTGAACTTCCCTGGGAGCCAGTTGTGTTATTGGCACCCTACACCTACAATTTTACAAAAGCAAGCTCCTCAGCTCATTGCTGTGGTTGAAAAAATGTAAGAATCTATAGAAAGGATTAACTCTAAGTGACAGTTTCCAACAGAACACACAAAGAATAAGTTGGAGTTACCCAAACTGCCTCAGCTTAGTGTCTCCATTCCTTCCTCAGCCACTGAATGACAGCTCAGGAATCTGTTCAGAATTAATTTTCATCAATCTGTTTCACCTTTATGCTCACAGATCTGAGGCAGGGCATGGGCCCTGGACATCTGCAGGGTGTTGGAGCAGTTCCCACTGGGAGCCTGTCCCTGCCAAGTGACAGGGGAGCATCCACTGGGACGAATCAGTGCCAGCTCCCAGCTATCAGCAGCACTGTGAGCGCAACGTCACCGCTCGGGTGCAACCGTGCTTGACAGAAACTCTGGTGTTTCCAGAGCTCTCTCCTGTTTGGTGAGGGGAAAACAGGGGCTGGACTCCAGACCAGCAGGCTGCTCAGAGCTTTTCCCACAAGAACAGTGACAGCAGGAGCCACCATATGGGATGAGACAGGGAGCAACTTTGCTTTGGCCTTGTTGATTGAACAGGACTAATCAGGCTGAACTTGGGGCCCATCTGCTGACCACTGATCACAGGCTGTGGAACCAGGACACTGCCCATGAGCTGGCAGCACTACAGACATGGACAGTGAGAAGGGAGCAGCATCCACACACTCATCTGCTCCTCAGCTCCTCCAGCTCTGCTCTCTAGCTCTGTCCTGGAGGGATCTGTCTCTGGAAACGGCAAGGCAGTGCCATGTGCTGCTGCTACCTCAGATCACTGATCAGCCTGGAATATGCATCTTTTGAATCAGAGAGCTATTTCTTCTAAAAGAAACATCTCCATGCTGCAGAGACTTGACCCTCACAAGGTATTTTTCAGCTCTTGGAGGCCACCAGACTTCCCTGCTCTCATGGCTGCAGTGTTTGACAGAAGCAGTAACCCCTTCATGGGAGACTGGCTGAGCAGAGGTCAAGGAGAGAGCTCCAGGCCACGGACCTTCTGCCCTGTCTCAGCTTCTTCTGCCCTTGAAGAAGGTCTCATCTGGGCCCAGAGTCATTTTGCTGAGGTACAAGGAGGCAGACCTGGGGCAGTAAGGGGACATGACCTCAAGAGACACAATCCCTGTTAGCATGAACTTCATTTCACCACAACAGCAAGCTCAGCATGACATCAAGGACTCAAAACCCTCCAGCTTTTGCCCCTTCTAATTTGTGGGTGCATCAAAGCACCAGTCAGAAGTTTGGGAGCTAAGGTGGACATCCACCATGGACAAGGTGCAAGATGCACAAAGGTAGCAGATTACAGCAAAAGCCCCAAACCAGACTTTGTGTAAGTGCATCTTGGCCTCCAGGACACCTTTGCATCCTTGGCTCGTGCTGAGGTGGCTGGTTGGGGTGCCTGTCCATGCCAGATACATTGATTGCTTTCTGCAAACAGCTTATCTGCAGAGAACTTGACTAAACCCAAGCTCATTTCACACAGGTCACTGCTCAAGAGGGCAGCACATAATGGCTTCTCATCTCCACCTGCACGGGCTGCATCTGAACCACTGACCCACTGCACCATTGAAACTCCCCAGTTTCACCCCATCTCCTCAGTTAAAGGACGTCTCTGTCCCAGCACCACTCCCCCAGCACCTGTCAGAGCCAGCAGAGCTCTGCCTCCACAATGCCTAAAGGAAAATTCCCCTTTCACAGGCTCAATTACAAAGGAAAATCTCAACATCTGCCCGTGTGAGTCAGCTATTTCTCTGAATCCCAACAACCTTGTCTGTAGGAGATGGCTGGGAAAGACAAAACCAAAAAGACAAAAGGGGTTGTGTCCTAAATAAAAAACAAGTCCAAACACTTGGGGGAAAAAAAAAAGAAAAGAGAAAAAACCCATTTAGCTTTGTAAGTCAATAACAAGCAGAGCAATATGTAGCTTCAAGGCTACATAGCCAGGTCAGAAAACCCTCCAGAGAGAAAGAAGTAGGCCACAAAACTCTGATATTAGCTGCTAAATCTCCTGCATTACCCAAAATTTGTGGGGGAGGCCCCTCTGATGGCTGAGCCAGCTGGCAGCTCTCTTTTGACAGGTATTTATTCACATGCTGATGGGCTGTGGAAGCAGCTCTGAACTCTCCAACAGAAGATGAGATGTGGCCAGAATGCCAAGAGCTGCAGGTGATGCCTCCACCTTCCCAGAACTCACAGAGTTGGGTCTGTGACAGAGGCACCCACTGCTCCAACAGCCAACATCTGGCTGCCATCCCTGCACTAATGTGTGCAAGATCTGGAAATCTGGAGAGCAGCAACTCCCAGTCTGCTCCTCTTGGATCCACTGATGCCCATGGTTCAGGATATTAAAGACCATTTAGCTTCAATCCACCTGCCATGGGCAGGGACACCTTCCACCATCCCAGGCTGCTCCAAGCCCTGCCCAACCTGGCCTTGGACACTTTCAAGGATGGGGCAGCCACAGCTGCTCTAGGCAACCTGTGCCACCTTTACATTAAAGATAAAAAATTACCTCTGGCTCTAAAACTTGCGCTTACAAATCTGGTGTACTGAGAGATGGCTTTTGCAGATGATTTTATGGAGGAAAAGTCTTTGAGGTTATTCATCCCTATCCTGCTCAAGGGAAATCATTTCAATGTTATGAGCAACAGCACTACTGAAGAGAACATGCAAAGAAACTGGAAAATGCCTCATTTTATCAACAGAAGCAAGGTCATCCAAACCCGGAGATGACGACATTCAATATTAATATCTCCAAGCAGGGTTTGGACCTCTTGGTAACCATCCATTCCCCAGAGAAATGTCTTCCAGTAACTTTGATGTGAATTAATTAGGCTTGCACAGCTGGTAAGTGCCATCTGCTTGCCACGAAAGAGCTGCAGAGTCCATGGAAGGCAGAGGATGGGCTGCCTCACCCACAGCACCTGCTGCTCCAGCACCCCTTCCTGCATCCTCCTGGGTTTCTCAAGCCCCAGGCTGTCCCAGCATCCAGCAGAGGGAACAACTCAACAGGGCACATGCAAAAACAGAGCTGCCTCCTCTCTGACATGTTCAACTCTCTAATTCAAGCCCTGGTTTTTTTCTCATTTCCAGGAACTCCACATGTTTTTTGCTGCTCCAGCCCTAAGCAGTCGTGTGCAACGTTCTAATGAGGTCCATTCCACTGATATAAGGGACACACCAACCACACTGCTCAATTTATTTCTGCTTGGAGCATCCAAGAGCTGCTTCTCAAGGAGTTTGAGAAGATCTATTAAGAGTCCAGCCCCGACTGGTAAACAGTGTCCACTTCTGGACTGGCACCATCAATCCAATCAGCAAAGGCATTTAAGGACAGGATGTACAATACAGGAAAATGCAATTACTTTGAAAATATTCCTCCTTGCTTATTTGCCAGCTAATGACAGAACCAATGCCAACCATAGCCAATCTGTGCTAGGGTGTTCAGAGAGACAGTCCTTATGCCAAGATGTATTTTTTTTCTTTCTCATCCACCTAAACACATCCCCCACATTGGTCCTCCCCCTCACTTGAGTCTGGGAACACCTCCAGAGGCTTCTCCAGCAGTACAGAGGCAGCAAAATTCCCAATGCTGCATGATCAGGTGCCTTGTTTTGTCTCTTTTTTTAATAAAATGTCCTGAATTTTGCACTTTTGGCAAAGTTGTGTTGCTGTCTTTCCCTTGTAAATATTTGCTGTTGAGAACTGTGTGCAATGTAAAACTTCTCTAAGGAAAGGGAGGAAGGCTAATGCTCTGGTGTTTGATATGTCATCCATGGTGTTTCCCTGCTACTTTTGCAGGTATTTTCAAGAAAGTCTGGGTGATATTCAGCATGCAGAAATACAAAACTGAAAATGAAGAAAGGCAAGACAACTCAGCAAGTTAAAGTCAGAGAGTTAAGCCTAAGTTTGGGAGATCCAGGCTCAGCTCTTTACTGTGCCAGACTCCCTACAGGACCCTCCTGCTCATCCCACAAAGAGATTAACAACATTCCCTGACAAAGGTACAGCCCCACAGCCCTCCTGACAGACCTGAGAAAAGTTTCCAGAGGGTTTGGCCCCAGCAAAGTCCAAAGGAGCACCATTAGCCACAGCCTTCAGCTGCTCCAGCTGTGCTCCACAGCATCATCCAATCACACCTTGCACTCTGCCCCATCCCTTCCTCCTGTGAACTTCCATGTAATAACTGAAAAATGTGACAAGCCTAACTTTAATCATGTTTTAACTCGGGTTGGTATCATTAATCTTGCAGCCACTGATGGGTAATTTAATTAGGGTGCATTTGTAATGAATTACAATCATCATTTAGCGCTATTGTTCCTCACACAGCAGAGGGGAGTCAGAAAACTGGCACAGTTGATCTTCTTAATTACACTCACACACTATGCAAGACACCACCAGCCCCAGCCTTTCACTGCTGGCTTTTTAGATAAAGGAACATCAGCCCCAGGGACCCTCCACGTTGAGCCTGGCAAACACCTCCAGCGTGCTCCTCACCAGCAGTCGGTGGCTACCATGCCTGGGAGGTGGAACCTTTGATGGGGGAGCTGACAAACCCTGAGCAAAGAGCTCAGGGCTGAATCAGAGAAAAAAGTACACAGAAAAGTACACAGACAGAAAAGTACACAGCCAGAACAGAAAGTGGGCTTCGTTCTTTCTCACCACCTGCAAAACATCTGACACACGTTCAGGTATGGCAAGACACAAAATATGAGTAAATGGATGGGTTGTAAGTCCAGAAGGATCCCCCAACTAGGGGCTTGGATTTATTAAAACATGCTCACTTATGGTGTTGTATAGTTACATGAAAGGCTGTAGTCACTAATGATGATCTAATGGAAGGAGAATATTTGCCCCAGAGCTTTAAATCCACCTCTACAAGACAACATCAGAAATTTCCAGCCAAAACCTCTCATTTCTGCTCAGCTCCTCCAGTGCTCCATGCAGGATGTGCAGCAGTGAGTGCCTGTATTTATTTCAGACATGACTTCAGTCTGCAAAGAGGAGCAATCTGTTGCTGTGGCTGAGAGCCAGCCCAGTTCCTCCTCACCATCTCTGTGCACAGCAGACAGACTCCACCACAGACCCGTGTGTGCTGTCCCCCTTTGGCAGCCAGGCTAACCTGCCTCTCAACTAAACCCTTCTGAAGAGCTGCTCAACTTTTGTTGCTCTCAGTGAGGCGTTTTATGCAAATTTATATTTGTTTTTATATAAAAATGATGTGTTTTACACAATGGTTATTAGGCATAGGACAAAGGAAAGCAAGGCTTTGTATCTCCTCCAACAGGGTGGTCAGGACCCCTCTCTTGGTTTCCACTCAGAAGAAATCTGGATTTGCAGACATCAGAGCAAGCAGGAGGAACAGCTGTTCCCAATATTCCTCAGCTGGGACACCCCAGTTGTGGCACATTCCTATGGGGAAGCAGGAGCTAGGTCAGATTTTTAAGAGAGAAAAGAAACATCAGACTCTGGGTTCCATGGTCTGGGACAGTGACCTAAGGGCAACATGGCTCTGTCTCTCCCCTCCTCAAACATATTCACTGAGATTCCACAGAAACTCCATCTGAATTGACTGGAAGTGTCCCAAAGTGCTTTTTTTCCCCCAATTAATTTTGTCAGGTATCATGAAGGACTCCTTCCTTTGTGTGTGGAATTTGCCTGGAAACCAAAGAATTCTCAGACAATGCAAAACACTGGGCTCTTGTCAAACCTAGTTTATAAATAAAGGCCTAGGAAGGAGCTTACCAATTTGGACTGGCAAACCATGACCCCGTGCCAGCAGAAAGAACAGGAAAAATTATTAAAAACATGTGCAAATCCTCTGTGGTAATATAATATGGGAAGAGAAATAATTTGATGCGGCTCAGGGCAGAGGACAACCAGGCCTCTGTTTTGGTAGTGCTTTTTCCAAGAGTTAACAAAACTTGGATAAAGTACTGGACAGTAATGAACAGAAAATAGGGAACAGTCTGGATTATACAGTAATGCAACTTTTTAATTGGTGGCTTATACTTATCTGAAACATTGTGCACTTTCTTTAAGATAGGCCCAGGAGAGTACTGACAAGCACTAGAGAAAGCAAAGAAAGAGGTTTTTATAAATCTCTCTGAAATTCTGGGAAAACTATATGAAGGGACAAAAAACAAGAAGCTCATAAAAGAGGTATATAAAATACCAAGATTATAATAAGGGAAGAAAGAGCACTGCTCTTTGTTCAGAAGAGAAAAACAGGAGAGAACTCAGCTGAAAAAAATACAATGTAAGGACTTTAATTTTCATACAACATGTGTTAATTAACCTGTGCAACCATGGTTGTAGGGCAGCAGAAGCACAGAATTTAATGAAAATTGGAACAGACAACAACATCCCACTTTCTAAATGGTATTTCTGCCATTTCCATTTTGCTTTCGAGAACAGGTTATGGTCAAGAGGAACCTCCTTTTAATCATGTTATTAACAATGCAGTCACTGATCAGCATTTAATTATATTTTCCTAAGTCACAGCGTGCTCACAGCTGGGAGCTCAGATGGCAAAACCCTTCTGAGTGACTCTTCCTGGAAAAGGTGCTCCCTGCTCTGCCCCTGCTCTGCTTTAGGGGCAGGTGAGGACCAGGATGGGTGTCCTGTGCTCCCGGCCAACCACAAAGTGCTGCTGCATGTGGGGATGGAGCACAGCTGGAAATGTGTCACTGTGCTCACTGTCCAACTTCAGCATCAAACCCTTCCCCCCATGTCCCAGCCTGGGACACTGCCAAGCCACAGACAAGCTGCAACTTCACACAAAGTTTCAGGCAGATGCCTTACCTGCTCCCACCCTCTGCCATTATAAAAGCTGAAAAATACAAGGGGAAAAAAATTCTTTTTATCGTTGGGTTGCTCGCCAAATGCAGAGTCGGCACTTTTTATACATCACCATCAGCATTTCTTTGTCAGTCGCTTTTCTCCACTTGCTTTCACGTAGTGAGTGAAAAGGATAAAATACCTTTTCTAGCAAAATGATTGTGAAGCCACTTCAAATTAGGGGAGGGATGCAGGCGCAGGTGCAGCTCTCAGCTGCTGCACTTGAAGATGACGGGGCTACAAGCTGGCAGCGTCGCTCCTCGGCTGCAGAACCTCCACTGCAGCACTCTCAGCCCTTCCACTCTCAACTCTCTGAAATCCTGACTTTTCAGAGCTGACATCACTCAATTATTTTTTCTCCTGGAACTGATTTTTTTTTTTTTCAAGAGATACACTGGTAAAAAGCACACAGTGCTCATGAGATGTGCTATCCCAAGTGTAATTTTCCTTTTGTAAATAAATTTTGGCCACCACCCAGTCTGGGTGGGATGACTGGGAAGCAGCTGATATTTGAAATCTCAACCATAGCATGAAAACAGTCTTTAATGAACTGTGCATCTGAGGGGAAAAAAAAGAACTGGCTGCAAAATAACAAGTGATAACCATTGGAAAAAAAAAAGGCGAAGCATATGCAGGAGGAAACTCCATTAAAGCAGCAGCCATGCAATTAAAGATGGATGTGGGAAATGTGTGTGTGAGCAGTTCAGTGTGCTGCTGTGACCCACAGGCCCATTAGCTCTGGAGCACTGGTAAGCTGATTAGCTCTGGAGAAGGATGATGGCAGAACTCATCAGCTAAGCTTGTTAGCTGCCACACAAAGTTGGTGTACCTTGGAAGCTTTGCAAAGCGATTAGCTTGGGGTGGGAGGAGGCAGCAGAGCCTGCTAGAAGAGATGAATAACCCAAAGCAGTCACTGCGTGGGCACCAGCTCCACACACAGATCGGCTGCCTGGCAGAGCTGGCAGTGGGATCTGCCTCTGCTGGGGTGGGGGAAAACACACCCATTGCAGGGCACAGCCTGCCTGCAGCCTTCCAAAGCACTGCCCTGGTCACAGCCAAGCTCTGCAGCCTCCTTGCAAATACAGTTAAGCCCCCATGGCTGGTAAGTCCCTCCAAAATCCCTGCCTGCCGTGGCTGAGGTCGCTCGGGTCCTCATCATGGAAGGCTGGCAGGTGGATGCTGTCCTTGTGCCAGCCCAGCCCAGCTGAATGTCTTCAACTCTCCCCAAAATACCTCTTGACCAAGTTTACTTTAAATAAAACCAGAGGAGCAGGATAATTCAGCCCAATGAAAAATGACAATTTTCTCCCATCTGCCTTCAGTCTGCACAGTGATGCCCTGCTGCTATTCAAGAGCAATAACTCCTGTCTTATTTGGGAAACAATTTCAAAGAGGTTCAGCCCCAAACAACTCTCCTCCTTCTGTGGTGGGACCCCACTTCAGCCACAGAATCACAAAATCATTTTGGTTAGAAAAGACCTTCAGGATCATTTGAGCACAGCCATTAAGCCAGCACTGCCAAGCCCACCACTAAAACATGTCCCCAGGTGCCACGTCTATGGGGAATGTGACCTGCACTCCAGACATTTTTATACAGCAACGTAACCATTTTGTCCCAATTTAAAATGGCTCATACAGCTGCTTCACATCTCCAAAAACTGCACAAACCTACTTCCAAACTTACATGTCCACAAGCTGAAGCAAAGAAAAAGAAAAGAAAAAAAAAATGAAGGAGCTTTGGTCTTTATGCCAGTTCACAATGGCAGCAGTCTTGTACATGTCAGCTTCTGTTTGCCTTTTTGTTTTTTCTTTTTTTTCCACAAAAACAAGACAGAGAAAAGAACATCAAATATTAAAACCCCAAGGAATATAAATATTAAAAAAGCTTTAATCACAAACGCACAGATTATTTAGGCTACATGTGGCTGTAAGAGTGTAGCAAATGCCTATAAGGGTGAGGAAAGTTAATTCTTTAGGGTATAAACATAGAGGGAAAATACGTGTTTTAACTTAATGCTTTCTAATTTCCAATTGCCTACCTGCAAACATTCATTGTGAATGCATGGAGATGTCTGATGCATTCATTATGTCTGTTTGGTTAATCTGCTTTTACACAAAACTAAAAGAGATTAATAAACTTGCCTAAATGCCCTACCATTGCCAGCATTCTTCCCTTTCTGAAAAGCTTTGCAAGACTTGTTCGATTAAAATTTTTTCTTCAATTTCGATATCCTGAAGTCAAGGTACTAGATGGCAATCTTTGTTTTTGTTTCAAAATAAAGAAACTTCGCAGTTGCAGAGAAAACATGATGCAAGTATAACTGACAGCTCAAAAGCAGATGGCAAATAAAATTATCTCAAAGCATATTGGTTGTTTTTTTTTTACATTGCATTTACAATTTTCAACACTCATATTTGGCAACACTGCTGTCCCTCATTTTATGTAGGTTAAAAGTGAGAAGCAGCCGTCTGCTCACTTCAAAGTCAAGTATTTACCCCCAGGTAGGATCTATTTATGTGCATTTAACCAACTATTTATAGCCATTTGAAAACAGAAGGTTTTCATGAAAAGTGCTGGCACAGCCCTCACTATAACAGCACTGATAACATGTTCTCTGTGTTCCCACTGGACCTTCTAACTTGATAACTCCTTTGGTAAAGATGAACTGGAATGTGGGGACCTGTGATATTAAAATTTCTTTAAGCAACCAACCCCTCTGCTTCCCCAGATGCTTTTCTGCTGCTTGTAGCAATAAATCTTCCAGTCATGAAGCTAGGCACCAAGGCACTCATGGCTTTTATGAGATAGGCTTCTAGGGCTTTGGGAAGTATTAATAGTCCATCAGAGGAGGCACTGACACTGATCTCCAGGTAGCCAAAGCAGAACATCCCAGCGTGATGGGGCTGGTGATGAGCACAGGACAAAAGCACCACCAGTGTCACCCACTGACACCATCCCCCTCCATGCCACGGATTTTTTTCTCCCTACTGTCCTTTCTAAGAAACACGACACTCACACTGTGAGATTTCTAAAATGAGATCTGTGCCCCAGTCCCTCAGCAGAGCAGCAGCAGGAGCAAGAAAAACAATTCGTTTCTAGAAGCTGATATTCATCAGCAAACCCCACCTCTCTGCTCTGCTCCACCACAGCAAACAGGGCCTTTCTCATTCCCGAGCTCGACTGTGCAAAGATCCATTAGATAAAAAAACATATCTAAATGAGAAATGCAGCAAAAAGAAATGAGTTTAGACAGCTCCTCCTCTCTGATCTGGGCTACAATAATTATGCCCACGTCATGTGAATTCATTGCTGTGCATCCTCAGCATAGCTCATTTTACCCAATAACTTCAAGATCCTCTTCCAGAGGCTCCTCTCTCTCCTCACCACCTTTCCAGGTGTCCAACTCACTCATTTCTCTTCCCCATCCCAGCTTCCCATTCCATGGCCCTCTCCTAACACAGGTGCTCCTCGGCAGCCATGCACACACCTTGCTCTGCCAAGGAAGGTTTGCAGCTTTGAAGCCCAGACATTTTCACCCATGTGCTCTCCCATGCTTTTCCCCATGCTAAAAAAGAGTCTGGAAGAGAATTTTGGGAGCAATCCATGCAGACATGAACACATTCTTCTTGTAAATTTTTCCAGACGTCCTCCTGCAGAGAGAGCTCCAGAGCCCTGGCAGTGGATCAGGACAGGCAGGTGACACTCCAGCTCTGTCCCTGTTCTCCTCACAGGCTGCCAGGTTCCTGCTGTGCCCTTCGACCTACCTCTATTCCAATTAACAAACCAAATGAACCAACAGCCACAAGTGTAAACTCATGACATTGTGCCAGCCACCACCAGTTCATTTGCTCATGGGCTGCTCCTTCCTTCGATACTCCCTCAGGTTTGGCTTTTAGGCTCTGAGCTTTCTGGAGAAAGCATCTATCTCCACTTATTTTTCCTACAAGAGCCAGTATTAATGTGGTTAATAATAGCAGCTAACCTTTGGCTGCTGAAGTATTAGCAATGCCACCCATAAAGCTGTGTCATATTTAGTGAGCTGTCAGAGCAGCAGCATCATTAAAAAGCCCAAGCACATAACTAATGTATGTAAAACGCTGCAAGAGATAATCATTTGGTTGGTTGGTGATTTATTCCAAAACTGATGGAAGCAAAGGGCTTGGCAGTGAGAACTGCTGAAGGGAGAGAAGCAGGGCAGGCTAACACTGAAATAGTCCTACCACCTGGCTTGCAGTAGCAAGCTCTGGTGAAAGCAGTACAGGTGTTTTTTGAAACTCAAATGGCCCTTCATGGTCTGTGGACTCACTCTCCTAATGATTTCTGCCTGGATTTGCAAGCTCTTTTTTTCCTTCTCTTCTCATTTCACATCAGAAGGGTGTCAAGACTTTTGCTGCCTAATGTTAACTTTGTGTCTGTACATGATGTTCTCACTGTGCTCACTGGGACCTGCAGACTCCATAATTAGGGCCAGATTCAAGCAGCACCAAGCACACTTGCAAAGATTTTCCTCAAACCCAAACTTTCCCACTCCTTCCCAGTGCTGTCCCTCCCTCCCTCCCACCAGAGCTCTGCAGGCTAAAGGAGATTACTGAAGGAAAAAGTGACATCTTTCCCTCCTCAGCACAGTGAGCCTGGCTGCCTCTCCATGGGCTGCAGCTCCCGAGCTCTCCTGGTCCTGCATCACCCAATCTCTTTGTAGCCTCTCTCCCCGTGGAGCTGAGACCCACAGTCCTTCCCAGGAACAACAATTCCCTCTTGCACAGCCATGTCAGCCTCTCTGCCCACCCTGCCTGACCCACAGAGCCCCAAACCTGAGCCTCACAGGGCCCAGCAGCTCCCATGGTGGAAGCCAGGACCTGTTGATTTCTGTGGTTTCATCTAAGTGTGAATTGATGAGCTACTTCAGGAAGCTAATATTAATTCCTGGAATAACGTGCAAGGGCTGCCTGGCTGATTACCCCTCATTCCTGTCTGCTTACAAACAATGATTACAGTCTAATCTCAGCACTCTTGGAGGAGCTGAGGAGAGTACCCTTCATCTACTGTAATTATGTTCCAGCTCCCTTGGAGCTCCCTTGGAGCCAGAGCTCTTATTCACTCCTAGCATTATCTGCAGTCTAATCTAGTTGGCTGGAATGGAGGTGAAAATTACTCCAAAGAGCTGTAGTAAGCTCTTGCTGTAGCTCCAAAACCAAGCTAAAGAAACCAGATTGTTTTGTGATGGTCTGACAAAGGCACAGGATGAAGGAGAGGTGGATCCAGCACATGGCCAAGTGAGTGTTTCTGGCACTGCCAACAGTTGACATTAATACAATTCAATCCTGTTTTTTGCAGAGATGTTCACCTGCTGTATTTCCTTCAGCCTCTCAGCAGGATGGAGACACAGCAGACATCTCTGCAAGCTCTTTGAAAAGAAAGCCTTTTCCTGTGGGACCTGGTCACACAATCTCCCCAGGCTGCTCCTCCACACTCCAGTGAGGCCTCACAAGGTGCTACAAGGCATTAAGTGTCAAAACATCACCAGCCTTTTGGATGTGATGGGAAGGTTTAGCTGCTTTCAGAAGTTTTGTTCTAAATATCAAAAGTCAGAAACAGTATATGCCTGATTTAATCCTGCAAAGGCTTCCAGGCAACTTCACTTGGCCTACAAACCAATTCTAGGTAACTGTGCAGGTCAACAACTTCTAAATCAATTTTCTGATTGTGTTGTTTTCTCCAGTATCTATAGATTAAATACAACAATAACATTATTCCCTGTGAGGGTGGGGAGGCCCTGGCACAGGCTGCCCACAGAAGATGTGGCTGCCCCTGGATCCCTGGAAATGTCCAAGGCCAGGATGGATGAGGCTTGGAAGAACCTGGTCTGGTGGAAGGTGTTCCTGCCCATGGCAGGGGTGTGGAACTGGATGGTCTGTAAGGTCCCTTCAACCCAAACCATTCTGTGACTATGAAATTATATTTAACTGTTTCCCTTCAACATAACTACACTCTAGAGCATCAACATTGCCTGCTGCTCTTGTTAAAAACACTCAGGGTTTTACAACACACCTCCTTGTGCAGACACAACTGAGACCCTCAGGCACAGAGAAGACCTCTCCCTGCAGGGCTGTGAAGAGGATCCTGTGCTGCTTTCCCTTGCAGGTGGGGATGGTTCAGGATGGTGGTAACTTGTACTGGCAAGCACAACAAGGGCTGTCCAGCAACCACAGCCTGCACTGGGCTGTCAGCACAGCTGAAACCCTGAGCACTGTCTTGTTCACTGCTGCTACAGGCACCTGTGGGATTGAACATGAAAGAAACTGCACATTTGCAGTTACATTTTGCCTTTGTCCACCCCTGTGAACAAAGCAAGGGAACGTGCTCCAATAATGCCTGAAGCACACGAGGTTTAACTGCAGCAATCTGGGAAGTGAGACATCTCTCCCCCCTGATCTCCCAGAAGGCAACCTGACACCTGGGCTGCCAAAGGTCCCGTGTTCTCAAGAAATGTTAAATCTAGTTTGGTTTTTTTTCTTAAATCTAGTAAGATGTTTCTCTGTCCTACAGTGCTGTCACTCTTTGCTGTGCTGCAATACAGTAAGGAGAACAGTGCCTAATGACTTCTATTTAAAACTGTTCATAAAAAAAATATTAGAAGCCCTTAGAAATTACCTGACTTTGGAAGCCAACATGGTACCTTAAGAGATGAAAACATGATAGCCCTGCACACTTGGACTTTCAAGGTGTTGTCTTCTACCCCAAGCAGTGCAGTGGAGCAAGGCATCCCCTCCTGCCCTACAACTGTTTATTTTAGATTTAAGTCATAACGAGAACGCCAGGAAAATAACAAAATGTCCCTGGATGCAGGGATCAAAATGAGTGCTGGCAGCATCACTGTTAAGTGCAGTTCCATTTAAATTACTCTCAGATGCCGGAGCATGCAGCTGCTTTGTAAAAACCTCTGGTAGCTGGTGGGGAAAGAAGATGGAGAAGCAAACAGGTCCTGAAGAGATGGGAAATACTGAAGAGATAGTAAAATGAGACAGCTTAGAAAACCAGCAGTCCAAACAAAACAGCATCATCCAAGATCTCAACAGGAGAAGGCTAATGGCTTGAGAAAGGAACTGAGGATCAGAGAAGGGGGAACAGAGGATTACCTATTCTGTTTAACCTCCTGAGATCTTAATCCTTATGTTCATCTCTAGAATTCAACAACATGCACAGAGGTTATGCTGAGACACATGATGGCATAGGAACATTGCCAGCCCCTGCACCAGAGAAACTCCAAGAATAAAACACACAGTGATTTAGACACATCACTGGTAGATGATAAACACTGGAATTATCAGAGAAATTAATAAGAAGATTGTTTAAATATTAGCTTAATTTAGCACAAAAGAGGAGATCTAGTGCAGCATTAACCTCAGACAGACCCTCTGAAAACACATCATGGGAGTTGTGTGCTCACTACACCCACTCACCAAAGTATCTCTAATGAATTTCCTCCTACCTGGTGTGTCAGATCTGGAGGGAACCCCTCGAGGTAACTTCCTTCCTTAGCCTTGCCTTCCACTTAATGCATAGACTGGGAGTTGTTTGGATTGCAAAAGGGAAGCCTTATTTTTCTTATTCTTCTTGGCAGAGAAGAAGTGACAAAGACAACCATCCATCACTGCTCTTCATGAGCATCACAGAGCCATAGTGCAAGGATCACACCTGATTTATCTTCTACACAGTCCAAACAAAAAGGGACCTCTGGTCTGCCTCCGCTCAAACATAATAAATTGAAACATTAAATGAAGCCTAGTTTCATTCTGCTTTTTGAAGTCAGCAAAGGGACATGCTGAAGGGAGTTCAGTCTTCCCCTGATGGATCCCACAGGTGACCCATGATGGGGACACATATTTACCTGCTGGCTGTCAAAGCCATCCTGTCACTTCTGCATTTAGCTATCCCTGTGACTTGGGAAGTTTGCTCAACTCACAAAATCATCTGCAAGCTCCCATACCACATCTCTTATCCTCAGAGGATCATGAATCATCAAGGCAGGATAATATTTGAGGATTTAAAAGTACTGAAATTGTTAATAAAAAATTAGCCTCTTACCAGCAGGAAAGAAAGGAGCAATACTGTAGCTTGACTCCAGGTTTTCAGAAACAATCCAAGAGACTATGAGGCCTTAAAAATTATTTATGTGTCAAATAAAACTAAACAAGAAATAATAAACCCCCAGGCAAAAATTATGCTAATAAATAAATAAAAACATTCCATTCCTATCTAGAAGAATCCCCTAAAATTCTTAAGGAAAAAAAAAAAAAGGAGAAAGAAACCCTGAGGATTACATTTAATTATTTGGATTTTCAAAGCCTCTGTGACAAAGTACCACCAAGAAGGCTGCAAGAAAACTCTGTGAGCAATGGAGCAAGGGATAAAGTGCTATTACAAATCCAGAAACTAACTGAACTAAATTAAAAAAGGAGGTATAACACATGATCAATATTCAACATAGTGAAAGATTACAGTGGCTGTTCCCCGAGGACCAGTTTTGTCTAACATATTCTTCAGCTATTTGCATAGGAGAGTGAGCTGAGATGTGGTGAGACTGCATATGACACCATTGGTTTGGGGGGCATTGAGCTGACCTTGGCTGCTCTGCCTCTTAGGAGCACTGAAACACTTCATCTTCACTGCAGGTTGTCTTGGGAGAGCTTCACTCGCTTTAGTTACAGAAAATATAAAAACACAGCTGTTTAGCAGTTAAGGAGAAACCTGAGAAAGCACAGAATAATGAAGATATTTACTCTTTTCTTGCAAGATGCTAGGGAAATGATACCCAGAGGAACAGAATGGCAATTTTAAAGAGATATAAAAAACCCTCTTTTCTCAAGTCCTGCATTGACCTCTGGAGCTCACTGTCACAAGCTCTCTTGCAGATCAAGAGTTCAGAGTCCAAAACTGAATTAGATACATTCAGAGCAATAGTGGTGAAACACATTTACCAAAGCTTATGAAAAACATCTTTTACAAAGACACCACAGTAGTTTCTTGGGCAGGTTTGCACCACTATGTGTTTTGAAATCTGAAAACAAACTATCTCTCTCTGTTTGAACGAGGGTGAAAAACCTCCCTCTCCCTTGCAAGCTATAAAAATTAACACTTCACTAGGAACTTGCACACCAGAACTGGAACACCTGGACAAGCTGGCAGAGCCATTGCTGTTCCCAAGTCACAGATGGGGAATGGGACAGAGTGAGGCACTCAGTGGCAGTGCTGGATTACAGTCAGGGAATCCCTGGATTTTTGGCTGTGGGCTCGCCAACAAGCTGCTGTATCTGCTGAGCAAACAAGCACAGAGAACCTCAGTGGGGAAGAAGAGGCTCTTCCTCAGCTGTTCTCAGCCCTTCACCCATCCCATCCCACCCCAGATCTGCACTGCAGAGGAGAACTCCCCAGGGAGCTGCTGCTGCATCAGCACCAGTGCTGGGAATGGATGGGATAACTACAGACACTGTAGGGGACAACTTCCCAGCCCAAACCCCATTCCCTCAGCTCCCTGCAGGGTGATTTCCATGCAGATCTTTCTGGCAGGCTCTGGAGGAGCAGCAGAGCTCTCATCCAGTTTGGCCAGGAGCTCCAGCAATGTCCCCTCTCATTTTCACGGCAGGTTGCACACCTGGGTGGGTCACTGAGGCTGAGCCTGGCTGCAGTTAGCTGGGAAGCAACTGTGCAGAGCAGGAGGTGAGGAAAGCTGCCCTTCATGGTTTCCTCTTCGGTGTCAAGCCAAGCCTGTGGCCAGCCACCAGCTCCATCCACAGTCCAACCCTTGCTTCCCTCCAGATGACCATATTTGCTGTCCAAATGTTCCTTTGACAGACACATGTCCTCCCCCTGAGCTGTGCATTCCAATGTCTGCACATACTCATGATTAAAAAAAAAAAGATAAAAGAAATTAGAAATTACTTTAAAACCTGTAATGGCTTGAGGAGTCTCAAGAGTGAGAGGGAGGAGGGAAGGGGGAACCTGGGTTAATAAAAGCTGTTAATTAGAGTCAAATTTGCTGCTTAATGTGTCAAGAACTAGTGAGTTACGAGTTAATCAACTGTCTCAATTCCTTGGGAGAGCAATAAAGCTGAAGCCTGAAAATGGAAGGACAAGGTCAGAGCCTTCAAAGGAGGTGTCTTTAAAATCACTGCATCCTAAGGTCCAAGCTGTGAGACACCAGGACTTGCCCTATCCTGAACATCCTGTTCTATCACCAACCATCAGCATTCCAAGCCTTCCACAGTACAGTCATCCTTGCTTTTTACCTTTTTATCTGCTTTACTTGGGACTTTATCACATGGGACAAAAGGCACAGAAAAGATTGGTAACTCAGAGAACCCTTCATTTTTTGTTTCTGCTGTTCCCTTTAAAGGACACTGCAAAAGCTCAAAGCAAAAGGCAGAAGAACAAACATGGAGAAGTTGTAGAGTATCCATCAAACCCCGAGTTCACAATCCAGTGTTCCTTGTGCAAGACCTATCAACATCTCCCTACACCATGCAGTCAAAGGAGTTGGCACAGCAGGAACTGCCTTATAGAATAAATTAATAAAAACATCAGAGAAAAAAGAGTGAATAAAGCTTGTCAAGAAATGAAGGGTTTGGAGATGGAGCATTTCCCACATTTTAATGCATCTGGGAGACAGAAGGAAAATGATGGGTGATTTACTTTTGCCATTGAACTATGGAAAGATTTAATCTATTTTTACTCCAATTTACTCTTTGCAAGTCTAGCCTAGATGGAGTACATCCTTCTTCCCTGCACCACTGTCATTGCTAGAGAAGAAAAGCTGCAGAAACTGTGGGACCTCTGCCATCACCCAAGAGCTTTCCCAGTGAGGGGGGGTGCAAAGGCAGCTAGAAGATAAATATTTATAGCAGAGGATTCCACCAGACTTCCAAACTTCTGCTATAACAGAAGGCATGAAAAACTTCTATTTTTTTTTGATTGAGACAGTCAGTTATGCACCTCCCAGCCAGGCACACACCCAGCTCCAAGGAAGCTGTTAATTCATGGATATCATTCATCACTGGGCATTGCTCAGCGTGGGCACCACAGTGGATCTCAATCTCCTGCTCTTGCCACCACATCTCCCTCTCTCTTCTCTTCCCTGCATAGCTGCTGCTGGAAGTTTTCAAAGAAAAATGCTTTTCTTGTGGTTTCTTCTCATGCTTTGTAACCTCTACTTGGTTTAGGAGGCAAATGTGCTACCTAACTGTTGTGGAGACAACATGATTCCCAAAGGTTGGGACTTGGCACAGAAAGGGAGAAGAGCAGATGTTCATAAATTTCATTGCAAAATGTAATTACCCATGGTTTTGGGCACTACATACAACATATTCTAATAAAGGTAAAACAACAGGAATTGCCCTCTGTGTCCTTGTGGGCATCTTGGGTGCTTCTCCAGATCTTACCTGTATTGTCCATACTGCAACATTTCAGCAAAGCAAGCAGCAGCCTTCTGAAATGTGGGGAGCACGGAGGATTACTTCACATACAGCCAAATAATCTTTTTAGCACTAATTTTCTTGTTCTCTACAACATCCAGGTCCTGAGGGAAAGCAGAGCCCAAAGCTAGCACTGGATGAAAAGATTAGTTGCTTCTGCATTAAGATGCTTGTAATGATTCAGCAACTTCAAGCCATCTTTCTACCAACAAGGAGTCTTTGTGCTTCTTCTATAATCTGATAGCTCAAAGTGACAAATAAAAGAATTTGACAGAAGTCATTACCACCTACAAAGCTGTTGTACATTTGTGAGTACAAATGGGTCAATTGTTCCCCAAACTTGCAGCTTTATTCAGCTGGGGGAATAATCCCATCCTCCTTTCCAAAAAGAAATCTACAGTTCTGCCTTCCCTAACAAGGAATTCACCTGAAGCGTCAGCAGCAGAGCAAAGGCAGTGCCACACACTGCTCTAGGTGTGGTGGTTGCTTCCCAAAGAGCAAGTGAAGTGCACTGAGGACTCTGCCATCGTGACAGTGCCCAGCTATCTCCCATCTCACACCCTTTTCAGGCTCCTTTAAAAGGAGGCACAATAAACTCCAGGAGCAATCAATCCTCTGCTTTTGTTGAAAACTGTTGCTGCACAGAGCAAAATAAACTACAGAAAATCTCAGCAAACAATTCAGGGTCTGAAATTCTTCTAACAATTAGTAGAGAGCCTTTGTGTACCTCCTTCCACAGCTGCCTAGTGCAGGGGGAAGTGGAGAGGGTCACAACCTTAATTCTGGACACAAATTGGCTGCTGGTTCTTCACTGCTGAAACGGGGAGAGGAGGTTACAGTCACAGAGTAATGAGGGAGATTACACTGCAATCAGGGAACAGAGATGGGAGCTGGAGAGATGTGCTGAAGGCAGGGAAAACATCCCCTAAATTAAACCCCTATTGTTCACCTCATCTCTGCCTTGGTGGATAACCCACAAAACTCTGAGCTCCTGCCAGGAGCCTGTGTGAATAATTCCAGGGCATTTTTCCTACCTGTTGCTAACATAACTGTCTGTGAGCACAAGAGCTTTACACCTCTTTGAGCCATACATATGGGAAGGTAAATTTTCTGTAATCCCTGGGAATATCCTCTTCTTTTCCCTTTTCACAGTAAAATCTATACTGCTGTTTTTCAGGATGAAGGGGTGCAAGTTGCACTGCAGAACAATCACGAGTGCAGTACTTGACTCCTCAGCACCCTGTGCATCATTAGGGTAAGGTTATTAACAGGATTATGGGGGCCTGAGGGAAACTAGCTTTCATCCCTCTGGAGGATGATGTGTGAAACAAGGAAGGCAAATGCAAATTTGCAGAGGAACCATGCTTCATTCAAGAGGTGAATTTATGTTTCCTTCCCCTGAGACACTGTGCAGATCCTCACACCTGAAGATAGCCCCATGGTAGCAAAACCCTCTCCTGAAGACAAAGAACAAGAATTCCACAAAGATGTCAAGACTAGAATCATCAGTGGACATCTGACTCAAATTCTGTGTTGGCACCTGCGCTACAAAAATATGAGCACAGACACAGCAACAACTGGCAACTGTAGCCCTCAACATTTTGGGAAACAGAATTTGGGAAATACTGCACAGGAACTGATGCAATGTGCTTTGAGATCTTCCTTCAGAAGCCTTGGTGTCAGACTGTGATGGCATCCTATATCCAGTGTGCTGTGATGCTAAATATAGCCATGCCCACTGAGAACAGCTTCCAGTCCTATCTTTGAAACTGCTATGGATATCAGCTCTTCCTTCATCTCATTAACACTGCTGTAAAGTGCCTGGCACAAATCTACATCAAATGAATATAATTACAGGGGAAAATACATTGCATTAACTTGTATGTCTGGGTTACCCTTGCTTTTTCTGTCTTGCTGCTGTACACAATTTTGTTTCTCTTTTTCTTCACAATTCATCTTCTTTGTCCTTCTTTTCTTTCAACCTTTCACCTACTCCTTATTTCAAGCACAAGTTGATTGCTTTCCTTTTTTTTTCCAAGTTTGATTGATTTATTCTGCACTTATGTAAAGTATTTTATACAAGGCATATAAACTGTAGAACTCCCTGCAGAACAACACAAGCACTGCTACCCATGTAGGTAAGGAGGAAAAAAAGTAAAGTTAACAAAATGCTAAATTAAGTAAGAATCTCTTACATCACACTTTAAAGCCTGCCAAATCTGACTCTTCAGATGTACTGCAACAGCAATTTTCTAAGACACAGGTCCTTTGCAGGTAACATCTTTAGTGTCAGACAGAAAAAGAAATAGAGGTTCTTCCAGCTGCTCCAGCAGGGACTAGGGAATGATGTAACCTTTCAAACAACCAGGCTGCAAGTTGTCAGGAGGTCACTACTGCGTGGCCCCAAAACAATGCCATTCCCCTTGCCTGCTATAAAACAGAAAGGCAAGGAAGATGAGGGGAGGTATTTACTTTTCATATCTCATCTGAAACACCTGCAGGACTTCAGGCGAGTGATCTCTGCTGAAATTCATTGTATTGCTCCATCCATCCTCGCTTAATTCATCTCATGAAATTCTTAAATGGTACCCAGGCTACAGGCTGGCTCTCTACTGAGATGGGAATTACATCCCTAATTACAAGATATGGTACTGCCCTAATAATAAGTACTGTGCTCAAGAAGTCCCCACCCAGGGGAATGAGCCTTGACCTCTTTTAACAAAGACTGCAAAACAGTTGATAAGGACATTAAAGCAAGTGCCTGCTCCAGAAACCAGGCGTTTGCTTCCTGCAAGTGCTCCAGGGCTGGCTGCAGAAATAAGCTTTGAGCACTTCTCTCCAGTCTGAGCTGTGATGGTTGTCTGTCCCCCAGCTCAAACACAGACTGGGTAATAAACATGCAGAGGTGTAGAAGAGGAGCTAGAAAGGCAGAGTTTTACCTCCACATATTCACTTGTTTCACCCCACAGTCTCCAAACAGCAACAGGACAAGCTCAGCTCGACAGGTCCATTCCAGGCACTGCTGGAGAAATTAATCTGAATGTTCATGCATTTTCAGAATGAACCCTCACAACCCCTGGAGATGATGGGCTCCTCTACAAAACGCCCAAAGAACTGGGCCTTGCTACCCTGTCATTATTGCTCCCTGCATTTCTTTACAAACATCACCTCTTGCCCTAAGAGCTCTCCCACCTCACACTGCAGCAATCTCAAACTGGGGCCAGGTTTTCCTCTCCAGCACAGATTTGTAGCATTTAACAGCAAACCTTCAATTACCACAGTGCATGACCGTAAAACTTGCTCAACTGGAAATGTTCACTTATTTCTAACCTTGCCTCCAGTTGTCTTCTTTCTTTTGCCCCCGAAGCCATCTCAAACAGTATTCTCCTGGAACCTCTGTGCAGCCTGCCTAGCACAAACCTAAACCATAAGTCAAAATGATTTAAATGATATGGAAATACATATCCCTCCTTCAACACCAAACTGGGAATGTGGCTCCTAATGGGGACATCACTACACATTACTCATAAGGCCAAGACATGTGGCATTTCCCAGGGAACATGCACATTCTCCTTTTTATGCTGGATGACTTATAAGCAGCCATCAGTCTTTCCCTTTTGGGGCTGTGCCTTCCATATGCACAATTTGAGTCCTTAAAGTGAACCCCTCGATGCAGATTCCACCTGCCTCAGAGAAGAAAAAGAAAATAATACCAAAAAAAAAAAAAGTCTTGGAAATATATAGCAACAAGAAACTGGCAGGACAAACTCACACTCCCACTGTGCCAAATTGCAAGTTTAGTAATTCTGTTTTCTTCCCGCTGAGTGGAAGGTGTCATTAGCTGCTGTATTTAGAGCCACAGAAAAGGTTCTTGGAGCAATCCCCAGCCTTCCTCTGAACCAGGTGGCTGCTGACCACAGGAGCTCTCTGCAGCTGGGGACCTTCACCTTCATCTGCCTGCAGTCACCACTTCCATTTGAATGGAAAGGAAATAAACAGGGCAAGTGGCACTGCATGAAGAGAAACCCTCAGGCCAGGCTGTCCTCCTCGGGGCTGGAATTCATCCTTGCACCACCACTAAAGCCCCTGATCTGCATGAAACACTCTGGGGGGCTTTTAACTCAAGAATTGCTTTCCTTCTGGGAGAGGATTTCTCCTCTAGGCTGGTCTCTGTGGAGCACCCAATGAACCAAATCCTCATTTTTAAAGATTACTACAACAATTCAAAGAATCATCCTCTTACTGTGAGAGCCTTGGAAAGGGAGCACAAAGGCTTTGAAAATGCCCTGCAATCATGCAATGTGCACCTGGGCTGGACTCTTGTTTGCTGGCAACATTCCTACAAGCTTTTGAGAATGTCAGCCCAGCAGACCACGAGGAGAAATGTGCCCATCCACTGCTGGAGGTTTTAACTGGCACTGCTGTGTGATGGAGGAGGAATGGCAGAGTGTGGATGTGATGGCTCCATGGCATTTCAGATAAATAAAGATACAAATCCATAAGCATAGGGGGTCTCCATGATGCCTGCAATGAGGAGGGAAGGGAATTGTGAGGAACTGCCCCTTTGGTGTGGGGCTGGGAGCACCCTGTGGCTTCCAGAACTGTTTGGGATGGGGGAAGTGAAGACCACCTGCACTGACAGAGAATTGTGCAAACATTCATTATTTATAAGATAGCTGTCCAGAGGCAAATTGCCTGGAATCCATTAAAGGGAGAAATCCCAGCTCCCTCTGGCAGTTGCCTGGCACAGGCCTTTTCCACTGGCAGAAAAGGGAGAGGAAAAAAATCACTTTCATTTCTAATTAATCTTCTGGTATATAATACTTTTAATTAGAAGGGGAAAAAAAATCCTGTGTGCTCTTTGAGAGTGGAAGGAAGGAGCCAAAAGCAAAGCAGAAAGCTCTGGCATCTCAGCTGTAGTTAAGACCTTTTCTTTAAACCTGAGGAGCAGGTGAGCTCCAGCTCCTTTTCTCCTCATGATGTGACCAGAGCCCCCCAAGGCTTCAGGGGCTGCTCTGGAGATGAGGAGTAGGACCCTGTGTGTACAGAGTTGGCCATCTACCCCAGAAAAGAAAATCCAGGTGAAAGAGAAGCACTAGAAAAATGCCTTGGACAGAAATGAAGAAGACTCTGTTGGACACAGCATGGGCAAGAAAGGAGAAAGGCCCAGGGAGAAAGAAATACAGTAAGAATTCATTATCTCCTCAAATTAATAACCCCCAAAAAACACTCCTTCCCCAACCCCAAATTTCCTATCCCTTCTTTTCCTAATGTCTCTCTTCCCTGCATTCATTATTAATGCCACTGGGGGTACAGATTTGCACTTCAGTTTCTGAAAAATTAATTCAATGATTAAAATTTCAGTTTCTGAGTAATGAAAGCAGCTCAGGCAAGCTGGAGATGCCCCTTTGCAGTCTGAAGGCCTTTGGTGTGCTGCCCACTTACCCCCTGCACGACCAGCCTCCCTGTAGACCTGGCTCAAGGGGGAAAATATGGTAGGAAAACATGGGTTTAAACTCATTAAGTTCTGTTTTTGTGGAGAAGCCATTTCAGTTTAACACCCTACCAATTCTGTATTCACTGCAGAGAGTGAATCCCAGGTTCTTCCAAAGCTCAAGTCCTCATGGCTTTCCACATGACCCCTCGAGTAAGGGAAAATGTCCAAAGAATGTAAATATTAATCAATGCTGTACATCTATCACTCACTGACAGGCTGATTGCAGGCTCACAGACTTTTGGTGTGGCTAATGAAATTTTCTGTGACACTGTGCTTAAAATGAAAGAATAGCAGAGAAGGGTTTTCAGAGAAAGACATCATCTCAAGTCACAAAAAATATCTATTTTCTCATCTGTTCCCACACTATCAGCAAGAAGAGCAAGACTCAAGGAACCTGTTAACTGGTGAGGAAAGGGCAGGTGACACAGCACCCGCCCCTGGATGGCCATTTCCCCTCATTCCAGAAAAACAGAGACTCCCACAGCACATTCAGTGTCAGCTGAAGGAAGGTCCTTTCCCAGCCTGCAGCAGAGCTACCCTTCCCACCAGCTCCATGTCAGAGCAAAAAGTGGGCAAAAGACCTGCATAATTCTCCACCCTCGACTCCCAGCACTGTTATTTTTATTTATTTTAAAATAAATGTGAGAGGGATGTCAGAGCTCTGAGCAGCACAGGGAGGCAAGGAGCTCAGATTCTTCTCCAGACTGAGATTAGAGGACAAGGAAGGGCTGGATTTAAACTTATACATCCCAATTTCATTCCTAAGGTGCTAAAAATAGCAAAACACAACAAATATACACAAAACCCTCTTTCCTTTTCAATGGCATTTTGCTTCAAGGCTTAGTTGGATTTTTACTCCATGGAATAAAGATAGCTAAAGTGAACAGAGTCCTTGGGGAGCAAAACCTTGGGAGTGTGGTGGAATCTCAGGGCAGCACTGGCAGGATATTCCCCATCAGCCAAAGCAGCACTGCTTGTGCTGCCATCATGGGGAAAAGAAATGGACAAAGAGGAACAGGAAGCTCTGCCAAAATCCTCCATGGGCAGGAAAATAGCAAAGCTGTGAAGCTGAGATCTGATTTTCTCTGAAGCAACAGGATTAGTGACAGCCCACATTGCACTTCACTGGGGTCAGGATAACTGAAGGAACACTGAGCGCTGACTCAAAGCCAACTCTTGGATTCAGACTCTGTGTGGCTGCCCCTGAAATATTTTATCAAATTTCTAAGACTCTACTGAATTGTGAATTTTGGGGGAAAAACCAAATGTCTTTGGTAGCTCCAGAAGAACGGATGCTGTGTTTATCACCTGCACAGTGCTACCAGGAACAAAAAGCAACACACAGAAACCTATTTTTCACCACATTTGCTGCAACTTTGCTGGGGAAATGTGCAGAGCACTGGCTGCTTGGAAAACTTGCTGCTTTTCTTCCTCAAATGCAGATTTGTGGAAATTTCCAAATATGTGGCCTTTTATTTGCTGTTCAACTCCTGAAGTTATTCTGAGCTGAGCCTTTAGCACTCAGCCCTGTATGTACAGGGCAGACAGAGAGTCAGGACATGCAGGATGAGCTCCCTCACAGGCTTTCATGTGCCAGCCTTCCCACCTCAGGACAGGTTCATTCATCTTGCTCTTAAGAGTCCAGGTGGTTTACTGAACCTGCAGCTATTAAATTTTCCCTTTTGAAGAGGCTCCTGAGCAGGATCCACCCCAACCCCAACGTTAATGTGTTGGGGGCACAGCCCCAGTGCTCTGTGCAGAGCGAAGAGGAAATGGAAATGCTGGAACAAGCACTTTGGCACAGCTTCTTGGCTGGGCTAAAGGTTTATTCCTGGGATGCTGCTTTCCTGCAGACTAAGGAAAATTAAATTTAGCACTTTGCAAATAAATAGGTTAGGGCTGAAAGGACACTATTTAGGAATTTACTGCACACAGCAGCCTCAGAGATTATAGATCCATCACCGTCTATTACCTTGCTAGTTACTGCTTCCACTCTGTCTATCTTCCCTACTTACAGAGTGGTCCTTTCATCAGGTCTTTTTCTGTTCCAACTTGAAACTGTCATCACTCTAATGGAATTATATGAAGAAAAACAACTTTAGGCTGCAGTGACTGCCAAAAAGCCAAGGACAACTCCTGTGCTTCCCCAGGACAACGCGGTGAGATTCCTGCCTGACTGACATGCACAGATGTCTGACACCCTCCTGAGCTGCACAGCAAGGGACAGCTGTTTACACACGTGTCCAAAACCTCTGGGCCTCCCTGAAATTGTCAGCTGGGCCTTTTCAACTCCCACACACACAGGAGGCTTCACAGGGACTGGCAAGCTGAGAGCTGATGTCAACCCTTGCTGCAGACTCATCATCGCTACATGGCACGTGGCAGTCACCAACGGCACCAACACAATCACAAACCCCACCTTGTGCTGCTCTCCACTCCCTACTTCAGAGAAAAATCATCTGCAGACAGCTCCCTCTCCAGGGGCAGATGCATCCCGGAAATGCAAAGTGACAGCCAGCACATGGAACACTCCCCAGAGCCTTCCATTAAGGCAGACAAACCCTTCGCTTAAAGATTTAAATTTATGACAGCTCCCCAGAACATGGCTGAGATAGATCTACTGCTATCAGCTACCTGCTTTAGCTGAAACAGATTAGGGACAAATTAAAATTTTCAAGCCTGAGTTTGATATATTCCATCCAAGATACAGGTAGACTGGTTTGTTTTCTTCTGGAAGCAAAAGATGCCATCAGAAGATAATCTTGGGAGTTACTAAAGCTGGAGGTCATCCTCAGCTCTCAAATTCCCTGCTTCCCCCATGATGCGATTTAGCTACAAATCCTTGTAAGACAGATTTGACATAAAATACTGTTTGGAACTTTTTTCTCAAAGGACATTCTCATGCAACTGGCAAAATAGAAAATACATTAGATACAAAGGCCTAAAACAAAGTTACCTGCTCAAAGCACTGACACTCACATGGGGCAGCAGGAATGGTTTTTATGTGGAGTCACAATGATTCATGGACTTGCCTATTTGAAGCAAATGTAAGCAGAGGAGAGAGGTTTTTCTACCATTTCCATGAATGTGAATGAAGACAGTTGATACATTATCAAATCCTTAATATTATCCTTAATATTAAATTATTAGAGCTGTATCCATGTGAAGTATTAATTCCTTAAGCATACAGCATGTAAGGAGCTGAGCTGTAAGTTTTGTTGCTCTGTAGTGTCAGGTAGAAATCCACCAGAATCCCAGCAGTCAGCCCTTGCACAAAGCTCTCCAGGAGGATTTTCAGGGCACTGCTGCATTCTGTCACTGCCCTGTGGACACAGCAATATTAATGGATTGACACTGCACCACTGATGGGACGTGCTGTGATCTGGAGAGCCCCTGTGGCACATCATGCTGAAGGCTCCCTGATGCTGTGAAGTGCCTCAGACTCTCAGGAAATGCCACAGCTGGATGCCTGATATGCTTCCAGCCCTCTCCAGCAGTAACTGACCCCAGTGGTAGGATGCCTTGGAGCAAAGTAGAAGGTACACTCACAGTAGTTATTTTTGCTTTTCTATAAGTGGTTTAAAAAAAAAATGACCCCTGTTTAGATGAGGGTCTTGGGAAAACCCAAACACAGTTCAGACTGGGATCCCATGAAGGAGAGCTGCCTACAAAGCTCTTATCTTAAGCTGGCAAGCCAGTTTGAGAGAAAGCACATTAACTGGTTTATGCTGTGCCAACTTCATGGTTAAGAACCATGTAAGAATTGAGCTTTTAGATTGTGAAGTGTGGAAGAAATACAAGGATGATGGAGGGATTGCATGGCTGTGAGATGCTGGCTCCTGTCTCTCTCCTGTGGCTGCCAAAGGGCACCTGTGACCATGACACCCCATTCCCTGCTTCTCACTAGTCCCTCAATCCACCCTTCCCCTCACCTGCCAAACGTGGTGAGAAAGAGCCAACCACCTCATCACCCAAACTGAATTCAGGCTGAAATCTTTCAGCTGAAATCCTACATAAAGGCATAACAGAAGCATTTATATTCACAACAAATAAAGGAGAAGACCTTTATATGAGCCCAGACACACCTTTCAGATGAAGGCAATAGGTGTTCCAGGGCCACTCCAGCATGAGAACCTTTTGCTGTGTTTCCATACTTGCAAACAATTTTTATATACACACACATCCTCTTCCCTCCCTGAAGGTTAGAAAATCTTCTGCCCCAGTCAAGCTATAACTCCCAAAAGAAGAGAGAAGTCCTAATTATATTTGTATTTAAACAATGTGCTGCTTACTCAAGACAGAAGAGAGGCAGTGACAGCCACCCACTTTTGGTGCCTTTGTGGAGGCTGAGCTGTGCTGCCATGGCCTGGGCTCTCACATGCTGGTGGGTGGATGTCACCAGCTGCACCTTAGAACTGTTTCCTGGAACTAACTGCTTTTCCTAGAGGTCTTCTCACAAACCTGTTCCTGGAACATACAGGGAAAAGGTGAAGGAGTGGTACAAAAGCCATCCTGAAGTCCCTTTGCAATGCTCTCACTGCATGCCCTCTGCAGCACCAACCACCCCTCACAGCCAGCTGAAGAGAGGCTTCAGGGTGTTCCTGTGGAATCACAAGTGGAGGAAAGGTCCACAGGGATTGCTGAAGTACCTGACAGCATTTGTCACACAGGGATAGCACAGAAGATGATGATGCTGTGGCAGTCTTGCTCTGGCTCTGCCTTTGGAGCAGATCAACATCTGCACAGAGCCCAGAAGGTGCCCAAGGCACAAGAGCTGACCTATCCCCTCCTCGTGTCCAAGGACAGCAAACAGAGACTGTGGAGCAGCCAGGGAAGACAGCTGAGATGCAGGGTACCCAGAAACTCCAGGCTTTTCCCCTAAAGAGGATAAAAACCTCCAGCAATTTCCAGTCCTTTTCATGTGCAGCTTTGAACAGAGCCATATGCAAGCGACCAGGGGGTTGTGGCTGGCTGACACGGCTCTACAAGTTCTGCAAAATCACAAGAGAGCAGCCAAGGACAGACAGTAACAAGCGTGCATCAAAAGCTGCTTTGCAAAACACCCATTTCATGTGTGCTGCAGCGAGGCTTGGTATTCCCCCATCGCCCAGGCTCCAAGGCACTGCCTTTTCCTTAAAGAATGCTGATCACACAACCTGTAAGTAGAACATCTTTTGAAACTACCAGAGCCTCAAATAAATAAATAAATGAAATTGTTTGAAGACAGAGCACCAGTGGTGCCCCAAGCCCCCAGCCCCCTCAGGATGCACCGTGTGCCTGAGGGACAATTGCCTGCATCCACTGCTGAGCAAGAAAAAGCCATCTGCCCTGGCTACATCTCCAACCCTCCACACGCAGCTTCCCCACCACAGAAAAGCTTCTCACACCCCTGAGTCCCCAAATTGCAATATCCTGCAGCCAGGTGAGAGGGACAGAGAAAACCAGGAGTTTGACTGACCTAGAGCAGAGCCACGTGGTGATTTAGCGGCAGAGATGGGAACGGGAATCCAGGGAGGTTTTGCTTATGTCCCCTCTGCTTGATCCCTTTTTTAACACTGTCTTCATCTCACACTGTGTAAACACATCCCTGCCAGCCCACACAGTCCTTTGTAAGCTGTTCAAACACAGCAGCAGGCAGACAGACATCCTCCTCTCCTGAGACCTGACACGGCACAGCCAGTGACAGGAACAGTGACAAGAATGAGTCTTCCTCAGCAAATTCCAACCATGGGTGCTGGGGACGTGGTGGGGGGCAGAGAACAGGGAGAGGGTTCATTACAGCAGGTAAGGCAGCCAGGACCTGCTCTGCTCACCAGCACTGCCACCTCTGTGCTGTGCAGGGCTGCCTGGCTCTGCCCATGACACAAGGATGGAGTCACAGGCTGCTGTTTGGGGCACTGGCACAACCTGCCCCATGTCCACCCCATGTCCTTCCAGGGCCACACACATTGCCACACCAGCCTGGATGCTCTGGTTTAATTAAATTCTTATCAGTGATTTGTGCTCCTTGATGGTGCATGTGACTCACCCCAGAAAGCACAGGCTGTGCCTGTTTCATTAATAAGAGATATTTAAATGAAGGGGATTTGTATGGAGATAAATTGCAAACTTATTAAAAAATAGGTGTATTCCAGTAGTTTTGTTACTTATTGTTATTGCAGAATCATAGAATCATTTAAGATGGAAAAGACCTTTATGATCATGGAGTCCAACTGTAAATCTAATGCTGCCAAGGCCACCAGAAGCCCAGGAAAGATGGTGAGGGCCTTCAGCCGGGATGGCTGATGCTTGTCACAACCTGGATGAGGCCATCAGCAGTTCTGACAGTGATGGGGGCTGAAGTCAGGTGAAGAATTTGGGTGGATAAGTCAAAAGCTGCCTTCTTTCAGTGCCCTCCTTCTTTGCCAAAGGAAGTGCAGAAAGGCAGAGCTCATGCCAGCACAAGGAGGGTGCTGTGGGGAGGGAAACCTGGGAATGCCTCAGTGGCACTGCTGTGTCCTTGGGGAATGAAGGAGCAAAGAGAAGCAGAAGTGCAAAAGCAACCTGGTGGTCAGCAGCTGCGAAACAAATGGAATTGCAGAGACAGCCTGAAGCTCAGATGGCATCTGAGAGCCAAATTCATGTTTCTTGTCCCAAACCAGGCCTGCTTTGTGACAGGTTTTGTATCTGCCCCACCAGATAACACAGCAGTCACTCCAACACAGAGGATGCACCCACAAGCAAGACAAATCTCTGACCTTTCAGAAAGCCTCACCCATCCCATTCTCCTGCTAGTCAGGAAAGACTCTGTCTCTGGAATAATGCTCCAATATCACCAACATTAATTACCAATATCACCAACATTAATTACCTCCATGCCTGGGTCTACCTTGGCAGACTCACAGGCAGGGCAGGAAGGGGAGCAGTGGTACACTGAAATGGGTGCTGTGCAGACTGGCAGGTAACAGGGGAGGGTATTCCCAGCCCAAAGGTGCTCTGTGCTCCCCACCAGCACTGTCCATCTATTCTCACAACAGTCCAGTGACAATGGCAGGAGCATCATCCACCTTGTACAGGTGGGGGAGAGAGGCAAAGAACATTCCCTCTGTTAGGTGGAAGAAGGCTTCAGCCCAGCCTTCAGCCTTTGCTCAGAAATTTTTCAGTCAAAAGGAAAACCTTCTGTTAGATTTTTCCAGTATACTCGAGATGACTGCCTTCATTAAAAACAAAGACAGAAAAAGCCCTAATGTGCACTAGGGAATAGGCAGTTGTTCAAGGAAGCATATGCATTAAGAGAGAAACTGTGTAAGGAAGAAAAAAAAAGCACGAAGAAGAGCAATTTGAAGACAGTAGCAAGAATTAAAGCTACGTCCTAACACAACACAGGCTGCTACAATATATGAAAGAAAATTACATGTGGGAAGGTTAAACACAGGATTTGATGCTGTAACACCACAGACTGCTCAGCAGCCTTTTTAGAGGCTGCTGATTAGTGCAACCCAGGATGGGTGCTTGCTGACCCTTCCAGGAATCCCAGCAATCACCCAGCAGGAAGGCACCATGCAATGATGGCTGGAGCTGAGCTGAAATCAAGCCTCCAACAACCACACAAAACAAAACGTGAAAATGAAATAACTTGCAATTAACAAGAACGAGGAGTTAAGAGAGGCCTACAGTCCCTAATCAATCTCTTGCTGCCTGGCCTGCTCCACGGATGAGCCCCATTGTTAGTTTTGATTGTGTGTGCAGGAGTGTGAAGCGGCGCTGGAAGAATAGCTCTCCATCAAAACTGTGATTTCCTTCTCCCCTCGAGACTCATCAAGGGTGAAGAGGAGGAGAGGGGAGAAGATAGAGATACAAAAAGAAACAAACAGCTAGAACAGGCTTCTCCAAGACACTCTGCTAGGTTCGAGGAGGCATAACTGAAACTGCAGGTATGCAAAGAGTGTAGACTCAAGAATCACAGCTCCCATCAGTGCTGTCAGCTTCAAGATGAAACAAGAGCACTCAGGAGAATAAAAGTAATCCCTGCATTAACAATCCTGCTTATTCTGAGCTGTACATCATTCACCAGCGTGCCCTGGCCAGACTGGTACTCAGACTGTGCTGGAATCTCAGCAGACCAGACTCTGCACATTTAAACACATAAGTTTTGCCTCCCCCTTTCAGCCAGCAGTTTGTCAGCATCACTTTGTTTGAAAAACAGCCTCCAAGTTCTTTCTTGTTCAATCCAGCCTCATTTCCCTCCTGAAGAAAAGAGAATTATTGCATCTTGTGCACACTGCTGCCCTGCTGTGTTTTACACACCTGGTCCATACAGAAGCAAGAGGACAGCGAGGTGCCCAAGCCATGGGGCAAGCTAAGGAGGACTGGGCAGTTCAATGCAGTGTCTGTCCTTCCACCACACCCTTCTTCCATTCAAAGGAAAGAAATATCCCATATCATTTTTACACCCTCATGCTCAGCCTCTGCACCCACAGTGATCTACATCAGAAGCAACTGATAACTTCTCAGGTGGCCCTGAAGTTTGATAGTTACCGTTCCCCTCACAGATCTGCAAACTAATTCTGTATTTAACTCCTTAAAGAAGTGTGCAAAGACAGTCTGTGCACACCAGCTTTTCACAGCTTTTTATTTTATCATGTTGTAGAAAAGCTGTGGATTTTACTGGATTTTATGACTGTATTACCAATCCAACAGGACACCAACAAAGGTGTTGCTGCGTAGCAAGGAGTGCCAGCCCTGGAGCAGGCCACATTCTCAAGCCATGTCAAGATGCTTCTGGTTTTGTTTGCTGTCTGGTATCTTGGGTATTCTCTCCCAAGGAATACAGCCTATCAACCTGGGGATGCTCTTCAATGAACTACTGCTGGTGTTGGAGTTTTCGTTTGATAATTTTGACAGAAAATAACAACCCGGCTGAGACCTGGAAGCAGAGAGAATTCTGTGCTCTGCAAGACTAAGCAGTGAGGATATAGAAAATATCTGTCTAAAGGCAGCCTTGTGGCCAGGATTATTTATGAGCTCAGACACACACCACTGTCACACTGGAAAGAGTTTGTCTGTTTTAACCTCCTTCCCAGCCAATTTAGACCCAAGTAATTTAGGCATGAATTATCAAGAAATCTGAGCACTCCTTTTTAAGAAAGTAGAGGAATCTGACCCCAGAAAGACTGCAAACATTGACAATTACACAGGATCAGACTGATGACCTGTTCAGCCCAGGATCTCTTCAAAGTGACCAGCCCCCCATTCATGCTGCAGCACTGGAAACAGTTTACCTGAAGCATTGAGCATAATCAAGAACAGATTGCTCCCTCTTCCTCACTCAAGTCTTGATTCCCATTTCCAGAGGATGGACTTGGATGTTGCCAAGTACAGAAGCAGCAAAATCATTTGTATACCCAAGCCAAAAATAAAGCAGCATGAAGGGGAATTCTCTTCCTAATCTCTATAGTAAAGAGTTGCCTTTACACCTCCAAGCAGAGAGATCTGCATGTCCCTACTTTGGGTAAATGTACATATTTAATGTAAAACTATATATTATTATTTGTCCACAAAGATATATTTGCATTTTAGAAAAGGGGGTGGCCTCCTGCTCTCAGTAGTTCCTTGAAGCCATAGGGTCTATCAAATAAAAGGATTTCTACTCCTTTTCTTTTAAACTGATTGACTTCAAATGCTTTGGCTGGGACTGTGTCCTTAGGCACACAAAAAGAAAAAAGCCTGCGATTTAATTTCTTTCCACTGTTTGTTCATTTGTACAAGTGTCTCCAAATCATCTCCTCTTCAAATTTGACCAGTCTTTCTGTTTACTGAAGACTTTCTTTGTCTGAAACAATTGTCAATGCCTTTCTAAAGACCTCATTTCCTTACTCCCATTCAGGACCCAGCCAGAGACAAGGATAAACAGCACAATGTACTCCTGGCCAGGCAATGACAGCCTGATTTGCTATCTCCTCATTCCGAGCTGGATAAGCTGATCCAGAGGCTCCCCAGCAATGTTTATTTGTTTTAACAGACATCTTTAATGGCTTGTTACAAAGGGAGTTGAGGCAGTTCCTGGATATCTGATGGGTGGGCTGGTCCAGACACAGCAGTGAAGCATCACACGGAACACAAAGTCTGTGCTGTGGCTGGACACATCTAATGGAGCAGCAACAGGAATGGAATACGAAACTGTCAAGTGCCCCAGGAGCTACAGTGCATTACAGCCCACAAAAAAAATCATCAGAATCTAAACTCCTGGTGAGGAATCTGTAACAGCCTTTCCACAGTGTTTAATTGAAACAATAAAAAGGAGCAAACAAACGGGAGCGAGCTGTGAGGCCTGAGATGTGCCTTTGTGCCCACGAACTCACAGAGGGGCTGAAAATCACCGGGACATCCTTCAAGCTGATGAGCTCATCTGTTGCACTGATAGGGATCACCAATAAATACTGCTATGGTTTCATTGGAACTCAGTGCTCATTTATAGATGCAGTCATTAACATTCTCAGCACAGCACTGTGATTAACCCTTTCACTGGAGCTGTAATCCCAATTAAAGCAAACTGCTGGACACATACAGCAGGTAGATAATAAGCTCCACTATAGTAACAGCACACCTTGGCCAGGAAAACCAACATCTTTCATCTTCATTTAGCTTTGAAGGGGTTACATTGCAGGAGCTCCTATTGCATCCCTCACTTAAATGCCACCAGCAGTGCTACTGAAATATGCTTTTAAAGTTTACAGCCAAACTACAGAAGCTTGTAAAGTGCCAAGGGACTTCTCTTGTTTAATTATATAGACCCTGTTCCATAAACTGCTTGAATAGAATAAATACAAATAGCTTCCATGCTTTGTGACCTCTCTGGGTTAATGAAATGCACACAAACACCCACAGTCTGCTATGGCTCAGAAATTCCACAGCATGAACACACAACCCTGCTGGAAGCTATAGTCAGGATTCAAGCCTTCATACATACATGAGAACCAGCTGCCTGGACTCAGCAAGGAAATAATTTCTTGTTTATATTCTACTACTATTCAAAGCTGCAGCCAGTGAGAATTGTCTGCAATTTCCTTAACAGGGAGAAGGAGTCTGAAGGTTTTAAATTCATGTTGAAGTTAACAAATCTGCTCCTCTTGTCCAGAGAGGTGGTGAGGTAAGAGAGGCTGAGGAATTCCAAGAATCAATAAATGACCCACACTTGGCTCTATGATATGTGAGATCTTCTTTACCTGGTGACACTCACTTCCATCTGTGGACATATAAATTTTTTATATTGCCATTTCACCAAGGAGTTTCCTTCTACCAGTGGCAAGCTCCTGAGCTTCCAGCCAGTTCTTGTTCATGTGGCCAGCATAAAATTTTCTCACATTTTCTGAACTTTCTCCAAGCATGCCATCTCTCCTGTGATGCAAAAAACCCTGCAACTTGTACTGTCCGGCCATGGCATCCAACAGGCATCTCCAGGAGGCTGCTGGAGTTTCATTCATTGAACATTTAACCCCACAGGTGTGAGCACAGGTCTCTGGAGGTGTTAGAGCAGCACTGCACCATCTCAACAGAGAACTATTTTCAAGTTTCAATGGCAGCACCTTAAAATCAACAGAATTATTCTCTTCCCTGGGCACTGAGCTTCTTTTGTGGCTGCCATGTGCCTCAGGTAATCCAGAATTCTCCTAAGGCCAAGCAATATGACTGTTTTGGGGATATTTTCCTAGTTTTACTGAAGATCCTAGGTGCTGTCTTATGCACAGCCTCACCTGCTTTATTTGTTGGGTTTTATTTGTTTTACTTTTTTTTTTACCTGAGGCACTAAAGTTACAGAACAGGAAAACACTTGTCCCATTATGTGCAGAAACAATCTGGCAACCATCCACATGTGGCACACAGCTGTAGGTCTGCAGAAACAGAACTTCCCCACTTCCTGCTTGTAGAGTTCCCTCCTGTACTGAACACCTCCAAAACCCTTCTTGAAGGAGATTTGCCCTAGGGAGGATCAGTGGGAGGCAGGTATGATTTTAATGCTGTTGTGTTAGCCATGGAGAAGAAGAAAGTTTTCCCACTGACCTGTAAACTTGGGCTGTTGGCACTTGAACCAATCTAAAGACAGGACTTAACATCTTGGTGACTTCTAATGTCACACCTCAGCTCTCTAATGCATCAGCTCAGAAGGTAACACAGCAGGAAACCAGCCCCTGTATCAAGCCACAAGCTCCCAGCCCACCCAGCCAGACCAGTAGAGCACCCGACAGACAGAAGACAGAATGTTATTGCTGCTCATCTGTGCCGTTCACATAAATGGCACTTCACACACACCAGGATGAGTTGCTGCTCAAAAGGGATTCCAATTTACATAAAGACAAGATGATGACACGCAGACAAGCTTGAGGATGGTAAAAAAAACATAGGGACATATATCTCATAGTGAAGTAATGATGAGCCTTGATGGTTACATAAGGTTTTATTACTGCGGCATGTAACTGATAATATAAAAAGGTGAAGTGCCAGGCCAGATGCCTGAGGTATTATGCATAAAGAGTCTCTTCTCTTTACTCCAGACTTTGATATATAAGTGGGAGACCAGATGTCAAACCTCCTACTTTTTAACAGAAGAAAGGATCTTTACTTCCCTCACAAGCAACACTCTTCCAGGTAACAGGGGGCAGTGATTCTCCAGTCTAATCAGTGAGAAAGAGCAAATACACCCTGGCACGTTGAAAACCATGAACCCAAAGAATGAGGTGCAGCCAGGGGTGCACAGACCTACCTTGAAAAGCAGGCAGTCCCCCTGGTGCTCGGCGTAGATGGAGCTGAGCCTGTACTGGTTCTCGGTGGTGATGTCGATCTGGTAGCCCGTGAGTGTGTAGCACACCTTGCGGAACTCCTGGATCTTGGTCTGGAAAACTTCTTTCAGGCGTTGGTTTTTCAGTTCTGCACTTTCCACTTGCTTCTTCAGCTCTGGGTAAGGGAAGAAAACGAGTACTTTCTTATATGTCACCAGCACAGAGCCCTTGTGCTGTACGTACAGTGCTAGCCAAACTGAGTGAATTGAAAAGGTTAATTAAAAAGTGAATTAAGCAGGCAAAAACAAGCAAGCTGAATGCCTCTCCTCCTGGCTCCAGCAGATTAAAAGATAGTAAACTGGGGAGTAAGGAAAACAGACATGTCTTGGTGGGTTGGATTTTTCTTTTGCTCAGCCAGTCTTTTAACAACACAGTACAAAAATTCAAAAGTATAGCATCCATTTTCCCACATGCACTCGTCTTGTTTTCTACATAGAACCCAAGAGAAGGGTGTTCCTCTACAGAAAGCAATAAAGTGGAAAAATGGTCCAAAATACGCCTCCATATGGCTGCATCAGGAGGAAGCTGCCTACAAGGGAAATCTCCTCCAATGAAGGAGATTTGAGGAAAGTGCCCTGATCTCAAATTGACACACTGCTTAGGGATCCCTCAAGGTTTGGGAAGGGGCTTTTATTGTGATAAAAAGCCTGGAGAGCACCTCTGCTTCTTTGCATTTGCTACCTTAACTGGACTAGTCCCTATCAGAGAGGTCCTGGGAGACTGCCTGCCACTCACCTTGTGTTTTATTGCTACAAAGGGAGCTGCCAGTACTGTGAATCCTTCAAGAGGATACACAACAATTACCATGAATCTTTCACCCAAGGTGCCTTCTGAGTAATTAAACCTCGATTTATCATCCCATTAATTACAGAGATTGGCTTTACTTTAATATACACTAGAGATGTCTCCCAAGTCAGCCTGCTTTATCAACATTACAGTCCAGGGTTAGGAAAAATCCTGACTCTTTCTAACAGCAAATAAATAGACTTCCTCAGTCGAATACCTCTTTGTCATTCTGAGGTTTAGGGCTTTGTGCTGTGATCAGAGCCATAATTGCAGCATTTGCAGCCCATATGTCTTTAGTTTAGCTACTTCGGGTCCAGCAGCAGGACAGCAGGAACTTCAGAGCAAGGTGACTGCTGGAATATGAGGAATGTTTTTGGCTGGGTTTATAGAGCCCATACTAAAACATTATCGCTTCCCAAGTGAGCTGGAAATTTTTTTGCTTGAGTACTTGGTGGAAAGTGTTTCCATTGGCCTCCCAGGCACAGTGCAGGAGGATGTAGGATGGAAACTGCAAGGCCATGGACTTGCCATGACATTCACCTCTGAGCAGCTGCGGGCACACCAGGAGAGAGCCAGTCACCTCTCATCTCCTGTACTGCTTTGGGTAGGCACTGTGGGTGGAACAAAAGGATAATTCAATGTGTTACGGTAAAGTGCCTTAAATGCCACTGAGAATGCCCCTGCTCAGAAGTATTTTGGCCTTAATCCAACTCAGTTTAATCCCCAGGCAAGGACAGGAACTCTTTAATGGTTAAAGACAACTATATGTCCCTTTATTTCTGAGTGAGAGCATCCACTCAGGGAGAGTTAACCCTGGCCAGCTCCTTACCTTCAGCTAATCCAGCTCCATCTTCCTGAGCAGCTTCTGGTGGTGATGTACAAGCAATGATTGCCTTTACCCTGGGCACCCCCCAGCTGCATCTTGCTTTATGAAGGAGAGCAAACCAATGTGGAGAACATCACCAGCTGGTTCACTAAAACCCTGCTGTACAGGGAACCTCCCAATTGCAGGGGGATGTAAAGCAAGTACAGAATATCCAACCCACCCTTAATGACCCAAAGGGTTCTTGTGTGTTGTCTTACACACAGTCCCTTCTCATGAGCTCAAAAAGGCTCTTTTCAGACCACCCACCTTCCACTCACTGCAATTCATCAATGTGTGATTAATTCAACTCTTCTCTGGATTATTACAACCCTTTCCCCATCATCTCAGCTGGGACTGGTCTTTGATTAATCAAGTAATCAGCCTCTGAAATTGGGAGGTTAACAGGTGCCTCTGACCTGGATATTCTCAGTTTTCATTCAGCTATGCAACTGTTAAGGACAAAATCCTATATATGAAAGTAAAAATTCAGTGACCACACTGCAGTGGTAAATAACATTTCGTCACTGTCAGAGACAGCCCTGCCTTTAATATATTGCCCATGTCCAACAGCAATATTTTTTTCCCTAATAAATGCAGCCTAGCCTTGGAAAAGTAAATCTGCCTCTTCCTACTGCATCTCAGAGGTTTCCTTTCCCAACTTTTATAACCTCAGAGGTGGATGGCACCCTAATTCATTAACTCCTTGAACAGCTTTCGTTATTCATGAAGAGTTAGTGCCTTTTCCACTGTTTTGTCTCAGACTTGGTCCTGCCAGTGGCCGCCAGAGCATCCTCACCCCCACCCAACAGCACTGTCCTAGTTAAACAACCCTCTGACTCTGCAATAACAACTAAGTGATGGCAACTGCTTCCCTGCACTACCCTCAGGGTGGGAAAGGAAAAACTTTGACTACAATCACTCTTTTATGCAGAAATCTGGGGCTTTCCAGTGTAACTGAAGTACCAGGGAGCCTTCACCCCGACTGGACGGCGTGCCCTTGCCGCCTCCCCGCTGCTCCTCCTGGCCCTCTTTCCAGAGCCTGCGGCAGTGCTGGTGTCCTGGCTGGAGGAATTATCTGCATGAAAAACCTATCTATCTGCTCGTTAGAGATGCCTTGTGTCAGCCACTGGCACAAGGTGCTGAACTGGAGAGCTGCTAATGCAGATGCAGCTGAATGTGCCAGCGCCAGGCAGGGGTGGGATAAAGCCTTGTCATCCCTCCCCTGAGTCCATCAGCAATTGCCCAAGAGGGCTTCTTTAGCTTAGGGACAGAGCAGAAAAAAAACCAAGCAGGCACAGGGACACAACAGGAATGCCTGAGTTTGCAGCTGCCCCCAGTGAAAGGTCCACTGAACCCTGACTGTAAAACAGAGATTGCTCTTCCTTTACGCCCAATTAAGCCGCAGTGCTCAGCAGCTCAGCCCCAGCTGGTGCCTCCCTCCTGCAGTGTTTATCCCCTGGGAACAATTCAACCCGGGGCTACTCCTGGTTTAACTCAGGACAGCACTCAGCACTGTGACTGGCCCTGCTTTCCACTGAGGGATCTGCTGACACAACCAAGAAAGAACACACCATGAGCAGGATCCTTGGAAGAGTAACCCCAAAGCCATTTGAGATGTCCTGGGACATCTTCCATCCCTTTCCACCATAATTCTGCAGGAAAGAAGCATCCTGCAGGTTCTGTGTGATACCAGCCAGCCCCAGGCTAATGTCTCAGACACCATGGGGTGTCTAAAATGGCAAAGAATGACTAATTTTAGGGTACCTATGGAGCCTCCCTGCACCATGGGTCTGCACCCAGCCAGCAGGACAGCAGCACATGCACAGACTTGGGGACAGTAATTAATCTTTCTAGTATGTCCCCCATCCAGTGAAGATGTTAAGCTAAAATGCAGCTCGTTGTTTGCTCTGCATCTGAATTCAGAGCTGTGAAAACGCTAATTCTTAAGCCTCACCTAATACCGCTAATTCCCGCCAAATTTCTCGCACAGTCAGGAAAAATTGATTTAAAAGTCATCACTTGCACAGAGTGCAACTCAGCTGTTTCAGAGCAGTGTTTAAGGCACAGCCACAGAGGCCCTGGAACAGAGGGAGATCCTTTTGGGATGGTCAGAGCAGGGCTCCAGTGACAGCACTGTTGTGTCCACCCCTTTCATCCACCACCTAGAGAAAACTGAACATCTTGATCCATTCAGATCTTTCCCAATGTTTGGAGAATTAGGTTTAATTATATCTTTAAAAGACAGTATTTGAAAATGAGAATCCCTGTATTTAGAGAACCTGTTTGAGTTCCCGTATTTGATCTTGTTCCAACACAGGTGAGAGAAGTTGCAGAGGCCATGGGTGGGGAAGGTCACATCACAAACACCATTCATGCCAAAGAAGGGATGCCAAAGCATCTCCAAGTTTAGAAAACAAATAACAACTGAGAAAATAAGGGGGAGGTTACACAGGCCATGCTTTGGTTGTGGGTAATGACTGGCCTGAAAAAAAAAAAAAAAAAGAAAAAAAAAAGGAAAATAGAGAGAACAGGAAAATATATAGAAATACTGTACAATCTCCTTTGTATTCAGGCTGAGAGTATGCACAAAAAGGTGCCTGTCCTGAAGAGTTTGATGCGGGAAAAAAATCCTCACTGAAAAAAAAAATCATTAATCTGTTAGAAAATTAATATTGCCAAATGATTAATTCCACCTAATGATACTGCTTCTTGAAACACCTTGTATTTTCACACACTTACATCGACTTTAATGAATAATTCAAACTATTTTGGATAAATAAATAAAATATGAGTTGGGCTTTTTTTGGTCTCATATTGGAAATGCCACTGCTTTTTATTCCATTGCTTTGACACTCCTTACATCTGAAAGTGTTCAGAGCAGCCTGGAAATACCACAGCTTTGGCTCTTGCTCCAAGTTCAGCCAGGTCAATCAATAACAATAGCAGTCTCTACACCAAAGAAAACCAAATTCACGCTTAGCCTTTTCCCCAGGGAAAGAGAAGGAAACAATGTGACTCTGAGCATGCCAAAAGTGGCATGAAATTAAATGTATCACTAGTCTTTTCCAGGAAAATACAAATTTGTTCTGCCCATCCTCAAAGATGCCACAAGCCATGTAGCTGCATTAATTCAGCTGCAATCCCAGCTAATATATATCTCTCTCAGAAAGGCCTGCAGTCCTTTCTAACTCTCCATTAAAGGTTACTTTCCCTCAGTGACATGTTAGGGGGTCACTCACTCCAACACACACAGGATGAGGTATTTACACATCAATTCCTGTCTCTGCTGACCCTGCCTCAAGACAGATGCCCACAAGAGAGCCATGGAGGATGCTGTATTTCCACCAACCCTGCTTCACTTAAACAAGAGATTGCTTCAATTTTGCTTCCAGCTTCCAGAAGGGATGCCAGAACCACCTTGTTCACACAAGGTCCACAATGGGAAGAGGAAACACTGTTTTCTCAGTTCCAAGCTGCAAGGCACAATTACCTTTTTTCTCCCCCATCTACAGGAGCTGCTGCCATGCAGTGGCACTCCTTAACCACCCCCTGCCCCCAAACTGATACTGAATTACTCCAACCATTGCAGGTCTGCTCTTCCCATCTGTCTCTCTGCACCTGGGACCCTTCCAGCCATTCCCCCGCTCAAACCTCAAGCTGAAATTTTCTTTGCCAGCCTCAGTTTATGAGGGGCAATGTCTGAAAAGAGTTCTGTGATATTCTGTGAAGGGCACAACATAAAAATAAATTGTACCGTGTTAAATAAAGGCTAATAGGAGAAGAGCTGAACATTTTCTGATGCAGGCAAGTTTACGACCATTGCTTTTGAGAAATAAAATTCGCTTTGCTAGATTTTATAGGCATGTTTTATGCCCTGGGGGAGTGGGACCACGCAGCCCCACGCCACCCCTACTCGACCTTACAGTCTGGCAGCCTCACACTGCTCTCTGCAAAACTTGAAATTTGTGACATTACAGCCATGAATTATAACTTTTCTTGAAGGTAAAAACAGTTTTATATTCAACAGACTGCACTGGCTGTTCAATTTGAAACCTAAGTGGTATTTATTTGATCAGTCAACATTGGTTTATTTTTAAACCGTGTATGTACCATATGGTTCAATGCACCTCCCAGCCCCCTCCTCCAGCCACCAGCTTGCCCTTCCAGCAGCTCTGGGGAGAATTTTCAAAGGCAGCACAGCACAAGTAAAGGTCTCCACCACCATGACCAGCTGCAGCTCTTGCACTGCCCAAGAACTGTCCACTAAAAAAATAATTTCCCAGATGTTTCTCTTCACTGAAGATGGTTGGCTGAAGGCCCCATTTCTGACAACCCATGTACCTTTACAAAGGACATAATTAATTATGGACTTCTTGGAAAGAAGTCCAAAATTAATTATCCTCTGATAATTTCAAGAAAGTAGCAGAAGACATTGGGAGGGTGAGGTGAGAGCAGCAGGACACAGAGGACCAAAGAGAGGAAGCTGTGGAAAAGCATGAACTCTCTCTTGCAGTACCTTACACACACAGAACATGGGTCAGGATCAAGTAAAGAATGATTTTCTTTTTCTCCTTTTGCTAAAACTGAGATTACAACACCAAATTGCCAAACTCACAAGCACACCTGAGGCTGGGCAATGAACCACCACTGAGCAAAAGGTTCTCTCAGAGCATCCCAGCCTCAGCACTGCTTGGAGCTTTCCTTGTCCTTCTTCTTGTTGGCAGAGCTGTTTGGAGTGGGGGCAGGAAGAAAACAAGTGGGCTTTTGGAAGCTCAGCTCAGTTCCTCAGCCACCCCTGCAGCTGTTCTCAGTGGTGGCAGTGCTGTGTGGAGAGACCCTGGGTACCACTAAAATCTGGGGCTGTAATGGTGTGAGCAGCCTGCTTGCAGCAGTACAGAACTCAGTGGGGATGGCAACACACACCCCAGACACAGGAGAAATTGAACTCAGGAGAGCTATTTATGGTCCAAGATAGACCTCATCAATTAGCATAACATGGCACAAACAGTTTGGAAATTAGGGTGGTCACACTGGTCATAAATTGTGACCCAAGCAGGAAGACATCTCCCTCCACCTCTCAAGCTATGATTAAAGCCAGCCAGCCACATTTCCCTTCCATATGGCAATTACAGCCCAACAGCACTTCTCAGAACAAAGTGATGTCAGCCAGAGCTGCAGCAAGTCATTAACTCTGGATGCAAAAAATAGCCTCACCTTAACAACACAAATATACTGTGTCACTTCAGTTTACAGGAAAGTAACTTAACTTCTGCTTCTAGAACTAGCCAGCAAGTCTGAGGCATAAGTCTTCCAGCCTGTATGTTTTTCAGGTAATCTATTTTGGAGTTCAAAAAAAAAAGTCAGTGGGACTTTTCATGGGCTGCAGTTCAGGGAAGTCAGGTAGCAAAAAACTGGGGCATAATTTGTATCACTTGTCAGATGAAGGAGAATCACTTCTCCACTAAGTTGCTTCCAAGAAAAAGAGTGCTTTTGAAACCACTCAAGTGACTAATGAAAAGATTAATCCTAAGAACTATATAATTAACATTTATAATATGCATTGTTAATTAGACAGGGTGGTCTGCAGAAGCATCTAATAGATTAATTTATCCTCTGCCTATCACCTCCCTTGCACTCTGCCCATTATTTTGTTTCCATTGGCACATCACTACTATCAGTACTACCCAAAACACTGGATGCATTCAAAGCTCTGCAGCAGCACCCAACATCTGCTATTAAACCAAATGAGAAAAACAGCTCCAGAAATAGCTATTTGTTCTCTCTCACAGTGAAGACTTTTTGCAGGAGTTTTACTAATTCACAGCACAGGGTGGACAATATTCAATCATGCATTAGAGAGTGCTTCACAGTTTATTAGCTGATGATGCTCACCGAAGCTGTGAACGGGAGATTTCCACCGCTGGCAAGAGATGATTTGAAGCCTTCCCAGGAGCAAAGCCATTCTGCTCTTACTCATGGAACTTTTTATAGTCAAATTCAGATGCTGAGACTCATGGAAATGCTATTTTGACTCAGTGGTAGTGTCCAAGATTATGTTACTTACAGTTTCTTGTCCCCCTCTGTTTTCTGCACTGCAAAGTCTGTGTTCACAACACAATAAGTTTGTAGCTTTGCAGGCAGGCAATCAAAATATAGAACTAACAAATGCCTCATGAGGTTCCTCCCGTGTCTAAAGTCGCTGTTAAATAACTCTGTGGTGTAAGACAGATGCTGAGATGGGGCAGGGCATCATACAGGTTCCCTTTAGTTCTGATTTGGGGTGCACAGACCAAACTCCAAACCCGGCAGACTCCCTGACTGTTTGGGAGCACGGCTGTCTACAAGCCCTTCTGCCCATATAAAAACTTCCTCACAGTCATTATAACCCCATAATAACCCCGTTCCCATCTCCAGAACTCCCTTTTTTGTGGCACTGTACCCTGCCCCGAGGTGGGGAGTCTCAGAAAGGTCAGCCAAGGGCCCTGCAGGCGCTGAGCACAGCCTGCAGGGCACAGCCAGGAAAATGCACAGGCTTCAGCCAGCTGGGAAACACAATGGCACTGCCACGGAGAAAGGCAAGGCTCTGCAGCATGCCACCTTGCTTGTGTTTTAATGGCAGAAGATTGTGGAGTTTGTTTTAGGGCTTTTGTTCCAAAGGAAATTAAGCTCTAAAAAGCCTCCACTTGCTCCTTCTATTCAATCCTTTTTTCCTCCCCTGTTTATACCCTTAATAGTGTTTTGAAGTGTTGGCTCTGTAAATGTATTGCTCTTGGCCTGAAAGCTCTCTGGATGCCAACTAGTCAAACCTTTCCCAAACCCTTCTCCCTGCTCCTTGTGCTCCTGCAGCAGGACCCAAAGGCATTCTGCTCAAGAATCACATCAGGCGTTTCCTCTGAGCACTCTTCTGAGTGCCCCAGACCTCCTCTCACGGGATAGCAGGTTCTGCCCTGTTTTTATTGGCATATTTCTCATGTTCTGCTTCATTGTCTGGTGTCCACTTTATGAAAACAATCCTTTAAAGATGCTCATGCTGGAGCAGAACGGAGCGTTGGTTCAGCGTAGAGCAGCAGCAGAGCAAGTGGGAAAGAAGGACTTCAAACAACAGAACTGCAGGATTGTGACACAGATGTAAAGACAAGCAAACTTATTTCCCTGGAGCATGAAAGATGTTTGGAAACAGAGCCATCTCCTGGATAACCAGGCTTTCAATCATGTTATTCCAGCCTCTGGAGCTTTTATTTCCATTGCAGGAGTCTGAAATGTTACTATGGATAAGAGAGGGTTATTTCCTTTAACCTTGTGCTGGTACTCTTGGCTAAGAGGTAAAGGCTTGATGTCTCCAAGCATCTTCCACAAACTATGCCAAGGCTGGAGGACACCAAAATCACCTCTGGGGAGGGAGACAGGAAAGGTAACATCTGTCTCAGCCCAAATGCCAAGTCTCCTCTCCTGGTTCTGAATTATTCATCACGTGCTAACTTCCAAGCCAGTTTTCAATTTTTAAATATTTAATAATTGGCTATTAAATATTCATGCAATTTTATTAGAAATTTTGGAAGATGGGCACTAAGGCTCTAATTGTAAAGTTCATCATTGGGACCGACTGCCTACTCAGAGAGACCTTCTGGCTACCTAGAAAAAGGAAGAACAGAAAAGCTAAAACAAGTATTAAAAACATGGACCTCTCTGACTCTAGATCACAGAGACACCTATGCCAATTATTTTCAAAAATACATCACCTCTTTATGAAAAAACTGAGAAACCTACACTGGGAACATGCTGGTCACCTGCAGTCTAAAGAGTTTTTAAGAGTTTAATTTCAGTGCCACAGAGAAAGATGTCTACCTCAGAGAGCTGCAGTGGATCTGGCTGGTAAATAGAGCCTCTGATTACAAGAAAAACGTGCAGTAAGTCTTGGTTGGGATTTGGGGCAGATGCAGGGACAGTTCAGCTCAATACACCCCTAGGAGGACACAGATTCCTCCCTTTTTCTGATGCCTACTCAGAGGGGACATCAGGAGGTATGGTCTCCCCTGAGCTGGTCTAATGAAGTGGATTCATTAATTTTCCATGGCTGTGTCCCTCAATGTAATTCCTTCAGACCCTGTTTTCCTCCTTTTCAGTAGATGACATGTCTTTAACCCTGATTCCTGCTGAGAGCAAGCCCATGTTTCTGTCCCTCCGTATTATGAGCACACATTCCCCACCGGGATGGAAATTGTATGGTTTACACAAAAGATGACACAAAAGGCCTGGAATTATATGCAAATGAATGGATCCATTCCTCATTTCTTACCATCAAAAGTCTGACTTTCCAACAACTGCATGGGGTAATTTCTGCACCAGCTTTCAAACAAAGGGCATCTCTGTGTTATTAACATCTCACTGTGGCGAGCAGTTTGTCACCTTTCACAAGAATTATCTGAAAGGACACCAGCAATTATTCCCAAGGAGATTATTGGGTGGCTATGTCCCAGCAAAGCAGCTGGAAGCTCAAGAGACATAATATTCACCAGGAAAACAACTTTTTCAAGTCAAGAGAACATGGAACAGATAAAAAAATTAACTACTTGGAAATAAACACAAAAATAGAGGTAAAATTATGCTTGTTCCCTTCAGTTTTGTTCATCTCTATATCAAAATTAGGAGCACATTTTCAAAAGAAAACTAAAGCTCCTGATCATGACATAACAGGACATTAACTCTGGAGTCTTATCCTGGGAAGAAGATTGATATTTATAATATAAGATCCAGAAGAGGGATGACTCCAGCACCAATTCCAGCTGCAGAAATCCAGCTGACTTCTAGGACTTGAATATTTGGGTTTTCCAAGAATTTTAAACACCAAGGACTGGACAAGACAGCCATGTGTTCTCATCCTGGGATTGTTGTATAACTCCTGGTTGTATCTTATAATACAACCCAAGATCCAGAATTTGTCTGGTTATTGTTCATGAATGAAGTGGAGCAGAAGTCCTGTGGAATTCCAAGAAAATGATTACTCATGGTTCTTCACAGAAATGAGTAATTAGGGTCCCTGCCTGTGCAAAAAAGACCAAGAGATTCAGTCACACAAATTTCTTCAGGGAAATCAGTAGTGGAGAAGGTGATGTTCTACTGGGTGTCCTCTGAGGACAGCCCATTTCCAGTCAGACAGAATCACAGAGTGGCTGGGACTGTAAGGGACCCTAAAGATGATTTTGTTCCACACAGGGAGGCCACTCACTGGATCAGCTTGCTCAGAGGCCCATCCAACCCGGCCATGGGGAGTTTGGGGGAATTAAATCCCATTAAGTGATGCTCCAGCAGCTGCTAATTCCACATTGTGACCAGAAAACACAAGAAACCAGGGATGTAACCCTGGGATTGTAACCCTGGGATGTTACATTTATATTCAAAACCCCAAAAAAAACCCCACCAACAACAAAAACAGCAAGTCTGACCTCGGAGATAAAAGTGAAAATCTCTTACCCAGTGAAATACTTTTACTAGTGCTGAACTACCTCATTACCTTCAGCTCTGTGAAAAATATCTCTTGTTACTTTGATGGAAATTCCTCTCAACACCGACGTCCATGATTAGAGATATCTTTGGAGCCAGAGAAGCACAAGAAAACCTGAGCAAGTCTCCTGTTTGATGGTGGGAAATAAGAACACACCATTGCTGCACTTTTGGGTGCATATTGTCGACAACTCCAAGATCAGACTTTTCACAGAACCCATAAACATTTTAAAAAAATTATGAGCTCTGCTTGTTTCAAGCCCAAGCAACGTCCATAGAGCACATAATGGTCCAAAATGGAGCACTTTAGTGTGTTCTTTTCTTCACTGATGTTTTTAAAAGTTTCTCTGCATCATCTAGGAGATATAGTACAGAGCCAGACTTCATGTTGCTGCAACACATTCACACAGGACATTCCACAAGCCCACAGACAACATGCAGAATAATACAGCTGAGGACAGAAGAGATCCATGAGGAGATAAGGACGTGCAGTGACTTTGAAAAGTTAGCTTGAAGGGTAATTAATAATAAGTAATTTTAAGGTGGAGGAAAGATTTTCAGAGGGAGAATGTGGAAAAGATTTCAAGACAGAGTCAACAACTCTGAAAGCTAAAAAAAATAATTAAAATTATTAAATAGAGGGGTTTGGAAGAATGAGAAAGCAGAGATGGACAAATGCAGCCACCCAGAAGGCTGTATGGACCTACCTGCTCAAGACAACACCTTCTGTGGTTTCAACAAGGCCAGTTTGAATAAAGGAGCAAGTAAATCATCCAGGAGGATAAAATTAATACTTTTAATTCTTATCAGCTAAGGAAGTGTGATGGAGAAATAAACAGACGTGAGTGATTTCACACCTGCACGTTTGAGTTACCTTAAGCAAGGTGAGCAGGGCCATCCGAGAAGAACTCAAATCACACAAGAACATTTGTGGACAGATCTAACAAGACAGAAGCCCTGTCTTTTTTCCTAAGACAGACATATTTTATTGGCCTATAAGCCTTTTTGTGGCAGCAGAAAAACCCACACCCAAATCAAAGATTCTGCAAAAGGCCCAGCATCTTTCTTCAGAGGAAGGCTACTGAAAGAGTCAAGCAAAGACACTTGATAGCATGAGAGTTTAAACCACAGCTTTTGGGATAACTTTGACTGCAAATAATAAAAAAACACTCTGACAGCAGGGGTTTGGGTGGAGAAAAAGGGTAAGAGAAGTAGAAACATATTCTTAATTAAAATCTCATTTAGCAAATTTTTTTTAATGTGCTTAAAAATTCCACTGAGGTCACCATTCTGGAGAGATGACAAACTCCTGGGATAAAGGCTGGAAAATCCTGGTAGTCATGTCACATTTAGCAAGTCAAAGATATGTTTGTATAAGGCTGTAGAGGGCTAAATCCATTTTACATGCCGTATGTATTATTAATTTCTGACAGTGGGCTTAGAAAAACCTAATTCTCTGGAATACGAGCTCCCTTTGAGCAGAGGGAAGCCTTTTCAAAACTCATCTTTTATTGACTGAGTCATTTTTGAGTCAATCTGTCTGCTTTCGGCAAGACAAGAGTTTTAAATCTTCTCTCTTTTTTTTCCTCCTTTTTGAGTCCTGGCAAGTCTATTAAAACCTGCTAATGTATGCAGCAAGGCCTCTGATTTGAAATGTAATGAATTCTTCAGATAGTGGTAGATTAGGGGGAGAAGATGATAGAAACAGCCAGAGCTGCCAAAAAAAGAACTCTCCAGAAAAAGAGGAGGAGAAGGGTGAGTGGGAACAAGAAAGATTAACCCTTTTTACCCAGAAGAAGAAAATCTTTAAGCTCCATTAATAGAATCAGTTTAAAAAGCAGAACTGGAAGAGGCAGAGCATCTCCAGGCTTGCCTGGGGCTGAATGAGACAGAGAATAAATGAATCTTTCCTCCTAGAGTCTCTTGTAAGATTAGGTAATTCCCTGAGTGAAAAAGGAATAACTTAGAGAAAATTAGCTCCATCCATATAAATAAGCCTTCAAATTCCAAACTCGTCACCAGAGCTTCCCAGGCGAATGCCCCAAAACATTTCTGCTGTTGTGTAACAGATGGTTTCCTCCTCCCCCCTTCCCTGGGTTGGTTCCAACTGCAGTATCTTCCAGGTGATCTTGTTTTAGCACAAAAATGAGCATTTTGGGTGTAAATCATCAATCCTGTTAGTGAAAGGAGGCTTGGCAGTTTTATTGTCTTTGGCATCTTTGAAGCGCTGGACAAAGCTTATGGAGTCACACAAATGAGAGATTAGCATTGTCTCCATTTTACAGAGAGAGGAGCTAAGGGAAAGGAAGTCAAGGATACTACTTAATTCGACAGCACGGATCTGGTGACAGCCCTGAGAGCACAGAATCTGCTGAATCACGGCACAGACCTGGGATATCTTCCTGTTTAACAGGAAAATTCATAGCTCAGCCTTGAATTGGATGGCTTTAAAAAATAAAATTAGCTCCATAATAAAGTTCTAATGAAACAAAACCTTAGAGAGAACAGTCTGATGGAGCACAGGTGACCCAGAGGATTATAATGAAAATTAAGCTCAGCAGAACTGATGCAGGTGAGTAAATGTGGGAGATTGAGAAACGGATTCTGTCAGCCCAATGTCCCTTTGCTAATGACAGGCATCGAAACGTTTTAACAACTGAGAAATCCCAAACAACAGAGGCAAAATCCTTCAATTTAACATGCAGCAGAGATATGTAAGTCCATGCATGTCTTGAAGGAGAGACTGCCTTTCCCTACAGATGCAAGGCATTCAATCCTCTATCACACAACTCAAACTGCAAAAGGCAAGAAGTTTTAAGAGCAAAGTTAGCTCAGAAGCTGCTGGAGGCAGAGACTGTGGAAACTAAGCATGAGCTGGAAAACACAGCAGCAGGAAACCTTTGCAGTGGGATACAGGACACAGGTAAAAGTGTGGAGGGCAGCAAGCCATGGGAGTTAGCCTGGCTTTTCAAATTGCTTCCAGGTACTGTCTGCATGTGCTGGCAGAAACACATTTTCTTCCACCCTGGAGAATAAAAATGGCTGTTTGCTTGTGCCCACATCTCCTAAACTCCATCAGCCCCTTGATGTGGTTCTCCCCAGCTGGGAAGCTGCTTTTCCTACCTGTGTGTTTGCTCCCAAGCCTGATGTGCGTGCTGCAGAATTCACGAGAACGTTTACATTTCCACGTGTTAGTGCTTTTGGGAAGAAGAGGTTGTGCTTGCTTTCATCTACGTAGACACAGTCCCGACCTTTAGCTGGGTGCCAGCCCTGTGATTCAATAGCTGGCACTCTCTGCCTGAATCAGTAATGAGCTAAAGGTTATGGCAGGGAGCACACTGAGCTCTGGATATTCCATTTTTCAGAGGAGATAAGAGACTCAGACCTGGAACGTTACAGAAGAGGTAAAACATTTTTCCTGGCAGAGCATTTTTTATCTGGGGCCGAGGGCATGACCCCAGACTGTGGCACCAGTCCTGTACAAATGCCATTTGGTAGCCATGTTCTGCCTCCCCCACTTTCAAGTTAAAAAGACACTTCTCACTTTCTGCCATGGGGATGGTCCCTGTGTGGCACTAAGCATTTGCTGTACTTCACACAAGCCATGGATGCACACTGGTGGTGGATGAAGCAATCCCAGTGCAGATTGCCTTTTGCTGTGAAGTTTTGCAGAGCACTTTGGGAATCCTGAGAGGCCAACACACACACTGCAGCAAGCTGCACCACACCAACTGTAGTAGCAGGCTCAAAGAACAGCCTACTCCAGAATTTCACTATTTTTCTTTTCCAACTTCATCTTGAATTTCCCCTGCACAGTCTCTACATCCTTTCTTCCTGAACTACTTGTTGGGAAGATCCTCTTGCTTTCTGACATTGCTTGAACTCTTCCATCTCTCTGTCTCCTGAGAACTCTGCACCAAAAACTGGCTTAGTGCAGGACTATCCTGTTTGGAATAACATCAGTCAAATATCAAGATCTCTTGTGCTTAGTCACCAAAGAGATTATTTTGGTACAGAAAAAAAGCACAGCACTGAGGTAACCTTGACTCTTGGTTTCCAACGATCCACCCCACACCAGGGAGCAGGTGCACAGAGAGTCCTGATCTCTTGCACTGCAGCCTCCCACAAGAAGGATTCACTTCATTTAGGTTTAGAGAATATTTTACTCACTGCTGCTGCTGCTGTGGACTCTTCCCACTGAGGTCAATGACATCAAGTGCCATGGAGACCATGCTGCTGGCATGAGCAGCTCTGCCAAAACAGGTCAGAGAGTCTTAGGAAAAGTGTACACTGAGGAAAAAGTGAGGAAAGGAAAAATGGTACACAAAGATCTGCGTGCGTGGGATGTGCAAGCAAGGAGAAACAGATTTACCCAACTCGGCTAAATCAGTGAATTAGCTCTGTGCTCGAAGAAAAAGTTATCCTTAAAGGCTGTGCTATTCAGTAGCTCACTTTACATCTGAGAAAAGTCTGCAAAAATCCTCCTGCATTATCTCTAGCCTTATAGATTTCTTCTTTTCATCTGAGGCTCTGAGTGGGGATTACCCATTAAGGTGCAGTGGCCAAATCACATTCAATCTATTCTCTGTAAAAAGAAGAAAAAGCTTTGGTCTCTCCTGTCCCCTTCCATCTCATTCACTTCTCGTGTCCACATCCAAAGCATTTACCTCCAACTTTCAATAGATGAATAGGTTCTGAATACCAAGAGGACACAAAGGATGATACTAAATAACAATTCTCACTTCTCAATCCTACAGGCTGCATCCTACATCTCCAGCACCACAGAACAAGGGTTCATTTAAAATCTTCATGTGTTTTTCAACCCAATCACCAACAGTTGGCCATTTCCAGCCAGCACTGACCAATTTTGACCTGCAGTTTCCACAGTATCATCCCCCTGGCTGTGATCAGGGATGTAACAGTGGCAGCAGCACTGGCAGGTTGGTGTCAGACCATCTGGGCTCAACCACACTAAAACATCTGCAGTGCCTCACATCTGGCCACCCCCACACTTGACCTGGCAGCACCAGCTCGAGCAGATGTGTTCAGCCAGGAATGATGTGACCAAGAGATCCAGCCCTGAGCTGTGCCTGCTCTGCCTCTTCCCCTGCTCCTGCAGCCCCAGTGGGACCATTACCAAGTGGAGTTAAACAAAGGAGTTAATAAGTACTGCTGGAGAGGTAATAACAGCAAAAGAAAACTAGAAAAATACCTTTGCAAGCAGACGAAGCATGTAACTACAGGCAACTAAAATGCTTTTACCACGTTGAGTTTTTATAGAACCGTGTTTGCTTTTCTTCAACCACAGAACTCAGAGACTGTAAACATCTGCTTGTTCATGCTGTCTCTCTCCCACGATGTTTTGATTTAGGTATTTTCCTATAATGTCTGCAACTTAAACACATCAGAATTGTGCCAAGGCTTCAGTAACAAACAGTAAAAAGGATTGAAGGTATTAGAAAAGTGAAAAGCTAATAAACCCAAAGCCATTAAAACAAACTGACAAGAGTCCTGGCATCACTCTGAAGCATTCCAAAGCAGAATTTCCTGAGCTAAAATTACCTTGAATGCATCTTTCCAGTAAAACTGAAATTACCTCCCTTTCAGCATGAGATCCATTGAAGTACTTGACCCTTTGGACATTATAATCTTCTTGGCAGCATTATCAACAGTTGCTTCAGAGGCTGGTGAGCTGGAAGCCCAGCATGACTGTTTGTCGTGGTTTAACCCCAGGCAGCAACTAAGTGCCACACAGCCACTCATTCACTCCCTCTCACCATCTACAGAACTCTCAGTGAGGTTTATTCTGCTGCTCCCTCAATTTTATTTACTAGTATTTGGATTCCAAAACAAAAAAAAAGTCATTTTTGGCTTACTAGGAATTATAAAGAACTTGTGGAATTTGGCTTCTGATTTAGTTATCAACCCAAAAAGACATTCTGTACTAAGAAGTAAAAGTTGAAACCATAAAGCAAGGTTTGCATTACTTGCAGCTGCTCAGATTTAAAAAAAAACAACCCAAAAAACAACAAACAAAAAAAATTAGAGAAAACCTAAAGAGATTTTTATTAATGCTTTAGATGACTTAGAGAAAAAGTCACTTAATCATAACATTGTAAACAAGGAAGTTCTACAGCAGTATTTAAAAATATCCAAAATCGTTTCAGGAGCCCCATTGATTTGAATTAGGCAGCTGCATAATCACAGGGGCTGCAATTTTAATGAACATTTCAACAGGAAATGTAGAGCTGATTATATATATCAAAACAGGAAAGATCTGAATGCTGCAGCAACTCTTTTTTTGTTGTTGTGTTGTTTATTACCTCAGCGTGCAGATCCAAACTAACTCCAGAACTACTACAGAACTTACCTGACAGCCCCTCTCTCCTTGGCTCCCAGTGCTTCTGGCTGCAGCTCTGATCTTACTGTCTCGATACATGTCATTAGGCACAGCATTTTGAAAAATAATTAGTGATTCAATCAGATTTTACACTGGATCAAGTGGCTGGAAACTTCAATGCTGTGCTGCAGTTTTCCCTTAAAATACTTTAGGGCATGTTATATATACTTAATTAGATAATGTTTATACAGTGCTTTGAAGAAATAAGGAACTCTGTAAGGGCTGGGTCGCATTTTCAGAAAGGAAAAGAGCAGTGTTGAGACAGCACAGGCACAGAGGGAGAACAAAGCTCTCAAAAGCTGAACACCACCTTGTTTTCAGAAAGGTTTCAGGACATTTGAGAAAATACATGTCAGCAGCTTCCAACATCCAGGAACTAAGAAAGAAACAAAAGTTGTGAAACAGGGGATGCTGCAGAGGCAGTGCAATGACAGGGCTGCTGATACAAAGGGAGAACAGTGGCACCAGAGTCACAGGGGCAGCTGCAGCTCTCCAGAAGGAAAACTTTGCATTAATATACCCAAGCCCAGGCCATTATTATTACCCTCTTACAGCAATTTGCAACATAAGGACTCAGACAGAGTTGTAGGCCTTGATAAAACAAAATGCATTCCACTCCTGTGCACGCTCTTATTCTTAAGAGTGGGAGCTATTGGAATAAAAGTACCTGGCTGCTTACTATTTTGAGGTGAGGGAAGCAGGGCTTTTTTGTTAAAGTTAGGGTGCTTTTGAGTTGCATGCTAAAATACTAAAATACACTGCAAAACACAAAAATATGTCTTCCTAGGAGGAACAAGGAGCAGCACATGGTCTTCCCCTGACTGGGCACCCAGAGCAAGCACCAGAGGGGATGCAGAGCACAGAAAGGGTGAGGGCCAGGTTCTGCTCTGGATCAGCATGAGGCACCCCATAAATCCTTCATCCAAACATCTATTAAAAGAACTTGGAAAGCAATAAAGCAAGCTGTGCCTAAATTCACTCAGAATGAACAAGAGATGCTGCATCCAGACATTTGGCTCCCTACAGGGCAAGAGGCACAGAGAGTGCTCCAAAGAGTTTCCAGTGAGCAATGAAAGCAAACAGTGTATGCAGGGAGCTTTCAGAATGATTGCAGAGAGAGCCCTGAGCTTCTGTTCTGTGCGGTTTTGGGTTTTTTATTTGCCTATAACTAAATTACATGATTTCTTTGCAAGTCTAATTATGCAGTTAATTGATGCTGGTGCCCTTTAGCATCTGGCATTTAAGATTAAGTAAATAATGGAGAAAAGTGCATGCAGCACCCAGCAATAATTAAACACAGCAAGTGTTTGTTCCCCCACCCTTCCCCATTCTAACCTGTTACATATAAATCTCTGAGGATAACTGTCTTTAATAGCCTCAAATACACTTACACACCATATAATGGATACTTCACAACAGTATTTTTCCTCCTAGAGATCGTGGATAGTAGGTGTATCTTTGCTCTTAGTCAGGAGATTTCATTTCATGCCTTGCACTCAAGGGGAAGGAAAAGCTTCATTGTGACAACTCTACCCAACTGAAGAGCATGTTAAATGGATCTTCATGGGAACATACTTTTAAATCTAGGACTGTGACTGTTGGCATCATGCATTAAAGATTTGTGGTCAAATTTTTCCCTTTTTCACATGCATGCTTCCTTCCTGATGGGCCATTCAGTGTTATTCATCTATTTCCAGAAGACTGTGGAAATGCAGGTTATGAAAAAGAAAGATTGTGTTATCTAAAATAAAGCTCCAGGGAGACTTTATTGCTGCCTTTTAGTTCTTAGAGGTGTTTTATAAGAAAGACATGGGGAGACCTTTTAGTAGGGCTTCTGCAATTGGTTTTAAACTAAAAGAGGGTCGATTCAGACCAGATATAAGGAAGAAGTTTTTTACAATGAGGATGGTGAAACACTGCACAGGCTGCCCAAAGAGGTGGTGGGTGGAAGCATTTGAGGTCAGGCTGGACAGGACTCTGAGCAACCTGACCTAGTTGAAGATGTCCCTGCTTATTGCAGGGGGTTGGACTAGATGACTTTTAAGGATCTCTTCAAACTCAAACTAGAATATGATTCTATGATTTTTCACATGTAGAGCATGGCACTGAGATTTCCATCTGATCCTAAGAGCACAGTGTCTTCAGAAGGCCATATGTTAAGCACTGGACATAAGCTACAAGACCTACTCCAAGTTTTATGCTACAAGAAACTCTGAACCAGCTACAGCAGCTTCTGCTGCTCCTCCAACAAGACCACTCAGGAGCACAAGCCCAGTCCAGCAGGTCAATGCCAACCCAATTGCTTTCCTAATATAGCTTTGATTCAAACTAACAACACTATGAAAGGTTTTTAGTTCTTCCAGAGCTGCCTGATGGATGCTGCCCAAAGATTAGCGCTACAATCTTTTTAAAATCTGTAAGCAAAAAAAACCCTTCTTTGGAGACTCCTGCCCACCTCCCACGGGTGCTTAATTAATATCTCTGGCATACTCTGAGACCTTTGGACAGAGGGTGCTACAGAAGTGGAAAATATTGTCATCATTATGCCTGCTCCCACCAGTGCTGGCATCCAAGGGAGAGCTTTCCCAGCAGATGGTGAAGTCATGAGCAGGCTGGCTTTGGTTATATATTCCCTCATCACAGACTCTCCTTGTTGGAGCAGCTTCCCTTCCTGATGCCTGAAGAGCAAACCAGAACCTGCAGAACAGGACTGCATCCTGCTGGTCAGTACCACTGACACATTCCAACCAGCCAGCACTCAAATCACTGCAAACTAAATCATCCAAGGGGCTTTCTAATTAAAAAGGGCTTCACTTGGATGGCAGTTCTTTCTCCCACCTGTCACAGTCAGCCCTCCCCTAAATTCTGATCATTAAAGGGAAAAAAACCCCAAAGCATTAGTCAGCTTTTGTTAAGTGTCAAACATTCCCTCTCTAAACAATGAGCAAAACAAGGAGAGGTGTTTAATAGCTCTCAGAGCAACTTTATACCTTCCTAAACACTATTTCTGTACCTCTTGCTAATTGCTTATTTGCCCTGGTTGTATGCAAGAGCCTGGCTCACTCCAGCTTTGACAGAGGAGAACAGCAGTGTTTAACATGCTGCAGGAGGTGTGATATGCCTGGTTCTAATTTTTATCCCTATTTATTTCTGTCAGGGTTAGCAGCTGAGGAGACTCTGAGCTACCTGAGGCGTAACTAAGATGCCATTAGCTTTAAATCTGTTCCCAAGTGCTGCAAGCAGCCTCTCCATTTGGCTTAGGACATCACCTTGCAGATGAAGTCTTTGCATATGCGGGAACATTCTGCTCAAAATTTCTCTCTTCACCAAAAACTTCTTAGGCACTCTGGAATAAAAGCACAGGGTAATGCTCCCCTCCGCTCTCCTGGGACTTTTCATTGTAAAATGTGAAGGATCCTGTAGTAAAAAGAAGTGCTTTGAAATGGAAGTGAAGAGTAATCTCTGCTACTCCTTGTAGCACCATGGGAGTCCAAACACGTTCTGCAGGGAGCTTGCAAAGGCATCAGCATCCTGCCCATGCAGCGAGGAAGGGACTCCTTGTGGAAACAACCTGACCTGGAGTTCCTGCTCATGGTGGCTGATGGTGGAAACGCCTTTAGCCCACATCTGCTCTAACATCACCAGCTCTAACGTGGGATTTATTTTTATCGCTTTTCTAAAACGAGACAGAAACTTCCCCTCGCCCGAATCCCGCCTCATTTCAGGGAAGGCATCGCAGCATGGCAGTCTAAAAGGGGAATCACACGCCGTCGTCATTACCAGCCTATTCAGAAAGCCTTTGCTGAATCCCTCAGATCTGCACGGGTGCTTTGATGCCACCAGCGGAGAGATTTCTGATGACACATCCGCAGCCTCCAGCGAAGGTGGTGCTGCTGCTGCCGCCTCCAGCCCTTCCTTACAGAAGCCTCTGATCCATTTAATTTAGGTACTTTTGCTGCACACCTGTGATGGTGTCTGATCATGGCAGAAGGTAACTTCACAACATTGCACACCCGCCCAACAACCCGCCATGCCACAGTCCTCCAACAGGACCCATTAAGACTCTGCTATTCAACAGAGACAGAAGCACACTCAGAGAGCCAGAGAGAGAAAAGGCAATTTGTGAATCTGATCTCATCTCCAGCTTTTCATCTGTTTGATTTTCATCCATTGAGCTGGAGCTGGTTGTATGTAAGAAGGAATATGCTGTTCCCTAATGGAAGCTGGATTGACTTGCTCCTCTTTAAGTGGAGATTCCAGACAAGCTGGCACTGAAATGGAGAAAACATGGAAACACTGCAATAGCAAGGGAAGATGCATCAGTGCTGTGACACACAAAGCACACCTAGTAGCTTTAGTTTACTGTAAAGAATGGGCTGCTCCCAGATGCTCAGAAATCCCAGAAGGGCGGACATGACTTTCCTGCATTTTAGGACTTGCTATGATTTAACAATGCCTTTCTTCCCTGCACCAGCAGCAGGAGGTGCCCAAACCACAGCCAGCAGCACAGAGAGCACTGCATCCAGTTACTGGCCTAACACCTGGGTGGTAGCAAGCCACGTTGACAGGGGTGAAGATGCTAAGACAGGCTTTTCTCCCTTCCTGCTGACATCCTTATGCCAGCACCACATTCTAAAGGATATCACAACTCTACAATATCATGGCACTGATGTCAATGCCGTGATTAAGACAGCAAAGTAATTACAAGTGTCTGCTTTTGTATGCTGATTGCTTTCCAAATAGATGTTCTCCATTCCAAATAAATCCACTATGGATTAACATTTCTCCTACTTGTTCACCACCTAGAATGTATTTGATTAGAAAAGCGTGATCAAAACTCTGCTTGACCATTTTTCAGCACTTCACCATTTTTCTTTTCCTCATCAGGGAGAAAAATGTATCCATTAGTTAACCTTTTCAAACACATTCTTTTTGTAGTCTAATTCAAAGAAGGATTATAAAAAAATCGTCAGACTCGGCATGTGAATAGGTTTTTGTGAGCACAGGGAACAAGCATTCATATATCAGAACATCAGCATGGGGAGATAAGGGAGCTGTATACTGAGAGCTTATCTGAATGCAAGATCAGCCCTGTGAAACCAGCATAAACATCAAGGACAGAATCCATATATTGATGTAATTCTTAGTGCTACTAGTGCATTTGTGTGAATTTGCAATTAAATAAAGCTTATTCCTTACAAAGAAAACAAGAAGTTAAGGATACAATTCAAGGTCTATTGAGATCAATGAGAATTTTTTTCATTGCATTTGAATATAGCTCCTTTCCCTCCCTCCCAACGTGTCTACCAGAATATTAAGAAAGAAATTACCTGAAATTTGTTTGTACTACTTTTAAACAGACCAAGAATTGAATCCTCAGTTCTCCTAGTCTGCTTTCTAAACCAGCAAATCCAAAGCTCTCCTTTCATCCACAGCTAACATTTAATGTATTTAAATCTACATTAGTTTTGTACCAAATAAAGTCATTGGAAATACCACAAATAGATGTGGGTGACAAATTAACTGATGCAGGCAACATAACTTTGAATTTCCTGACTTTTAGGCAATTAAAATATCAACTTAATTGTTGGATCTGTGTAGCTTCTCTCATTTTAATATGTAAATCAGTCTCTATTACGCTATAGCTCAAAGAATGTGTGACTCTGCTTACTTGATTAGGCTGGGAATTGCTGGTCCTGCTGTCACTATGTTTACAGTCTAGTGACAACTTTGCACATCAAATTCACATAATGCAATGTCATCAACTTACTCATCAAATACAAACTTCTTAAATACAGCCGCCGCTCTAAAATATTGAACCTTATTTTACTTCATTTACAGCTCCTAAATAATCAGTGTAAGTGAAAAGAAAAACTGGAAATTCAACTACACAACAGTATTTCTCAGAAAAAACAGCTTCCCACAGACAGGGAGATGAAGCAGAAAAACAGTTCATGCCAAAATTTATCCTTTGGCTTCCAAATTTTAGTTGCATGTTGCCCCTTTAAAATGCAAATGAGGGGACAAACTTTATTTCTCAGTCTCCACACATTCACTCCACCTCATTTGGGATTCATTGTTAAGGAGCCCTGATTTATCCTGTGTCAGATGTCAGCTCCTGGCTACCTTTAAATTGATACCAGGACTCCAGAGAAAAGCAGCAAATTCAGTCTTTTTTTTTCCTATTAAGAGTTGATCACAACAGGAAAACCATCTTGGATAGTATGGGGTGGGAAAGGGTAAATAAGTTCAGTATTTCCCCATTCCTGTAATCTTTCCTGAATCCAATAAACAGCCCCAACCTAGGGGACGTTCGTCTTGCCAGCACAAGGCTTTTTAAGACTTCCCAGTGTCCTTGACACTCCTTGCAAAGCTCCTCCACTGGATTTCTACCACTCTACTGGCTCACAGAGGCACCAGGCTTTAATTTCCAGGAGAAACAATACATTGACAAGATGCAGAGCAGAGATCTGAGGCTCTCTGCTGCCGGAGCGCTCCGCCACGCTGGCAGGCTGGATTTTCTGATGTCAGGGAAATCGTGTCGGCCTGAATTTGAGACATCAGCACAAGCCTTTCTTCTCAATCCTGCTGATGAATGAAAGAGCATTTTCAATTGGGTACATCCAGAGGCCTTGTGGCACATCAGGCCTAATCAAAAGCTGCTCCATGATGGAAAGTGCTGTCAGAGGCAGCTCACAGCACAGCCCTGCAGGAGCCAAAGGGCAGCTGCAGATAACACTGCATTTCCTCCCCTTCAGGACTGCAGACCTCAGCAGGAGCATCCCAGCCACCCAGGAGGCCACAACCAAGCAATGAGAGCTCAACTCAAATAGCCCAAAAACACAAATGCCAAAGTTCACCAACAACAAAGCTCAACAGGCTGCTGGCTTGTCTCTGGTTGATGAAGAAACCATCAGCACAGAGGGATTTTGAAGAACCTGAGGGATGTCGAAGGACTGTGGCCATGAAGAGTGTTACCTTTCACATAGCAGTTTCTGTACAGTACAAATGTGGTGGTGTTTTACAAGGATTGTGGGGGTAGGAAGGATTTAAAACACAGAGAGAAGGGTTTTGGATCCTTCTGCAGCTCATTGACTTTTCTCCTTGCAAAGGCCCTGAGCGTCCCCTGAGTAGAAATGAAGGAGCACAGCTAGTTCTGGTAGTGAGAACAACCCTTTCACATGCTCACTTTGTACTTCACTCAGCTATTGATGGAGTGGGAACTGGAATCCCAAGTAATCAGGCTTAAAAATACTGTTTCTATCACCAGTTTTTCCTTCACAGCCACAAACAGAAGGAGACAGAACACTCTTTGTCAGCCCAGGTTTCTCTACACATTTTCTCTTGATTTATCTGCTCCCTTAAGTCACCTCTAACCTTGCTGTGTGCCCATCTGTAATGGTTTCAGCTACCTCTAACCTTCCCACCTAGCTCAGCAAAGGCAGCCTCTTCTTCCCCAGATGTAACACCACACCTTATGGTGTCAGGGCCGAGTAAGGAAAATGCATTTGCCCAGGAAACCAGCAGCTTTCTCCTCAGCTGTATTTTCTTGCAGTTCTACTCATTTCCATTACACCCAGACTCAAGTCAGGTTCAATAAGCCCAGAGAATCTTCCCTTGGGAGCCTCCTTCCTCATATTGCTACAGAAACCATTGCAGATGTTGTCGCAGTTGTGTTTAAATTTGGTGCTCCTCATCACATATACATTTTTATTTCTTTTCCATTTCCTTCTCTCTCACAACTTATTTTACTGGTTTTTCTTTGCAAAAATGGTGTTTTTTATGGAACAAAGCTTCTACTTCTACTAAATATTCTGTAATCCATTTCTACACAGTGCCTAGGAAGAGGGCAGAAGATGCTTTAAAAAAACACTTGTAAGACTTGCTGGAGCTGTATGGAAGTATTGTGTAGGTTCACAGGCTGCCTCTCAGAAAAAGAGAAATATTGAGTTCTCCAAGAACTTCAGATATGAAATTGGTAGAAAAGGAGGGCAGGAAGAAATCCTGCAGCTTTTTTTGCTCTTTGTGAAGGCTAAGTATAGTCTGGATAGTAACCTTTGACTGACACCAAGTTTTACACATTCATCAGCTACAACAGAACTACTTTACAGAATTTATTACAAACCTCTTGCTCCCTGGACAGCAGACAGAGCCTGAAAGTTCTAACAATGTCTCAGTAGCACCTCCCATCCCAGTTTCACAAGAAGCTGCAGGCTTCAGGCATCCTTGGGGGTTTGTTGGGTCAGCAACCTTTGGCCCTTTTGCAGCACACAGATTACACTGAGCTCAGGGCAAGCCTCTGCTCGTTCAACAGACTCATGGCATCTTGCCACAGGCAGGGCACACTGTTTGCAATATCCTCAGTGCTTCATGACTTCATATCTGTGTTAGCTCCAAAAAAAAACCAAAAAACCTTGAGAATCTTTCTGGATGATGAATACTATATAAGATTAAAGCAATTTTCTTTTTAAGACCAGAAAACATTTCCTTGAGCCCTTTTGAGATACTGGACTTTCATTCAAGCCGGGGCCTTTATAGGTGCTTGCAGTGCCTTCAGTAGTGCAGAACATTTACCATCAAAGGCACTGTTGCTGAATCAGAACACACAACAGCTTCAAGGTATTTTCCCCTTGCAGCTGCACTGCCCAAATCCGTTGACACCATTTAGGGACTCTCCCCTGACCACTGTAACCCCGTCAATATGAACTACAGGAGAACACAACTCAGCTAGAGTTATTTATGAAAACAGGTATATTTAGCAGCACCACCTGGCCATCTCTAGTGCTGGGCTGAGACAAAGGGATATGGATAATAATGAAGGGAATCAAAGTAAGCTCTATTTAAACCATCAGCTTATTCCCAGTCTTAATATACAATTCAGGTCCCAGACTGGTCTAAATGTCTTGCAGAAGAGAAAGTAGCACCATAAAAACAATAATAATGAGAATTAGCTGGGATCTGGAGGGACTGCCCCATGGAGGCTGTGGAGTCAGCACAGGAGGGCAGGCAGCTCCCAGAGGGTCAGGACTGCTGCTAATAATTCTCATCCCTGGTGCTGCTTTCCATGCCATTTGTGGTTTGCACAGTGATGCTATGCAACATCTCAGATGCAGGTAGCACTAGGGGAGGATTTCTATCCCCCTTCAAGGATATGTGGCCATCTCTGGAGTGAAAAAGGACAGCCCCTCATCAGTGCACAGCAAAGCACCAGAGGCAAAGTCAAGCTCTTTATTAACTTCAGATGAAATTGGGATATGCAGAAAGCAATTTACTGAGATACAGGCAGGGCACAAAGGCTAACATCCTGCTTTTAACAGAAGTCCCTTAACATCTGAAGGCAGCAAATGCCCTGGACCTTTGTGTATCTTTAGAACAAAGGCAATTCCTTCAGTATGAGTGAAGGGGAGCTGGCAGGTTAAACACAAGTGACAGAAGGGTCACCTAATGAATCCTTCCTGTGCTTCAGGAGGAGACTGAAGGAAAGCTGCCCTCTGTGCACTCACCTGGCCCAAGCCCATTTGACCAGTGGGATGTTGGGAGCCACTGGCACAAAATGAGGAGTGGAGGCTGCTCTGCCACATGTGCACCCACCAGCAGCTGAGGTCAGGGAAGGATCCTCCATCAGGGGGACTCAGGTCTCACTCACAGGTGCAGCCCTCATCATGTGTGGATTCCCTACACAGATGGCAGGAAGCACCAAGGCTTCCAAACACCAACAGCTCAGACAACTGTGGATGGAGAACAGCAACTTCTAAATTCCATCTGCTCCTTTTTTGTCACCTTCTGTACTCAGAAACACATTCATCAGAAGCACAAGCACACTGGGACAATGACAAATTTTACCGTCTCTGGCTTGTCACTTCAACAAGATTAGATTATTTTAATATTAATTCATTACCCAATTTAAATCCAATTAAATAGATTTTACAAGGCCCTGGCATGGCTGTGATGCTAGGGACAGCCCCTGCTGAATGCCAGGTGTAGCATCTGTGTTAGGGCCAAACACCTGCCTCAGAGTGAGATTCTCCAGTCCTTCATCAAAGACCCCCTTTCCCACTTGTTCCCTATCAAGGGGAAAAGGACACTGAAACCATTGAGATGGAAGAACAGCTTTTCTTTTCGGTGGGATTATGCTCCAGAAAATAGTTCCAAAGTTCTCCACAGATGGTTGAAATCAGAGTTGATTTCCACATCTTCCTTCCTGGTAGGGGTGCCAGCCTCTCTCTCACCAGAAAGAATATTAAAAGCACTTTTCCTCTTTCTCACAGGGAGAAGCTGCATGAAGAAAGGAACACTCTGGTGCAGCTACGGGATAGCAATAAATCATGAGAGCTCAAGGAAAATTTGCATTACTGCATTCTTTTAGTCAGGAACCAGTTTCCATGGATCATCCATTCCTACCTTCAGATACATTACCTTTAAGATAGGAACACAAATGGAGATAAGGAGCATCTGAACCACTTTTACCTATGCTTTGTTACAAGTCATTACTTCTCCAGCTCCCCATTAGCTGCCACCTACATACTTGCTTGCAACTAAGACCCAAATCCATCTCTAGCTGTATCAGAAATCAAGAGGTCTACCAGAACCCCACAGGGCAAAAAAGGAAAGATATAAATAGAAATGGCCTGGAGAGAAATGGGAAAAAAATAGGAAAAACTATGGAGATGGAAGAAAAAAAAGTAGAAGATGCAGACTGAAATACAGAAGGGGCAGTGGAGGGAAGGTGTGAAGAGCATGGGAAAGGGAAATGCAGAACTGGAACAGACTTCAGATCTGTGCAGCAATGCCCTGTGCCACCTTTCCAAAGCTGTCACAATCTGCATCCCTGTTTCTGAGGCAGAAGGACTCGGAGCCTCTCCCCAGATGGCTGTCTGACCTTGGTGCTCCCTGTTCTTACACAACCTAGCAGAGGAGCACAACACTCACAGAGCTCCAGCCCACACCCCGAGTGAGGCACCCACAGCCCTGCCCATCTGGATTTTGGAAAAGGACAGGATGTTGTTATAGCTCTCCATAGGTCCCCATCTGAACAGAGACTATTACAGCACAAATGAGAGGAAAGGGCCACTGAACCACGTGGCAAGTTGCCAGGCTGTGCTGCAGCCTCCAGCGGTTATGCTCAAAGAGATTTAAAGTCCAGCATAACCTTGATTTTTAATAGAGTCACATTTAATGAGCTTTAACGTCCACAGTAATAATTTTCTTATTACCTACGCAGGAGTCGGAAATACAATCAGAAGAAATGTGCTGCACTCCAGTCCAATGAAGGGATTTAACAATGGCCAATACATAATTATCAAAACCATCAACATCATTGTCCTTAATGCCTTTTTTTGGTTGGTATAATTATAATTCTGTGAACCATAAGCATAGCTGTTGCATACCACATGAGCTTGCTGGATGCATCAAACCTGGCTGGCTGGAGGCCACCCAAATCCCTCACCTCGCCAAGCAGCCAGTCAGGTTATATGGCAAAACAGGACAATAAAATCTTACATTTACCTCTTTCTGTCTAAAGGCAAAATGCAAACTTACATATGACCTCTGTTGTCCTCCCAGCTTTTATCCACACTCTTTCTACTCTGTCCTTGCTCTCTCTTTATCCCATTCTACTCTGACACCAGGGACCTCCCACCTCAAAAGCTCAGAGAAGTGAATTTGCCTCCTGTGTGTATCACACGAATGAGCAAGATAAACAGATGGGGACTGCAGCTGACAGAGAGGGGTGCAAGAAAAACTCCAATTCTTGTTATTTTTGTACAGAAACAGCTTCACAAAGCTCACAGAAATCCACTCCCTTATCATGCACAACAAACCTCCCTCCCTGGGGTAGCCAATTGGACAGTGACAAACAAAGCAGAGGGAGTTTCTGCCACACGCTCCCCACTTCACACCTTGAAAATACACTGAAGCAGAAGGCATGTGGCAGCTGTTCCTGTGGGCAGAGCTAAGAAAACAGCAAAAGCTGGATCTTCCATGTCTTATGGAGACAGTGTGAGTTTTCTGGCCACACGAATCCATGCTGTTGAGCCACTGCTGAACAGCTGCTGTATCCACACTGCGGATGCAGGATGGAGTCAATGCAGGAATGGATGCAGCCTGCACAGCACAACTGATCAGCTGCCCCCAAATCCACTGGGAGCTCTCCCTGCTCCAGCAAGGATGCCAAATCTGGCATAACCCAGTAACCTTGTGGTCAGCACTGTAACACCCTCAGCATCTCTTCACATACCAATATTTGCATCTGACTATGCTGCTGAATGATCCCACAGCAGAAATGAGAGTTTAGGTGCATTTAAGATAATGTGCCTTTGTGCATGGCAGTGATGCACACAAGCACATGAACTACAAGAAAAAATGCCCAAGATCTTTCCACATAACCTGGCTTCGTATACCTGCACCCTGTACTCAGAGAGAGTCATCCACAGGGCTGCTCCAGCCTTCAACAGCTTTTTCCCATTTTGTTTACAAGAACCACTTCCAGATGCACTTATAGGCACTCTGAGAATCCAAAGGGCCCTCCTGTGACTTTGGTAAATGACACTGAAGTACTTCCCACCCTTCTAAGTTCTGAACCTGATGCTCTCTTCCATCTGAGCTGGTTACCAGAAGTCAGAATGATGTAGCTAGGGACTGGGGTAAAAGGAAAAAAAAAAAGCATCACATACATGAGGCTGGAAATACCCTGAAACCCAGTGAGCTGTTTGTTTTCCTGTTAGAATCAAAGGCAGAAGAGAAAACAGCTTTAAAAATGCATCCCTTCTGAGCTAACGACAAACCTGGTAACATCCCAGCACAGAGGCACCTCACAAACAGCTAAAAGCAGCTGCACAGAAAGGCAGCAGAATAATAATTCCAGCACATGACAGGAGGTACACGTGAGGAGCACATTCCCCCAGAAGAGTTGGTCTAATTACTGCAGATGATACCCCAGAGGTTCATCCATCAGCGACAGAGACACAGGGCTGACCCCACCTCTGCACCCCTGCCCTCCCTGGGCACTGCAGCCCCTGGACCTGCAGCACCAGATGTGCCTGGTACTCAGGGCATAAGGACAGGCAAGGGCACTGGGCAGCAGCATCTACTGCAATTTAAACACCTAAAACACAGTGCATTTCAAACTGCAATTGTAATGCAAGAGCTCTCCCCAGGAAATGCCCACTGGGGGTCTGAGACTGGAAGCTCCTACAGACAATAGCTTTTTTTAATGTTTGCCAAGTGTTTCATATTTAGGCATCTGTTAGAGCATCCACTAACAGGAGTGACAGAACTGTCACTTACTTGTAACATGCAGTGAGTTCTTCACTTTATAAACCACCCCATCTGCACTTCTCACCATCATATTTTTAAGGCTGTGTAGTACCATAATCCACTATGAGATGCTGGAACAAACACATTCTCAGCAGTAATAAAGTGCCATTGTTTGAGCGATGGGAAAGCAGACAAGCTACTTTCTGAGAATTTCGGTTTCATAACAGAGAAAGATGTTTTCTTCTGTGCATTTTCTTTAAACCAGGGCTCTGCCCTTTTGTGGGTCTGAAGTCTCCAGCACTTGTGACCTTTGGGAAAAGCTCAGCTCTTTCAGTCTCATCTGAGGGAGGATCCTGACCTCCAGACACTGACCATGTAGGTGCATTTGGGACACACCAGGTTTGCTCCACACAGACCTTCAGTTCTCTTTCATTTTTCTCTTCTCTAACAAATTGTTTTGAGGCCATGAGAAAGTTACAGCAGTAACTTCTCCTGGGCTTTTCAGCATAAGTTGATTCTGCCTGGTCCCTCACAGTGTTACAGGTGATGGGTTAGGCTTCATTGATATCCTTACCTTGATTTTCAGAGTCTGAGAGCATGTCTGGAGGTGCTGATTTTTGGGGTTGCTGTGCTAAAAAGTCTCACTCAAGTATGTGAAAGGAAGACAGACTGTACTGGAGTGCCAGAGATTCTGTGAAACGTATTTAGCTCAGTGAAAGATGTACTCTGCTTTCATGGAGTATTGAATGTAGCTGTGATTAATGGGGCACATATACACTGATAAACAATATTAATTTGTTTTAAGCCAGGTCTGAAAAGATTTCAACCACTTGCTTCCCTGCAGCTATGAAAGTTATTTCCTGCTGTCTGTGCTACCTCAAGGGCTAAACCAGCCCTGAAAGGAAGGAAATATTTCCTTTCACTCTGTTGGCAGCACCAGCCTATGAAGGCTGCTGTATTGGTATTTCATTCATCATGAGCAAATGATATGAATTATTATTATTTAGCCTTACCACCCACCCTCTACCACACTGCCACAGGATTGCCACCACACATCCACTCTCTCCTGCATCAACCCAGCTTTTTTCATTTTCCATATAACCACTCCATCAAGCACACTGTCTGCCATGCCTCCATCTGCTTCTGCGCTCAGTTCCTCTGGCAACACGGATGAATAAATGCATCCCCAGGACCAGAAGCCAGCAGCCTACCTGCAACTTCTTGTGGGGACTGAAAAGCCCCAACTCCTTCCAGGTTCCCAGAGATGGAGCCGCCTCCTTTGAGCACCCGCACGAGCTCCCGCAGCCTCTCACACTCCTCCTGCAGCTGCTGCTGCTCCTCCTTGCGCTGCTGCTTGGCCAGACTCATCGGGTTCATGCTGAAATGGAGAACTTTGGTTCTGCTGGGGTCGTAGTCACCCTGGGTGGCAGAAAAAAAAAACAACAAAAGCACATTGGGTAACCAATCCAACCTCCAAGTTCACCCGGCCTGTACCACTCTGTGAAATAAAAAATAGTTACAGCAGAAATAAGGTGACATTTATGCAGTGACAAGGCTTTATTACAACGGTTGAAGGCAGTCAAGCCCAGTGTTGTTTCTCCTTCTTTTGCTATTCCATCTTTAAAAAAACCCTGAAACAAAGGTTGAAACAAAGCAAAGAAACAACAACAAACAAAAAATAACCAAACAAAAAAAAACACCGAAACACCCCACTTAACAGAACTCATTCCCTGGCTGACACTTCCACAGTCAAATTTAACTTCAGACATGAAGCTTTATAGCTGTATTTAAAATCTCTTGATAGCAGGAGATTATAATGAGCACCCAAACACACCCTTAAACTACAGCAGGACACCCAGTGCCAGCCTGATTTATTGCTCATATGAGCCAGCAGCATCCATGGCATCCAAAGGTGGAGGCATTAGCAAGTTGCATCAGCTCATCCAAGCAAGGGAACAGATATTCCATTCCTTTTTTCTCAAAGGAGAATTGTATTTACAGCAGCTTAAATAGTCAGTCAAGCCCTAAGATGGCAAATTAATATTCTTTCAAAGAGAGAGGAAAACACTGATGTTTCGTTTGTGATTTCAGAGAGACAATTTTCATATAAACTACAGGAAGCCTCACAACCATAAATGTAGTAAAACATGTGCTAACGCTGGCTGCCACGGCACTCTGCCCAGCTGAAACCCTATAGCAGTGCCTGCATAAAAAGCTATTTTATATGGTAATATTTTTCCTTCAATTAAATCTCGGGACCTAAAGTGATTTTGTAAACATTAATTAACCCTCAAGAGCAGCATGAGGTAGGTATTATCCCAATTTTATCATTTCATTTCCATTAAAGACGTGACAGAACTTTATGTGGGTTTTTTTCCATGCAAACCAGAGCAGAGACTGAGTGACTTCATTCTGCACTGCTGGTCATTGCTGGTAAGAGACCCCAGAAGATCCCACTCCCAAACATTTTTTTTTTTAAATAATCTCTATTCTCATAATGTGAAGTTCTTCATCAGGCAGTGGACTGCTGAAACTCACTGCCCCAGAGCTTAGCAACCGACACAAAACAGCACCAAAAATGGGTTTGACAAATTGAAGGACAACAGCTCCATAACTGGGCCATGCCAGGGCAGGACATGTGAGAATCCTCCAGCATCTCTGGTTGCTGGAAGAGTGCTGGAGAGCATGGACGAATCTGTGAGCTTTTACAGAATAACAGAATAAATATCATTGTGGTCACAGGTGCTCTTCTGGGATTTTCCTCCCAGAAATAAAAAAAAGAGGGATGTGGTGGTTTCTCATCACCACTCTGAGAAACCAGTTTGACCACAGCTGTGCATCTGGCTGGGAGAGTCACTGTTCCACAGTGTAAGTGCAAGTTACAGAGAAAGGAGATCACAAGTGTATGTCCCAGGCCACGAAGGGGTGGGAGGAACTCCCAGAGGTTTGTCCTTGGCCAAAGGCTCAGTCCAGGGAGCTGGGAAGCCTCAGGCATGGAAACTTCAGGTCCTCTTCCCAGGTGTTTGCAGTCCCCAGTCAGGAGTATGTGGTCTCCCAACCCCTGGGCACACACTGAGCAGGTGATGCACCTTCTCCTACTGCCCAGCCTCACTTCAGTGACCTCAGGAACACCTGGGAGGTCACCTGTACTGCCCTGCAGCCCCACAGCAACAGGGCTTTGTGAGCCCATCTCCATAGCCCGGCTATGGAGACAAATCTCCCTTGCCAATCAAGTAACTCAGGCCAAAAGAAGAAATAATCCCACCATCAGCCTTGATCAAAAGAAATTCAGGTGAGAGCTGAACGACACAAACAGCACCTTGGAGATGTCAAACAGAGGTAGAAGGAAGACAGCTGCAACACCAGCTCATTAGATATATTTTCCCCAGCACACACTGGCATTTACAAACCTGCTTGTGCACTCAGCTCGTTACCTTCTCCTGCTATTTGCACTCCAGGACTCCTCCAGACAGGTCAGGGCACTCCTCACTCTCGTGTTTGTCTTTCAAGGGAAGAGATTCAAGTCCAAAGTTTGCAACAGAGCGTACTCTGGCAGGTAGGAGGATGCTCCAGTGTCAGCTGTGGATCCCAGCTTTCCTTGGGCAGCTGCTGGTGCTTCTGACCAGCTGGGAAGACCCTGGCCCTGTCTCCCTTGCCAAGGTCAGGCAGAGCTCAGAGCTCCTCGTCCTGGCTGCCAGCACCACTCCAGCTGCAGTGCAGGGATCCATTGCTGCAGACACAGCAGCAGGATCCCTGTGTGAGGAAAGCCTTGCACACCTGGGGCTGCTGCTCCCTCCCTGCTAGGGCTGCTGTAACCCACACTGCACCAATCTTTTTATTCTGCAGCTTATTTACCCTTTCCCATCATCGATGAAGCTGCAGTGCTTTGGCTCTTACAGATCTTTCAGACCATTTATCCTCTCCTTTCATAGCATGTCCCCCTTGAAAAATCTTGCTCTAAAACTCATCACCAGGACTCAGCCTTATTTTCAGGATTCACCAGCTCTCCTCAGCACATCAGTCTGAAGCTTCACTGAGACAAGAGAATCTCTTAAAAGCTCACAGTGCAACGAAGGCAGTGGCAGAATCCATCTAATTTAACATTTCTGGGAGATCACTAACATATTTGCTATGCTACTCACATTTTTGGGCTAGGGGCAGCAGCTTTCTCTTTCTTCTACACAGCACACATCAAACCAGTACATTTCTCCCTACAGCTAAAATATTAGTGCAGCTGGTTTATATTATAGCAATGCCTGAAAGAAACCAAGTGAGACAGGGATCCCAGCATGCCAGGTCCTGTACAAACCCCACAGGAAACTGCCATTTAAAGCCCAAAAAGCAGACAACAAAGCCTGAAGGTGCAGTATGTGAGGGAAGTGCAGATATGGAAAGATGCAGTCTCTGGTTCCAGGTTCCTCAGCAGCATGGCAGAAAAGAAAACACATCTTCAGAGCTGCTCCTCCTCACCACTAGATCATGCTGCCACCCCTCAGTCATACCAAGCAGTCTCCAGGAAATTTTACTGGCACTGTCTGGAGTCTCAAATAAATGCAGGAAGCTTTCCATGGAAACGGTGCAGACCAGAGGCAGTGTCTGATGAAAGGGATGTCTAGGTAATATAGAAAGTCAAAACCGTATCACAGCCTGGGACATTTGGAGTGTTTTTTCCAAATTTCTGAAGGTTGAGAGTGACTTTGGGTTGTGAAAAAGAGTGGTTTAGGGTTGGCTCTATGAAGATCCATGGATGGAAACTGCTAAATATAAGAGACAGGAAAGCAGCATTAAAATCTCACTACCATTTGATGGACATGAAACCCTAATGCTGGTAGAAACCAGGGAAGAAAGCAAACAACATCCTCCTGGAATCCCTTTCGTTCTGGAAAATGTAAATTGCTGTTTTTCTCTGTCAACTGCACTTCCACCTACAATAAATTAGTCTTACTGATCATAATTTTGTTCCTTCAGTTGTGCAGCAGAAGCCTGGAGAATTGTTTCAGGCATTGCAAAAGAAGACCTAAAACAGATTTTCCCATTTAGAAAATAATTTCTAATCTTGGGTGACAGAAGAGGAAGACCAAACAGTGGCATTTGAAAGGCAGGCATTGAAGAGACAGCCACGTTCCTTGAACAGGAGCTGGGACTCCCCAAACAGCTGCCCAGGCACAGCTCCAGATGCTGCTTCTGTGCTGAACCAACACATGCAAGGAGGTATTGCTTAGCAGAGTTAAAAAGCATCTTGTAACAAACAGTAATGTATCCCTGGTTTCTCCAAGAAGCGTGAAAATCGTGCTGCAGGTTTGGAAACTTGGCCTGAATGTGAGGTTTGACCAAATCCACTTAAACTCATAGTGCCTTCAGAAGGAAATGTGGGACATTTGGGCCATGCAATCGATGTGTGACCTACAGAGCTCTGGTGGAAAGCCATCCCATCCCTGGCTCATTCAGCAGTAACTTGGTAGCTTGTTTTGCTCATCAGCATATCATAGCCAGTGTCTCAAAGATAACACATTACTGCCAGTTTCTCAGCAGCATTCCCTCTTTACCCCTGTTTTCCAATACCTTAAAAACCTTAAAATACCAGAAATTTCACCTTAAAAACCATAAATTGTAGAGATTCTGAAGAGTAAATGACTTGGACTAGAGAGAACTGCTGGCATTCATTGATTCTTCTTTTCAGAAATAACATTGAACAAGTAATTCAGATTTGTCAGAAAAATGTACAGAGAGCTTCAATTTAGGGGGAAGCAATAAATACCTTGATTGATTGCAACCAAACCTGGTTGGCACTTAAAGTGAATTACTCATTCCTGGAAAGCAAGATGTTAACTAGCTGATTTGGTGCTTAAGGCAGCAAAACCTTGGTTTTTTGGCTCTCAGAAGGGCACTGGACATTTTATAGAAATGATTTGTTGATTTCACGTGTGAATACGGTCCATAATTTGTGGAATAATGTCGTTTTGATGCATTATCCTCAGCCTTCCAGATAGCTGCCCCAGGGTTTCCAAAGGGAAACTCTCTCATGAACCACCCCATTGCTGCTGTCCCAACTGTGAAGTCACAGTGTGAGACGAACTCTGCAGATGCCACACACAAATATTGGCTTAATGCAGTATGTTCCAAGCACATTCTGGCAGAACTATTTAGTAAGACTCTGGCTATCAATAAACTTTCTGACAAAAGACTATGGAAAAAAGAATTTGCAACAGGGCCAATTTGTCATCTAGAACTGAGGTACAAGCTCAAGTCAGATGTTGCTGCCTCCCCTCTCACTTCCATCTTCTAGCTTGAAAAAAAACCACCCCAGGGAGATAATTGTGCTGATGCTATGTGTCATTTTTTAAAACTATATTATCACCAAACAGTCAGCATGTTGGTCTACGTGTTGAAATTACAGCTCAAAAACTTCCTAAGTAATCTGCCCATTAGGGAAGGATCAGTCAAGTGCCAAAGAAATGAATGAAGACAGGACTGCTTTAATCTCTGAAAAACAGAAACTTTTCCTTTAGAAGAGGAGTTGTTTAGAAGAACAATGAAAGCTGCCAGTGACAGCACCTTGAAAAGGGATGAACTTATTTTGGCATCTCTCCTCCTGGTTGTTTGAAAACTGCACAGTCCCAATTCAGTGATGTCTTTCTCCAGGAGCTATAAAAGCTTTTCTCTCTACTCCACTCACTTTCACAGGCACACAGGTAAGAATAAAGTACTTAAAACCATGTGGACCACTTTACATTTGATGAAACATTCAGTGCTTAACAACTCCATTTAAGGTTTGTTCATCTGCTGCAGGTATTTCTGATCAGAAGGTAGAGCTTCTAGCAAAGGGAATAATTTCCATTGGTGTGAACATGTTTATCTAACATCACTAATGAAACTTAAAAAGTCCATACATCCCAAAAAAAGGCACTGACTGTCAGGATACAATGTCAGCAGACACTGTGAAGGATTTTCAGCTGACTTCACATCCTCACAAGCTCCTTCTGTTAAACACTTTGGCAAGCAAAATTATCAAAACCATAGATGGGGCTGACATGCACTTAAGTACCTCATTTTTTCAGTCTTGGTATCTATCAGCCTTAAAAGATTGTGATTTCTGAGCAGCACAATAAATTCTGGTGGAGCATATGGACAGCTGAGCTTAATCACTGCTGGCTGGCAATACAACAGCTTGTGCTTGGCCCTGCTGAGAAAAGGCTGGGGATTGGAAGCTCTTCAAAGAAAGGACCATTTCCTCCTCACACGACTCTCGTGCACAGTGAGAGCCATCCAAGCACTGCAGCCTCCTGAGCTAAGGAATTTCTTCCCATGGTGACTTCTTAAGAGAGAAATCTCCAAGGTTTCTGGACTGGGACAGGTTATTCTGTATTGGAGAACTTAAATAGAAATTATTTAAGGAGCTTAGTAGATTAAATCAGCTTTAAATGGGTCAGTAGTTACCTTGGAAGAATTGTTGAAATAAAGACTGCATCTAGCTGTAGGAGACAGATGGGAAGTTTCTTACGTACAGATATAAAACATAAAGCATCAGTTGGGGGGATGGTGGAAGAGACGTGTTTGAAAAGCATCCAACTGGCCAGGGAATGCTCCTGCTTCCATTTACTACCTCTTGTAGGCAAAAGAGCAGCTTAAATTGTAAACACTAACACAACAGCAGGTAATTGGATATAAGCAGGCGGTCAATGTCCAAAACTGAACTTTTGAACTCTTGAGCAGAGGATGGTACTTCACTGCTGGCACAGCCTGGTGATACACTTTGCTAAATCCTGGACTAAAACAGAGGTGGCACATCTTGAATCCCCCAAAGATAGGACAAAATGGGACAAAATTTTATTCAAGGTTTCTGGCTGGTCTTTCACTGTGTCAGGCTTCAGCTACAGAATTCTGTCAAAATCCACCTTTCTGATGCTAGAATAGCTGACACTGCTTTTGGGAACCTACAGGTTTATTCTTGGGATTCAGTGCCTCCTTCTGACTATGGATCCTTTACACAGCTCAAGCATGCCTTTCCCAAGGCTTGAGGTTTCTGGAATGACTGTCTGGCTTCACTGCAAACATGTGGTATTTGTGGGTAAACACAGCCACACAGGCTTTGCACACAGCTAATGAACACCCCGTTGCTTCCACTGAATTATGAAAGCAGACAAGTCACATATCATTAGAAGTTGTCTTTGAATGTGTTTATCTTCAGCTTACAGTTAATGGCTCAGCATTTATGTCAAGAATTGTCTGCTGTTAGTCCTGCATCAATACCCATGCGAAATTTCACTCAAAGATGGAGAAGAAAAAAACAGCAGGAAGGCAAAATTGGAATTTATCCCCTGAAAGAAAGGCACATGCAAGGTCCCCAGCAACTACAGCTCTTGTTGTAGTAGATTATTAAATAGAGTCTGCCTGGCTATTCAGGTGGGCAGCTTCTCCTGATCTTCCTAAATTTTAACTTTAACAGCTTAAAAAAAAAAATAAAATTGGTTACTCAACTCTCTCATACAAAAGGCTATTGGAGGTATTTCTGTACCAGTACAAGGCAGCCTCAGAAAGCTTAATCCCACCTCAGGAAATGCCATTTTAATGGAAATTCTGTTTCTTGGTTTTGTTCTTTTTGTTTCTTTGCTCAGGCTTGTTAAAGTGATTAGAGTAATACCCAAAGTAAACTGCATCCCAAAGAATTCCCTCTGTACCCAGTGCACAAAGCACAGCACGCTCACCAGCCCCAGCTCCCTCTGTCACACAAGATAACCACACCAAGGGATCTTTAAAGTCTGTGGAACAGGAGCTGTATTAACAAAAATGGATTGCAAAGATGAGACAAAGCAAACTAACAAACAGGCAACAACCACCACCTGCTCCTTGCAGCTTTGCCAGTATGTGCATGCTTGACATCAGAAACAGTTGTGGGGGGGGAAATGAAAAACAGAAGGTGCTGGATGTTGGAAAAAGGCTCATTTGTTCCCACCAGGTCTCATGGCGCTTCCCTACCCTTTTTCTCTCTCCATGTTGTTTTTTTTTTTGTGCATCTGCACACACACAACACTGAAACCTGGCAGCAGAAATTCACTTGGGCAACCTTTCCATCGTTATCTTAGCCAGTTCTTAGCACAACACCTGCTACTTCTTCTGCAAAACAGGAAGATCTTTCTCCTTGCCCAGGTGATGCTACCTCTTGTTCATACACCTTGATTCAGGCAACCTTTCACCTCTGGCCTCCTGAACACCCACGTCAGTCATTTCTAGAACAGTGAGGACACTCTGTGTTATGCCTCTTCACCCCCAGTAACTCCTCCACCAAGAACAACACATTCCACATCTTGCTCTGGGGAGCAGTGAGTAACCCCACATCACCTTCCCCTCTCCATTAAGCAAGGCCACCTGGAACAGCTGCTCCTCCCACAAAGGCTGCTACAGGGGTTTTTCTCTTCCTTCCTGAGCAGATCTTCCACACTATCCACACTCATTGATATTCCTCCCTATGGCCTCTCTCACCGCAGCATCTACAGCAAATTAGCAACGAGACAGGGAGGTGGTTGGAGTTAGGCTGTATCACAGACAAAAAAAGCTCTAATCACCCTAATCACACTGCTCTAACACCAGACCATATCTTTGGGTACAACATGTAACACATTTTGGACACTGCTACAATGGGAGTAATAAAATAAAATGTCTTAGCAGTGGTGTGGAAGCCCTTCAGGTACAGTTTTAAAAGGAGATCTGTTTTCTGTATCTCTTTCAAATGTGTTCTTCCCTGGAGGATGCAAGACTGTAATTTGCATTGAGTGAGGCATTCAGATGAGGTCTGGGATGCAAACAAACGTGACAAGAAGGTTAAGAGTCAGGACAGAGAGACATGGAATGGCATGAAGCTGGGATAATCTAAAAGAAAAAATGCATCCAAATGTTCACTGTCCTTTTCAATTGCTGCTCTTCCTTTTATTGAAATGGAAGAAAATCATAGTCTGCTCTAGCATGGTTTTTTACCACCTAGAGACTTGAATTCCAGGGTTTCTACACTAGTTTTTTCAAGTCAAGGATTCCTGTCTTTCCTGAGAACAAAGTCCATAAAAAGTTGCTATTATTTACAGTCTAGTAGCGTGCAGAGGAGACCTGTGCTGGTTCAAAAACCTCTGATAAAGACACTGAAAATAAAAAGCACACAGGTTCTGAAAACAGCCCCAAAGAGCTTATAGTGTGAGTTATAAAAATTCCTTTTCAGAGATAAGTCTTAACTTTATATGGTGAGAAATGCAGGCTCTCACAGATCTGAATTTCAAAAAAACATTCTATCAACTTTCCCATACAAATCAAGTAACTTTGGTTGAGAATATTGTTGAGAGGTGTCAGACCAAATCTAGGTTTTCAAGAGAAGAACACACAGTTTACCAAAAAGTTTAACTGTTTCTTTGCTGCTCTCTTTTTTATTCTGCAACATGCACATACAGTTACTGTTCAGTAGACCAGAAAGACAGGAGACACTTGAAGTGAGGATTTTTTGTAGTATTCACTCCAATTCAGATATTCAGGCACTCAAAGCTTTCCTTCCTGACAGTGCTTTATAAATCTTGCTTTAATGCCTCCATAATTCTGCATTTCCTGGTAAAGCTCTACTTTGTTATGAATTCAGATGGAACGGCAAGGAGAGATCCCAGAGGAGAAAAACAACACAAATTTGGCTCTGCTAGACCAGGACCCTCAGTATCCAGATAGGAAGGGAGGAGTCAGAATGAAGTATGACAGCAGAGGTCCTGCTTTCAAGACTTTATAAAGCAAAGAGAAACTGCAATGTAATAGGATTTTCCAGTTAATGGATCTCATTAGCAAAAAGCAAAACCTCTACGGGTATTTTTTTAAGATACTATCTGATATAAAAAGAAAGATGCATAATTAAAAATTATGTAAAAGCCTTCATGGAAGCATCAAAGTTCATCTGAGCATATAAAAGCTTGAAAAACAAGTGACAAGAAGTGCTGTCAATCACATTGTATACTTGTACAGCAAACACATGGCAGAGGTGTGGATGCTGGATGCTGAGGTCAACCACAACAGCAATGCTGAATCTCCTAAAGGCTTTAAGAGCACCAGGACATTTTGATCCTGTAATTTAATGCATATAAAAGTGCTATTATATGTCCTTGCACGTCTAATTCCAACCTGGCAGGGTTCAAAGCAAACCTACTGTGTCTGAGTGAATGAATGAGCACCCTCAGCCCTGGCTGCCCCCCGGAGCTAACCCACCACAATGACCAGAATTCCTGCCTCAACATTCCTGCCTCAACGTTTCCACTCAAAGGGCAAGTCAGGTTCCCTTTCCCATCACACAGAAACCATGACAGACACAAGTGCTGTGGAGGACTCATTTCTGCCAGTCTCCTGAAGCAGCTGGGCAGTGTCTGAGTGGGATTTACAGCAAATGTGTTGCAGGTTAAACAAGCTCAGTGCAGCCTCTCCCTGCGCGGGGTTATCGCCTCCCACACACCTTCTGCTGTGGCCAAGCAGACAGGGAAAAGAAGGAAAACAAAACATGTCCCTGCCACACACCGAGGGGAAGAGCAGCTACAGCACAACTGCCAGGTTTAATTCATTTTGTTGCTGTCATTTACCACTGATGTGGTGGTTGTCTTGCCCCTGGGGAGAGCTCATCTTCCCCAATATCACCTCAAAGTCCAACCAGGTACAGGTAGAAATTCCTCTAGTAATGGATAGTGCATAGAGGGAAAAGTGAGAAAGCTTCCAACATCTCAGAAAAACATGTACCCATGTAAATACCATCCTTTTATCCATGCAGCCACCTACATTATTCACCATGAGGAGCCACTGCAGGTTCCCTCACCTGTGTTGAGCAAGCAGAACCCTCTTCTGTTTTCTCTGCTCTTTCTCAAGAAAGAGATCTGACTGTCTAAAATATCCAAATATCAATTCAGATGGTACATTCTCTTCTATCTCCTCAGGGCAAATAGACAAATGTTTGGTTTTCCCTCCCTTTTCGCCATTTCATCAGGTTAATTATTTTTTAAACTCGAGCAAGTTGTAGGATCCCTGATGAAAAGAGCTCTTTTCCCCTTCTCTAGGAGCATGACAAAGGTCTCCTCAATCTCCTTCCTCCTCCCCACCTTGGGATGATTACCTTTTTGCCCCAGGTTTCCTCGCCCAACTCCTTGGAGGGCTGGACTCTGCTCCCTTGGTCCCTGTGCAGAAGGGCATCATTTTGTCTCCTTTCACTCCTTGAATATTAAAAGTTTCTACAGACTTGGGATTAACAAACATTAGAGATGTCCCAGGCAGTGAGAACAGGGCTGTCATGGAAGAGGTTGCTGTGCATACAAAGAAACCCTCAACAAGAAGAGTCAGCAATGCAAGGAGAATTAACAAGCACAGTTAAATAACCCTAAATCCTCATGCATATTTATAAAATACATCACATCAAAACTAAATCAATACCCTCACTAGTTACATATGGCCTCAGAAAGCAAGAGCTGGTAACTTGGTTGTGCTGTGCCCAACCAAGACAAGACCCAGAAAGTCTCAACATGGGAGTAAATTCCTGGGCTGTGAAGGGAGAATTTCAAGCTGTAACATCACAGGGTGAAACGAAGCAGAGGGGAGAGAAGGAGCAGCCATCCACAGATGGCACAAGGAATTCACCTGAGCCTTGGCAATGGAGCAAAATTTCAGTTTAAACCCTTCTATTCCCATGACAAAGAGAAAACCACCTCTGGCAAGAGAACAGGTTTCACAATTTCAGCAGCATCTCTGTAGGTGACATAAACTACATCCCCCAACATTTCATACCCCACGTGCTGGGTGAAACTGTTCACATGAGGACTTCCATCAGCACAACCATCTGCTTAAACTTCCCTTCTTGGCTTTCCCTGGGGGAGAATACTTCTTGGTTGCCTGCAAAGCTTCAATTACAATTAATGTATTTTCAAGTAAATGCAGTTTGAACCAAAGATATGGGAAAATGCTTTATAAAGTCACACTGGGATCACCAACCCATTAGCAAAATGTCTCTGTCAAACATGCTAAACCTGACTTACATTACTTCAACCCCAACAACACATTTTCCTTATTCAGGCTTAGACTGCTGCGAAGTTGAGCCAAACCCAATTTGAATTTACTTTGAAATATCTTTAGTAGACACAACTGTCCAATCCTCAGTGCATGACTTAATGGTCTGAAATACAACTGTCCTGCCTCCAGTTTGATTTTATTTCACCAGTTTTACGTCACTGTGCTAATGGACTGGAGAGCAACCAGCACATTTTGCACAGAGATGTGAAGGGGCAATGATTTTAAATTTCACTGCCAGGTTTTTCCAGAATTATGACTGCCGGGTCAATCTCTAAACTGTTAAGACCCTACAAAACCTCCTTCAAAACACAATACTTCCTGCTGTATAAAAAACTCAGGCTTTGATTTTTATCATCACTTTCCTCATTGCCAACATACATCACAGCACTTTTATGAAAGAAAATGGTGGATGAGGAGAAATTCTACATTTCTGGTGTTTCTCAGTGAGAACCCAGTTCTCCAGCCTTCGTGTAACAATCCAGGGAGGAGAGGGCAGCTCAGACTTACACTACAGCTCCCACAACATGCTCCTGCACTGTGGTAGTTACTTCTTTCCCATTAAGTTTTAATTAGACAACACATGCATAACTTGGAAACACAGCCTGGCTGCAGATGAGAAGGAATCTTTTCAGCTTCATCTGAGCAAAGCTGAAAGAGAGCCTTCCTGTACTTCTCTAACCACAGATTTTCAGATGGCATCTTTAAGCACACAGTCACCCTGAATTTCAGGGGTCAGACCACATTTGTTAGGGAGAATGCAATTTTCCTTCCTCGTAGGAACTACCTGGTCCTTTTCCATATTTCAGTTAACTGTTTTGTTTAAGTTTTAATACCTTAAAATTACTGCCATTTCAGCTGCACTCTTTGGTGGTACAGGGTCTCCAAGGAAGCTAAAGGAATTTATTGAGTTATTTTCATGAGCAGAACCCCAAAATTGTATTTGGTATGGAATATACTGACAGAAAGCTGGGATTTTATACTGACAGAAAGCAGGGATTTTCTGCCTGAAACTGAGAAGTAGACAAGCACCTTGGAATTCATTTGACTGATCCAGCAAAAAGTGGCCTCAAGAACAACAATAAACATCTCAGTTGCATACATTTAGACATTTTTATCCTCCAGCAGGTCAACAGCAGAGGAAAAAAAAGATCAAGAGGGGTGATAAGGGAAAAGCACATTTGATGTTAGTGATTTCAGAAAAAAATATTATTTTCTGTAATCACTGTGAAAGGAGTACAAATCTCTGCCATCATCTTGCCTAACAGAGCTCAACAATGCTTACATTTCACTTGAGAGGAAATATCCGTTTTCATTATTTCAGCCCACTCAATCACTCCTCCTCCACTTTCTTCTCCAACATCAAACCTTGACTCGGATGTATTCACTTACTGGAGTTTGCAAATTGCTAATCACCCATTGGCAGTATTGATCTGCACGTTTTACTGCAGTCAGAATGAGACAGCAGAGGCTGGTGAATAGACTGTGAAGACTGAAAAATGAGATTAACCAGCTCGCCTCATACAGATCGAGTTATCTGCTGCCTTGTTCGCTTTTCATGAAGCTTCCAGAATGCAGCAAACTGAATCTCCTTAACTCACAAGACAGGGCTGATACATAAGTCCATTAGAAGAAAATATCAGAAAAAGCAAGTAACACAATTTCATGGAGAACAGGTCTTGTCAAACAGACTTGAAGAGATTTCAAGTCTAGTTAACTAAGATAACTGTGTTGACACAACAGAATAGGAATTCTGTTATATATTTGCCTCGGTATCAAAATCGCATTTTCTTTTAAAACCAGCATGATGCAAAATCAGACTATGGCAGTTTTTAAATGGCCCAAAGCTGATGAACTAATAGTGACATTTCACTGTTACTTTCCCAACAAGAATTGCTTCTTTGGCCGATTGTATGCAGCACACATTCTCTAAGATACATAAGAAAATAATAAAACCTTACTAAAATATGCAGATAACACAAAGGCAGAATTGTAGCAAACAATAAAGCCCACAAAGATAGCTCAGAAATCTGATTGTGCCAGGCACAATCATTCCCCATGAATTCAAATGCACCGTGAGAGATCCCAGAGAGCAGAGCAGTCTCAGGTACAAAACACAGCGGGTACTTTCTGGGAGAGTGTCTGTGAGGAGGCCACAGTTAATAACTAAGGGTTACCTCTAATTTAATGCTGTGGGGAGAAAAAAAAAAGCAAGGAACAGCCAGAATCTTTATGTATCATTGAGTAGGAAGGACTGAAGAAACAATACTGTCCCTGAAGGCAGCACTGATGAGACCCCCACAGTGATAGCACACCCAGGTGAGGTGTGCAGGCGTGAGAGTGCTGTTGAAAATTAAGGAAAGTGGTGAGAAGATTTCCATGAATGATTCATGGTCTGAAAAAAACACATCTTCCACTGAGAAATTAATGGAAATCAAACTATTTCATTTGCTATGGAGAAGGCAGAAGCAATTTGATCTGGGTTTTCGGTGGAAATCTGACACTAAATGGTTCTTTAATGCAGCAAACAAAAGCATAGAGAGAACCCGACAGCTTCACTTCATGGTGAAGCCAATGAAATGGAAATATTATATATTTTTAATAGGGATGGCTAACCAGGGAAACCAATACATTGTCTATTACCTAGTGTCTTTAAATCAATATTTGATATCTTATTAAAAGGAGTCTATGCAGCAACCACAAGTCACTGGGCAGATTTCTCTTAAAACTGTATTTTTGTGTTATATCACACTAATGGGTATTCTTTTTGGCCATAAACCTCTTAATTCAACTCATTCCAATTCCCCCAATTCAAAAAAAAGTGTTATCCAATACTTTTATCCATTCTCTCTCATATCATTAATTCCCCCTCTTACTTTATAAGCCTCCAGACAATTCTGTAACTTCAGCGTTTATTCCTCTTAGACATAACAAGAACTTAGATGTTATCACTGACAGTTTAATCTTTTTCAAGGAGAGTTTTAATTTGTAGAGAAATTATATTAGAATCAATGCCTCTAAATATAAAAATACTTTCAAATCTATGTTCATTTCAATATTCCAGATCGGCAGAGCTGCTCAAATCCTCAGGTGATGGAAAATCAGAATGACACTTAAGACCCAGCCACTGAAATTGTGCTTTTTTCCCCAGAAGGAAATGTCTTTCTCACAGTCATAACGACAACTTGAACGTGCAGATGCTGATCCATACAGATGTGATCCAGCTCATTGGAAAATTACAAGGGTTATTTCGTGTTATTTGGTCAAAAAAATCAGAGAATGGAAACAGATTTGTCACCTGCCATCTTTTTTGATCTCTAGGCTTTACATTAGGGAGTATCCATCCTGATTTAAAGGGAGTAAAGCCAATTTAAGAACTACTTTTCTGGGAGATGATGAAGAGAGAAAGAAAGGTGGACTAAGATGTGAAAGCTCTATGAGTCACAAAACACAAACACACCTCCATCTACAATACCCCTGACCACGTGTACACATTATTTGTAAAATAACCATTCTGCACACGTGTTCACCCTCATTAAAGAAGCTTTAACAAACTATCCCTCCCATTTCCACCCAACATCCCACTGCCAGTCTCCCACCCACCTCCCACAGCTGCCCTGTGAAGGCACCACCTGACATCAAGTCTTGAACACTCTTGGGGGGGCACCTGAAGGATTGCAGAGTGGAAGGGAAGCAGAAAAGCAAACACCTTGAAAAAGCACAGTTTCCCCCTGCAATCCCATATTATTTCACAGTAACAACAACATGACTGTGGTTCCTCCTGTGCCTCAAGCACAGATTCAGACAGATAAAAAAATATGCTTCTGCCCTCAGGAAAGACCTTGAACATCATGAGCTGCCACACTGGGAAAGTCAGCTTCAGCAGCCAGCTGCACACTGGTCTTCTGCAACAGAGAAAACCCAGCCCACTACTCTCAGCTTTGCTCCCCCCAAGTACCTCCTTACCACTGCCAGTAATTCTAACCCAAATTACCAATACAGGAGACCATAACATGGATGCATCTCTATACTAATAAGAAAAAAAAAAAAATCACAAATATCTCTAGTTCCTCAATACATGCCTGGTTTCTCTGCATCCATAATAAGCTTGTCCACATTCAACTTGAAAATACTATTCAATTTTATGAATTCTGCCTGGATCCGTACCAACCGCAAACTCTAATTTGTTTTCTGAATGTTATCTCAACTGTAAGAACTGATCAGTGCCTTCACTTCAGCTCTGCAGCCTGTATATTAAGTTAAACCACACACAAATGTGTTTGCCTCTCTCAAAAGCTGTAAAATGAGATAGCCTCCTATGGAAACAAATGGAAAAGAACAAGGAGTGCTGCTCTGCCAGGTGAGATGGTCAGCAAATTTTGGGTTACCAGGCTGGGCAGCCCATGTAACCTCTGTGAAGATCAGCCAGCTGTGCCCAAAGAAGTCCAGAGCTGCTCCAGGCAAATTTAACTGTGCCAGAATCTGACAATGGACCAAACCTGGTAGATTTGGACAGGTGGAATAGATGCTCAAAGGAAATTTGTTACTGCAAAACCTTTTTCTTTCAGAATTGTTTCCCTCCTTCTGCGATCTCCAAACCACATTGTGTCAACAGGGACTGCTGTGGCCAAGGACCTGAGCATCTCCTTCACAGCACAAGTGACCACATTTCAGGGATGTTATCTACAGATTCCACAGAATCACTGAGATAACTTACACTCAGTCACACCCACAACAGAGCTGGAAGTGGCATCACGTCCTGCCTGCCAGACCTGTGCACTGCCAATAACCCAGCCACATCCCCAGCTGTGCTTTGGCACCATCTTCTTCTTGCTGCTGCTGAGCTTACTCTCCTGCCTCTCCCCGTCATGATCATCTACACCGAGGTTTTACTTCATAAGCTTAACTGACCAAATATTTATAAATAACTGAAGAAGAGAGCCTGAGTCCTGAGGTTTTTGCTTGCAACAACTTTATTGCTAATTTGGGCTTCTGTCAGGGATGGGTTTTGTGCTACCACAGAGACCAGACAACCCTTGCATTCAAGAGATTAAAAACTTGTTCCAGTGTTCCTGATACAGGGTTGGGGGTGGAGAACTCCTCTTATTGTGGGTAAGTCACTGTGCTGCACTGTCAGTTCTCATCTGGGCAGCTGCTGCCAGTCCAAAGCATTATCACCACTGAAACAGTCATGTGTAAATAGAGTACAACAAGCACCCTCAAAGAACAAGGTACTTGAAGGCAGAAGATGAATTAAAATACAGTTTTTTGTATATTACTTTCTTCAAGTGAACTCTCAAGTGCTCAGTCTCCAAGCTCTTGAGAAGGAATGGTAGCTGAAAAAACACAGGAACACAAGGGAGCAACAGGGGAGGGGAGTAATGAGAGATTTGTCTGCTAGTGCCAGCATTTCAAAAGACAAATTTTACTTATTTTCAAACCAGACAAATATTTCCCAATTCTCTTTCAGGAAATGGGAACATGCAGATTGACAGCAGACCCAAGGTTGCTTAAACCCTGATCTATAACCTGGCTGCCAGGGGATGCTGCAAGGGATTTGCAACCTTCAGCCTTGGCTGGGCTCTCAGACATGCAGCAGCCTTTGAGCAGCTGTGACAGGCATCCCAAACACTGCAGAAAAAAGGGAATTGGTGTGGGGGAGAGGAGCTGGAGGAAGAGGATGCAGGTGGTTCCTGTGCAAAGCACAAGCAAAGAGAGCTGAGAAGCCTCCTCCATGGGACCACACTGTTCCTCTTAGATCCCTCCCAAGAAAAACAGCATGAGGTAAGGTAAGATATTCCAGACTCGATTTAAATGGCTCCATCCCTTGCAGTCACATTGACCAGAACCACCTGAAATCTCCATTTATCACCTTCCTATTTTAAAACTAATCAATACCACTGCGGGACAGCAACTTTCTGTATAAGTAGGAAACAAGATGGCCTGGAGCCCTGGGAAATTCTCCCTGCTCGATAGCAGCTCTGATCCCGTGTCTGCATCACGCACAGCCAGGGCTGTAACATGGCCTTAAACAATGCAGCAGCAGCAACTACTTTGCTTCCAGCAGCTCAACAAGCCTCGAGCTGTGAGTAGAGAAAGAGCCCCCTCTGCTTGCTTCTCCACAGCAGTGTGTGCACGGGACCAAGGGTTTCATCGAAGGGAAGGGAAGGAGTAGGTGGGATGTAGGAGCTCTAAGTGCTGTTATAAACCCATGTGTGCGTTCAGAGACTTTTGAAAGGGAGAGTGAATACCTGAGAAATAGAAAAAGGTGCAGTCCACAGGCATATGCAGCTCTTCAGCTGTAATTTGTGGTTCCAGGAGGCTAAAAGCTTGTGAGAATGAGGGGCTGAGTTGAGCTGTGGGCACAGGCAGCAAAATGCCACCACCTGTCCCATCAGAGTTTTTAAGTGTTTGTCAAGAAAAGCTGTGAAGGAAGTTAACTAACCAAGGAGGGTCCCCAAGAGAGAGACAGAGAGTGGCAAAAGCGCAACAGTAGGAGGAAAAGATGGGAAAGAATTTGTGTGCCGCTTTGACCCTCCCGGGTTTTTTCAGATGCATAATTCCTATGGTTGATGACCTGGTGGTCTGAGTGTCAGAGCCCATCTGAATCTTGTCACCACAACAGCCTATACTGATGTTACTTCCAGAGGAGATACACCCACTGGGAATTAAATATCCTGGCACAGAAAGGTTTTTAAATAACTCTGCTCTTTCCTTCATTCTGTACTCTTGCTAGTAGCTCACACATTAAAAATAACTGAGGAACCACGCACACTAATAACACAAACCACAAGTGTTTGCATTAAGTTTTACCAACCTCATATGTAAATCAGCCCATAAAGGCTGTAGCCCGTTATATACTATTCAATTACTACAGCAAGCATCCATCCTGTGCCTTTCACAGTGATCTGTAGCCTGGAACAGGTTCATAAACAGCTCAGAAAGGCAGCTGCTGTAGATTTCACTTAACTCCTTATCTATCTGCTTTAAACGGATTAAATGACTATGTCATTAAAATGCTCGAAGTAAGCCTTTGATCATAAACTTCTCATCATTTTACAGTTATTGAATCTGATCCCTAATGAATCTTAGTCTGCCATATTTCTGTCTCTGCTCCCGGCCTTGCTCCCCATTAGTCCTGGTTGCTCAGCCCTAATACAGCTGCTTTGTATGCCTGACCACTGCCTCCTTGCAGCCCTCGATCGGAGCTGCTGATTGCCCAGCCCAGAGCAAGGATGAAGTGCAGGAATTTCATTTGAGGTAGGGTCAGAAGGAGCGAGAAAATAATCCACAAAATACCAACCACACCAGAAACCCTCTCCATATTCACTGCACAGCTGCGTGACTGCAATTCCTTTCCGAGGGCCCTGCACCGAGCAGAGAGGGGGGCTTGGGCACTGTGCTCTCCAACACCTTACAGAAAAAAAGATGCTTTATTTTCATAGTAAAGGGGTACAAGAAAAAAAGAAAAGCACTACTGAGATCAAGGGATTTTCTGCCACAGCATACCAGCAGATTTCAGCAGCTGCAATGAAGGGTGTCCCTGATCTCAGTATGGGCAGAGGTGGGGGAAAGCTTGTGGTGTCCACAAGTGCCCCAGCACAAACACCAGACAGCAGCCCATGTCTAAGCACAGCAAGCAGAAAGCCACTCCAGATCCTGGGAAAATGGAGGGAGACAAAATATCCAGTGCCCTGGTCCATGCATGAGCCTGTAGGGTTGGTAGTAATCAAGGGAGAACAAATGTTTACTGCTCAGCAATGATTGCTAGAGATGGGGACCACTGAGGTCATTCTGCATTCCAGGTTTTGCTCCAGACTCAATCAGGCTACACAACCACTTATTAAATGTGGTGCTAAATCTTACTTCTTGTACCAGTTTAGTTTTGGCAAATCCAAGGGCCCACACACAAGGGCTGGCAGGAGGGATCTGCAAATATTAAAGATGATAAACAGAGAGGGTCTTCTGACCCTACTATAAAGTAGACTTTATAAAAGTATTTGTTTTTAATACTGGTATATGGTATCCTGAGTCCGTGTATTTTCTCCTCAAGAAGAAGAAAACCATGTTCTGAAATTTCAGAATTTGGTTTTTTCTAGGGAAGTTCATTTCCATCAGGCACAACAGGAAGAAAATGACCAGGAATTCATGTCAAGCTGTCATTCATAACAATGTACAAGAATTCCATGGTGAGAGTGGCTTTTATCCTTCAGTATCAGTAGGCACAAAAGGCAAAAAAAAGAAGGTCCTTCTAGTAACAGGAGAGGAAAGGTACTGTGCAACATTACATGAGCACCAAATGCTTGTTTCAGCTGTGAACTCTATTAAAGTTACATGAAAGTGTTAAACTGAATGCTGAAAACTGCATGTTTGATATGGAAGAGGCCCATTATGTCAACTTGCAAAGTCCTTGCCAATGCAGCAGACTGACTAATGTTAATCATTCTGTGTTCTAATTATCTTACCATTATAGCAATTTCCCTGATGATCATCCTTCTTTTTTTTTTTCCCCCTCCATTTTGCTGTTGTTCAGTGGTTTTCATTGATGCAGGATGTAAGGCTTGGACCACCTCTTGGCCATTTGAGTGTTTCCAAAGAATACACCAAAGGGTGTGTTATTATCTCTCTCCATCATTCCCTTGGCTTTCCAGGACATACTTCGTACTTTTCAACAAAAGGATGGGAAAGAGGCAGATGCTGCTTTGCTTCTGTCCCCTCAGATGCTGTGCACTGAAGCAGATTGGCTGTGGAAGCCTCCCAGTTGCCCCAGTGCTAACCTCTGCTAGCACTGGTGCTCTGGCAGAGTGCACCAGTGTTGGCTACGATGGGCCAGCAGGACCCAGCACTCTGCTGTCACCCAGCTGGAGTGAGACTGCCTTAGTAATTGCAGCACAGCAAGAATGGATTTAATTTATTTTCTGCTTTATTCCAGTGAGAGAGAGAGAGGGAGAGAGGCCAGATTTACCCAGTGGCCTCATTCCTACCCCCAGAGCATGAATTACTTGCGGATTTCACAGTGAGTAGATAGAAGCAGGGACACAGACAAATTCCTAGAACCAAGGAAGTGATCGGTCTTTTCTGCCTCATCACCCTCATGTACATATTGTGACATTTTAATTACCTTCCCCCATGTCTGACAGACATCCTGTGTCGTGCAGAGAAAGCATGGCTTACTTCCTATCTTCACAAAATTTGGGAGCTTTAAAAAAACCCACCAAACACCAAAAAACCCCAACCCAGTCCCCTCTCCCTTCATACCCAAGCAATTCAATTACTTGCCAGACAGCACTAAGAATCCATTAGAGAAGAATATATTCTGCATTTGCTGTGGAAATCTCCTGGTGATCTTATCTGTCTCTCAGTTCAAGCTCAAAGCTCAATTGTTTTTTCTGCCAGTGCAAGGAGACTTCAAGCAGCACTGAAATCTTTTCAGATGGGGACAGTCGTCTCATCTTCATTTCAATTTTACAAGAGTAAGAGAGATTTGTGGATAAACTGAAACAATAAGAGGAATGGCTATGGGGCAATCTATTGGATTGTGAACAGCTTTGAGTTAACTGCTCCAACCAGCAAATTCAACATTATCCTGAGCTGCCTGCCTGAAGAAATAAATACTTCAGAAGCAGCCTTGCCCAGACACAAGTTTTCAAGTTATCATTGAGTAAAATGGTAGAAGGGCATCATCTCTAACTTTCACACATATCTAAAGGACTCAGACTATCTTTCTGATCTCCTGGAAGCAGAAAACATCAGTAAAGAGCATTAAGTTGAACGAAACTGCCAAGGAACTAAAATGGGAAGGATAAGAGGGTAGGCTTAGGAGGAATACACTTGGTAAATTGACCGACAGGTCTGTTTGCAGCATGTCCAGTGTTGTTTTTTTTCCTCTAGGATGCTTGAGAGAATGGACCACACAAAAAAAATCTCCAGATACAGACACAGATCTGTCTTCTAAGCAGTGTCAAACAGAAGCATCACACTCAGAAGATGTCAGAGACCTTGAGAAAGCAGGAAAGTCAAAAGACACTGACATTCAATCCTCAAACTGTTTGGCTGTAGAAGTCACTGTCCATGAGCCACCATGGCACAGCCACTTGGCAGCACTGGTGAAACCATTTCATGTCATACAGCCACTATTCCTTCCCCTATGACCTGAAGAGGATCCTAAGGAATGTCTCCAGTGCTGCCCCCTCCTTCATTTCAGCTTCTGTGAGCCTGATGGGCACAGTCTGACATGCTGGTTGTAGCATATCCAAGGAAGAAGCCCCAGCCCACACCCACTGTCTGTTCTCCCTCCTGAGCAGGCATTTCCCTCCCTGCCAACCCTCTGACCACACTCCAGATGGATTCTCTTGAGCCAATGTCTGTGATAGTCCTATTTTACACCCATCTATATCAAGTCATGTCTATATTTAAATACAGTGACATGCATTCTAATAATAATCTGCAAACATATATATACATATATAAAAAAATTAAATTCCCCAGTGTTGTATTTAAATGTTCAGGCAGCTCCACCACGTTAATATTAATCATAAGAGCTCATACATATCTAATCACACTTTTCCTTGCACTCAGAACAGAGTGACCTCTGAGCGAGCCCTGACTCCTTGGGAAATCACCTTAAGGTCAGCAGCTCTGGCTGTGATGGATCTAGAGGGAAAGCAGCCCCACAGCTGAGCTCCCTTGCAGACTGCTGTCAACAGCTTTTCACATCCCTCTACTCATAAAAATGAGAAAATTTCTGTAATTACTACTGATTGGAACTGTGGTAGCACTGCACAGAGAGGAAGAATGCATCCACTGGAAGACAACCAAAAATACACAAGAGGACCTCTGGAGAGCTCATCCTTGCTGCACAGCCTTCATGTTACTGTTTTTTCAAGTTTTTCATCTTAGTACAGCCAGAAGCACAATGAACCCCCTTTTCAAAAGCAGTGTCTTTGTTCTGAAAGGTCACAATCTCAACTGAACATCTTCTGTCATGTCCAACATGCACAACAGCTTTCAGGGAATTTTTATTTCATTTTAAATGTCCTGCCAAAAATGCAAAGAACAGGCACAGAGCTGCTGCATCATTTAGGAAATGTGGGGTTTAAATGTTGATCAGAAGAAGCAGCAGAGTTCCTGATGGAGCTGAGCCCCATGCTCAGGCTGTGATGGATCACCTGGGAGCCCTCCCAGCTGCATGGAACACAGCTGGGGCTTTCCAGACACCCTCCTGAACACACAGAACCCCCTCATGGGGCACTGCTCATTTTTCAAAAAAGATATGAAGGGAATGCTCTTCCCACAGCACTTCACTTACCCTGCCACTCCAACTGTCCATCCTCATTTAAACAGAACAGCCTTTCTACCCAAATTAGGCATCATCTTCCATTCCACTATTACCTGTCTTTCAAATCTAGCTAGGAAAGCTGTCAAAAACAATTACTTTTTTCCTGACTGTCTCTCTTGGATCCATGTCTCTTTAAAGTCTTATCAAACAACAGCAAATGGAAATTGAGCAAAATTTGGGCTAGGAAGGGCCTGTATCATGATCTGTGCTCAGGGTGTGCTGACAGAAATGCTCTGTTATTGGGGTGTTACTTCTCCCCACTCACCCCAAGGCACACCACGAGCCTGCACTGCCAGATGAATGGCAATGCCACACATCCAGTGACAGAGTTTCCTTCCCACTATTTGAAGAAATTCTTCAGAGAAACCCCATTTTTAAAATGTAAATATCTGCCCCCAAGTGTCACAGAGGTGGTAGGTCAGGCTGATCAAAGGGAAGAGTTCTGGGATACGTAAGATAACGTACCAACATCTCACATGCTTGAATCCCCCCGACAGAGGTCACACAAAAATGTGTTTCTCTGCTGCACACTGCCACCCCCACCAGTGCCTCTCCCCATTTCCTCATGTGTATTTTAACATCATTACAAACACTGCCCACTCTTCACTGTGACATGAAACAGGCAGATTTTTCCTCTTCCCCTCATCACGCACTCAGAGAAAATATTATTAAATTCCAACTTATTTCTTTTCCATAATCTGGGTGACACGTCCTGGCCTTTTGTCTCCTCAAGATGGTGTCAAGTTTTACATATACCAAGAAGTAGAGGAAAAATATGGCACCATAACCAGAGTATCAAAAGAATAAAACTGCTGAAGAATATTACTGAAAACTTGGACTTTACAAAGCCAGACCACAACAGAAATGGCAAAGACAAGGGCAGCATGAAACTGTGACCTATTACTTTGTTTTAATCAAAAACTCAGAAATAGTTGGGTCATCAACCAAAGGCTGAAATGGCAATGAATAATGAAAAGCTCAAAACCTAACGTGGAGAGAGCTGCAACTCATGGACATGGCACTCATAAAAGTCTGAGAGAAAGCACAAAGCTTCAGTAAACAAACCTTGCGAAGCGTTATTTGCCTTACACAGGTCTAAATGACATTTTTGTTTTGTTTCTCTGACATGGAAGCAGAATTCAAAGCAGCAGAAAAATAATAGAAAATGAAGAAAGAACAATTGAAAACTAATTTGTGCCACTGAATGACTACAGAGAAAAACAAGAAAACTATAAAGGGACAGTCACTCTTAATGCTTCCTGAAACTTTGCTTTTTCTTTGTGAGAGAAGTAAGATTAGAGGACTTTAAAAGTGAAGTCTCATTTTAAAATGGTTGTTTCTGTCTCATCAGCCCTGGCGTTCACCCACGGGGTGATTCTGGGGATCAGTGAAACACACAGAAGCCTTCTGGAGTTGCTACTTACTACTACTTGACTGGCACACATTGTATGTTTTCGGTTAGGAATTTAAAATCACAACTGAGAGTTTGAATGTGTATTTGTAGCTGAAATGACTAATTTTTGTATACTGTTGCTCTTTTTACCGTACAAGAATACCAATGGTGTCTCTGTCCCCTCACTCCCATGGAGGCAGTGCACTCACCCCAGATTTACTGCTCTGGTGCCGTGCAACCAAGCCTTGCACGACTTTTAAAACACCACCATTTATTCTGCAACACCCATTCAGAAAGCCAAGGTTTGTTTCAAGCCAGCTTTCTTATACCAGAGAAGAACAGGAACAATTTCCTGCTGCTTGCCCCTGCAGAACACACGTGCTGTAGGAGCAGCCTCCTCCTTAGTGTAGCACCATCCTCATCTGCATTTTGCGCTCAATTTTTCTACTCCAGCATGGATGGCACCTCCTGAAAGTTCATGCTTCCTGTGTAGTGGTACAGCGACCTTTTCCAGCAGGACATTTCCCCTGGCCCAGCTCCCCCTGCCTGCTCTGAGCTCCCCATGCTGCTGCTCAGGTGCTGACACTCAGTGCACTGACCTTTCCTGTTTCAGAGCTGTTCAGGAAATCCAGCGCTCGCCCTTCCTCCCCCTCTGCTCATCTAATGAGCTTTGTGATGCCACACAGCCGCTGATATTTTCAAGGGTAGTGGCAGCAGAACATTAATGAATTTATTCTGGATTTTCGTGTTAAATGTATTATGCAAATGTTAATCAGTTTCTGCAGAACTTTGAGAAAGGTGCTGCATGAAATAAACAATACGGTGGCAGCTCTGGCAGAAGAATTTATAGAGCTTCAGGTGTTTAATATTCAATGTGTGAATTCCTTTTAAAATTTTTTTAAAGGGCATGTTGGTAAGATTTTCCTGCACAAATGTGAACCTATGCACTCGTGGTCCCTGATGTTAACAAACATTAGCAAGTCTGTGCTGTGCCTGTCCTTGTTTCTTTCGACATCCACTTTGCACATCACATTTATCAGGGCCACCAAGGCCATCAAACAGCTTCTCCTTGAACCACCTAATGACAAACCTACAAGTAAATGACATGTTTATGCTTCTCCTCTCTGCTCCCGTGGAATGTTTCTAATTTCTGTTAATTCTAATAACAGCAGTGTATTCAGAATTAACACATACAAATATTTGCATAGCCCCAGCTCATTCAGTGTCACGTAATCCCCAGGGGCTGGATCACAGCAGGTTCTACACTCCTTCCATTTTACACCAGTTCTAGGATTTCCTGCAGTACCTAATCCACGTGGCATGAGACACACAGTGTTTTTTCCCAAATAACACGTATAATCCTTTCAGCAGAATTTATGGGTGCATTACAGGGGATGCTCCTTTCCCTTCCATTCATTTGGAGCCAGTTCAGCACATCCCCTTAGCAGCTCCCTGTGAACACCAGGGACACCCACACAGCAGAGCAGCTCAGACTCAGCTTCTCCTACCCAGCTCAAGAGATGACTGAAGTGAAGGTGGTGTAGCAGCACAGGTGTTGCCCAGACCAACCACCAGGACATGCTGGGTGACTCCACCACAGTGTCCCTCTGTCCCTGGCACACTACTGCCTGTGCCACCCTATCTCCACTGCTGTTGGCATCCCCAGAACTCATTGGCCCCTTCTTCAAAGCCAGCTTCCTGTGTGAATATTGTCCCCTGTTTTATGCAAGCATTACACACCTCTAAGCTGTCATGAATTGATACCCATGATCTCTGTTTATCTCATGTTTTTCATTGCTGTTTTGAGCCAAACTGTGAAGTGATCCCCAGAGTGTTCTCTGCCTACATACACTTGAGCAGATACACTTCCTTAGGTCGGAGCAGACCTGATGCTGCCTGTGAAATGTAGAAGATAAGCTTTGCCTATAAAAGATGAGCTTATTGCTGATCAAATCCAGGAGTCTCTGGAATGGATCACAAATCACTCTGTTCCCCATCCCCTCCCACACGCTCCCATTAACTTGATGCACTGGATGAGTGGGGCAGCACAATATGATCCAACCTTCTGCAGTCCAGGACCTGCACTTCTCTTCATCTTCTCTTTACAGATCTCCTGCTGTATGCTCTCAGTTATTCTATCTCATAATTAAGTCCCTCTGGAATACACGCAAATTTGTTCCCACACCTTGCCACAAGCAGTACCTGACTGAAGAGATGCCAAGTGAGTTGCCTAGAACCAGCTAAAGAAGCCTAAACTTAGGTGAGGTTTTCAACAGGGACCAACTGTGCCACAGAGGCTAACACAGACCTCAGCATGCAGAGATGAAGAAAAAAGGACAGGAAGTTTGTGAAAAGGGAAGGCATAGAGATAATCCAGGAAGAATGTGAGCATTTGAGAGGCCAATTAGAGAACCTTGAAAGGTTGTCTATGTCCTTTTAAGTTTTATAACAGTGTAAATGATTCATTCATCATTCTTTACTGGTCACAAAATGAACAGTTAGACTGTTAAATGACCTCAGCTTCCCCTTGGGTTCTTAACTCCAAGCTAGTCACTGCCCAGCTGCCAAAGCCCTAACCATAAAATGAGTCATTAATGCTTAAAGAGGAGAAACATGCTCAGTCCACCTTCCCCTGGGGTACAGCTCCCAGATGTTTTGTTATTCCCTCAAAATACAGTGCTAGAAGAAGGAGTAGGCCAGCTCAGCCACAAGGATTGCAGAGATAAGGGGGCAGGGAAACATGTGAATGCTCTGGATGTCCAGCACTTCTATCATTCATGGACATCTCACTTCTGGAAAACTAAACCCAGCAAGCACTTCCCTCAAGGACACCACAATAGGCAATGCAGTCCCAGTCTAACAGCAAAGTTTAACATAAATTCCAGCTTCTGTCTGGGGTAAGTTTTCTGATGACTGTCCCCATACTATGTAGTTAGTCAGCTCTTTCTGAGCTTTGAAATAATAGGCAAAGATCAATAATTTCAATATGTATGAATAATACTGCATTTTTAAGAGTGTTATTGTCTTATTGCTGACTCACAGAGAGACTAAACATAACCAGTTACCACTGTGAGCAGGGACAAGGCAGTCAAAGCTGGACAGTCCAGAGCTTGTGCCAAGTCATGACCCTTTCTCACAGACAAACTGCCCTTGTTGGGTTTTGTCTGCTCCTGAGACCCTCTCCCAGTTTTCTATCAGGTTTTCTTGACTGCCAGCATCCACCAAAGGTTATTCTTTTTACTCAGAAACAAGCCAGAAAATACAGACTCTTTCCATTTAGCCTCATAAATACACATGCACATGCTCAAAGGGATTAGGCTGCCAGCTTGGCTATGGGACTAGAGGTGATTTTCAAGCCCAAATACATCTCAATGTAAAAAAACCCCACCCATCTACTTGTCTTTTATCCATACAGATCCACTTATCTGAACTCTAACTGGAGTTTCATTTTTCTCACCAACCAGCTGTGAACTAATTATGAGGACGTTAACTAGTCCTGCTCCCTCTCCAAACATATGGATCCAATTAAGTCAAACTGCAGCTGATTTTAATCAATCTTCCTTGAAGCAGCCAACCTTGAAGAATCTCTTCTTCAGCTGGAAGAGTAGAGGAGAGCAGGAAAAGCAGGAGAGTAGTATTTGCATAAGGAACACTTTACATCCGCTTGGTTGCCTGCAAACACAGGGCTCCTAGCAGTAAGAAATGCTAATTGAACACTCCTCACAACTCCTTCCTCCCACTTTATCCAAAAAGCACTGATTTGATCAGTCTCTTTTGTTCCTGGCATCAAGCTGCACTTTTCCACCAGCACCTCTGGAAGATGGTCCATATCATTTCAGATAAACAAACCAAACCTTTCTCTGAATTCTCAGCCTGACCACCATGGGCCAAGCAGTAGCAGCTCAGGTTTCCTGGAAATGTTTTTTTGCTTCATCAAAAGGAAGAAGGGTAGAGGAGATGAGATAAAATTGTCTGTTTAAACCCATTCTTTTCATATTATTTGAATCCTTCTCCTGAGCCAGGGTTTCAAATGTTTTCCTTGAGATAATATCCTGGGCACCAGGGAGGCAGTCTCAACTGGGTGTCACTTCTCTACAGCTCTACATCTCCTGTGTTTTTGTAATCTGAGGTTTTCGTTAGCAGTAAAGACCTGGCCAGTGAATGATATCCATGCTAAAGTCTTTATACTAGTGAAGGAAAATCAATGCAGCCTGCAGCTAGGTGTCAAGAGGCAAGGGGTTTTGGAAGACAGGGTGTGTGGAGGTGGAAAACACCTTCAGGCATAATTCAAGCTGTCCCCACACAAGAACAGAATACAAAAAGATGTCAGATGTTATATGGCTGTGGAGAGGAGAGGTATCAGCACCTTAGTTCATTTCCTAATACTGAGCTCAAGGAGAGTAAGTCACACACCAAAAGCACCTTTCCAGGTGCTCCTTTGCTCTCTGCCCAGTCCATCAGGGTTCCCTTGCCCACAATATGGGCTTTTGTGCAGAAATCAGCAAAATTCCTGTGCCAATATTCAGATACAAACTAAAGCGAGAGGAGGAAGTTCTTCACAGAAATGGGGATCAGCCATTGGAACGGGCTGCCCAGAGAAGTGGTGGATTTGCCATTCCCAGAGGTGTTTAAGCAAAGCCTGGACATGGCACTCAGTGACACAGTCTGGCTGACAGACATGGTCTGGTGGTGTCAGGTCACAGGTTGGTTTCAATGATCTGAGCTCTATTTCAACCTAAATGATTCTGTGATTTGGAGACAAACATTTTTGAAACTCCACACCTCAATACATTCAATCTGACATTTTTAATCATGAATTACTAGCTGTTATCTCCCTAGATTTCATGCAGCAAACACAACTTTGTAAACTCAACAGATTCAGTTCAGTGTAAAGCGCTCAGAGCTTTAATTCTACAACCTGTCTCTGCAAAATTCCCAACTTTAATACATCCCTTCTACATATCTTTCCTTTAGTAGATAAAATTCCAGGAGTCAGAGGTTTTATTTTACAAGAAAGAACTGCTGATAAGGATTTGTCAGGTATCCCCCCATTCTACCTGGTTTAATGTCAGCCCCTTCTCTTACATCTTTATTTGATTTGAAGTCATGCTTCTCCCATTTTGTAGTTTTATTCATCTTCCTGTTCAGCAAAACTTCCTTGTGACTTCTCTATGTAGTTTGTCTTGCTTTTCTTCCCTTCATGATACAAGACTTTATTTTAACCCATCATTTCCCAATGATTTCTTTCAGAGGTGGGAATAAATAACATGTCAAACTAGCAACACTTCAGTGACCTTATCTGAGTTTATAATGACATTTTCAGCATATTTGCTCAGCACTGAGAGAAGTGGTGAATTTCTAAGCTTATCCTTAACTTTGTGGGTTCTGTCTCTAACAAACCTTCTTTCAATGTGTTTATAAAAAGAGTCATTTTAAGCCTGGCCTGTCAAGGTATTTGATTCACAGGGTGAATAAAAATTGGGAAGGCTGATGTTTTTCCCTCTGAGGAGTTCTTGGTCATTCAGGTGGGCACACACTGATCAATACTGAGACTTTAGCATTCAGCTGACATATTCCTGCACTTGTGCTTTCCTCTCTACTCCCTCTCATTCAAAAAAACTACTTCAGGCATCAAGTTCTCTAAGACACAAGTAAAGTGAGACTTTAGGGACAGGGGGAGCTACCTCCTGTTAAATAAGGAGTTAAAGTCATGTGCTCAGCCTTGGCAAGGGAGATGCCAGAGCATCACTACCTGAATTCAGCTCACTAACTCAAAGATTTCTTTTTCCTAAATCTGCTATTCAAGACTTGGCATCTCAAGTCACTTGGTTCATCTTTGTATGAACAAACAAAGCCGATCTTTGTGATATTTTGAGATATCACAAATAAAATAGTGAATTCCTCTAGTCAGGCCTTCTTGGAAAGCCATCAACCACCCTAAGACCATGTAGGCAGATTAACCATGACCTGAGCTGTAATCTGGTCTGAAACCAAAGCTGCTTGTGTGTTTGTTGGAGGCCTAAGCATCCAAACACCAGCCCAAAGCTTTCATCTCCTTCTGATGACTGAAACCCAATTAAAGGAGAGCAGGGTGACAGGTTTCACACTAAACATGGCTCAGCAGAGATGCTCAGCAGCTCTTAGCTCCCTGCTTTATCAAAGCTGTCACTTCCCCTGTCTCCAGGAATGGGTTATAAAAAAAAGAAATTTTGATGCATGTCTAATAGGTGTCAAGATAAAATCAATGGTCTGGCTGAAATTTGGGTAATTTCAAATCAGCTTTCATGCAGGTTTTCTACCATGAAGCAATTTGCAAAAAAAAATGGGAAAAATAAATATAAAAAGAAAGAAAAATTAAGAGAATGCTACAATGACAAATTGTTCAGCACATCAGAGAGAAAAGAATGAAGAGATAACACCCCTTCTTCAAGAAGGGTGGGTGGGCTTTGGTTGAACCAACAGGGTCAGCTTCTTGTTTGTTCCAGCATCTTTCAAACAGGAAACACTACAAAAGCTTGAAGCAACTCCCTTGCCATTCCTCTGCACGGGAAAGCTGTTCCTAGGGTGACAACAAGCTGAACAGCCAGTCTACTTCTCTGCTGCAGGTGCCTTTGTGTGGGATTTCACTGATCTATCCCGAGTAAAAAGCTGAACACCTTCTGCCCTAGAGGACAGCACCAGGAAAAGACAAACCACACAGAGCAGCACAGCAAAAGGAACACACCTCCCATCCTCCTGCCTCCACATCTGTGGATGCTGCCAGCTCATCCCCTCGACAGCACTGATGGTTCCTGGCTTGCAAAGCTCCTGCCTGCTGAGGTGGTCTCTGCTTTCATCACTGACACCAGCAGAAAGGAGACTTCAACATGAACAAAGCTCAAATTTTCCCATCCACTCCATCCTGCTCTGCCCTGTCTATGCTCCCACTTTGCCATGAATGAATTTGGGGACAAACAACTTCTAGTGGTGGACCAATTCTTAAGGCTCCAAGGAGAGAAGACGTAGAGAAGTCATCCCACAAGACAACTCAATCTGTGTGATTACATGTGAGATCAAACCTCTCTGACGGCACGGTCACAAACACAGGTGTGGCAGTGCAGTCAGCACAGGCTGCCCAAAGGTGCCTTGCCCAGATGCAGGGGAGGGAAGCTCCATGCTGGGAGCACTCGTGGACCACGCCAGGCTCTCCAGCTGCTCTGGACCTGCACACTCCTACCTGCAGAGTGAGCTTCTCCAGCTGCATTTCCAGAGATCTCTTCTCCTCTGCCAGCTTGCTGCGCTCAGCTTCCAGCTCCTCAATTTTCAGCCTGGAGAAGAAAAGAAAATTAATAGACTTTGGGTGTCCCTGCACAGTTCCACCACAAATAATCAAGTAAAGCATGAAATCAGAAAGGATATCAGATTATTCCTGCATTCAGTACCACAGAACTGCACTACTGAGGCAGCTGAAACATATGGTTAAAAGCGACGCGTTTATATGATGAGACTGTAATTTGTAAAAGTATATTAAAAATATACAAGCTGAATATGAAGCAAGTTCAGCTTGGATACCTTCTGAACCACAGGCTGAGTCTAGACCATCATGTTTAATAACCACCAGTAGCTAAAACTTCCATGAGACATCAAATCTCTTTTTGATCTGATTTATACTTTTGGCCTTCACAATACTCCTTGGCAGTAAGTTCCACAATTTAATTATGTGCTGCATGAAAAATTAGTTCAGTTTGTTTTATACTTCACATGTGATTATTTCACTGAGTGCCCGTTAGTTCTGCTATGAAAAGTCGTGAATAACTGTACCACACTCCCCTCTCCACACCACAGCACAGGCCTCCTCTATTATTTCCTGCAGAATGTCAGTTTAGTCTTCCTTCACACCAAGGATTTTCCATATTTTTATTGTTCTTCTTTGTTCCTTCAAGTTTTTATATAGGCTTTTTGACATGAAATAAGCTGCAACTACAAAGAGCACTCAGACATACTCAATGGTACAATGAGGATTTCTGCTTTATTCTCAACTTCCTTTCCAAGAGCTTCTAATATTCTATTTGTATTTTTAACTCTGGAGCACCTACCTGATATTTTCAGAAAGCTGTTCACAATAATGTCAGATCTCTTTCCTGAATGACAACAGCTCATTTAGAGCTCTCTGTTGTGGGAGTAAAAGTAAGGGTGTTTTTTCTTATGTGCACGAGTTTGGCAATTATTGACATGCAACTTCATCTCTCATCTCAAGCAACATTCTAAGATTTCTTCTGAAATTCTGAATGCTCTGATAAGCTGAAAAAATTCATATTATCTCAAACTCTGCCACCTCACTACTCACCAGCCCCTTTTCTGTGTTGGACAAGTTCCCAATTCCCAATCAAAACCATTCTAGGACCTAGTGGGAAAACCCTCAGCATTGTGAAAGCATTTATTATTTGATTTTTGTTATTTTAACTTAGTATTACATAAGCAAATTAACAGAAAAAAATGCATGAAGTTTTACAAAGTAAAAAATATCTTGCATTATCTCTGGCTCAGGAAATCCTGGAGACAAGGCACAGGGAAGCCAGGAGAGCCTCCTGGCAAGGTACCCAGATGTTCTGTCCTGTTCACATGGGCACTCACCACTGGTCACCCCCACAGACAGTACACTGGGACAGCCAGACCTCCAGGGTTCATACATTCTGATCAATCCAACACATAATCTCCTTTTTATACTCCACTAAAGTTTCTTTATGACCTTTGGCTCAAAACTTTTTGGAAGGTCAAATATATTAAATCAACCATACCAGCCTTAGATAAGTGATTGGTGAATCCTTCAGAGAACTCTATCAAACATGTTAGGCATGAGATGTATGTATAAAAGATTGGACACAAAATTTTGGCTTGCACTTAGGTAGAGAGTACAAAATCTTGATGCTCCTTCAAGACCCTCCCCTTCCACATGTTAACTTGTTGGGATTAATTGTGCGACTAATACAGAATAACACTGATCTTTGGATTCAATTTTCTCAGGAGCCTTTCCTCAGAATAGTCTTAAAAATTAATTATCTTGCTTAATACTTTTAAATTATCTAAATTAAGCTGAAAATCCTTGCACCATACAATAATGTATGGAACCATCTGCCAATATCCCAAAATTATGCAACAGCAATTTCAGGTACAAGGAAGAAGTCATCTCTCCTATTCATCTGGCAACAGATCCAAACTTTTCCATAGAAGCAGGTTGATCTACATCATGTTCAGCACAGAAATGTCTCCTTTATAAATATGCAGCTTGGATTGCCTAAATTATTTGTAAGCCTGACCCCTGCTGGCAATTTTCAAATATTATAAAGTCTCATTTTTTCTGCTCTTAGAAGCCTCTAAAACACCGAGGAACAACTTTAGCACTGTCCAGGCCATTAAAAAACATCATCAATAACTTTCAGAAGCGACACCAAGCTAGTGGGGAAGGAGGATGCTGCAGCAGGAGACTGAAAAGGTCAGGAAAAATGGAAATTCAAAGTGGAATTAATGCTTTTAACGATGCATTTCTAAATGGATTGCAGAACAGGCCGCGAGGAGAGCAACACTCTTCTCTGAGGAACAACAGCCCAACAGCTCCTGAAAGGTCAGAGCCAGACACAGGACTCTCATCAGTACTTTCTCCATCCTTGACATGCTGATTTTTAATTGGGAACAAATTTCTCCCCATCCAGCCTCACAAACAGTGTGATGCTGCTGTTATCTGCCTGCAGAACTTGTCTCCGTGGGAAGGTTTAAGATCAGGCCTCTCAGTTGCCCTTTGAAAATCACTCACAGCAGCAGCCAGAAAACACTTCCCCAAGACCTGAGACACAGCTGTAATGAGGCTAGATTCAAGCCATTACATTTTTGTGCTATTTCACCTGCAATTTTAGGATTCAATAATCTGTTTGTGCCCTTTGTGCCTCGCTGCTGAGCACAGGGTGATTTAAAGCCTGGGGCACTCCCAGGCAGGCAGCAGATATCACAGAATCCTGAAATGGTTTGTGGTGGAAGGGACAGTAAAAATCATTTAGTTCCCCACTCTGCCATGGCAGGCACACCTTCCTCTATCCCAGGCTTCTCCAAGCCCCATCCAACCTTGGACACTTCCAGGGATGGGGCAGCCTCAGCTTCTCTGGGCAACCCTCTCCCCACCCTCACAGGGAAGAATTTCTTCCCAATTTCACCTCCAGCCCTGGACTGTGTCAGTTTGAAGCCATTTTTCCATGTGCAGCCACTGTATGCCATGTCAAAAGTCCCTCTTCAACTCTCTTGTAGCCCCTTAAGGTACTGAAAGCCACAATAAGGTCATCCTGGAGCCTTCTCTTCTGCAGAGCCACCTGCCACAGGCTCAGGAGCACCCTGAGCATGGCCTTGAGCTCAGCCCACAGGTGGCAGCTCCTTCCCAGGCTCCCAGCTTTGGGGGCATCCTCCTTTCCTGACACAATGTAGGGCTGTAGGGCTTCTGCCATGCTCTGGGCAAGGTCAGCCCATTGAACCAGGGGCACTCCCTGGCTCTCCTTCAGAGAAAAAACCTGCTGCTTCCTCTGCACTGAGGAACAAGAACACTGCTGTAACCTTTGTGCCAAGAGGATTTTGGGACTGACTAGAGCTTTCACCATTTATCCCTCTGCTATCTTATTTTTAACGCTGTTAAGTGTCCTAGATCTCCAGTGGGAAAGCATTCAGAGCCATTAGCAAACAGTTTGTGCTATTCCAGCCTTGCTTCCCAGCCCCCTGGGAAACGCTTCCCAATGGCAAAGAGAGAGAAGCAAGGGAAATCCTATCTATATATAAACACAGCAAAGCATTTGCAGCTGGTGGTTAAAATATGGAAGTCAAATATTGAAAAATATTTACTGGCTCGGCACTCGGATTTTTTTTTTCATTTACGGTTTTCATGAAGTTCATGTATAGGGAGGGTTGTGTTCTGCTTTGGGATGCACCAGCAGCCACAAAGGCAGCCCTGGTGCACACTCCTTGTGCCTTTTCTCTCCAGGAACACCTGCACAAGAGATGTGATGCTATTTTATCAGTTTGCAATCCTCCACTTGTTACATATTGGAGTTACCTCCAGGTAGGAGAACAACCCAAGACAAATCCATGTGAGCACCATGAAAAGCAGGGTGCAGAAACACCTGGGTACAGCACAATCATCTACCAGCTCAATTTTTGGCCCAGAATGGCCTGGGTTAAAAGGGATCTAAAAGATCATTCAGTTCCAGCCTCCCCACCATGGGCAGGGACACCTTCCACTAAACCAGATTACTCCAAGCCCCATCCAACCTGGCCTCAAAAGCTGGTGTCTATTCTAAAAACAGCCTTGTGCCACAAGGAAGGAAGAAACATCAGTTACTTTCTGAAATATCAACACCATTGTCAAGTTTCATGATACAGGAAGAAACCATTTGAGTTAATTTCTGAAGAATTCATGAACTTCTCCATACAGGGGTTTGAAAACATGAACATATTTAATCTCTGGCAAAGATCTCTTCACCTGTCTAGAAGATTTTCCCGTATCAGACAGCTCAACCAAGAGCTGAAGGCTCCAGAGGCATAAGGTAAATTGGTGCCACCTCCACAACCTTTCACAAGATCAAATTTAGTGCAAGAATACAGATTCATTGGCATTTGCTCAGCCTCATGGATTTTCCCTCTTTTAAAAGTTGAGCTTCATATTGCCTCTACTGCATGTTTCATTATCTCAAATCAGAAAGGGGATGGAGGAAAAAGATCCACCTACAGCCTCAGGTCTCCTAAAATGCCACTTGTGAGAATCAGGAGACATCCCACTGTGTGTTTTCAGTCTGTCTAAAAACCTGAGATCGTGAGACAAGGCTGCTCCTACCTCAGAGAGGAAAAAAGGGGGCAATCTGTTGGATTTTCAACAGCATCCAGGCACTCCAAAAGTCTCGCTGAGTCCAGAGCTTTTCAGTGGAATTAACCAGTGAAAACTCCCCCCACCATCACCCTTTTATCCTGGTTTTATTGGTTTTTAATGTTCTCAGCTGTGTTATGTGGCTGCTTGTGGATATCACAGAGGCCCCATCTGCCAAGGGGGCAAGGCCATGTGGAAAAGCTATTGCAGAACAGGAAAATACTGAATGGAGCAGAAAACGTATGTGTTGGGAAGACGCTATTAAGGGATCCAGATGGCATTGAGATGGTGTTAGGAGCAGAGCAGACAGAATTCCAGCAAGTGTGACTAATGGGCATTGGCAAGGACATGAATTTCTTTTGAATTACTGTAACTCCACGCAGTCACTAAATCCACAGAAAACATTTAGGATTTACTGGGGTTGCAGCTTGACAGCAGAAAGAGAAAGTTCAGATTTGTTCCAGCTGAAAAGGTCCTTCAGCTGTTGCCACTTAAGTCTTTAGTGAAGTTCTTTTTAAATACATTCCTTTTATTTACAGAATCTGAAATACCAGTTTCTGCACAGTTATCATCTTCCCTCTAAAAGGTGCTAATGCCCAAATGCTGTACCCTACAGTGCAGGAACTCAAGTGGTTGACCACGGTTTCTTTTCATAGAATCTTCAGAATATAAACAAATATTATTTCAGAGGGAGCAGCAAAAAGTGTGAGAAATGACAGCATTAGCACTGCTTTTATTGTCTCTCCAGAAACGATGATGCTGGGAGAGAGTTTCACATTTAAAGTTATAAAAGGTCTGATGAAATAGCACTTTGTTCTCAAGAGAAGAAGGAAAAACTGATAAAGTCTTTCAAGTTTTTGGCTGAAAATTTACTTTCCATACTAAAGAAAAATGAGACAAAAGGTATTTCTCTTAAAAGCTCTTGTTCACTCACAGAAGGTAAATACAGATTCAAAGGACTAATACGGATTTTTTTTTTTTTCCTCCTTTATGTCTCCCCTGCTTTTGTTTACAGAAGTGAGCTCCTTACCACAGGGTCTATATGGAAATGCCTGGAGGCTCAACAGTCCATTCCTGTTCTGCACACTCCTCTTGCTGGCTTCAGTGGTTCCTCCTGTTTTTCACATGTCTTTGTGACAGCAGCGAACAGGGGAGGCTGGGCTCAGCCCAGAGGAGCTGACAGGCCATCCTGCAGGTTACAGGATTTCAAAGACTACAATAAACTACACAGATGTAAGTAACTCCCTCATAAACTGTGGCACTTCTCTCCCCACTTTCCAGTTTGGAAGTTTGTGTTCTTCCCCCTGTTTTCCACAGAATTAGTTTCTGGCAGTGGTGTGTAGAAGGAAGGAGTGACAGTGGAGTTTGTGTTTTCTCCTTAGCAGCTACATAAAATTGAGTGAACTGGTGCTGTTGAGGCCCACAGGAGGAGGATGAGCACAACAGACCTAATCCCTTCCCATTCTGATCCCTGCTCTCCTCCAAACGCCTTCTGTTCTTTAATCACACCCACCCAGTTCACTGCTGCTCTATGGAGAGGACACATCCAGCTGAGCCATGAGGCATGTTCTGATGTGGATCACAGCACATTCTTCCTGAGCTCCAAAGGGCTGGGAGAATACAGTGATTTATTCTGTGTTCTTTTGAGAAGAGGCCTCTTCTGTAAAGAAAGAACTTGGCCCAGTTTCTTGAACAATGCCCAGAAAATGCAAAATAAAGTCCAACCTTATTCAGTGACTTCTTAAGTCTAGAAACATAAGAAAAAAATCTTTATGGAGTCAATTCTGAGATTTCTCCCCACTCAGATGTGGAGTGCCTGAGAGTGCAAGGAGATGTCTGAAGCAGTAATAGAAACCAACAGTAAGGAGAAAGGAGCAGGGACTGGCTTACAGTGCTCCAGCAAAGAAAGCTTCAGCAGAAAGAATGCTTTGCACCAATTCATTTAGTGCTGGAGCTGAGCAGTGAAAAGAGTGATCAAAATCAAATAAATCCAAGCTTTTTTAGTTCTGTAACTAAATAACCAGCATCAGGGCCTGGGACAAGTTTTAAATCAGTCATGAGAACAAGAAGTGGTTCAATTAAAAAATGACAGAAAAAACCAGTCTGGAATTAGAACATGGAACTGTGGCTGCTATGCATCCACAGCTTCAGGAGCAAGAGAGATGAAAAAACAAAATATCAACATGAAACAACTGCAGAAGCTTGGGCTCTGCTGAAACAGCCTTCAGACCATGACCCATCATTGGAAAACAGCTCTGCACCATCAATCACCACACTGGGAACTGGCCTGGGTTTGGGACATACTTTGTGTGAAAGGTTTGACACCTTTTGTAGAAGGAGGAGATTAGTAATCAAAGAAATTCCTTAAAAACAAAGAGAGAAAAACAATATCTAGGAGCTTTAGGGCTGCTGTTGAGCTGAATCAAACACCAAGATCCCATAACAAGCAGGTTTTTGTGAGCTCCACTCATCCCTGCCCAGGAAATAGATTTTCATTCAGGGCAGAGCCAGACATCTCCATCCCCACTGCCAGAGCCTGTCCCACCACAGTGTGGTCAAGACTAGGTGGCAGTCCTGCTGCTTTCCCCTACACACACTGTCCCTGAAACTGCTCAGGTAATAGTCAGTAAATGCTGTTCAGGGAAGCTAAACAGCAAATAATGAGTCTTGGAGGGGAAAATAAAGAGCCTGAATATCTCCCAGATGAAAGGGTGCTGCAGCAACACCAAGCAGGGAGAGAGAGATTGGAGAGGCACTGTAGAAAAACTCTGCAAACCTGCAGGTCCCAGAAGACAGCAGACAGGCTGCTGGCTTTACTGATACACAGGCACATTATTAATCAGGAGTGACAGGTTTAATGCTGCCAAGGAGGTGCTGAATACTCCTGCAGCAGTGTAAACCTCAGTTTTCAGAGGGTCCAGTGTGCCTTAGCAAAGGAAAAGCCTGAATGAGCTAAGAAAAACCCACAAAGGCAAAAGTTGATGAAGACAGGTTTATCTCCCTGAAAAAGGGAAGTCATAGCATTCCCTCCTTTAGCAGAACTCAGACATATGATAGAATTAAAAAAGGAGATGTATGCCTTGGGCCTCCAGAACTATTACAGCACCTTGAGGGAACTATAGGAGCAAGTCCCCAAGATTAGGTGTACAACCCTAAAATGTATTGGAATGGCTTAGCTAAACGTGTTATTTTCAAGCACCTCCCTCCTGCTATGGAACTGGGCTTTCAAGGCTGTAAAACAAGCTCCAGAGGCAAAGCACAAGAGCAAAGCCATAACACACAGGCCAGTAATTTCTGCTTTCTGCAGATTCTGCTTGCTGCAAAACCTTGCTTTCAGTCCTGTGAGGCAGTCACACTTTATTGGGATGGAGCTGAAAATATAAAAGAATTAAGAAATGAAAGTCCAGCCAAAGTCTTACATCAGCTGAGAATAAAATACTCAGTCTGTGAGGACCTGATTTGCCCAACTTAAATAAAAGGAACTTTATTAAACACTTAGAAACAGATGAACTTTTTTGTGCTCGGTATTTATTGTGTCACCTGCTTTTCAATGGAAGCTATGAAAGCTTTAATAAATACATGGAAAGGTTGTTTAGCTTCACTGTAGCTTTTATAAATGCTCATGTATCCTCTGCTGAAATGCTGTTTTGTAACTTCTCTTTCACTGAATCACAACAGGTACCCCTCTGCCATCTCCAGCAATGCACAAGGGGAAACATCCCTCTTTTATCTCCAGTGCTACACATGCATCAGCAGTACAAAAGCTGGATTCTAAACCTCTTCACACATGTGCCAACAGATCCTGTATTTACAGTCGAGATTTGGTCAAAATAACAAATAAACAGCAATGCTATTTCCACAGGAAATCAGTCAAGAGGGGGAATAGTGATGCAGGAGCCAGGCTTATGAATTAACTGACAGCAAAAGACCCCAAACATCAGAAGAAAAGAGCCTGAAGCCTCTCAAAAGATAGCAAAGCTTATAAAGTTTCTAAATGCAGGACAGATCATGGGCTGAGTGTTTCTGCTAATGCTTCATGGGGTTCTCATGTCCATAATACAGTGAGAAAGTAACACTTGTGCTCAGAAAAAGAACATCCTACTTCAGGAATACAAGGAAAATATGTTCTGATCATCATCCCACTGCCTGAACAGCAGGCAGCCCATGGACACAGGCAGTCTATACACATAAACTTCATGCACTATAGCACGGTGAGCTCCTGTGCCTGCTGCTCCAACAGATGATGACAAAAACCACAGCAGGCAGTGGAACTACCCCAGGCATTTCCCTTCTCATTAGCTCCACCAAAAGAGTGGAATCTGCTCAGCCTTCCCCTTGCTTTGCCTACCTGAGTGTGTCCACCTCCTCCTTGGTGATGACAGTGCTCTGCTCAGCCGTGCACTGCTGAGACTTCAGGACCTTCATCTCCACCTCCAGCTGCAGGAGACAAAAGGCATTAGTTCCTGCAGCACTGCTAAGGGCACACACAACCAGCAAAGGGAGCAGGAAATCATGAGGTTCTGCACAGGTCAGACTTCTCACGATACAGATGTGAAGCACAGCTTCTCTTGTGCTGAATGTCAAAACCACACAGAACTCTCCTTCCCTCTGCAATTCCTTTTGCCTTTCCTGACATTTTCTCCACAATAGATGAGGCATAGGAAGTTGAATGTTACTAGCAAAGCTTCTGCTTCTCTTTCAGGTATTTCCCCTGTTTTCCCCCATGGATAATGGGATGCAGAAGACTCTGTGTGGCATTAGGAGCTCGCTGGGACCTGAGGTTCAGTATTGATAGTTCAATCTCACTCAATTCCCCCCCCTCCACCAGAAGAAATGAACCACAGGATCAAACTCTCTTGTCCACAACAGCTCTGAGACACATACACTGAATCCAAAAGACTGGGGAATATTTCCAGCATTTTCCAATATACACTTCTAGCTCTAGCTGCTCAGGTAGCTCTGGCTGAACAAACAAACAATTAAGAATATTTTTCTGCCTCTGGCTTTGTTTGGGTAGGAACTCGCAAGAAAGTATTTCCAAACTCTACAGACATGAGAACTTCTTACCCAGACTCTACAATTCCCAGACTCCCTGACTTGTAGCAGTCTGGATCCCTAATTCAGAGTTCATGACAACGCACAGATTGATAAACTCCATATGTTACCTGTTTCTAAACCCCTCAGAAAATGATTTATTATGAAGTGTAAGCAGAGACAAACTACCCAGAGGATACTCAAACTTCTGCTCCAACACCTTCTCCCAGCTTAGACCTTCTTCACACACTCATCCTTGAGATTCTGGACCTCCTTTTGTCATTTGTCTTTTTACCACCTGTCGACTAATTCCCCTAATAAATCTATTGACGGAAATGATATTTTTTCACCCAGGAGGAAAAAATAAGCAATCCAGCCTTAATTATAAATGCAAAACTTATGACCACAGAGAGTTCAGTGCTCAGCATCAGGGAAATAATCCATTAATACACCATTCCCTGCAACAGCATAGATTAGACTTGTAGAGCAAAATCACATTGCAAGGGCAAACTTCTGCAAGCTTTCTGCAGAAACTCTCCAATTTTACAAGAAAAAGGAGCATCTTGTCACAGACAGTCATATTGCTTAGACAGAACTGGAGTTCAGACACGCTGCCTCTTTGCCCTTCCATACTTACCAGAAAAGACAGGCAGAGCATGGCAGTGCTGTTGTCAGGAAAGGACAGAAAATAGATGGTTGGATTATGCTCCCACCCCTTTCTGACACCAAAAGAACAGAGCAGAAGAAAGCACCAAAAATGTTTTAACCTAATTCCCCCTGACACCCCAAAAAGCCCTGCATTCTCCCCCTGCCTGTCCAGAAACATCGAGGAATAAAAAATAAGCAAAGGCCCACCTGCATCATCAGGCTGTACAAATGTTAATGCATATTAGCTGCCTGATAAGATTATCACAGCCAGAAATGCTTCCCTCAATTTTCTGATTACTGAGCTTATCTCTCCCAGCTCAGCCCATCACAGATGGCTGGGGATAAAGCAAGCACACCAGATAATTCCAGGAATGTGAATAAAAGGTACTGGGATGAGGAGCAGGCTTCATTTCCAACCTACTTCTAGCAGGAAAACACTCATTATGCCTCCTGTTTCCCCTGTCTGCTGAAGCCTGGATGTGTTTGCTGTTAGGAGTTTGAGGATGCTTTCTGGGATGAGTGAGGGCAGCACTTGAAGAAGGAAGGGCTGGAGAATTATTTATCACCGGCTAAGAGGGCTCAGCCTCAAGCCCACGTGGCACCTCCTCACCCACACAGATAAATCACTGCCACCTTCTCGGGGGACAAGGGGGACGTTCCTCACAGATGGGTGAGGAATCTGATCTGGGGGCTCTTGTGGTGGCTGCACAGAGAGGGGAAAATACAGAGTGTGTGATAGGAAAAGGAGAATGAATGCACAGGAGCTTGTGAGAAGCATCTCACTTGATACACAGCAGTGACAAATTACTGCCAGGTATGCTCAGCAGCAGCAGGATGAGATTCTGCTGGGTTTCTAAGAATAAGCTGCTGAAGGAGAATGAGGAGAAAAGGGCACATGGGCTGTAAGGGCATTTCATCTCATTTTTATGTCATCCCAATTTGCAAGCACCAAGACTCCCTGGACTGAAAATCTGATGTGCCTGAGGTGAGAAGGGACAAGAGGACACAGTGATATCACTACAGATGAAACTGGCTTGAGGAGTGAGATGTTGACAAAGACCTGCTTCCCAAAACTAGGACTAAAACTACTGGAGAATTTAAAGTTCAGGCCAAGACACAATTTTGTGCCACAGGAAATTATTGCCATTCAGAGCTCACTAATTGTTTATGAAATAAGAAAGTAAAACAACTATGGTATTTAATACTTCATTCAAAATGTGTTGTGTCCAGGTTTCATCCCTAGAAGTCATTAGGAAAACATCCCTTACTGCTAATCTCAAAGATATTAACATATTCAGATATTAAAAATGCTATTTATTATTATATTATTAATGTCTTTTCCAGGAAAAAAGTAGTTAGTTGAGATGAGATGGAGTGGCTTACTCTTGGGACCCAATTCTGATTTTCTGAAGGCAATAGAGTGCAAGCAGCAAGACAAAACAAGAATTAAGAAAATGGCTAAAAATAAGAAAACTGTTGATAAAGCCCAAGAGGTGAGGAGCTTTCCAAGACCATTCCCTTTGACACAGCCTCAGGATAGCTCTGGGAATGGGTGATAAGCATGAAATAATTCTCCACAGAGGCAGTTTGTCCCTTCCTGTCCACTTGTCCTCTCAGTACCTGTGCCAAGACTCAAGAAAGGATAAGGAAAGGGAGAGCCAAACCCCTCCTGCTGCTTTCTCTGCCTAATTCCCATCACATCTCTTTTCCTAAATTAATTTCCAGTCCTGGTCTCTTGTTCACCAGATGCCACTTTCAGCAGGCATTTTATGCTTTTTGAACCAACTCACTATTCCTAGCTAAACTCTTCCAATTTTTATCAATAATTTTATGTGACTGGCTGAGTTAAACTTTTATTGCTTTGAATACATTAAACTAGTAGAAGTCATTACCAAGCAGAGAGGGGAAAAGGGCTGCTCAAATTACAGCTCACTGCTCTATTCCCCCATTCCATACCAAATGACCCAGGTCAGCCTTGATCTTTTAACTGGCATTGAGAGCAGACAGGGAACATTGTTGTGAAAATGCAGCATTGCACCTCTTGTCCTGAAAGCTGCACAGGAAGGACCTAAGGACCTAAGGACCTACCTCATCTGCAGGAGCTTCAGGATATCACCCAGCTCATATCACCCAGGATCAGACCCCCAGTGATATTCCCACCCTACAGAATACATTAGCAACTTGAAAAGTAACCAAGATGTTATTTTAATAGTTTTTAAAGCTACCTAAGGTTTTTAAGATAAGGCAGAATAATGAGTAATATCAGAGCCCATGGATGAATAAAACACATGAACAGGTACTTTTGAGGATGTGTTGTTCTCTTCCCAAAATATACTGGTGCCCCTTGTTCTCAACCTAAAATAATCCCATTTATCCTGAACTATTTTATCTCTTTCAATTCTTAAGCATGAATTCCAGCACAGCTTTATTACTTTCAATAAAAAGTGATCAGGACACATACAGGATATAGACTAATTTTAGAATGTCCATTGTCAGAAATATGCAAGTGCCCCAAAAGATGAAGTGCAAATAATTTTTCCAAAATAAGTAGTGCCATCATTATTTACCAAAGGAGAAAGAGAAGAAGGAAGAACATGGATGCATTTTCATCTAGTATTTAATTATATGAAATATCATTCTTCTTTTAGCCTTACTTTTAAACCTGTCTGGACAAGATTCCAAGAAGGTGGTTCTCCTCCAAGTGTTAATGACATAGCAAACACCCACAGCAGGGTAAGAAATATGTCTTCTGTAGCAATTCTTTAAAGACATATGAGATGACAGGAAAAACAAAATTATAAATTCATCTCCTGACAGCTAGAAGAAACAGAACTTTAGAGAGTTGATTTTCTTGGTATATTTTTGGCATTTGTCATTTCTGACCCACATTTGTCCCTTCCAAGCAAGCACCCTGAGTCTCTGCAATGCCATGGACCTGTTGCTCCTCACACTCAACTCCAGCAGGTTCCAGCATTGATGCAGAAAAGTTTTCCCAGAGCCTCCCACTTTTTAAACACACTGCCCAAAACAAGGATCAAATCTCTGTTCAGGTCACTCATTTTGGGTAGTAAAGGACTCAAAATCTGAAGTGTTTCAACTCACTGCCAAAGTAGGATTTGCATGTTGAAAAAAAAAATGGGGGCTGGTTTACTCGCCCACATCATGTACACACATTTCACAGAACACATGCTGGAGACATAGAGTCATTATTTGAATAATGAGTGCATTTTAGTGAGGGGCTGATACAGCAATCTTATCCTGATGAAGTGTGTCTGCACGTCATTCAGCATTTTTGGAAATGTAAAAAGCAGGAAATGCTGAATCCATTATAAATGTCTAAAGGTTTATTTAACAATGGGCTGATGCAACATCCTTTGAAAGGCCTTCCTCAGCAAAAGAGCTGATTTTGAACAGCAGAGATAAATGGGAACTGAATTGCACAGAGCCAGCGTGGAAAGGTGAATTGAGAGGTTGTGTTGGACTACAAGTCTCAACACAATTCAAGGAGCTATTTCAGTACATAAATATTTAAAATGTATGAACACCAAGCAGACTTGGAGAGGAAGAGTGTACGCTAAAATAGACAAGAACAGAGAAAGGGGACCCCGAGTGTGCCCCATACTCTGGGGTCTGAAAACAGGCAAACCAGGACCTTGACATGACACTGGTGCCATTTGTGCTTCTCTCCACTGGATGCAGCAGACTAAGGAGCTTCTCTGCCTCTTCCCACAAGGCAGCACAGCAAGCTTGGTGTTCTCTATAAGCTTATAAATCTGGCATCAAAAATCAATATACATGAAACACCACTGAGTTTAATTTGGGTGTCCAGCAAATCCACAGCAAAGTAAGACACCATGCTGAGCACTTCAGAGATCATTCTGCTCAGCAAAAGCACCACCATCTCTTCTATATGCCCATCCACTGGCATTCCAAAGGGCTGATCCCCCAAAACATCTGCAGAGAAGAACACAGAGGGAGAACTAAGCCTCACCAAATTTCCTTGTGAACTTTACTCTTCTTCAAAAAGTAGGACAGTACTTGTAAAACAAAATATTGCCTGCCATTTAGAAACAGGCTAAGCAGCCCAGGATTAGTTGGTACATTTTCTTGGGAAAATTAAACCTTGATGCCATTGTGAAACAAAAGCAATAAAGCCAAAGAAAATCAGATATTCAACAAAAAGTGGTTTGGAACTTCCCATCTCCAACTTGGCTGAAGAAAAAAAATATACTTTTTTTTTTCTCTTGGAAGATGAAGGCTGGCTGGATCACAGTCACCAATCTCTAGGGGTTCCACCATCTGTAACAAACTTGCTGTGCTTTTATCACCGAGAAGTCAGGGCTAGGAGCAACCTCTCAGCAAACACTTTTAAAAAAAAATGTACTCATGCATATATATCATTGTAGATATACACACACTGGGAAATGGACATATGCTGACTTCTGCTTCTCTCCAATACAGTCTGGATTGTGGCTTTTCTCCTCCTGTTGCAGTAAAAAGAGAGCAATTTTTCAAGTTTATACCAAATGTCATTCTATTTCATTTCCAAATATAATCTCCCAGAGAGAAGGTTCACTTGCCCTATTTCCAATCTCCAAAGTTAATACACAAATTTATATTCCTTTCTCCCACTCACTCTCCTAAATTAAGAGGTGTAATTACTAGGAACGCTTGCTACAAACGAATGGAGTGCCAGGGGAGAAGGAGCTGTCAGGGCTGGACGTCTGCAGCAGCCACCCTCCCCTCTCCCCATCCCTGGAGGACCCTGCTTATGAGCCAGTTTCTATCTTTCCCATTAGCAGGGGTAGCTCACACACAGGAGCAGATGACAACCTCTCCCTTTCCAGCCAGGACAATCATAAGGGACAAAATTACAAAATTAACTTCAGCCTGCCAGGGACACTGGTGCTTGCCAGGATGATTCCTCCCAAACTCACCTTTTGCCCCTCCTCAGCTCTGCTGACCTCTCAGGCAACATTGTGTTCCTTAAGAACAGCACAGAAATGCAGATCTGTGATCTAAAAATTCAGCCCCAGTCTCATCACTCCCCCCTTCCTCATACCCAGCACCCTCTCCAAAGGAAGATTGATTATTATAATCAGACCTAGCTCTGACACAGCATTTGCATTTTCAAAGCACAGCATAGTCATTAACTAATTCATCTACCCCAAGGGAGCCTTAACGAGCATTCACCTCTCTCCCCTCTGATTCCCAATGCTCAGGCAGCCTGCAGCTTGCCTTCCAACACCTCCCCTCCACATTGTGTGGCACCAGCACAACTTGGGGAAACTCCAGACAGGCTCAGCGAGCTGAATTCAGCCCTGCTGCAAAGGAACAAGAGGACAAGTGCACAGCCAGCCTATTTAAACCACCCACTCTGTGGTTTCCATACCTAATCACAGCAGGACAGGGTATGGCAGGAAACTGTTTGTTCTGCAAAATAAGGCCAATGCCACATGGGTCCCAGAATGGCCCAAACCTGAGCTGCCTGCCCAGCTGCAAGCATGTGAAGAAGGAATCACCACCACATCACACCCCCAAAGCCCCAGATTCCTCCTGCACATCCCATCCAACAAGCTCTTCCCCAAACACCTACAACACATCTTGGCTCCAGGGCTTGGTTTCCTGCCCCTCTCAAGTGTCTTCTCACATCCCAACACCACCAGATGCCCACCATTCTCACCCACCCACCTTCCTTGGTGCTGTGTTTATTTCTTTTTAGTGATCTGGGCTGGGTGCAGGATGTGACTTTGGAAATAAGCAATACTACTGTTTCAGACGGATGTAAGCTGGCTCAGAGCTCAAAATTAACAAACCTGGAAAGTTCATAGGGAAGAAGAGCAAACATCTTGTACAAGAGACACACTGAGCAGGGGAACTGAAGATGTTAATTTAAACCCATGAGTTTATTCAAGTATAATTACACATTTCAGCCCTCACTCCAAGAAAGGAGCAGACAAGGAATCTCTTCCTCTCAGCCTGCCCTGCCCACGCTCACAGGCTCTGCTAGGAGACCTCACTGCCACTGCTCGACAGCAAAACACCTTTGACAGCTCCACATCCAAAACCCCTCTCTTTGCTCTAACAGCTCATTCTGAAGAAGGATCACCTAATTTCCATGTTCATTCAGCTCAGAGCTCTCTGCTGTTATCAGCCTTGCTCCACCACTTCCACCAGGCGTGTAGATGACTGTTTCCTTTAATTACTACCGAAAGCTCCTCCCAGCCAGGGAGAACAGAACAGCTGGTGTCCACGGAGAGAAGGCAACTCTGGAGTAATTAGCCTTAACTGGCTGACACCTCCTACCCATTACTCCTGGTAAGGACAGCAAAACACAGAAAAAGAGCCTGTTTAGGCAGCCTGTCAAGGTGCCAGACTGGATGTGCCACCTCCCTGCCCAGTGTAGCCAAGGTGCTGGCACAATGGAGTTGTCTGCTCTTGAGAAGAGCATCACACAGATCACTTTTTTCATGCAGGAATAGGCATATTTTGATAGAATCAAGTCTTCTAGCAGCTGTAATTTACAGGCAAAGCAACAAATAAATCTGCAAAGATGTCATACCTCCTCCGTACAGAGTTTGAATACAGTTTGTTTCCTAAAAATATAGCCTCGAGGAGTTTCCTGAGCATTCAGTCAAGAATTCTCATCAAACAGGAGCTTGTAATCCCACCTCTCACTCTCCCCATCAGTTTTCTCGTTGAAAAATCATCACATAATAAACAGTCAGTGAAGAATCTATGCAGTTACCAAGCACCTAGGAAGATCAAAGGGGAAAAAGAATCCAACATCCATTTTTGTTTCTTTGTTTTCTAACATAAATACAGTGGAATCAATCCTGCTTAATAAAGTAAAGAGAGCAAAGGAGCCTTCACTGAGTGCTTGAACTTAATCTTCTTTCCCTTGCTCACATGGATCAACACACAGCCTGTGCTTTTAGGAGCAGCTCTCTCACTCCTGCTGCAGCTCCAGACCAATTTTGCAGTTCACTACAGCTGGGAGCACTGTTTGCTGGCACATCTTGGCAGGGGCCAGCTGAGCTGCCTGCTAATGAACTCCCAGAGTTGGGAAACATGAGGATGGGGCAAGGGCCCCAGCTATGGGAAAGCAGCAGCTCTCCTGACAGGGCTCCCAGCTGCTTTAAAGGAAGCTGCAGAGCCTTGAAGGAGCCTTGTTCCCCAAACCCTGCCCAAGGAACAGCTTAAGTAGAGCAGGTTGAATATTTTCTAGTTAAATGACCCATCCTCAGATTAGCCTGTGACAAAAAGCAGTGGGCTTTTAATGTATAAAAAGGGAGCAATCTCTCTCCTGGTGCCAAAACCCAAAGGTCACAAGGGCCATGCCAAGACTGCTCTGCCCATTTCAGCCTCTGGGATGATGCCTGCAGAGCCCTTCAGTTGCCAGCAGCAGTCACAGAGTGAAAGACAAACAGCAATTCCCTCTCAAATACCATATGTTCAACTCTGGTGCCAAAGCACAAACCTGGCATTTTAACCTTTGGTGAACATGTTCTTGCTGCCATCAACAATAAACTCTGAGGCCCAGCTCAGAGGAAAGGTGCACTGGATGTGCAGTGGTGACATTAGCACTGAACACAGCATTAACAGGACAGGGCCTGGCAGGAGCTAGATTTTGTACAGCCAGTCTTTAGAGGTAAATGAAATATTCATAAATAAGTTTAAATTCTCCTGACATGCCAGATTCTGTAATACAACAAAGAGTTGTCAGCCTCAATTAAGCAATTCCGAAGAGGTAGGGCTCTGCCATTCATTATTTACCAAGAGGTCCTAGGAAAAATTCTGCTCTATGATCTCCTTGTCTCTGTGGATAAAGTGAGTTTTACAGCTCCTGCTGGAGGACTCTGCTGCCCTGACAGACCCCAGCCTGCCACATCTACTACCTACCCCCAGCAATCATCAACCAAAGGCAAGAAACACTGGGAACAAGCTCTTCTAAGGACACAGACACAAAAAAACTGAAAACAAATGATTTAACAAGCTGATTAGGCTGTCAGTGTAAGGACTAAGTCTTGAAACTTAAACTTTTTTTTAAGCCTTTATCTCCCTTTTTGTATACACAAAACCAGCCCCAGGCAAGAAGAGAAGTATCCAGCAACCTTTCATCTGCAGGCACATCCTCTGAACATGCCCTCCGTGGCCCCCCAGGTCCCAGAGCTGGAGAGCTTCACATCCCCCTGCATGTTCAGAACAAGCTGTGCTTACAGAATTGGATCTCTTGCATCAGATCTCTCAGGATGGTCCTCTTCCAATGCAGGCACAGCTTCCCAGAGCTGTGAAAGCAGGAGGAAACTGGTCTCCAACCTTGTCACAAGGAAGCTTTAAATCAGTTATTATTTTGTCCTGTTCTTAAACGATTGTTCAACAGCCCCAATTTTTCTTTTCCCTCTCTGGACATGCACTGGCACTTCATGCTCCTTCTACAGCTTCCCCAAGCTGCCTTTTAGGAAGGCAGAATAAAGAAGCAGAAATGACAGAATCCTAGAGGTATCCCAGACCTCTCACCTGGTTTTCTCAAAGTGTAGAATGTAGAGCCCCTGCATTCTCCAGGAAATTTTAGCTCAGCTAAATTGAACCAAGTAGGTCTGAGGTAGCCCATAAACTTCTTACAGGTTCTGTAGACATGAATGAAGCCTGGAAAAGCACAATTCTTGCATGTCTACTAAATAGCCCTTTTACATCTCCAGGCTGTGCCTAGTACAATAAAGCCTCTGACAGTATCCCTGTCCTGTTCTCATTTAACCAAGTAACTCTGTAACTCAGATTTTAGTGACAACAGTGACACTGACAGGGACCACCCAGCTGCAGCACCCTTTAAACAGGACAACTACTCACTTTTCTCTTCTGCTCAACAACTGAAGAGGAAAAAACCTCCCCACTCCTCCCTCTCCAGTCCCTGTTATCATCATGCCTGTCAGTACAGCTCAGGTTTTAGGGGTACACCTGTGGCATCCACCCCAAATGATGGGCTGGGAATTAGGGAAATGTCCATGAGTCCCATCTGAGCAGGAATTGCTCTTCAGGTCTGGGTCAGACCATTTACCCCCAGTCTGGCAGCACCTGTCCCATAGGGAAAGGCAGCAGGAAAGCAGCTCTCCACTTCAGGCAGCCACACTTCTGACAGTGCTAACCCTGTGTCAGCTCTTATCACATTGGGAGAGCAAATGAAAACAATCCTGCTGAAACCAAACGGTGCTGCCGTGTCCCATAAAACTTCCACCTTAATGGATCCAACAGCAGGTTCATTTGTGTAATGGGACTTTTAAACAGACTGTTTATTTCTTTTTAATTTGAAGGGAATGTGCTATTTGATCCCATGTGCCCGGCTAGATTTTTAAAACAGAGATAAACCACGAGAATTGACTCACTAAGTCTCTCCTTCTCACCTAATTAAAACAGCATTGAGATAGCAAGGTGCAGAGGTGTAATGCTGATCACCTCTCCAGCTCACAGCAGTTTGGCAGCTCTCATCCTCCAGGATCCCAAGCATTCCTCCACACTCCCTGCTTTGCCCACAGTCACGTGCAGCAGATGTTTCTGATGGTGCCACGCTTTTGTGTGTTGAACATGAATTTTCCAAGAGGGAACACACAGCAGGTGCAACACACCAGCTAAGGCTGTTCATCATGCCCCAGGCTAAGAGAGGGAGAAAAAAATAACCTTGTCTATGTACCTCAGAGCTCACTGTATTCCTACCCCGTGGGGAATAGCAGAGACCAGTTTTAATGTAGTTGTTTACAACAGGCACTGAGAGCTCTCTGCCAGGGAAAGGGAAAGGACAAGTGTACTCCCATCCCTCTATTCCAGGCTTCAGTCCACCTTCAGAACCAAAACTCCACAGTAAAAACAGGGGGAAGAGTCAAAACAGGGCATCAATGATTCCTGCACAATCATCCCCCTCTTCTACCAACTCATCATTCAGAATTTACAGGATCACACGATAAGGTGAAGAAGGATATAAACACTGTGAAGTAAACAAGCAACAAATGGCTCTGCTGAAGCAAAACTAAAACTACCTGATAGAGAAAAAGATGTCTCAGACACATTCAAAACAAACAAAATTCAATGAAGGCCTTTGGTCTAAAAATACAAATGCACAAACACAATTACTGAGAGCACAGAGGCTTTACCACAGAGGAGCATAAACTGATCAGAAAGAGGAAACTACATGAAAACAGAAGAAACAGCACAGAATTGAAATGTCAGAGTGCAAGTCCCAAAACAGCGCCTACAAAATGAGCCTTCCTCAGCCAGAAACTCGAGAGGAGGACAGAGTGGGGCAGATGAACTGATCCCAGGATGAACATCAGCACTGTGTGGCACTGGAAATGGGTGATGACCTGGATACAGCTCTGCTCTTCCACCACAGAAGTGGAAGAGGTTCCTGCCTCTACTCCATGATCCTGTAGAAGACACTTTTGCAAAAGCTACTGCAGCAACATCACCTGGAATGACGTGACCACTCTGATTACTCATCTTCAAAGGAGACATGGAAAGAGGAAGAGATTTAAAGCAAGCTGCAAGATTCATGAGGAAACTGAAGAGCCTGTTTCAAGAGAAGGCTGCAAGAGCTTGATTTGTTTAACCTAGACAAATGAAAGGCTGGGAGAGAACAATTGTTCTCTATAAATATGTCACAGCATAAATATGAGGGAGGAAGAACAGTCACTGTAGTTTAAGGAGAATATTAGCACAAGAAAAAAATGGATATTAACTGCACATATATTTTCAGTTGGAACTGGGAAGATATCACCTATCAGAGCAGTCTTCCCATGACAGTAATGGTACAAACAACCAAAGCAGTTTCAAGACAAGCTTGATAAATTTATGGACTGAGATATATGCTGAATTTGCCTCTGTTACTGAAGGACTGGACTTTATGATCTAAAAGTCCTCTCCCAGTCTTCTGTTACTATATCATTTCATTCTGGATTAGCTTCTTTTGCTGTCTCTTTATAACCAGGTTCATGCTTTTCAATCTGATTTGAGAAGTGGATATTTCTCTAAGATTGCCTTACTAAAACTATTCACCCTGCTGCTCAGCTGAGTGCCACGCTGCTCATCTGTCTTGGCTTTGCTGGCCTCACACAAAGTGTTAGGATAAAATCTGTCACATGGGAAGGAGATTTGCTGTCACCTGCTAAATCAATTCAGAAATTATGTAATACACTTTTGATAGATGGAGACTTCCTGCACCAGTCAGTGCAGGAAGTCTCCTGCCCCTCCCAACCTGTTGGTTCTAAAGATGTTCCAGCAAGGCTTCATTTTTATTTATAACTACTGTGGTTCAGCCCTCTGAATCCCACATTTAATTGCCTTCCTATTACAGAAAATACAGAGAATTTACATTTCCACTAATGAACACCACTTTTGTTCTTGTTCTCAGTCTGTTGTATTTCTTGCTTTCTGTTCAGTAACTCTTAAACAAGAATTAAATTAGCTCCATTGGCCATTAATCCAGGACAGGTATTTCTATACTCAAGTTCATATTTTTTCCTATTATCATTGGTGTTACCTGTAAATTAAAAGCATAGGTAATAACTTTTCCATGTTGCCTTCCAGTTAACAGCTAGATCCCAACTACATTCAGCTCAGTGTTCTCTGAGTTTATTTCCTTCATGTCCTCTCTTTTCTGTCTCCATTTCTACTCCTGATAACCATCAGTGTAGGCAGTCACTGACATTTAAGTTAATCCTAAACATTATGATTTCATCAGACTGAACACATGATTGGCTCTTTAACTATTGCTGACCTGCTGCTCTTAAATAAAGGTCTCCTCTTCTATGCAAAGGGTTAACCAACACTTTTGCTCAAGGCAAAGGGCATTGATTATATTAATTTTAAGGTGTCTTTATTCTCTCTGTTAAGGACACTCAATTTATACCATTCATTTGGTGACGGCTGCATTCTTGGACTTCAAATCTTCTTTACCTCCCACCCTGCTAAGCAATTCCTCTGATTCTTATATCCATCCTTTTTAATCTGCTGGAGGGTGAAATTTAATTTGTTCCAAAGAGCAGTCTATAGATTTCAGAGCCCACATGGGCCAAGCTGTCTTTTGAAGATGAAAGCCAAAAGATACCCAGAGCACCTCAGGGTAATGAAAATACAGGTGATGCTTTTTTAATACCAAGCCAACTTCCCTCAGGGATTAATGATGGAGAACAAAAAATCTTGACATGAATGCCCCCTGCTACAGAACCAGACTGGAAGAAAGAGTAAGATCAGAGAGCAGAGCTGTTGCTTGGATGGCAAGCTTGAGCCAAACAATCTCCTCCTGTCTATAAAGGGATATGAAAAAGGCAAACGAAAATTACAAAAACAAACACGTCTTCTGTTTCCCTCCCCTCAGGGAGCGAAAGAAAAATAATATAACAAACAAGAAGGCATTTTCCACAAATAATATTTTGGTTTGAGTGAAGCTCTCCTTCAGCTTTAGACTGTAGAGCACTAAACTAACATACCATGAGAAATAAGATCCTGGCACCACAGATCAGGGAGCTGTGTGAACTCTGGGCAACCTCCTTGCACATCCTGCAAATAAAGACACTAGCACCAGCCCCAATAAAGAAAACTTCCACTGCTGATGAAATTATCAGAGAAGTGCACATTCATACAAAAAAAAAAAGAACAAAAAAAAAATCAGTAAATAAAAGACAGAAAAACCCCATGGATCTCTGGGGCAGCTCATGGACCTGAGCCCTATTAAGAGTGGTGACTCTTATGTGTCTTATGGGCACACACTGTTCCCTTACAGTATGAACATGCTTAAATTGTGGAAAAAAAAGAAAATAAATAAGTGAAATGTTAGAGGGAGAGGAAAATCAAAGTTTCATTGTTAATTACATAGCACAATGATAAGGGTAATTTTTCTTAAATCAAAAAATAAATTCTAGGTTCAAGTTCCCTGAAGGATATAAAATATTAGAGGGTTTTTTATGGTTGTAATCACAAACTCATTTCTCCAGCCACTACTGGCCGTGTCTAATTTGGGCAAAGTGTGTTAATGATACAGAGGCACAGCCCAGAGATGTCTTCAGTTGCAATATTAATTGCATTTAGGGAAAGAGGCATGAATTGTGCTTATACAAGCTAATTAGTATGGGTTTGCTAATTAATACTGGAAAGTCAAACTGCCTTTGTCTTGTCAACTGCAATTAACTGAAGACATTTAAATTTCCTTTTTTGTTGTTCCTTCAGTAGCACGCTCACTTTCAGCTGACAAGCAAAGAAGCCCTGCACTGGAGCAGTCAGAAGAGCCACTCCATTTCACTGGCATCCCATTTTCCTCTAGCAGGACCTTGTGCTCTGGCCTGGCACAGGGCTCCCTGTCACACACACCACCCTTCCTCTGCCACTGTCCCTGGGGACACAATTCCCTGAGCTTGTCCTGAGAGGAGAGGCCCTGAGTGTGCAGATACTGTTCTATTGAGGCCACAACCCCATCAGACTTATCCCACAGTAACTGTACTTTTAAATATTGCTATGTAAGGAATGACTCCTTGACCAGAGATGCCCCCACTGATAGAAAGAAGTCCTTGGTTCTCTCAGTGAGGTGCTGTCAGCCCTGGAGCCAGAGCCAGCAGAGCTCTTTGGGGTGGCAGCAGAGATGCCACCTGCACAGAGGATTGTCCCAGAAGCAGCCCAAGGACTGATCAGACTGCACCTGCACCTGACAGGTGTTTGCTCCATTTCACTCACAGCCACTGGCCTGTGCACAAGAGCTGATGAAAAGCAATATCCACATCTGTCAGCACCCAGAGCAGGACAAGCCCTTCAGCATTCCCAGCTCAGCATCAAACTGGGGCTGGAGGCTCACAGTGAAAGGGATGAAAAGGAAGGTGAGAGGCCAGCAATCCAAACCAGGCAAATAATTTTGGTGAAGTGTCAAATTTAAAGGAGTTACAAATCAGGCCATCCTGATCAGGTGAGACACTGATCTGAAATGGGGGGGAAAAAAACACATAAAGAGCATTTTGCTGGATGGCAGGAGGAAAGCAGGGCTGGTTGCACATCCACAGGAGCCTGTGGCAGGCAGCCATGGAACAGCCACCCCAAAGGGGACAGACCTCAGTCACCATCAACACTGCAGGAGACACAAAGTGACAACTTTTCCTACCAGGGAGCTTGTGAGTGGGGATGCAGAAGAACCATCTACCACCAGCGAAAATGAGCTAAACTGTTGGGTTTTCCCTCAAAAGGGGAAAAGATGGAAAAAAATATCACTTTTCCTCTGTATGAATCAATTCTCCTATATTTACTGAATAAATTCAAGCTGCTGAATAAAGCCCACCCCTCACAATCTGCAATCCATGGTTAAAGCACCACAGAAAACAGCCTCTTCATGGGAGGCTGATGTAAGAGTTAGTGGAAGATCACAAAACCAGCAGTTTTCTACTGAGAAACCCTTGGGAATAGGCACTGAACACTGACTGAAGCTTTATCCTCTGATGGATGATGCACAACACCAATTAATGCTTTAACACTGGAAGTTCCAGCTTCTCCAGCCCTTTGCTAGCCCACTTAACACAACACATTTTTGAAGGCAAACAACTCAAAAACCAGGCTTAATGAGCTCAAAAGAAAAACTTTGAAATGTTAAAAAAACTAACTCCATAACATCAGAAAATTTAAAACACAACAGCAAGTTTTTCTTCTAATAAATCCAGTGAGCACAACACAAAATTGATTGTTTAGAATTTGAAACTGTTACAAGGCAGCACATAATGAGATCAGATGGTAAGTAGGATTAACTCAGTTTTCTTTGGAAGTATCAGCTGTGGCCTCTGTCACCACAGAAAGCAGCTGGGCATACAAAAATGTTTGCCCACAATGTGAGACCACCCCAGAACCGGAATCAATTAACGCTCTCATGATGGAAAATCTGATGCTGAAACAGCAAGAGGCACAAATTAAAAAAAAAAGATGCTAACAGACGTATGGCAACCCATTAATAGCACAGTAGGGGCACCTCATCCTGCCCTTCAGTGCCCTACCAGAGCTCAGCACAAGTCTAAAAAGACCAGTGTTGGCACTCTAGTTTATGATTTGGATTTTAGAACAGATGTCTGTTTAGCACCTACTTACTAGCCAGTGCTGCAGGCTCGTTTTTATATTAGTAATAAAATTAATCACATCGACAGAATGAGTCTCTGCATCTTGGATATTGCTCAGGTTTTCCTTGTGACTACGAAAAGTTGCAGGAATCCCACAGTTCATCTATTAGCAAAAATATCAGTTCACAAAATAACTTAACACTGACACCTCATTTATTCCTGAACATAAAAAATCATATTCAAGTCATGAAACTGAATATAAACCTCCCTGCTACCTGGCTTTGTGTCCTTTTATTATTTTTGGTCCTTGAGGGAAGTGCCAATAAAATAGACTAACCCAGCAGAAAATTAACAGATATTGTAAAAAATTAGTTTGTGGTAATTCTCTTGTATCTCATCTGCCTGTCCTTTAAACACTTGAGACTGAATCAAAGGCCCCAAAGAAAGGAGTTAATTCAGTATGAAATTAAATGCTTGCTTCTGATCTAGAACTGGTAAGGAGAAAAGGAATTGCCAGAAAAATGAAGACAGACCACTAGATCTCATCCAACACTTTTTCCAGGTGAGTATGGAGACAGGAGTGCCAAGACTGGCAGCAGCAACACAACTTTTGCAATGTTTATTTGCTGTTCATTTCTGAATATTTGGAACTGATCCATTATTGAAATGAACTGAACTTTGCATATTACTGCTCTGTAAAACAACCAGGGGGAAAAAAAAGAGGCAGATATTGAACACTTACCAACTCTGCTCTTTGCTTGTGGTTTCCCACTTCTTCCAGAACCTGAGACAGCTGAGCCTTCAAGACACAGGGGAAAAAAAACAAAAGCAAAAGGAAATTAAGTCTGGGATGTAATTTTGGAAGTTTAATAAGACTCTTGTCCCTCTCCCTGACCACTCCCCTTCTCCCTCCCACAAAAAAAATCACATATGGCACCATGATTTTCATGGCATTGAGAAGGAATTATAAGTATTTGGTCTTGTTAGTCCTGTCAGCATCCCATGCCATGAGACAGTCCTGTCCCAAAGAGCCTGAAGTCTATGTGCACAGGAAAAACCAGGTTTTTTGCAGAGAATGCCACAAGATAAACCTGCCCAAATTTTAATCCCATAGCCCAGCCAGAACTGTGCCTTCACTCAATTTCTGTGAAGCGGCAGAAAGAGTGATCTTAAACCCACCCAGTTTTGTCCAGTTTAACTTTGAAGAAGAGGAGGTTTAGCTCCACAGCTCCTGAAAGGAGTGTGTGTTTCAAGCTAACTTCATAGAAAATGTTCTGCTGAATTTCTGGGGTCCAGGGTTGGGTTTGGAAACCTTTAAAATGCTGTGGGAAAACATCAAGAAAATCTGCTCTTTAACATAAACCTCTTGAATTTCCATGAGAAAAGATCTCAATGCAGCATTTTCTACTTTTTAAAAGGGAAATTTGAAATGTAAAGAATCTCAAACCAGAGTAGAAATACCTTTGGTTATCCTGGCATAATCTAAGGGGAAACAGGAACTTGACTCAGAAAAGGATCTTTTACAGAGTTTTGTTTATGAAAAAGGATTTTAAACCAAATGGGTATTTAGGAGACAGTTAAGAGAAGCCACACAACACACAAATGCTATTACTTCCCACATCCTTGATTTTCTAACACTCTGCTAGGCTGCAATCAGCCTTTCTCTGCTTAGCAGAAAGCCCAAAAAATAGCCACTGATGACAGATAAGATAATTTAAACAATGTAAACAAATAAAAGAAATAAAAACAACTTTCCTACAAACTGATTCATGTAATTTCAAGCAAATATTCATTAAAACCCTCTGGAGTCTCTCAACTTCTCACCACATATGAAATGAGTCTTTTGAGTGCCACATCCAAACCAAAGACAAAGAGCAAGCAGTTTATTACAATGAAAAGCAAAACATTCAGCTCTGGAAGCTAACTGCACTGAAATGCAAGCAAATAATTAAATAAAAAAATACAGTCTAAGGGCTCAGCACAGCAGAAGTTCCATTTTGCCAACAAACAAGCAAACAGTTCCAAATTTCCCTGGCCCCAGAGCTCAGCGGAAACTGAAAAAGTTTCAGCTTCTTGCTGTGCAGGGCCCGGGATGATGTGACATTATTTAAGGGAGAGACACTGAAATAGGATGAAAAGGGTTTTAACACAAGCCTGGGACCTGGCACAGGAGAAGGAAACACACTCATTAAACACTGCAGGAGATGCCAGCCCCAACCCAAACTGGAGTGCCTGGACAGGCGAGGGAAGAGAGCAAATGAAATGATCACCAAGCCTGATGTGGAAACATCAGGGAGCTGTAAATTTGCAGACACCTGGGAAAGACTTTTCCCTACTGCTGCTGAAGGAGGTACAATGACAGCAGCAGGCTGGAGCCAGGAGTTGCTTGGGGAAGAATTAGAAAACATGACCTTAGAGGGGTTATTTAGGAGAGGCGCTGGCATAAACTCTGCAAAACATCCCCAGACTGACTGAATATTTTTGATTACAAACCACCCCAACTGTTCTGTATATTTATTCGCTTTCTCTGTATGAAGATGACCTTTAGATGGGAACCACTAGCCTATTCTAAACCAGATATAAGAATTACTTAATTTAAAATTACATTAAAAATCATGTATTTTCTTACAGCAGCTGCCAGTCCTGAATTTGAGGGTCAAGTCTCTGTTCAGGCTCCTGTTCACACAGACTCCTATGGAATCACAGAGTAACCCACTCTGGAAGAGTAGGAATCCCCTCAAAGCTCAATGCCCTGTGGTTTTGGTGGTCACCTGGATCAACCCATCACACTGTGCCCAGCTTTGGTCACACCACAGTGTAAATATTTTTATTTATAACACCAAGGCAACAGTACCCTAGGAGCCTGTTTCACTAGTTGGGTATAAGAGCATTTTAAAGTATAATACCTCCATAAAAGTCAGAAGAAAAGGATAGCAAAGACTCCAACACATTTTACTTCGGGATAAGGCTGGAAAAACCTTTTAGGCAAGAGAGAAATAATATAAAGGGATGGGGAAAATTGAAAATACAAGTGGGAAATATGCCATAATTTATCTTAGATATAATATGGCTTGGGGAAAATAACCACTTCAAGGTGCTATGCCAACAGAGACACAGAACCCTGGACAGCAAGTCCAAGCCAGCAGCAAAACAACAGCAGATCAATATCATTTGGAGAAGCAATCAGATAAGAACTAAATCACAAAGTAGGTTTTCTTCATTGCATTCATTTCTAGGCAGCTCATCTCAAAGGGAAAGAGTCAGTAACTAGTGGGAATTCAGAGAGCATCTACTAAACTTACCAGACTGCTGGAAGAAATGATTTATGAAGATTAAAAGATTTTTAAACATTATGGTTTGACTGCAACTCTCACAGAAGAGCAAAAGGGACATATTTAATGCCCTGAGAGCTGTTACAATGACAAAGCTGGAAACAAGGAGGTTTCCCCAGCTCACTGCTGCTGTTGGATGCACTCACAGTCCAGAGCAGGGACCCCCCACTCCCTGTCCCTGCCCCCTACTCGGAGAGCTGGGGAAGCTCCAGACAAACTCTAAATTTTCAGCAGGGTGCCCAGTGTCTGCACTTGCCAGGCTGTGGTGCAGCCGATCTGGATGCTTTATCACGTCCAGTTTGTAAACATCAGCCCTGTCCCAGACTTTTTATTAGCTTAAATCAAATATTGAACCTCCCTCAGCTGTTGGAGGACAGCTGCTGGCCAAGTGATTCACTGCCATATTCCTTCCAGGCCACAAGAAAATACAAACTAATCACCAGCAGCATGACAGATGCACGCATTTTTAATTACGAAGGAGAAATTAGGCTGTGAACTTAGCCCCACATCTCACTTAATCAGAGTGCTGGGGAGGAGCTGCCAGCAGCTGCAGAGGGCCCTGGAGAGCTGCCTGGCAGCCTGCCCAGCCCCTGCTCCCACTCCCCAGGCATTTGGCAGAAAAGACCTGAAAAAAACAAAGTTATGCTGTTCCTTGGAATGTATCTTCTCAGGAATGAACTGCTGGTTTCTGGGTGCAGCATCTCTGGCCACATCCAGCAAGGACAGCGTGAGGGTTGGACACGGGCCCCTCAGGGTGGTGGGAAGGCACAGCGGGGCCAGCAGATGCTGGAGCACTTTGCCAGTCCCATCTCAGAGCTCTGCTCTGGGAAACGCCATCCTGCTAGTGACAGGACAAGGGGAATGGCTTCAAGCTGGAAAAGAGTAGGCTTAGATTAGACATTAGTGAACAATCTTCCCTGTGAGGGTGGGCAGGCCCTGGCACAGGGTGCCCAGAGAAGCTGTGGCTGCCCCAGCCCTGGAAGTGTCCCAGGCCAGGTTGAATGGATGTCTGAGCAACCTCATCTAAGAGTATCCCTGCCCACAGAAAGATGATTTTTAAGGTCCCTTCCAACCCAAACCATCCCATGATTCTCTGATGAGCTCAGCTCTGTGTTAGGGTTTTTCGATTGATCATATCCACCTTGGTACTTCAGCAATCTCTCCATAGGATAAACTTCCGTGTTGAATTTTCAGTCTACGCATAAAAGTTAACTTAAAGCTCCAAGGAAATTCTCTTTACTTAAGACACACATTAAATTCCCATAGATCACCAAGCTCAAGCATTAAGAAACCTGATATGTAAACAAATATTATGAATCAGACATAAAAATACAGTGCAATTCACCCACTGAAGGCAGCACAACCAGGTAAGGGAAAATCAAGTTGCAAAGCAGGGAAAAAAAATCCTCTCGAGTACTCAGTCAATTACTTTAAGCTTTCAAAAAAAGGTTTGTCAATTCAAAATATTCATCTTACATGACAACATAGTCTAATCTACTGTCAGTGGATTGTCATCCTCAAAAGAGACTGGCAGGAAGAGAAGAACCTGTGCTCCAGCCTCACTGGGAATCTGCAGCTTGGGCTGAAAGAGGAGCAGGTTTCCAAGGAGAGGAACCAACTCAGCTCCAAGGAGACATTTCTGAATTGTTTAACTTGCTTCCCTGCATCAATAATTTCTCTTCTGTACCTTCCAGAAGTCAGCCTTCACTGACAGCACTGGAGGAGGCTGGTCAGGGAGGGTTTAATGAATGAAACTGAAGCAATCTGGTGGTGACAATGCAGCTGTTAAACTGACTGCATCCAGAGCCCCCCACTCCCCTCTGGAGGCTGATGGTGAGCTGGCTGCCCTGAATGATGGGCAGGCAGCTCAAAAGTGAGCCCCATTTGTAGGGAAAAATTAACTACTCAGTCTCTAATGAACAGTCTTTCTCTACATAGAACAATACCCTCTGCTCTACAAGCAATTAGCAAATCGAAGTGTTCTCTTTGTGGACCTGCATTAATTTACTCCTCGACGTGGCACATTAAATAGCTCACAGGTACAGCACAGCAGTGGCAACAGCCAGCACCATAAAATAAAAGCTTGCTTCAAAGAGTTTCGGAAGCAAAATTAGGCGTGCTGCATACAGGGAATAAATCAAAACAACTTTCATTTGGAAATATCATTTTAGTCTTATGCTTTCATCAAGAAACATGATTATCATAACAGCCACATTAATACAACGTTGGTACTCTACAAGGGAGAGAAACAAGCAGCACATTTGCTACCTCAAATTAGAAAGAGCAATTTTTATTCTTTCTCATCAGGGGAAATACCTGAGAACATACACAGTTGCCTATTCTGGGGTTGTGCTTTCACAGCTAGAAATCCCCATGACAGTCCCCAGAAGGAAGGCCACTTGTTGGAAGGGGCAACACCTCTGCAGGGAAGGGGAGGAGGAAGAGGCTTTCCCTGGAAGAGCTGGAACACAGCAGCAAAAAATGGCATTTTTACAGCTCACTGAAGCCCAAGATACCCTTAGAAATATTTTATATGCAACAGTTGTATGCAAATCCAAGTCAAGTGTGATAATTGGCAAATTTAGGTATAATGTTAATTACCAGCTATTTCAAATTAATTAACTTCTAAGATAAATTCTTGCTTCTCCTCTTTGAGAAAGCTAACACACAATTTAAATTTACAAGGATATATCGGCTGCTGATCACAGAAATAGGGAATCTTGTATGTTCCAACATGCCAGATCACTTCAGTTTCCTTGTGCTGGCTGCTCCCCATTCCCTGGGTAATTTCACAGTTACGTATTTCTCTGATCACTCACAATAGAAGACACAAGATGAAGCTTCTTGGCTCAAGCTGGATGGTTTGAGTGTGTGGCTAAAGTGTGGTGTGACCTCTACAGTGCCCAAGCCAGAACAGCTTATCTGGTGCCATGGCTGGGGAAGAGGGAAGAAGAGAAAAAAAAAAAAGGCATAATATCACCTTTTTCTATCAGATTCAGGAGACACAAAGCAAATAAAGTGCACTGAAGCTGTGGCTGAAATACAGAAGGAAGCTTGAAAACATGGCAGCACTCCCAGGACAGTTCTGATAAGGAAAGCACTGCGACAATGAGAATTCAATCCAATGCAGGAACATAAGCACCATGCTGATGAGTTACATGGAACAACACAGGAATAGGATGAGAACAATTTGAAGAGAACTTTGCAGTCACTAATTACCTCTCAGCAAAGAATGAGGCTCTGGCTTGTGGGGAAAACAGAAGGAAAACTTTGATTTCACAAAAGCCACAGACAGATTACTTCTGGGGGTGGCAGAGACTGAGCAGAAGTAACTCATCAGCCACTTGCAGTCAGACTTCACTTTATTTGCATATTGTGATCCTGCATATTAAAATACTGTGAGAACCGAAATTAAATTTTCATTAGTGTTCAATCTGGAATCTCACCCGTGGGATTCAGCTTTCAACAGTTCATGCAGGCATTTCCCTGTTTATTTAAAGTCAGATACCCATTTATCCCACACCAGCCAACACTTGTGGCCTTCAACCCGCTGCACACCATTATTGCCCAAGGGCAGCAGAGCAGGATTGTTTCTGCACCCCTGAACTGCCCTACAGAATTACTCTGAACTAACTGGTTATTTCTAATTTAATGTATTTTGATGCTTTGTAGTTGAAATTGCCAATCTTTCACAAAACTGCATCAGCTGAGATCACAATGAAGAAGTCAGTTTAGTACCAGCCATTGCTAAATAATTTCCTTGCTGCTTTACAGGCTCCTTTTTGCTGTTCTGAAGAAAGTTCTCCTGGTTATAAAATCAAATGCACATCCTTTATAAAGTGGGAAAGAACAGCTACAAATAAACTCTGCTGCTGTCTCAAAAGCATCCAGAACACCACGTTATCTCACAGGAGCTGGATTGGAGGTGGCAGGGGGCTCAGTCTGATGTGAAAGTGAAGAGGAAAATTCCCCAACAACTTCTGAATGTGTTTCAGAAATTTAAATTCAGTGAAACCACACTTGTTCTGACTTGCAGAAAAGCTGCAATAGGCAAAGCAGAGACCATTACTTAGTGACATAATTTATGAGGATAGGCTTGCAGCTCAATGAAAAACATGTGTCTCAGGCCACGGCTTATGCAGTTTTCCATGTAATTTAGTCCTTAATTTTACCCCAAGCAAGGACAGGAAGCACAGGAAATGAGAATGCCTGTAGGCCAGATGTCCCACATCTCCAGGGACTCATGCTCCTGGGCATCACCGCAAACCACAACGCCCAGGGGCTGATGGCCACTGCTTTGTCCAGAGCAGTGAGAGTGTTTTCCACCAAAAAACAAGAGCTGCTCCTTCTCTGGAAACCAGTTTTGTACTGGATTTGTGCAGGGAAATGCCGCCCCCCAGTGAGACACAAAAAGCAGCTGGTTACCAAAATCAGGGTAGAATAAAGCAGAGCTCTTGGGCACTAAACAAAAAAAAATGAAACTGCAAATTGAAAAATCACCAAAGTCATCGCTATAATTACTGAAGACGAAGGGAAAACGTCTCCCCTAGCAAAGATATGGGCTCCTATCAACACTCTATCAAGATTTACTGGACAAGGGGATAATAGCCACACCTTTCTCTAGCTCTTGAGTCTCAAGGGCAGACCAATCTCTCTCCTTCTCTTTAAGAGACGAAGTCACTTGTAATGTCAAGAATTCTTGACAGTAAGCTTAATATAATGAAATAACCCCAAAGTCTGCCTGGTTAGACTATGAGAAAAGGGTGTTAACAAAGTATGGAACAACTGATATGAGATGAAGACAGGATTCCAAGCCAAAATTGCCCACATCCTTATTCCTGGCAAATACTTGATCTAGCTTAAAGTAAGCCACACAGTCCTGCAGCAGAAACCTGGCTTTTGTTCCTACTCTGCCTAACAACTGAGACCTGGGGCAAAGCACTAAACTCTGAAAGTCTTTCTTTTCTCTCCCTGTCTAACCTAAAGATAATACTGACTCTGTAAAACCCTTCCAAAACCTTTGAAAAGGGATAATCTCTGAGCACAAGGTGCCACTGTTGACACAAACCACACCTGATGGGCCCCAGCACTAAAAGGATTAAGCACCAGAGTAAGTGAAGTCCAGCACCAACACGTTCAGAGGTGGCAGCAACCTCTTCTCCCTGATCCTCAAAGCAAAGGTGACCTTCAGAGCTGCAATAAAATGTTAAACTTGGAGAAAGACCCTGAACTTCTCTAAATCTACTCCATCAACACTGTTCACATAATCTCTCAGGCAGATGCTGCCGGAGAAGGAAGAGAAGCAAACTGGGAGATGGAAAAATGCAGAACCTTCTATCCAGGAAAGGATGAGTCCCTAGAGATTGGACAGCCCCGTGCTAGGCTGAAACAGTTAAAAATGAGGCGAGAAAATAGTGGGCTCAGTAACAAAACCACCTTAGTTTTGCAAAAATATCTCAAAACAAGAACGTTCATTTGTTGTTTTACTGCAGCTGAGGGTGAGGTGAGGCTGTGAGGCAACACCCCAGAGACTCCTCTCTCCTGCTGTTTTCCCTTGATGTTTTTATTCTGCACCTTGCTAAGAAGGAGCACAGAGACCAAAAGATTAGCACAGCTCTGCTGGGAACAATCTACTTTTGTAATTGGTCTCCTTCCCCCCTTCCTAATCAAATGGTGCTGCAGTCCCCTGGGGAGAGAATACAGTGCCAAACAAAAAATGTGAGTTTGCAGCTGCTTCCTCAACAGCAAAGGGCAGCCTGACTGATGAAACTCTGCCAAGCCAATTGCTTCCAGCATGATGCAGCCAGCACAGCATCTCCACACACAAGTGACTGTGGGATGCTGATGGACTCTGCTGATGGTCATTCCCCATCACTGCAGCACCCATCAGAGAAGCCTCTGCCACAAAAATTCTCATTGAGGTCTCAGAGGAGCAGATGAGTGTGAAGAATTAGCAGGAAGTCCCTTCTCTTTTGCTGCTCCCCACCAAAAGTTTCAACCAAATGGCAGAAAGATAAAATTGAGGGTCAGCTGCAAATCTCTTGTCAGGAGTAAAACACATTAATACATTCTTGCAACTCAAAACCATTCAAAGAATACCAGCCCACTGGATAGGGAAATAGCAAATGGGTAAAGAAATACAAAGTATCTGGAGGACACTAAGGATAATTAATTTCACTGTGCTGTGGTCAAATCTCTAAAGGTGAAACAAAGGGATACCAGCACCCAACCCTGAAACAGATTAAGCACATCTGGGAATCATCACTGTTCAGGTGATCTGAAAACAGGTACTGTAAGCAATCCTGGGATCTGGAGAGCACCACGTCCTCCTCAGGTTGTATTAACACTCCTGGAACTGGGAAGCAAAGTGAGAGACAGAAGACAGAGCAGCTAATGGGAACAGAATCCCTTGCCATTACGTGTGATAAAGAAGCTGGTTGAAATAGGGAGGAACAAATGCTTGTGCATTTGTTTAATTGCTGGTGAAATTTTAAGCCCAGCTCATTTATTTACTCTTTCTTTTTTTTTTTATCCTTTAGGTTATCAGCAGAATGAATTCAGGCTCCAAAGCCTTCTCTTGATGAAAGCAAACATCAGTACTCACCAAATCCAGGAAAAGGAAATCTCAAAAACTAGAAGTGGTGGCAGTGTGACACCTAGCATCTATTAAACTGTCAACTCCTTCCTGTGCATTTTTGCCAGGACAACCTCCCTGGATCTAAGTTCTCCCCATCAAGCTACGTCCAACTAGGTTTGATAGCTGGAGGGAAAGAAACTGCATCTAATTCATGAAATCTGTAAATTAGCCATCAAAAATGTTCACTCTTATCCATTCATCAGAAAAAATGGTGGAATTACAGCTCTACCTAAAAAAGCCCTTCTAATTTCAGCCCAATGAGTCAGCACTGCTGCATCTCATCACTAGGAGTGATTCATTGTCACTGCACTTCTCAAAGTCAAGAATAAGGGTATTCACCCCAATTCACTGTCATCTCATAACTCCTGTGGACCCAGGCACTGTGTTTGCACACAGCACTGTTATAATGATTTATGTGAGTGTGTCACTTTTAATTTAAAGGGATAAAGAGTTATTGTCAAGTCTACCAACCATAAAGCAACATTTTCTTTCCACTGAGCTGACAGCTGAATACCTGGAAAATATTCCTGTTTGCCAAGAAAGGAGAGGGCTCTACAGCCCATAGCCTTAGGGTGTCAGTGCTTCTGAAGAGAGGAGTGGATGGCCAGTGTCTTTGGAGAGAACACTAGGACTTGGCAGAGGTAAAACAAGGCTTACAATACAGCTAGAATCTGAATAAAAATTCAGACAAAAGCAGTATGGACGGAAAGCCTCTGCCCAAGTGAAAGTGAGGAAGGGGTGTGGAGTATGGATGAGAGACCAAAAAGAAGATCTGTGGTCATAGCTGGATGAAACAAAGACTATAATAAATTTATATAGTGTTCTTATTCAGGCCCCCTAATATCACAGTCACTTTTGAGAACCTTTTAACTGCTAAAACAAGATTACTGAACAGCTCTCACTGGCCTTACATCCATGAGAGGGTCAGTGCCTTCCTTTGAGCTGCCCAAGGCTGGTGATAGTTCAGAAAAGACATCTGTAATGGTGCTGTCAGCTCTGTCCCTATGATATCTGTTATGATATCTGTTATGCCCACAAACACACTCCCAACAGGAGCCCTCAGGCATGTGGGCACACTTCCTTGTGCAGCCTTGTGTTGTGAGCCAGCCAGGAAACAACACTGGGAAGTGAAGATCTGTGTTTAAATCAAACTTTTTTTTGTTAACTCAAATCAAGTTTAGTTTCTGTTCTAGTTCTCAGCCCTACTGCACAGGTTGTCCCAGCTCAAATAAAGGTCAAGGAGGGGTTTCAGCCAGCACCATCCTTGGCTTGGGAAATTACAGCCAGAGTGGTTTTGGCACCCAGCAGAACAGTGGGGAGAGTGCCTAAGCCTCGGAGGGGCTCCAACAAATTTCAAACGCTCTTGGAAGTTGCTAGGTAACAACATCCACCCCCAGGACAAGATTGTGCAATGTTTGCTCTGACAAAGCAGTGCTTGCCTCGCCCTTGCTTCCACCCTGGCAGTGTGTGTGTTGAGGACCTGTCTCCTCTGCTGCCAGAGCATTTCCAGCCTCTAGTCTGGGTGCATAGTTGGATTTTGCTGAATAAAGCAAACATCCCATTTTAAACATAGCTATTATAATTAGCAGAAGCTTATTGCTCAATTCCCCTTCCAGACAGGGATTTCCAAATGTCAGTGTGCTTAGCACAGCTGATCTGTGTGGCTGCTCTAAACATAACTGACCTAGGAGGGTCCAGAGCACAGAATCAAGTCCTATCATGGGCAGTGAGATGGAAAAACAAACAGAATGATTGTCCTTCTTTAGACTGTACCTTCATTTTCCTGTACCACTTGCACCAAGGCAAACTTAGCAGAGACTCTTTGACACAGAAAATTCATGTTTGAGGCCAAGCAGGAATTTCTTTTGGAATTTTATACCTGTTCTCTGAGTCAGCCTTCCAGATGACTCTGCCTCATCCTGCTTGTTCTGCTAACGTATCATGACATAAAATCCAAAGGCAGTAAAGGGAGAAAACCCCAAAGTAGCACAGTTACTGATGCTAACACATTTTGCAGAGGCTCTGGCAAATGCAGAGACCAGTTTCAAACAGAATTTTCTTTCTAAATCTGTTTTGGGAAAGCAAAAACAACCTTCATCTCTATGAGTGATTTCCAATATTAAAAGAAAATTGCCAAGTATCTTTTCCCAATACAGAGAAATGTCCCACACCAAAGATCTCCTCCCCTTGAAGGAGAAGTGTAGCCTTTCCATTTGCTGGAAGTTTAAGAGAAAAAGACTGGAAGGAAAAAAACCCCAGAGGTTAACAGTCTCTCTATCCAAAGACATTCCTTACACTGAAAAAGTGAAAAAATCTTCCAAGATTCCAACTGGAAGAAAAAAAAAGGTGTAAAATACCCTAAAATAAAAACAAACATCCCTGCACACCATGGTCATGCTCCTGTAACTTCTAAGAAGAGGAACAAAACCCTTCTACTTTTATCTGAGAATTTATTCAAAATAAATAAATCCCAATGGAATTTAGGCACACTGTAGAGGCTCCAGCAAAAATCATAAATAAAGCAAGAAAACTAAAAAGATCCTTTCTTGGCATGCTCTTGAAAGAAGGATTCACCACATTTCTGATTGACTGCCACTGTGGTTTAAATGAATCAGCTATAAATAGGCAGCAAATGCAAGGCAAGCACTTGATGGAAACAGCAAGGATTTTTTGTTTTGTTTTCTCTTGTTATTGCTTAATGGTCTGTTGGGAAGGAGGTGGCTGACAAGGTAGAAGAAATGTGGTAAAAACATAAAGAAACAGAAAAAGATGGGGTGTGGGAAGGAGGGATAAGGAGACATGAAGACATTCAAAGGTATGAAACGTGCAAATACATTTTTGCCTCTGGTTTTCCAGAGGAGTGAAGGATCAGGGACGGGAACAGGCACACAGACCTGGAGCTAGGGATGCCTTGGAAGTCCCCTCAACACCCACAATTTGAAGAAGGCTTTTATGTTATCAGTAACTGCCAAGTCAAGCTTCTGTGGGCAACCTTGGGCTAATTTCTAGACTTTCCTACATATCAGATTGAACATATGTAGTGCAGCCATTAAAGAAAAGCACTGGAAGTGTTTCTGCAGCCCCCTTGTGCCAAGAGCCATCCAAAACAGGAGTGACCTCAAAACTATTTAAGTTAAGCAGCCACTCACTTCATAACAAAAATGAAAAAACTCATGTCAATGAACAGCAGAGCTGGAGGAATCTGAGTCACACCCAGAGAGGATCCAGTTTCTGAAAAGAATTCACAGGGAAATCTCTAATAAACTACTTTTTAAATATTGAATAATCACTTCTCAAAATAGCTGGAGCTTATTTCACAGCTCTTGTTCCAACTGTCTGCTCACTCTCCTCCTCTCTCCCACAGCCAGTCTGACTGCACACAACACCCCATCTCCAGCTCTCTGGCATCTTTTTAATTACTCTTCTTAATCTTGTGCTCCTTCTTTCAAGACTGAAGGAGGCTCTCACAGAATCCAAGGAGCAGAAAACCTTCTGGTTTCCCCTCCCAAGGAGTTTGACCAGCTTTACAGATCTTCTCTACTCCTGAAAAGTATTTCCTTGTAACTCCATGGCAGATCTTGCCAGTGAGCAGCCCAGGACCTCCTCAGAGCCTTCTCCTCCGTGGAGATGGAGGCTGAACCCATGGTAGCTCTGCACAGATTTACAGCTTTCTCAAAATTCATTACTTCCTCCTGTAGGAAAGAGGAGAAAGCTATCAACATGACCTGAAATCCAAATTTTTAAACTTCAGCAGTAAATATCTTGCCCTACTTTGGAAAAAAAAAAAGAAAATTTAGGAAAGCGTATGAAGGGGTACAAGAAAAACCCCTGCAGAGACAGGATCAGAGCAAGTAAAGAACATCCCTGCACTGCACAAGCATGGTACATATTCTGTATTTGCCAACCATCAGTTTAATTCTCACTGTAATATCATGCAGGAGAAAGCAAAGTGAAGGGTTAATCAAGCCAGGGCTGAGCCCTTTGTTTATCCCAGAACTGAGCAGCAGGAACAGAAGGGAATATTTCCATATGTTGGCCCGTCAGTGCAGCTGAGTTTTGGGCTGAAGAATTAACTCCAGAGGGAGCACTGCAATTTTATCTTACACGTGGTCCATTTGTTTCCCTTGGCCCTTCTGCTGAGACTGCCAAAGATGCCAGACAGGATGATATTTCTGAGATGTGGGTGTTTATCTTCTCTGAGTGAACCAAACAGCAATTCATTTCAGGAAAGCAATCCAGCAACTCACAATTGCTTCTTGCTCCACCAAATGCAGCCTGACAAGGCAAAAGGTGAAAGTACCTGATAGTCCCATTAGAATCCTTTGAGTTTTCCTCACTCCTAAATGCCTGTGGAGCAAAACTGTGCTGTAGAAACATGAGAGATCTCCACTTGGCAGGGGAAGGGAAGAAGTCAGGACATATGCCAGGATAATCTGTTATTAGCTCCTGCCACACAGGTGCAGGCTGTGTAGAACCACTCCTGCATGGCACAGTGGGATGCTCAGGGCTGGGAGCTCTGCTCCAGAGGCTCCTGGTGGAAAAGCACCATGGAGCATGACAGAGACCTCATATAAATACTTATGAGTAAGAATTGTCAGCGCTTGGATTTTTTAGCTTCTTTTCATGCTTCAATTGTCTTTCTTCTTAACCTAGCAGATAAACAGCTCCACAGATTTACCTGTGCCTAAAAGTGCCTGATGCAGGGCAATGCCAGCTCCTTTGTCCCAGGCTGATACATGCCAAAATAGTGACTCACTCCCAGTGCAAGAGGCCACAGAGGAAGGCTACATAACTGTACATTTGCTCTAGGAGTGGCTGTATTTGTGCCATGCAGCAGCCTCCAGATATTCATGAGGACTTGAGTGTGACCTTTCCTTTTCTCAGTCCCCTTTGCTGGCAAGGAAAAAAGCATAATCCAAAGAGCAAGTGGAATGTAACAGAAAATAATATCCACAAGGATTGCAGTAATGTGTACAGTGTCGATGGGCTGTAGGAATTGCACAAGGACTGTGGATCCTGCCTGGCCTAAATAAAAAGGTGCTCGTTATCCTGAAAGGAAATGCCTCCACTTATGAATGAGGAGGTCACACTGCACTGGGAAGATAAATGTCATTTCTCTATACAGCTGTGATGGTCTCGCTGTCTTCAAAAATTGACCTAACCAGCAAAGCAATAAAAAGCCTGTAGAATTAGCCTGGGACATTATTGTTTTGAGAGTGTAAAATCACTCATCTGGAGCTCTTTAGACATGCTTTCCTAGGAACACTTATATATGTGTACATGTGAATTTACATTGTGCCTTTTGGGAGTAATAAGACATGAAAATAATTAACTGACACTTTCAAACAAGCTTGGATGTGTTTGGTACCATGTATGTCGAAAGATTTTGAGACTCACCATGTATTTTACACAGCTGTACACATTCCCAGGAATTAAATCCATCTGCATAGGTAGTTTTGCACTCATCACAGCCCTCCCCATCCAGGCAGCCTCTGCCAAGCACAATGAGCAGCTTTAAATAAATACCATCCATAATGCCAACAACTCCTCTCTTTTCAGCAGCTCTGCAGGCTGCCATGCTGCAGCTGAGAGACAATTAAGCACACTCAGATGATCTTCAGGCACACAGTACAGAGCAATCCCCTCAGAGCAAAGGCAGCATCCATCCCCTCCAAGCAGGAGCAGCACTGGGGGCCAGGTGCCCCCAGCCCAGGCCTCTTTGAAGAAGGGGTGTCTCATTTCACAAGTGGGGAGCTCCTGCCCCTTCACACCCACACGTGTGCAAGGCAAATAACTAATGAACATGAGTCACTGCTGGTGTGTTCCCCCCCAGAGGAACAGGGGCTGTCACTGCAGATGTCACTCCTGCTGTCCCTGTCACCTTCCCTCATGCAAAAGGTCACAGAATGCTTCAGAAACCAACACCTGATTTTGCTAAGGTGGAGCTAGACCCCTGGAGGTCAAAGGAGCACGTTTTATCTGAGTATTTGAGATACCAGGGGCTGACCTATCCTCAGGCTGCATTTTTACTCATTAAATCACCTCTTGTAAAAGGGAATAAACCAGAAAGTGAAAAACTGCCTCCATGTGTTAAAGAAATTGAGAGCACTCAGAATAGAGGTGCCAAAGGTAGGGTTGGTAACAACTGGTTTAGCAATAACATCTGCCACAAAGATCACTGGTTTAGGGTCTCTGCCATCAGGTCAGATCCCAACTGCACTGCACAGCCTAGATTTTATAAAAAATTCAGAGTTTGTGGACTCAAGACATACTTAAATAATTAATACAGATACAGACGCTCATCATTTCTTTGTATATAAATAATGTACAGTGATAACCTTTATACAAAGAAGCCTCAAACCCTCTCCCATTACACATGATATTCTACTTAAAATAACCTCTGCAAAGTAATTACTCTGTTCATGTTCATGGTTTCTGAATAGCTCACTGGGCTTTTATACATCATTAATAACATATAATATATCAAGCTTGTTGTTGATTTCCTTTAAAAATAAAAAATATTTAGGTTTAGCAACTCTTCTAAGAATCAGCTTTCCAATGAAAATGAACTGTCTTGACAATTTTCTGAAAAGCAGTGAAGTCGATGCCACAAAAACCCCATTTGGGAGTCTGATGTGTGGAACACAGGCACAGGAACACAGAACAGATAAAAATCAATGTCTTAAGCCAGGAATCAGTTGTGTTTTTAATGTGGGCTTGAACAGAACTAGAAATCTGAGCGTACATCTGTCAAAACTGCAGCCATTAGAGCCGTTTAAACAAATTGAAAACATAAATCACATCAATATGTCAAATCGATGTGCCATGCATTTCATAGCCATGATACTGTCACCACAGCTGGATTCATGGCACGTGTGCTCTGCAGCACTGCCTGTTTTATTAAACAGCATAAATAAAATCCAAAAGAAAAATGTTACAACTTGCATTACAGGGAGATCATGGCTTTCTCCACAACACTTGACTTTGAGTTTGTTTTGCTGAAAAGCTTTTAGCACCATCAAAGCACATTTGACATTAACACTGATTAAAGCAAATAGATAAATTGCAAAGCCTCTGAGAAAGCAGAATTGTTCCTTACAATTTACCTGGACCACCCCTGGACAGAGGAGATCTATATCAACAGCTTAGTTTTCATTCACAGCATGGTGAGAACTGCTATCAGCTGGGTTTTTCACTTACTCTGCTCCTAGCCTTATCCAAATATTAGTAGGCTGGTCACACTGAAGTGAAAAAGAGAAAAATAAAGAAAGAAACCCATGCATCTTCCTTTGAATTCTGTTCAAGTTTTGACTGGCAATGGTGCCATGCCCAAATTCACGACCTTAACACAAACCAGGCTGAGGAAATGGAGGTGCTGGACAGCCCAGGCCATGGTGCAAGGCTGGGTCAACAGATGGGAGCAAACACAACTCCTAACGTGGAGAAGTACTGACGGTGACCAATTATGGATGTTCTGAAACAAAACAGCTGCAATTGACACTTGCATTTAGGCCCCATTCGACAAACTGCTCAGGCACTAGCTGAACCAGGCTTTTTAGACTAATTAGTTCCCTGAAGAAACACCTCTTCTACTACTTGTAATTAAGGCCAAAATAAAGAATCAATGGGCTTCAAAAAGAAAACCAAGACAGCAGCCACTGTTGTTCTAACTGCCACAATAACCAAAGTATTAAATGCATTAAAGTGGATCTTATAATCCTTGCAAACTGCAAAGAGCAAGAGTGTTGGGATCCACAAGATCATGGGGACAAGCTTGTGTTGATGTTGTTTTCTCAAAGCATTTTTTCTGTTTATATGTTAAAATTATTTGGTAACAGGATTTCAACAAAAGTCTGTAGCTGGACCCCACAGAAATGCAGTGGGGGCACAACTGTGCTGAGCCTACATGGAGGACCCACAGGAAACCCTTGGAATCTTTGCAGGATTTTTTTAAACAGATTTTTTTTCTGTTTTTAAACAGAAAATAATAATTAAAAATATAATTTGCTCTTACAGGTCACCATCATCATGAATTAAGAGATGACACGAAAACATTTACAGCTACATACTTTAAATCTTAAATTACTCAGTGATTATGCAATTATTCTGAAATGAAGCACTACAAATCACAGAATTCAAATTCAATGATTATAAAACTCAACAAATCTCAACAAGTTCAGAACATCTGAAGTCTCCCAGAAAAGAGCTGTTTAATCTCATTAATACAACTCAGAGTAGGGAACAGGTAAAATTTCTGTGTAAAACATTATCCTCATGCCTAATATTAGCTTTTACTTTTTTTCAGGAGATATTTATATCATTTCTCCCCAAAACTGTTTGGTTTCCATGGGCTGTTAAAGCTTTCATTGATGTGAGAAGGTGCCTAAGTAGCAGTTCTAACAAACAGGAGAACATTATTGGCCTCAGCCAGATTGATTCACCAAGAGTTCAAGAGATGCAAAGCACTGGCCTGAGACCAGACCCCTCTGGCAAATACAACCTAGACAAGCCCAGCTTCTAGTTCAGAGAGAAACTGGTCAGTCCTGGCCAATTCTCCCATTTTCCCAAATTCTTCAATGCCTAAAGAGTCAGGCAGCAAAATATTTATCTGGTGGTTGAGCCACACAAACACACCAGCCACTTCAGGAAACTGTGGGCTGGGAGTGCTCTGGAGGATGTGCCCCTGCCTGCCAGGAGATCCCATCACAGATCTTCTGGATCATTCCAGAAAGGGGCCACACTCCTTGGAAGTTGTTAGGAAACTTTAACCATTCCTGCCCAAGGCAAAGCAGATGTGTGGCACTGCAATGACATGGGCTGTAGCTCCACAGTGCACGTGGATCAGACCAGTGCTACCTCAAATCAGCACACTTTCCAGCTTGGAAGAGATTCATGGAGGTTAAATCTCCAAATTAAACACAGAAAGCAGCAGTCCTAATGTTGAAGGTTTCTCTAATGTTGCAGAAAACCAAACAATTCTGCAATTGTGGAAAGCAACACTGGAAAATGGTGCAAGTTCTAGAAGAATTTGCCCAGCAACCTCTCTACTGCCTCCCATCCATCCCTCCACACTGCCTGCAGCATAAAGTGATGGAAATCAACATAAGAACATGCTTCTACTCTTTCAAAGCCTTCCCTCTGAAAAGCTGGAAGCTATCCATTCCTAATCCATTCCCAAAGACTCTTAATTTGCCTTTTTATGTCTTCTGCCTCAGAGGGAAGAGACATGCCATCAGTGCTCTGCCTTGTGGCCCAGTTCAGCCCCTGCTCCCCAGCTGCAGCTCACAGCAGGAGGGGATTTGCACCACACTGCACAGGAGCAGCTCTTTAGTGCCAGGCCTCTGCTGTGGCTGGGGCCACTGCTCCCACTTCAAACATACCCCTGCTTCCTCCTCCACCTAAAGACATCTAATTGCAGAGCCTGTATCTTTGGGCACAGGCGTGCAGGCTCTCCAGTGTAAAGCATTTGAAAGCTCTCAGCATCGCTGGAAACGCTCTCCCCTGTTCTATTGTGGCAAAAGTGACTCATAACTGCACCTCAGTTATCGGCTCTTTCCAATACATCAGGAAGAAAGAGCCCAATTTTAAATCTTCTGTAGGAACTTAGACACAGTTCATCTGTTTCTCATGTTTGCAACAGCCAGGGAGGGACATCTGACGCTAATCCAAATTCCTTAGGTCAAGCCTCTTTTGTGCTTGGTTATTCACAACGTCGCCAGAAGAGGCTCCGGGAGGATTTGCTCATACCAAGAGCATTTTAAGAGGAGCATTGTTGGGAAGAAGGGTGCTGTTGCTGGCACCTATCAATCTGCCAGGGCTGAAGTGAGTACTTAGATTCTGAGTACAGGAGCAGTCCCACATCCTCTGAGATCAAACCTGGACAGCAGGACGATGACTCCAGCACAGTCTCACCCAGGCTGGGTGTGCTACCTGCAGGCTTGAAGCACTCAGACAGCCAGAGCCCACCCTGAACTCCCTGCACCGCTAGCACAGGTGACTGGTTATATTTATCATTACTGCACATCTTTACATGACAGAGTCAAGATGTGACCCAGCAAGAGAACAAGGGGCAGAGTGCCACTGACTGCATCTGCACCAGGAGCGTGACTTTCAACAAGAGGTGACAGCAATGACAATTGTCTATCCCTGTCCTTACTGCACTTGAAGAACACAAGAGCTGCAGAGCTGGAAAATGTTTTTCTGTCCCCTGCACTTCAATGCACAGCCAAGAGGTAGAAGTGTCCTTGAGACTGCTGGTGTGTTTGCAGCTGGGGGTATTTTTCTGGGGGCTTGTCCACAAGGCAGCTTTTTACAGGCTGGAGAAGTTGTCTCAGTTAATGATTCACCCTATGCAAGTTGGTGACAGGACATTCCATTTCCTGGGAATGATGGAGGTTGCTTCCATTTAGCTGTGGTCCCTGGAAACTGCTGACTTAAAGCCATTCTTAAACTCTCAGAGCATCCACACACTAAAAATAGCTGCAACAATCTCCCTGTAGTGAAAACAATGCTGGTTTTGCAGAATATCTCCAGTGTAAGGAAGTACCGCGGACTGCTTCTCTTGATCAACTACTGACTTTCAGGACAGATCCAAAATGAGGAATCTCCTCAAAAAAATTAGGAGCAAATGAGTTTTAAAATCTAGTTTGACCAAACAGATACACAGAGACAGGATCTGCTGCAGCATCAATTAGTTTTAAGAGTCACTGTCCTTCCACAGGGCAGGGACTGTCACCTTTAACAAATCATTACACCTCTTGGTGACTTGACTTCCTCATTTATATGATGATTATTTGCCAGGTGTTCTTCCAAAACACAGCCACTGGCAGGTGTGAAAGGGAGGGGAGGAAATGAATGACTCACTGATTGATAAGGTCACTCAGGTCTGACGAAGATGAAACACGTGGAAGAACAGAGAACCAAGATAATCCATTCTGCAGGAGTGCCAGAGAACACAGGCCTGACCTGCTCTCCCTTTAGCAAAGCAAAGCAAATGCAGAGGACCTCAGTGGTTCCTGGGAAGGCTCGAGTCTGCCAAGAGATGCCAAAGCTTTGGGTCCAAAGTGCTATTTCAACAAGGTGTTTGCTTTGTCAGAAGATGATGTTCAGCCCTGTGGCTGTTCAGCAATCAGTGGCAGCTGATGCGTGGAGCATCTCAGCACCATCTCTAGAGAGAGCCTGTCTTCTCCCACGAGCCACAGATAAGATCTACAGTGACAGCAGAAGTCTGGGCAAGTGAAACAGACGCCATTCTGGAGTGGCAGGAAAGCTCTAGTGATTCCAGTTTGCTCCTTATGGACATCCAAAGTGAGCAGAATAATCATCTCACTGCTTCTTAAAAATTGTCACTGAGCAAAAAAAGGTTGGATGGCAGCAGAGAGGTAGAGAAAGTAGGCAGGAGAAACCTGAAAATTAAAACAAACTCCTCTGGACGTTGCACAGATGGGAGGGAACATCTCTGTGAAGTTCCCATCACCACAGAAGCCCCTTCTGCTGTGTAAAGGAGCAATCTAACTTGAGGGGGAGAGGAAATATGGCAAAGGAGCAAGATAAACACAAAGAGTGGATCAAAGGGAAGAGAAAAAAAAAGGCAAAAAAGTGGAAAAGTGCTGATGGGGGAAGCTGGGTGAAAGACAAGGAAGAACTGTTAGCTGCTCAAATTAACATTTTAATGCATTCACTGTAAAATTTAAGCACTTGAAGCACTGGGGTGGCTGCTGAGCAAACCCCATTGGAAAGGAACAGATTGATGATTTAACACCAGAAAATCAGCAAGGTCCAGGTTTCACCATCAGCAGGTTCACTGCAGTTATCAGGGGCAGATAATGTGACAGTATTTGGCCAATGAGTTTTGAGGTCACCAGGAATGCCTGTGATGGAAGAAAAGCACAGAGCATATGGCATTTCATGTGCTGAAACTGTCAGACTCACAATTAACTGATTAGAGTGCATATGGTGCTCACAGACAGGGGAAATCTCTCAGTGTAAAAGATGCTGGAGTCCATTGAAGGTGTCAGCATGAGTCTTCCTTGCAAATCTCTCTTCATTAAAGTTTCGTATGGGGCCAGGAGTGTTGTAATAAAATCACTATTAATGCAGTTATATTTATGATTATCTCCCTTTTGTGCAGCTGGATTTAACTTTTCGAACACTAAACTCCACATCAAAGCTTTTTCACAGTGGCTGCTGCATGCACAGAAGCTTTTTGTTTTGTCATATTTAGCTTGAAATTAAAAGCAATGAGAGCAAAGGTGGTAAAAGTAAACCAAGATTGGCAAGAAAACTATTAATATGACGAGTATCAAAACAAAAATCCGGTCTGCCACAGAAATACAGTTACATTTCTGTTAAAGTATTTATAACAGGCTGGCCAGGGACAAACTCATTCCCTCTCCAGTTCCAAAACACACTTTTAAAGAGATGGTGAGTGACACTTCATTAACCACGTGAAATGGGCTGACACAGCCTGCTTGCTTTTCCAGCCACCATTTCAGATGACATTTTTCTTTGCATCTCTCTGTGCTTTACATTCAACACTCTGTAGAACGATTCCTTGAGCCCCCGAGCCTCATCAGCCCTGTGGAGGAGGGGGTTGAGCTGGGGGCAGAAAGGAACTGTTCATGTGTTTACATGTCCATGCATTACAGATCCAGCTTTTCTCATACAGCATTTTAAAAGGAATTTTAGAAGTTCCCCATCAGCCTTTCTTTGCCTTTCAGTCCTCTGCCCCATCAGGCTCTGACAGGAGAGGTTCTTCTGCAGCATCACCTCTGAAATGATCTGGGATGAAAGCACCCTGCTGTATCCCAGTTTCTGGAAGGTGCCTGTGATCCAGGTGATGTCTGGTGCAGGCAGTGCAGTGCTCCCAGCAGCTCTCCTGCCAGCACGGGCTGGGGCACAGCTCCTGTGTGCCCTAACTCCATCCTCCCAGCAGACAGCAACCCTCACACACAGCCCCCTCCTGAGCAGGCACACTGCTCTCACATTCCCTCTGCTCTTTTTAGCAGCTTCCCAGCAAAGGGCCTACCAGAGACCTCATCCATTAATGAGTTAAAAGCTGTTGTCTCAGCCCAAAATCTTCCCAGTCCCTCACAGCTGTCCCCCACTGTCTGCTGGGTGCCAGAGCCCCCTCTGTGGGTGCCCACAGCAGTACATCCCCTGCTAACTGCTGTTCTCAACTGTTTTCCACACTTCAGCTATACCAGCCTTCCAAAACGTGTCAGCCAGGCCTTTTCAGCTCAAACCCATCCCTGTCCCTCTCTGCAGCCACCCCAGGCCTCCCCTGGATCTGTCTGGAATAGCTGTGCACTGGTTGCTTTGCTGGATGCTCCCAGGTGAGCACTCCTGGTTCTCCTGTGCTCCTCCCCAGCCCATCCACACCAGAGGCTCCCAAGATGCTCCAAATCTTCTCCCTCACTGATTTAAACATGCTCAAGCTCCCTTTTCCTTCCCTCCTCCCCCCTAGAGAGGCTGTTTTTCCCACATCTCAAACACCTGAGGCTCCAAGGTGCCCCATCCCAGCAGTGTCCTCTGCTTGTGAGCTGAGTCATGCAGGTGTCAACATTTCCAAACCTCATGGGGAGGCTCAGCAGAGCTGGGAGGGTGCAGAGCATCAAGTCAGGAGTTATTAATAGCTGCCATCGACCATCTCAGCAGCTTTGATCTGCTGGCAGCTGATTACAGCTGCTGCTCCTGATGATGAAGCACCAGGGGTCCTGCCTGTACCTCAATTTCTCTTTCAGTTTTCAAGTTTTTACTGCAACAAAACACTTTCCCCAAAAATTTCAAAACAGATGGGATTCAGCAGCCAATACTGCAGTCAGAAAGGCAAACACAATCAAGCTGAAGTGTAAAATTGTACTTTGGGAGGAAAATTTGAGGTCTTTGAATCCTGCTTCTAGCAAAGTGTTAGAGGTTGACATCACACACAACAAACCTCCAGAGAACACATCTCCTTTCTGAAATTTTCCATGTACCCCTTAATCCATATCCATGAAAATAAATGTAGAATTTGTTCCCTATAAATAATTAAAGGGGTAGAACCAAATGATTCCCACACTATTCCATGCTTTCATCTGAAGAAGAAAAGATAATTTGCTCTTGCCTGAAGACAACACAGCACACCTGATACATTCACGGAAACAATTCAGGAAATCTTCCTGCAACAACCTAGAGCCACTGCTGGGAACAACTAAGGAAGCAGCATACATCAGCCACCTATCCCTTTATGTCAGCATCACTGAATCCTGCTCTGTCTGCTGGGAAGCAATGCTGTGTTTAAAAGACAAAACAGAGAAACATTCTGAGGCAGATGAATTCAGGCAGATTTCCATTTTATGTGGTGTTACCAGTTAACTTCTCTATCAGCTTGCCCAAAACTTTGCAGAATTTGTTTTCAGAGAAACAGCAATGAAATGAATCTACATCAGGACACATCTACACCACATTGTGTTGTCCTCAGGATTTAAAGATCACCAGAGCCAGTACTGCCTGAAATAAGTCCCCATCTCCCAACACAAGGAAAGAGCATTTTTAAAGATATCAGAAACAACAGAGTTTTGTGCAGAGTGAGACAGTTCTGTGTCACTCTGTGGCTTGAGCATGAACCCAAGGAGCAATTTCTACCATTCTACTCTAATTGAGTTATAGCACCTAAATCTACATGATGATGGAATTAGACATGAAGAAAAACTCACATACTTATGACTATTGTAAAGCCTGATGTAATAAAACTGCCAAGCTTTAGGATCACAGATATATCCCAAATATTTCAACTCATAACCACAAAGCCCATTTCAATAAGTACAACAGAAGAGAGGAACAATTTGGCCAGTACAGGTTAACTTTAGCTCACCGCAGTCACATTTCAGATTCCAAATTTTCAAAAAGAGAACTAAGGAGAATACAAGAATTCCTTTCAGAAATACTTCTATCTTTGGACAGAATGTTTTCTTTCTTAGAGAAAACCTAGTAAAAAGCACTTAATAGTGATCAGTATTCTGGGGTTTTTCATGCCCAGTGCCAGGAAGTGAAGAATTTACAGCAGACACATACTTTACTTCTTCAACCCATAAGTAAAGCTGCTGTAAACACAAGTTGCTCACATGGTGTACAGCAGAGCCTGGATTACACATGTGATAGAGTGAAACTCTTTGACTACACCACAGAGAAGACCCCACACCTGCTACCCCTTCACAACCCTTTCACCACAGGGAGTGGTTGCCCCTCCAGCCATGCAGAGCAGCACAGCACACTCAACACACCCAAAGATGATTATTCTTGGCTTCTGCCAGCCTCAGCTGCAGAGCAATAACTCGTGGCTCTTATTGATCCTGGAATTTCGGAGCGCGAACACCGCAAATCTGGCTCCTGCGAGAGCAGATCTCGTCACCAGGCAGCTCAATCTTAGAGATCCCAACTCCTCCAGCCCTGGGGTTAGAGCAGGATGCTGCTTTATTACCTCCAGCTCGGTGTTGTGAGCGTGCAGCTTCTGCACCATGTCCTCGGCCTCGCGCATGCGGCGGCTCAGCTGCGGCGAGTGCTCCGCCGGGGTCAGCTCGCTGTCGTACGACTCCAGGATCGCCCGCATCCCGTCACGCTCCTGCAGGAACAGCAGCAAAACACCAGGAATGAAGGACCAGACCATGCACCCTGACAGGAACAGCAGCAAAACACCCAGGGATGAAGGACCAGACCATGCACCCTGACAGGAACAACAGCAAAACATCCAGGGATGAAGGACCAGACCACGCACCCTGACAGGAACAGCAGCAAAACACCCAGGGATGAAGGACCAGACCATGCACCCCTGACAGGAACAACAGCAAAACACACAGGGATGAAGGACCAGACCACACACCCTGACAGGAACAACAGCAAAACACCCAGAGATGAAGGACCAGACCATGCATCCTGACAGGAACAACAGCAAAACACCCAGAGATGAAGGACCAGACCATGCATCCTGACAGGAACAACAGCAAAACACCCAGAGATGAAGGACCAGACCATGCATCCTGACAGGAACAACAGCAAAACACCCAGAGATGAAGGACCAGACCATGCATCCTGCCAGGAACAACAGCAAAACACGCAGGGATGAAGGACCAGACCATGCATCCTGACAGGAACAACAGCAAAACACGCAGGGATGAAGGACCAGACCATGCCCCCTGACAGGAACAACAGCAAAACACACAGGGATGAAGGACCAGACCATGCATCCTGACAGGAACAGCAGCAAAACACGCAGGGATTGTTGGACAATTCTCTTTCCTGACCCAGAGATGGGACAGCTGAGAGGTGTTTTAAAAACTTTTTTCCATTCTCAGTCTCATTAAAAGGATGAGACAATATAGATGTTATAATTCACACCATCACAATCAGAAGCCAATTATTTCCTAATTACAGTATACTATATAAGCATGTCTTGGCCGATCAGCTTTTTGCCACACCATGCTGTAGATGCCTTAAAGCCAGTCATCTAAAACTACCCCTCGTGGGTCCTACTACAATGCATCTTTCATAGTCCTATTTCTCCAAAGTATCTAGTCTTATTTGCAAGGTCATCCTTTGAAACTTGTTTCTAGCTCCGTTTCTCTCTCAACAATATCTGTCCTATTCCATGGCATTTCTAAGTCAGCATTTCTTATCTCAAAGTTTGCATTCAGATGCATAGTGTGGGCCTACAGAACTCTCTACAAATCCATTTCCCACATGGGATAAAGGCCCAGACCACACATCCTGCCAGGAACAACAGCAAATACTTTTAGGGATAAAGCTCCACAGCGTGTTCCAAGAGCCTTCTGCATCTTTGCCCACTTTGTTCTTTTATACAGCAACTCAACTCTGATGGATGCATGCTCATCATCTTCATATCAGCATCAAGGCACAGATGAACATGCAGTTCTAATAAAATAAATGTTTCTGCTGTGAAAACTGAAAAATTAGACTCTCTCATGTCTATAAAACCTCACATCCTTTGCTTGAAAGCAACATACATTCTAACAAGCAGATGGCAACTGAAAACAGAGCCTGCCTTCTTCCTGGAGACACTCTTCTAATTCAACATGGCTGAATGGGTTTCCTCAGCAAAATATTTAGTGTTGTACTTGACATTTTCCCTGCCAGAGCCTCAGCAAAGAAAGAACAAAATTGTCACAACAGAAATGAAACAGATTTGACATCGAACAAAGTGGCTGAGAGCAAATATCCTCAAAATGGTATGTGACTTATCACTTGTTAGATGCTGCAACACTCAGTGCTTGTAACAAACATTTTTTCAGAGGTTAATGTCTGGCAGGCAGTGTTTGGCTCACTTCTCTATCTACTGGCAATTATAACCAGGCATTTGCAGAGAAAGACAAACAGAAGGATCCTTCTCCCCTCCCTGACAGCAGCTCCCCAACTACAAGGCTTGGGCTCAGAGCTAAACATAAAACTTTTTGTGTGGGCTACTGGCTGAAATATTCCTAATGTATTCTCAGCTTCAGAAGCACCTAATGCCTCCCTCCAAGGCACTGATGAAGAAGAATAGGGACAAAAGGAAAATTTAAAGAAGCCAGGTATGTTTAAGGAGGTGGGTGGTCACACTGCAATATGCACACAGGGATAAGCAGCTGGATGAAGAATTTTATCTTTTGACTGCATGGAAGAACCTTGATGTTTATGAGGCTACAGAACAGGGTCAAAGCAGCACAGGCCCTTGGCAGAAACCCAAAGAGCCAAAACTCTGAGGAAACCTGAGCAGTGCTGCCCACCTTTCACTGCTGAAGTTTAGCTGGGCAGGTAACACACAAATGCAGGAACAGTCTGGACAAACCAGCTCCTTGCTGGGAATTCTGCCATTACAGACAAAGTAATATCAGAAGATCACTGGGCTATGCAGGTCACATCCTGCCCAGGCCAGTGCAGCCCTTCATAAACCCAGCTCAGCTGCACTGAAAAGCCTCACTTGGGCAAATCAGGAATTGGTGGGCAGGAAAAAAGGTCCTTTTCCCCACATCCCTAAATGCAAAAGGCTGTATTTCAGATAGTGAAGGTGACCACTAACCAGCCAGCTCAGCCTTGATACAAAGGTTATCTCCTCCTTCCAAATCTAAAGGTCAAAGACTGAAGGTGGATAGTTAAGTGTCCATGTGGGAAGGGAAGGAACATTCAAATTCAAGGTGTGACAAGACTGGGGGCACTGTCAGAGGTACAGTGTGTTCAGAGCACATCATGAACTGAAAGGTCAGCCAAGATAGTTGGGTTGGTCAGCAGGAAAAAGGACCCCAAGACTGAAGGACAGCCTGGGGCTACAGCAACTGAGTTAATAAAATGATAAAGAAAAACAGGTTTTAACGTAAATAGTACCAGCAGTTATTACCAGCTCCTAGCTCAGATCTGACTGAAGAGAAATATTTTTCCAGGGAAATAGTTTTGCCATAGTTTAGAATTGTTCATCTGACAGACACATGAAAGGAAATAGCTCCACATTACTGAAAAAGAAGAAAACCCAAATGCAGTCACACCTGCCTTGTAATGAACTTGTTAAGCAGAGAGGCAGCAGGACAGGATCTCTCCACCCTCCTCTTCCCCCTCCAGTACCCACAGACATCACCCAGTCTGCCCAGTGCACTCTCCATAAGGCAAACTGCTTTTGCTGGGGAGACGAATTCCATTCCCCACTTACAGCCAAATCACTTTCTAGAGCACAGAAGAGAACATAATGACAGCATTTAGTGAAGGTATTGGTTTGAGCTTTGCATGTTGTTGCAATTAGATTTGCAATTACAGCATCCTCTCTCCTTCTCTGCATTCTGAGCTCCTCTGCTGCCCTAATTTTCTCCTAAGTATCTTTCACCCATGTGATAACTTACCACTGCTATGTTCTCTGTTACAGCAGGGGCAGTCCCAAAATCCTTGGTATTTTTTCAAAAGCAAACAAGACCCCTGGCAACTCCCATCACACTTGGCTTTCAATTAACTGCCAAATATTAACTCATTTTAGTCATCCCCATCAAGACCACAGCAGCTCCTGGGCTGTCGAGTACAAGGAGGACAAACTCCAACTTTCAAGGGAAAACTGCATGGGAGCATGACCAATCCCACAGGCTGTCCTTCCCCTAAAATCAACCACAGCCCTTGCCCTTCAAAGCATCTCTCTAAAACAAAGAGTAAATCTGTCAAGAAAAAAAAAATCACACATGGTAAACACAGCAGAAGCTATATTGGGAAAAAAATTCTGAAAAGCTGAACTAAAGGGTAGCACAATTAAACACTTGATCCTGGCGTTTACTTAGCTTCTTTAATTATTTCTAAATATTAATACTGTTAGTGAAATCAATTCTCAGCTTCCAAGTGGTCCCCAGCTCCATTCTTTAAATTTCTCCCCATCAAGAGCACTTACTTTTCCCTCCCTCCTAATCTTGTTAGTTTGGCAGGAAACAGAAGTTCTTGTTGAGAAGTCCTCTGTCTAAAAAGATCTCTAAAATGTAATCCTAATTTAGTAATTGATGCAGTATTTCCTCATTCTTCCCGACCCATCAAAATCTCCCCAGGCACTTTCAGATGCCCTTTCTAACCTTATTCTAATACAGCTGCTTTGCTGCTTCCTCCCTGGAGAGTATTCATCAGAATTACTAAACAGCAGTTCCTCTGGGAATTTCCAGAATTTACCCAGCACAGGGTAAATCTCTGCTAACTCACCATGGTCCCACCCTGGCACAATTCCAGGTGATCTTTACCTTACCAGTTTTAAATCAACACTTGAACAGAAATGTAGCTCATTCCAAACATCCCCAAAATGCAGAATAATTCTGATGTTCATTACAAACCTAGGAAATTAATGCCCCACAGCAAACCCTGGTGCTGCAGCTTGCAGCTGTGTTTGAGGAGATGTAAGTTTGAAAAAGAGGAAGGATAGTGATTTTTTCAAAGGTTGAACAGTTTCCCTTCCTTCTACCAGCCCATTCATCAAATAAATATTCCTCCCACTATTGCATAAGTAACTAAGAAGAAAACACATTTTATAATTTCAACCAGAAACTAGAGCTAATCCCTTGAAAATCTGCTATGGGGAAAGAACAGGATGGCACCTCTGCAAAAGATGAAGCTTCTACCCAGTCCTCCCACCAGCTCCTTACTCCCTCCGTGTAAAACCAAAATCTGACCTGGCTGACAAGTAGCTTGAAGCTCAGAGTAAGTCCCTTTCTGCAGCCTTCAGACCCCAGTGAGGTTTAGAAACAGCAGGAACACAAGTGGGGTCCCCCAGGAATTTTGGGTTAATTTCAGGGAAAGAACTAACAAGGGTTCACATAAGCACCATCATCATCATCACTGCAACCATCACCCCCCAAGTCTCTGCAGCACTGCACATCACAGGGGCAGCCCACAGACACCTGCACACTGAGGAGCATCAGAGCCACTCCTGCCTGGGTGTGGGAAGCAGCTGAAGAGTAAAACATAGCCAAAAACCCATAAAAAGGTGTCTGACCCTATATACATACATATAAGTTCAGGCCCTTCCTCTGCTGCTGCTTGTTAGCCCCTCTTGAAACACACACACCCCATTCACCACAGACTTTCTAATTAGTTGAAGAAAAGAAAAATCAATAAGAAAGAAATTAAAGTTACAAATCTAGCTGAAGTCAGTCACACACCCAGGGAAAATGTGTTCCTGGGGTAAAGTTTATCTAGTGTCATAATTTTATTGAAATCCTATATCTTCCTATTGACTTTTATCGTTTCAAGCTGGATGCCAGAGTTATCATTATTAGAGTCTCAGGGTTGCTCGCAGGCCTGAGGTTCGAGGTGGCTTTTTTATTTTTTTCCTTTTATAAACAAGCTGTAATTGTCTGGTTTATTGATCAATAAATCTTTCAAGTGCCTCTCTTCACCCTGCTTCTGTTCTGGTGAGTCTCCTGCACCATTCTCTGCAAGAAAACACAGGGTTGTTGTTTTTTAAAGAACAGATTGCTTTGTCATTAGCAATGAGGGAGCAGAAATTGTGCCGGTCAGTTCCAATAATGGCTTTTTAATGACACATTCTAGTCACAGTAAAATCTGCTTTATTTCCACACGAGTGAACTCTGACTATTAATCCACAACCCAACGCCACGGCTCTCTTGCTCTCTCACTTGTGCACAGGTTAGAGCCTGGCAGAGGAGACAGACTCTGTACAGTGGAATCAGAATGGTATTTTGTAGAATATTTCCCTTCCCACTTGGTGCTTTTTTGATGGTACAGAAATATTCCAAAGTATTACATCAGCTTTTTGTTTAATTAATGATAATTTCTGAGGAATGTTAACAGGCTGCTTCATTATCAGAAATCAGTGGCAAGATTTCTTCCCCCTCCTCTTCATCTTCAGACTTCTAAATCCAAATTAGTTGTAATAAGGAAAAATTTCAAGACTGAAGAAAGATATGGAGCTTCAACATCAAACAGATGCTATTTTCAATCAGGTATAATTTAGCTAACTATTTCTCATAAAAACACAAATAAAAGAGAGATGACTGTGTAACAGAGGTCTGGGCTTTCTGGCTTTAAACTAATATATAGAAGAAGGGAGATGGCAAGTGGGGCTTGACCAGATGTTTAACATCAGTAAAATCAGTGAGAGGCACAGGAATATAAACCAAAATATGGTTAGAAATAACTGAAGAATACTTAAATATATTAGACTGCGTCAGCACCTTGTGACAAAATACATTCTTAGGTTACTTGATAAAATTAATGGCATTAATCTCTGGTCCATGAGCAACTACCTTTGAGGAACTCACAAATGTTAAGACAGCAACTGAAAACAGGACAGACAGACCCAACCTTTTAAGAGAAGGATGGATGAGAGGATACAGATTCTGGCAATTATAAATCACTTCAATATTTTGGTATCTCATAAAATACTTGGAAAAAACATTAACAATCAAATTGCAAGCAGCTAGAGAAGAATTAAGGACAAGAAACAATCAACTGAGCCTTAATATGAATAATATGAAAACAGTCTAATTTCCTTCTTTGACAGGTAAATTGTCTACTGAAAAAAGGCAAATAATAAATGTGATAAATCTTAACTGCAGTGATGTGTTTATCAAAGAGGAGAATTACAATTCAACAACATCTCTGTAATTCAGAGGAATGAGTTTGTATCAGGGTGATGAAGCTCATATGAGGAAACAAAGCACAGAGCTCTGAGTGTGGCAGCAGATCCACCAGGCACCACGACCAGGCTGCAGCATCAGTGGGAATCTGCTCCTTCCCAGGGCTGTCTGTGCCTTCCTGATGGGAAACATGTGCAGCCCAGGTTCACCAGGATACATCCTCTGCCCCCCAAAAAAGCATTAATCAGGGAATGGGAACAGGGATGTTGACAATTTACAGGTTCTGCCCCAGTCTGAGGGCTGTTAAGCCTTACTTTGGAAGTAAAGTTTAGTTAAAATCCTGCTGCCTTATAGAAAGTGTAGGGGGAAAAGCAAAACAAAGCAACAGCAAGGCCCAGGAAGCACCAGCCCTGCAGGGACAGGTGGGGCTAAAGACACACTGGGTCAGACTTTGCTCTTATCCCTTAGCCCCCTCTTGGAGCATTGCTAATTAGCACAGGAGCTAATGGACTCTTCCAGAACAAAAACCTTAAGGGCTCTCAGCCAAACAAAACCAGCAAAAGTTAAATTACCAGGAACTTCCCAACCCCTCCTTGCCTTCAGCAGCATCTATGATGACCAGAAGGCAAATGGTTCCCCTTCCTCTTAGCACTCTCATCTTCTGTACAAATCATCTTTAAGCCAACATTTTCTACTCCCAAGCCTACAAATAGCTTCCTCCTCAGCTGCAGCCATTTTCCAACACTTCTCTCTGTGGCTGACCTATTTTCACATTACTGTGCAAATCAGAACTGACTGCAGACACATATGTATACACACACCATTGACTTTCTACTCAAGACCTCAATTAAAACACCATTTACAAAAAAAACCCGTTAACTTCATAAAAATAAAAACATCCAGCAGCTTTCCCTATCCTTGCACTCACAAGACCATTAGGAAACATTTTTTAAAGTGTCCTTAATTCTCAAAAGTGACTGTCCATATATCAACACTCTGCTTGTGTTTTTGCCCCTCAAGCCAATATAAAGTTATTGCAGGAATCTAAAGATGGATTTAACCTCTAAAGAGGACTTTCAGATGTGCTGTGCCCTACAACTAAGTCTTCTCCAAGAAAATTAAATATTCCTTCTCCTGAAGCCCAAGTACCTCCATCCACACCTAGCAGGACAGGTCAGAAAAGCTCTGTACACAACCACAGGCACACAGCAAACCAGGAATCCCTGTGTGTCCCACCATCTCTCTGCAAGGGATGGTTTTCATCTGTTTTCTGACACTCTTAGAGCCATTCCTTGCTAGGAAAGTCAGGCTATCATTCAGGCTGAAAAACAACTTTCCTCCCGAGGCTGGAAATCTGGAGAAAGCAACAACAAAGGGAAACTGTGGTGGGAAGAGGGCACAATCAGGCAGAGAGCGTG